>NC_140946.1:45190072-45790072 GCF_014529385.1 Adiantum capillus-veneris | reverse complement strand
AAAGTGCAAGAGCTCCATCTCCTTCTCCAAGCTTGTTGAGAAGTTGAGAGCCTACACCAACACTCTCGGCTATGGAATGCAAATCCAACCAAGAGCCATGCTTCAATGCTTAATCTTGCCATCTTCTTCATCTTCATTACTATGCTATTATGATATGCTAAGCAAGAAGAGTGATGGTAACTGCAGTACTATTTCTTTCTTCTATGGATGATTCTTCTTCCTCTTCCCTATCCTCATTCCCCGCTAGCTCTCTCCACCTTTGAAGGTGTTTGAGGCCTTGGGATAGTTAAGATTTTTTGCAAAGTTTATGTTATGCTTGTGATGCATAAAGCTTTCCATATTCATTGCATCAACACTAGGTCACAAGGAACACAAAGTTTGTATTGTATCAAGTCTCTCGTGATGGGATAATCTATAATACAAATGCCTTTTGGGGGGGGGGGGGGGGGGACCTGCTCCAAGTACATCCGGTCCTCAACTATTGTCGTGTTCTCTAATACTCTCTCTCTCTCTCTCTCTCTCTCTCTCTCTCTCTCTCTCTCTCTCTCTCTCTCTCTCTCTCTCTCTCTCTCTCTCTCTCTCTCTCTCGCAAAGTTATTTAAGTACTATGTTTATGTTGCTACCATCAATTAAGTTCACCCTCTATGTTTTCAAAGTAATCTCATAAAAATTCTCACTCTAATTCTCTTAATTCCGTTATTCTCAAAGTTCATAGGACATTTACATTACACTTGAGTCAGGGTAGCTAGCCACAAGAGTAAAAGATGACCTCCCTGACAGTTTTCTTATTAAGGTGAAAATTGTTACATACTAGTACTTGAATGCTATGCATCTTCTGTCCACAAGTTCTTATCCACCGGATTTGTCAAGTTTGCAAAAGAGGAGACCGTTGATCAAATGTAAACCCTACACCATAATTGGAGACACACTCTACAAAAGTGGTATGGATGGAATTCTTCACATTTGTGTTCTGCCACATGAAGTCAAAGCCATTCTGGAAGATGCTCCCTTTGGTAGCGTCGGTGGCCCCATTTCCCCCACGGCACATCACCACCCATCATATTCTACACATTGGGTTGTGGTGGCCATCCATGTTTCATGATGCAGTGCAATATGCTCAGTCTTGGGATTCGTACCAACAGTGTGCTCCAAAGCTAACTCGACAGGCTAACCACCTTTTGCAGATCTCTTTGGCATGGTTTCCCTTTTAAAGGTGGGGTATAGATTTTGTTGGGCCAATCAACCCTATCGGTCAACCAAGAAATAAAAGGTATCTTTTGGTCACCATAGACCATGCTACCAAAGACAGAGGAGGCAACAACTTCTGATTGCACCTCAAACAGAGTGGAAAGCCTTTTGTATGAATACATCTTTTGCAAGTTTGGATGTCCTTTAGAACTCACTAGTGATCAAGGCACCCACTTTGTCAATGAGCTGGTGGCCAATCTTTTTTATATATACAAAATCTTTCATAGCAATTCATGCTCCTACTACCCTCTGGCCAATGGCCAAGCTGAGAGGACTAACAAAGTACTTCTATCATTGCTATGCAAAACCTATCACCTTCACCCGACGTCCTAGACAACAACATTTTTGGGTGCTACATGGGCATATAGGATTGGTTTCAAAGCCACAACTCAACACCCTCCATTCCAACTAGCCTTTGGCCTAGAGGCAGTGGCACCCTTTGAGTTTTACTTTGGTTTGCCCAGGGTCACAACAGTCAAGGTAGATTGTCCCAAAGCCCAACACTTGGGTATGGCAGGTAGACTCACCAAATTAAAATAGGAGTGGCTCTTAGTAGCCAAATCCTTGGAAATAGAGCAACAAAGAAAAAAGGCTTGGAATTCTTGGCACCTGAAGACCACAAAGTTTGACAAAGGCTCACTCATTCTCTTATATCAAACCAAGTACTTAAAGAACGAAAGAAGTTTTTGCCTGTCTGGCAAGGGCCAAACCTGGTGACCAACATTCTTTCCCAAGAAGCCGTCCACTTGCACAATTTTGTTCGGGGTGTCCCTTCCACTAGTCAATGGCTCTCGCCTCAAGCCCTACCGCATGTAGCCATCATAATGCCACACTTTTCTTGCTAGCCTTATATTTAAGTTACATGAGCTTTCCCAATCATCTAGGCATCAACTTCTCTCAGCAATTTCTTCTAGCCACTACTCATCCGTTGGCTTCCCTTTCTACTTCTTTGCCACCTCTGGGTAGTGCTTTATTTACCTCCTTACCACCAAGCCATAGTCTGGCCCCCTCATCTCTTCCATTCATGCAGTTTCACCCACTTCCGTCTCACTATGCACCTTACTCATTTTCCTACATGAGTCTAGCCACTCCTCCTACTTACCCTCCTCACGCATCACCCGCACCATCCTACACACCCTCCTACTACCCATCCCCACCGCATGATTACCCTCTCCATTTTCCACAGTACCCTCACCATTTTCCACCTCCATACCTGTTCCCACCATACTCCATGCACCCACAACCCGCCCCACCTCCATGTACCTCTCCACCTCAAGACACCTCCTCTTCATAGTCGTTCGATCACTCACTGCACCACCCTTAGGCCTCTTTCACCATTGCAAGGCCTATTGTACATACCACCTTACAATTGTTTTAGATTTTCATTAGTTTCACCCAATTACTTTGGATTTTCACTTTTACAGTGGTTTTCCTTTCTAATAGTACACTTTGAGTGCAGTTCTAGTATAGTTCTACTTTGCAACAGTTCTTGGAGTGCCACACCACTCATTGAACCACTCATTGGGATGCTGAGTGGAATAGTGGCGGGCATCTATAGCATGGCTACATGGCTACACAGGGCTCGGCTTACATGGCCGCCTTGGTGGACGTTCTCCAAAGGACATCATCTTTGAGTTGGACCATACTTGGTCCGGGCGCCCTGGGTACTCTTGGATCGCCCCATCTGTGGATGCCCAATGTGGACACATCGGCTGACCAGGGTGGGGCTCGAACCACCTTGGCCAAAGAGGTAGCATTCATTATCCAGAGTATAGCCAGCCTATGGACACCCCCTTCAGAGCATTCAAGAGCTACCAGAAAGCACTTCTTTGGTGTCTGGGGTGATGGTGGATTAGGACTAGGCTAGGGTCGTCTAGTAATGGTTAGAAATACCAATGGCTTTACTAGGCCAGTAGTAGCAAATATTTTTGATTTCCAAGGGTTTCCTTCGCTAGATTTTCTCGTAGGAGCAGATATGCAGTGGTCATGCGATGGCCTTGACTTGTGGATATATACACCATTATGGATAGCAGAGTGGATAGATAGTTCTTAAGAGTTGTGCTAGATCCCCTAAGAGCATTGACAGCCTTGTGAGTTTAGCCTTGTGAGGAGTCTAATGTGCATCATGCTCTAGAGCCACTTCACCTTGGTTGTCTGCAAGTTGGGCCTAGGAGCTGCCAACTTACATTGTGATTTCCAGATGTGTCTTGTACCTTTGCGCCATTGCACTCTCCATCGCACCTCAACCTCTACATCCGGATGTGGACTGAGTAGACTTGTGGCTCCAACCAGGCTAGTCATTGTATGGTCATTTTGGTTATGTACAAGGTTCTACCTTGGAGGGCTTGTGGTTGTCTGGTTTATTACTTCAACTCTTGTTCTTTGCTCTATTCATTGTTTAGGTCTATTTCCATGTTTTTGCATTGTCTATTGGTTGTAAGCTAGCTTGTGATTCCACATGCATAATGCATCAAGAGCACCCCACCACTAGAGAGAAGTGTCTGCCATTTTCATCTACACAAGGGCAAACAATCAATTGGTTTATGAATGGTCTAGGACTACTTATCCGAGTTGTCCAGCTAGTAATGCATGAGTAATTCACATTTAGAATTAACAATTGCAATAACAACATCACATGAGTTTGTTGTGGAGTAAACGATAAAACTTCCTTACTCAAAGTTCAATCGATGAGTCCACCCCTCTAGATGTCAAATCCAAGATAAATTAATTTGAAAACAACCTTTCAATCACTTCTCAAGTTGATCATGGCGTGTTAGAAAGCCTTTAATAAAAAATATAAAGAGGATGTAGATACGATTTCAAGGCAAGCATGGTTGCATGGAACGGTAAAGCAGTTGAATGCAGACACTCGTGGATATGGAGCTAAGCAAAATTTCCCACTCGGTGGTGTGTCTTCTTCTAATGGAAATTGTAGCCTTTTGTGAGTTTGCAATCCTAAGATATATATATTTTTTTTTCTATTTCTTGTCCCTTTTGCTAGTGATAATATCAACATAGCCCCTGTGGTCTATTAGGTGATTTAACATGCATGTTTACAATGTAACAAATTGTAAGTAACTAAGTCCCTTCACATAAGTTTTGATTGTTCCTCTACACACCTTCCCCCTTGTTCTTTCTACAAAATAAAAATTGAATATCGTGCACTCAAGCTTTCAAAAATTTCACAGAGGAAAATTTTAAGCTATGGGCGACACGGCGTAGGGCAATGCATGAGAGAGAGAGAGAGAGAGAGAGAGAGAGAGAGAGAGAGAGAGAGAGAGAGAGAGAGAGAGAGAGAGAGAGAGAGAGAGAGAGAGAGAGAGAGAGAAAGATTTCCTATGGTTAAGGTAGGAAGCTGCAAAGGCAAAGAGATGATTTCTGCAACAAAGCTTAGTACATTCCACCATAACAATGAGGCCAGTGACGATAAGCACTATCACGATGAGACTCATGCGGGTAATATAATGGAAATGTTGAGTCAAGACTCAGATCAATACTCTGCTTAGTGTTGGATCAATAACATATTAGACATTTGGCCAGCATCAAATTAGTTATATGCTCCTGGATAGCTTTAGAGGTTTGGTTAGGAGCAAATCACCAATCATATCAAAATCTGGTCGCATCAAAAGTTTTGTAAAATTAAAACTCGCCATCAGCATGTGCTCTATCGAAGACGTGCCATCACATGCAGAACCTCTATCTACCAATGCACCTCTACACATCAGAATCCAATCTGCATCAAACATTTCTTTGGCACCACTAGCTGGTCGTGTTAACATTAGGTGAACCCGACGTTTGGGTATGCATTGGCCATATCAGACATCTAGTCGGTAGGGCCAGCTATTTGAGCATGAAGTGTAGAGATCTTGGATGGCCCTAGGAAGGTCACCCCTAAAGGTAGGATCTATTTAAAGGAGTTTATACAGGGAGACCCTTTTATAGGTGGTCTTCAAAATCTCCTCAGCTAGCAATGTTGTTAGTCTGTGTACCCGTCCTTGTGGTAGAGATTGGGATTCCATGTCTTAGAGGGCTTCTATGTAGGATTTCTCTAGTGCTAATGGCATAATTGCATTATGTGGCTTTGTCTCTTCTTCTACTATCAATTGTAATCAAGTTGACTCCTTAGGTTGTCTCGTAGGTTAAGGTTTTTCTATGGGCAAGGGAATGTTTTGGGGCATTCTCTGCGCTCTTGTGAGTACTCTAGTAGTGCTTGAGATTTCTTGAGCCAAGGTAGCAGGTGAAGGTGAAGAGTGAGGATTAAGGCTTGGGGGTACACTATGTAATCATGTTAATGTATAATGTGAGTTCGAAAGGAGGGGTTTTCAAATGCAAAAATTTCAAGCAATTTAACAGAGAGACATTAAGATAAGGGGTTTTTATATCCAATTTTAGAAAATTTTCCTAAAATAAGGGGTCATTTTTTATTCATTCAAACATGTTAAAAGAGGGTTTTTTTTAATACCCCACGAACACATGTTATATGGGGGTACCACAAATGATGAACCCCTCGAGGGTTAAGGATGTGAGTGGATGGCAAGGATAAAGTGGATACAGTGGGCTCTTGTGAATTAAGTAGAGAACTTACCAAGATCATGTAGAAAGAAGAAGATGAGCATTGCTTTGGACAAATCTCTAGCGTAGTGCTCTTTGGCATCTAGACAATGTATTCATGGTGGAGCTCCTTATGGTAAGGGAGAATTGGTTTGGAAGTGAAAATATCCACCACACCTATAGCACATCACAAGTCGGCTGGCTAGCTGAAGGTTGGTGGAGCGTGGAGGGTGAGGTGTAATTGGAGCAATAAGTTGGTCTAGGCTAGGGGTGGTGTAGAAGCTCTATATCAGTTTGCCACCATAGGGGGACACATTAGGTACAATGGGATAATATAGTAACAACGGTGGGGATGTACTAGGGCTAAGTGGGTAGCCCAAGGTGAATCAAGAGAGGGGCCCATGGGAGTGGTGCTCATGTGCATGACCGAGGCCATGTTTTGGTGTAGAGGATTCATGACCGAGGCCAAGTTTTGGTGTAGATGATTCAGAAGGAAAAAATCCTTGTCCTCATGGCCTTCTTTACCACAAAAATGGGAGTGTACCATCATGGGGCATTCCTCAGGTGGGTGGCCGGGGTTGTTGCAATTTCTACACCATACCTAGGCCCTGGCCTCTTACTGTGCTTTCAGTTCTTCTAGATCTCTTTTGAGTTGTGCCACCATTTATGTCTGCTAAGATGATCGATCCAATGCTGCTAATGAGGTCTTTCATCTTGTAGTGCACTCTATAGCTTAAAGTTTTCTAACTCTCTTTTGATTGCCAGCAGGGTGCTATCAGTAGGGTCATTCATAAGAACATCGGGTAGAGAGTTACCTGGTGAGCCAACAAATTGTAGTCTAGCATTTCAATTCTTGTGGTAGTTGCAACAAAATCAGCCATTGTTGCTTCAACCCGCAAGGTTTATCAAAGCTTCAATTGAGTCGAAGTAGGAAATGTTTTCTCCACCCACTTCTTGATCATGAAATCTCTTGTTGTTGGGGTAGCCCCGAGGGATTCACCATGGAAAACTTACCGCACCACGTAAGTGCAGGGGAGGGGGGTTTTTTTACAAGTTACATAATGGTATAAGTTAGGGGCAAGCCCTGAATAATTTATCCCCCAAGCTTAAAAATAAGGGAGGGGGGTATCATATTTATGTGGGAGGGGGGAGGGGGGACCTAAGCTGGGTTGGTTACTTGTAACGATTGGTCGCCGATGTGAACTATAACTCAGATGAATTTAGGGGAATTTTTTTATCAGGTCACACCTCAAATTTTTCATTAAGCCGGTCATAGATAATGGCTAATTTGAAGCAGGTCAAGCGTTGATTTACACCAGCTTTGGATGGGTCAGAATTGGACGAGTAGCCAAAGTGCAGGTTGATTGGGCACATAGTTTGAAAGTAAAACTAAGACACATTGAGGATACATCTAGTTATCAATAGAAGTGGTTCCTTAGAACGTTGCCAACTACTATGCTACACACTCTTTGACTAGTTTTACTCAGTTAGACAATGTGAGACCTAAATTTCATATGTAAGATAGGGGTATGATAGTTTTCTTCCTTGATTGTTGTATAAGCGTAAAAAGGGGGCTCATATTCCCTAATATGAGTGGTATATAGGGGTTTTATCAAAGTTGTCCGCTCGCAGGTGGCGTCCCATTTTGTATATAGAGTGAATCCCCCAGGGGGGTAGCCTGGCTACAAGGAACCTATGAAGGTTTTCCTAGGTCCCAACTCCAAGCTTTCCAGCTAGTCCAAGGCCTTCTCCCTTGAGTCGGCCGGTTGAAACTCAATAGTAAAGGCCACTTTGAGGGCCAGAGGCTTAGTTTAGAGTGTAGAGCATAAGTGTATGCGTAGGGGACTAAAAATATTCTAAAATTTGCCAGAAGTAGGGGAAAAGCACCATATATGCATCATCTCGATTGAGCCCACCACTTTGGGAGAGTGACAAGAACCATCTCAATTGTTCCACGCCATCTTTAGGAGATAGTCCCTTAAAAGTAGGAAATCTGATGCTGACCCTCGAGAGAAGTTTTGTCAATTCCTCCACCACGACAGGCCTAATGAGAGAGGTGGAAGGTGGTTTCAGAGAAGAGGTTAGGCTAGACTCACAAGAATGTCAATGCTCTCAGGGGCTTTGGCTCAACTCTCAAGAACTATCTCTCCACTTTGCGGTACATAATGTTGTATATATCCACAAGCCAAGGTCATCGTTCGACCACCACATATATGCTCCTATTAAAAATATATAGCCAAGGAAATCCCTGGCAACCAAAAAATATCTACTATTGGTGGCCTAGTGAAGCCACTGATGAGTCTGACCACTAGTCACTTGGTTGGTCACTGGATGGCCCTAGCTTGGCCCTGGTCAAACATCATCGCGGCCACCAAAGAAGTGTTTCTTGGTAGCTCCTAAATGCTATGAAGAGTGTGGCATAGGTGGGCCACACTCTGGGTGATGAATGCTACCTCTCTGTCCAAGGTGTTTCGAGCCCCACCCTGGCCACTTGATGTGTCCACATTGGGCTCCCATAGATGGGGTTGTCCAAGAGTACCCGAGGCGCCTGGACCAAGTATGGTCCAACTCAAAGGAGTGTGTTTTATTTGCGCGCTTTTGATTTCGAGCTTTTGCAATCAAAACCAATTTTGCAAGCTTTTTGATTTTAGATTCAGAGCCTTTTCTAACGACACAAAAAAATTATTCCAAAAGAAAGACATCAAAAAATTCAAAAAACATCTATCATCTCGCAAAAATTTGGCTTAAGATTTTGAGTCTCTTTTAACAATACACACCAAAAACATGTACAAGTTTCCAAAAGCCCTACTTTTGAGCTCATACAATCGTCTAGATAGATACCACAAAGCATGCTTCTCTTACTAAAAGGAATTCAAATAAAGTTTCGTGTGTCTAGAAAAGCTACTCCACATCTAACACATATGAGAAATCTCCTTCAATGCATACCTCTACATGACATTCTCTAAGATCTAGGTTCACTACACCACAGACTTTATCTTGTGGGTTTGCCCTAATACAAATGCAAGGTCTGTGAGAGTTAGTGAAGGCTGATGAATGACCATGTGCTCTTTTGGTTGAAGCCCTAGAATATGCACATACACATAGTACATGTGCTTACATGCTAAAAACGTGTTCTTTGGAAAATTGGGGCATGTACAACTAGATTCTACCTTAATGTGTACATCATAACAACTCTCTATCAATACCCAAAAAACTATGTGTTGTTCAATTTCTAGTTTCTCATCCAAGAATGTTGCAATCATACTTGCAGAACTGACTCCGATCTCTTTTGTGCTTCTTTGGAAACACCATGTCTCCACTTACGCTTTCTGCTAATACTGGAGCCTCCTTGTGTAAGAGCAACATTTTTATTGTTCATGCATCGTAATGGTGTTGCAAATTCTGCAAATTGAAATCCACTTTGTGCCAAGCTGTCACTCTCTTCCTTTGATAAGTTGGTTCCAATATCCATTTGCCAGAAAGTAGGAATGAAAGGTGAGAATCTAACTTGCCTCTGTATTCTTTGTGTGTGGCCTACTTAATAATTGCAGAACCATATCCACTCTGCAATTGTCTTGTCTTTAAAAGTTCTCTCAAAGAAAAAACAGGGAGCAACCATTCCCACTTGATGGCTTTGTAATTTGTTACCACAAATTTTCTTCCCTACCATATTAAAACATTTCCTCATGCAATTGGTTGGTATCCTTCGTAAAGCCCACTCTTTGCTGGCAACTTTGACCTCTTGAATACACCTTGCTAAATTCTCCCCAGGCTGCATTGGAATGCACTCCCCTGCTTCACTGTCAGTGACAACATATACTTCTTCATTATCATCTCTATCAAAATGTATACTCCATGGTCGCCCTCTGGTTTTTCTTCCATTACATATCCAAGTTTATGTGAGCTTATACTGACTACAATTGTTTTCTTCTTTCGTTGTAGTATATCTTTGTCACCTTCCATCACAGGCTCCTCATACAAAGGACTACCAGCAACCAAGCCTTTTAATGTACTCGCAAAATGAGTTGGATCTGGAGATTCTCTACATTTGGAACTGGCCATCATTGCTTCTATGTAAGGGCCCATTCCAATGTATCTACCTGTGGTATATCCCAATCTTTTTGCACATTGAATATATGCATTCAAAACGTCACTGACACATGCATCATAAATTGATATTTTATGTTTACCACCTTCACCTGCCAACCAACTAGCATGGATGCTCTCTAACAAGTTTATACAAGGAATTTGAGCTTTCTCCCATGGACTCTTACTGACCTATAAATACAAAATGATTAAAACCGTATATATGTAAGTCTCTATTTTCATGTATTTAATAAGAACCAAAAAACTAATTGATATACCATTGTCTCAGAACTTCCCCAATGGGCAATCTGTTGCTCCCATCAATTAAACCATCTCTCTAAAGAATTTTTATTATCCCCTGTCACACATTTCACCCACCATTCCCGTATTGTGGAAGCTATACTGGAGGCCTCATTTGTAGTCTTTTCTAAGCACCATGCTTCACACATTTCAATGTGATGCATTTGTCTATCTATAGCGACATGTTTTTTGTGTGTTTGCGTAGACTTTTCTCCCGATGGAAAAGACTTTGCTCCCATCAATTAAACCATCTCTCTAAAGACTTTTTATTATCCCCTGTCACACATTTCACCCACCATTCCCGTATTGTGGAAGCTATACGAGAGGCCTCATTTGTAGTCTTTTCTAAGCACCATGCTTCACACATTTCAATGTGATGCATTTGTCTATCTGTAGCGACATGTTTTTTGTGTGTTTGTGTAGATTTTGCTCCAGGTTGAAAAGACACGAGTGCTTGTCAAGAGCTTCTCTTCTAGTACCTGGTTAAGACGCACCTTTTCAAGAGCTTCTCTTCTAGTACCTGGTTGTACATTGTGGTCATGCCCTCGCAGATGGATCACCAAACGTGTTATTGTTGTTTCCTTTGGCATCACATAATAGATCATACACTTGCAAAAGTTTGAACAAGTGATCATTCTGTCACAATAGTGGCAGGTTATTTTAGATTTACCTTTGCTAGCAAGATAGCCCATGCTGATTTGTCTATCCAAATGTCCATGAAAGAAGGCATCATTGTATCTCCTTTCAGCAAGGTAAAAAGGGCATGTCACTTTGCAACATTGAAGGCTTCCAAGACAATAACCCAAATGCCTAGTGCAATCTATGGCCATGTTGGTCCATGCTGGATGAGACCAAAGGTGACCGTCGTACTTCTCCATACCGAGCATCCTTTCATTATTGTGAATTGGAGGAAGCTTGAAACAAACATTTCCATTATAGAAATTTGGGAGCTCGTCAACCTTTTTGGGACGTCCACAAATCTCTAAAAGTTTAGACAACAAGCATGATTTACCTTTGTCTTTCATCCATGAAATGATGGATGTATCCTTTGAATACTCCTGCCTTGTATGCTCCACCCCATCTTGTGTATTTTGAAAGGGTCCTAGTGACCTGGTTAGTTCCATTGTCTCCAAAACAGTTGCATATGTACCTTCATCAATATCAACATCTAAATGTGATGGAGTCAAACTTTTGTTACATGTTGTAGCGAACATAGAAGAATCACCGACTTCCTCACTTGTTTCTAAATTGTCAACCACATAAACATAGTCATCCGAATGAAGAATGTGGTAAGCTGAGGATAGAGAATGGTCAAGAAGGTAATGCTTTTGATCTTCATGATCCCATCTTGGCAACACATTGACCTTAGAATCAGAGCTCCTTGTCTGAACGACTGCTTGCAAGCCTTCAAACTTAATGGAAGGAGGCAATAGACTTTAAAGAAAATATTCACTAAGTAGAAGCTCTCCGTTTTGTAATGAGACTCTATAATCCATTTGAGCACCATTAATCATCCATGAAAGCATAGCTGTCATGTTTGAGACAGACAGATAGGAATAATACTTGAGGTAAATAAAATGAAAAAAGAGAAGGAAGAGAATGTGTGTAAGGTACAAATAAAGTGTACATATATATATATATATATATATATAGTGTAAAGTATAGTTTTATATATCCTCAAATAAGTGTTTTTAAATTAAAATGGGCATAGTATATATAGAATATATGGTATTTAATTATATAGTATCTAGACTATACTAGTATAATATATTTATATTATACCAATACAAGTACAGTACCAGTACCAGTACCATTATCATTACAATACCATACTCGTAGAGTACCAGTACCAGTACCAGTCCAGTCCAGTCCAGTACCAGCAATGAGGTCCAGTCCAATCCAATCAGGTCCAATACCAACTAGAAAAACAGTCAATATCGTGCTCATGTCAACTGCATGTGTTTGTGTGTGTGTGTGTGTGTGTGTGTGTGTGTGTGTGAGAGAGAGAGAGAGAGAGAGACACAACCAGTCAATGCCGATGTTGACGAGCTATTAAAAAAAGGCAACACTGCTCTTTCCTGCTCGCTTGATTCTCTCTTGCTACAACTTGATTTGCTCTTTGCTACTCAAACTCCTCCAATTGCTTCAATTACAAGATCCTTGTTTTGATTTAGTGCACTTGTCAACTCTCCTACTCTCAATTTTAGCTCGTGATGCTACCGTGAGCAACTCGTGATGCTATCGAGATCTACTCAATTTATTGCTTGCTATTTTCCAGCACAATGTCTTAACTTTCTTGCTTTAATGGCTGATGCTCTGCATAGTATGCTCATTCCAATTTTCTTCCCCTTGCTTAAGATTCTCTGCTTGGATTTGATTCTCTGATTGTCTCCCAACTAGATACCCAATTTTCCTACAGCTTCAAAGCTCAAAATCCTTAGAGCTCTAAGGGGAGCTTTGCACAATGGGGGAAGCAGGAAGCTTGGTTTTGATGCTCTGGTACCAATTGTTGAGGATAGTGTGTGTGTGTGTGTGTGTGTGTGTGTGTGTGTGTGTGTGTGTGTGTGTGTGTGTGTGTGTGTGTGTGTGTGTGTGTGTGTGTGTGTGTGTGTGTGTGTGTGTGTGTGTGTGTGTGTGTGTGTGTGTGTGTGTGTGTGTGTTTTCAAGGAGGCTGAAATACAATCAGAGACATGGTTTACATAGAGAGAGAGAGAGAGAGAGAGAGAGAGAGAGAGATACTCATAACTTAGGCTCAAGATATCATTGCAAAATACACACTAGCATAAAATATGTACATGGAGGGCTTTATTTATAAGCCTTGAATTGATATTCGGCTGGCACTCCTTCTCTACTTGGCTTACAGATAGCCATATAGAAAACCTAACATTAGGCCCAATGCCAAATACTAAGCTATACATGTATAGAGGTGTTTCTCATGCCCAACGTTCACAGGGGGCATCCTTGCTTCATTGATCTTTTGGCTTCAAAGGAGCCCACAATTCTATCATTGAATAAGAGCTCAAATTGGCTGCCCACAGCCAGAGTGTGCATAAGTCGACAAAGGCACGGCCCAAAGCCCAATGATTTCATGACAGCTTCAATGAAGGACCACACAATCCTATCATAAGCCTTGTCTAGATCTAGTTGAATTAGAATTATTCTATGTATTCAATGCCGACCATTGCTGTCAAGATGTTGTCATAAATTGAACTTCCTTTGATAAACCCGTGCTGATGGGGAGAGATTACTTTGTCTAGGAGGGGGGCCATTATGAGAGCGACTGCCTTGGCGATGATTTTGTATGCCACAGACATCATAATTATGGGATGCCAATGCTTAAGCTGCAAGCAGCAAGCTTGTTTTGGGATAGGCTTGATAAGACCTCTTTTCACATTGGATCCAAGCGGACCCCTTGACTAAAGCCTGGTTAGCCATACACGTGACCGGGACGTGAGGTCCTCCCAGAACTCCCTGAAGAATTCATTAGTCAGCCCATCCCAATTAAGGGATTTCTCCTTGCGAAGAGCTTGCAATGCAAGTGAGCGTTCATCTTTAGAAAAGGCTGCCTCAAGACAATTGGCTTATGGTTGGGAAACTTTCCTATTGACACTCTCGAGCAAGATTGCTCTAGCTTCACCCACCTCTTGAGAGCGGGTCTCCGATTTGCCAATGATCTGGATAAGGTGGTCAAGAATCATCCCAGCCATAACATCTTTGTCTTGTGTATCGTTCCCATTCTCATTTGTGAGTGAGTGGATGTAGCCGTGGCTCTTCTTGGTTTTCAAGGCCTTAAAGAATGAGCTTGAATAGCATTCTCTAGTAGGAGGAAGGTCTCCTTGGATAGCACCCTCTTAACCTCATCGAGCTTTTGCTCAACAAGGTTGTCCTTTGATTTGAACCACCTTCTGTATTCTTCTTTGGAGGCTAGCCCGACAACGTTTGGAAGCCATACTAACTACCTCCTCTTTAAGCTACTTCCAGTGCTCTTCCCAAGCCTTTTTTCTCTGAGGGCCTAAACATTTTAATCACTTTCCTTAAATAAATGAGCTTGATTAGCATTCTCTAGTAGGAGAAAGGTCTCCTTGGATAGCATTCTCACCCTGTTAACCTCATTGAGTTGTTGCTCAACAAGGTTGGCCTTTGCTTTCAACCATCTTCTTTGTTCTTCTTTGGAGGCTAGCCCAACAACGTTTTTGGAAGCCAGACTAACTACCTCCTCTTTGAGCTGCTTCCAATGCTCTTCCCAAGCCTTTTTTCTGTGAGGGCCTAAACATTTGATCACTTTTTGTATACTTCAAGTAAAGAGGTCCCAAGATTTAGGGTTTTCTAGATTGACATTAGTGTTTTGGTAAGCCTTCTAAATATAGGGTCTTTGAACAGGTGTTCCCCCAGTAACAAAAAAGTAGCTTCTTACTTCCCTTGGGGTCTACCCCTCTCCATTGGCTTTCCTAAGTTTTGATAAAAATAAAATTTGTCTCTTAGGGTGTGCATCGGTGCGGACCCTTTAAGCCAATTTGTGAGGGCACAAATTGATTGAAATGAAGGAAGTTTTGTTTTGATCAAAACAAAAGTTGTCTCTAAGGGTGTGTGTTGGTGTGGACCATTTAAGCCGATTTGTTTGTGAGGACACAATTTGATTGAAATAAAGAAATTTAGCTTTTGATGAAAACAAAAGTTGTCTCTAAGGGTGTGTGCGAATGCAGACCTTTTAAGTGTGGCACATATGATTTTGAGGTGCTTCATTCATTGGGATCTTGGTGGATACCTTAGGTTTGACAAAGAGAAAAGATTAGGACAGATAGGTGGCAACTCAAAGTAGTTGACATGATATAGAAAAAGGATCCTGTTGTGTAGAAGACCTGGCAGCCATGGAGTTGGTGAGCATGGTGCAAGGAGAGAGGAGCTGCGGACATAGAGCTAGGGAAAATGGTAGCGCAGGGAGGCTGCTTTCTCTCTCACACACACTCAGCTAAGCACTTGCAAGCAACCAATTGTGTGTGTGTGTGGGGGGGCGGGGGGGGCTCTCCTAGAGAGGGGGAGGTGGTTGTCAAGAACTTGTGCAGGAATCATTTCCAAAGGGTTCCCTTTCAAAATCAAAGATCCCAAAAGCAATTAAATAATGAAAATTGATTGAAATGAAGAAAGTTAAGTTTTGATCAAAAGAAAAGTTGCATCTAAGGGTGTGCATTGATACAGACCTTTTAAGCCAATTTTTTGTTCTCACAAAAATTGATATAGATTCACCACCTTCATTACAACTTCACACACACTCATGTACTAATGTACTGTTTTGGTTGGAGTAGACGAGGATAGAGTCGCAAGTGGTATTGTTTTGGGCATTGTGAGATAGGATGTATGACATGGGTAAAATCGGCAAAAGTGTGGAATTGTTAGCGCGGTCATGGGATGACACAAATGCTTATCATGGTTTGGCCATGCAAAAGCCATATCCCTTTCTTGTCAAAGATCTTGCATCTTGCATCTAACACCAATTTGGTGGAAACTATCATAATAACTAATATCTAATTCTCCTAAATGATTTTCTCATGTTAAATTGATCATTTGAATTGGGGAAGTGCCAAGGAAGAAAAAGCTAGCATATTGGTTAAGCTCGCAGACCGACCACAGTAGGGATCCAAAGGAGGAAAAATAGGGATCCAAAGGGGGGGGGCATCTACAAAAGAGCAATGTGCAACAATGGGCTTAAAAGACCCTAAGGTTCAGCCCATTAAGACTTCCAAAATGCTAAGGTTCCAAAATTCAAAGGATGTGTCCAAAGGTCAAACATTAGGGAAATTGGTTGCTTCGTGTGTGTCCCAAAAAGTCTTCATGCATCCCTACATAGGAGGGGGCAAGCCTTAGTTGTAGGAGATGAGATAAAAACTCACACACACACACACACACACACACACAAGCTCCCTTTACACAAAGGGAATGAGGGACACATGTCAGCTCCCTAGCATAGATGCCCACAAGGTGTACTCAAATCCTATTGGATGGCCTTGGAGGTGGACCAATGAGAATTAAGCTAGAGTAAATCTAGTTTAATTAATTAAAAAACACTTAATAAAAGAGCCAATAAGAATCAATCTCTCTAGAGGACTATTGGGCAGTCTCCCAAGGGGTCCAATGAGCATTCAGCAGCCCAATGGCTTTGACTGATTCCTATTGGCCAGGAGACAAAGGGTCCAATGAGAGTTTAATTGCAAAAGGGGGAAGGGAAAAACATTCCAAAAGGCTAAATCTTATGCTGCTTAAATTTCATTGGCTAAGCCTAGGGAGGTCCAAATAGGGTGTGAGCATGAGCAAATAGCAAGAGGGGTCAAGAGCGGGGAACTGATTTTTCAAAGGTATTATTGCGCGCGCACACACACACACACACACACACACAAACACACACACACACACACACTTAAAGCTCTCACAAAAGGGGAAAGGGGGAAACATGTCAGAAGGCTATCACTTATGCTGCTTAAATTTCATTGGCTAAGCCTGGGGAGGTCCAATAGGGTGTGAGCATGAGCAAATAGCAAGAGGGGTCGACCAAGAGAGAGAGGGGGAGACTGATTTTTCAAAGGCATTATTGCACACACACACACACACACACACACACAAAAATCTATGTGTGGAGTAAGAAGACTCTCTCTCTCTCCTTCTCAAGCTTTAATGGAAAGCTTATCACCTACTCCAAGCTTGTGAGAAGGGAGGCCTACACCAACAGCTCTTGGCTTTGTGATTCAAATCCAACCAAGAGCCAAGCTTCAATTCATGCTCATTTCCTCTACCATGCTAATTACTAAGCTAAGCTATGCTAATATGATTGATTATGTGAGGAGATGTACATCTTTCTCGTAAGACTACTCCTTCTTCCTCTCAATCTACTCTCATACCCCGCTAGCTCTCACCATCTTCAAAGGTGTGTGAGGTCTTGGGTCTGAGACCGTGAGGGAGTTGATGTTGTGTTTGATAAGTGTTTTGCTTAGTGCTTGAAGTTTCCATATTCATTGCACTAGCTAGTATTGAAGGAACACAAAGAATTGTATTGTAAAATTTCTCGCGTGATGGGAGAAACCATAATACAAATCCTTTTGGAGGGGGGACCGGCTCCATGCAAATCCGGTCCTTGACTGTTGTCAATTGCTTAATATCTCTCTCTTTTGAAGTATTGTTCATGCTATCTAACTAGGTGTTATGCTTTTTGTTTCTCTCTCCACCCAAGCACTCTTGTTATTCTCATTAGGAATCTATTCTAATGAAATGCTCACTATGTTCATGCTATATTCCGCTACACACAAGTTACTAGGCCATTAAATGTTACATTAGTATCAGAGCACAAGGTGTCTCTTTTCTTGCTCAAGAAGGGAGGTCCTCAAGCTAGCTATAAATGGTTGGTATTATTAATTCCATGTGAGTAAGTAGAATAGGGATTTTTCAGCCTTGCAGTGTGCCTGCCTTTGTGCAGTTAACGGGGCATCACCATCGAGAGCTATGGTCTTAATAATGGAGTCCTACGGGGCTTACCTATGGCTTAACCTCTATTGAGCTATTAGAAGCTTGATAGGAGCCGGCATTATTTTGGTGTTGAACGACCCTCTATTCTATTCCTTGCAATTAATGGTATTTGAGCCGCGGGTACAGAAGCTTGAGTGCTTTTTCTAAAGGGGTAAAGAGGAGCAACAACTAGGGCTTGAAGTGCCAAAGTACACCTAAAAGTTGTTAGAATGGCTAACAATGGTAAAGAGAGTGAAATTAGTGTTGATAACTTTGATTTTTCTAATGATCAGGCTACTAATGATGCCCCTATGCTTGTTAACTACCTTGTTTCTAGGCTTCAACAAGCCATGGGAAATCCATCCCTCCAAAGTGAAGTGCAATGGCAGCTTTGTGCTCTTGGGATTCTCCAAGCTCCCCACCATGATGAGAGAGCACCTAGGAAGCCTCCTTGCGAGACTTCCAAAAGAGGCCTCTCTACAATTTGGGAAGAAGAAGAGGATCCATAGGAAGGGCTCAAAAATTTTCTCCTTGATGACGCGTCTCCTTCTCAAAGGAGAATTCAAGAGCCCCCACCGAAGGAACAAGAAAGAAGTGAGTCTCCTGCCACCTCAACGGAGATGGCTCCACGAAGACGGCGGGCTAAACTCTCTCCATCACCTCCAAAATGGACAAGACCATCACATACTTCTCCACACCATACTTCAAAGAGGGATGAAAAAAAGCAACAGAAGAAGAAGGCAATAAAGAGGACACCCTCTTCTCCATCTTCTTCATCCTCTTCCGCTTATGAAAGTGGTGAAAACAAATAAGACCAAGGCAAGAAAAAAGCAATAAAGAGGTCACCCTCTTCTCCATCTTCCTCAAATTCTTTATCTTCTAAACAAAATGATGGTGCAACCTTTGAACCATCAAAAAGAAGAGGCCATAGGAAATCCTATGCCGCGTGGAAGAGGTCGTCCAAACTCAAGAAGTTCAAAGAGGGAGGGAAGAGCATCTCTTTCCTTACCTACGATGGCCCTTTGGTGCTACGAACAAAGTCTTGGCCTTTATCCAACAATTCAATGCCGCGTTTGGAGATGAGGGCTTCATGGCGTCCTCTAAGCTACACCATATAGCTATGCACTTTCAAAAGTCCGTCAGACAATGGTGGTCTAGCATACGGGCCGACAGTGAAGCTCCACGAAAATGGAAATCTTTAAGAGCTTCCATTATGAAGCAGTTTTTGGCCACCGATGCCAAAGACAAAGTACTCACCGAATGGTGAAGCTTGAATCTCTCTCGCTACAACTCCATTCACAAATATGTAGACAAGTTTTGAGAATTACAACTCAAAGCCATTGTCTTCAAGAAGTTGTATTTTGGAGAGAAAAATCAACAATTTTGTGAGGGTTTAAGTGAATAAATGGCGGAGTATGTCAACTCCCAAAGGCCACGCACCATATCGGCGGTTATACACCATACTTTGGTGGCTTCTCGAATCAATTTCCAAACGTATGCTAAAAGAAATTTTAAGCCAATAGAAAACAAGGGTTCCAATGATCCTAAGGGGAAGCACAATGTCCAAAAGTCTCCTAAGGTCAACTCCAACAAAGCTAAGGAGAAGGGAGTTTACAAAGGTAAAAACAAACTCTCTCCTGAAGAGTTTGAGTGTTATTGCAAGGATAACCGTTGTTTCAAGTGTGGCGAGCAAGGGAATGCGTACCGCGCTTGTCCCCAAAAGAACACCCGCCATGAACCTCCTAGAGCTACCTTGGTAAAAATCCAAGAGGAGGAAACTCAACACAAAGGATCTCCTCTATGCCATGCTTGGGGAAAGGTAAGAGAACATGATGCTTTTATTCTCTTTGACCTTGGTTCTACTCACAATTTCATATCCACAGAGTTGGCCACCAAGCAAGGCATACAAGCTTACGAGATGGGAGATGTCCTCCCCGGAGATGGTGCTTTCAAGGGGCAAGAAGCTTCAGCCACTCCCTTAACCGAGAAAGTGAGGCTCCATGTCCAAAGCTATCTGGACAAAGAGGACTTCTTTATCTCTCCTCTCAAGCATGAGGATGTAATACTAGGGGCACCATGGTTTGATCGCATGGTTGCCAATGTTGAATTCCTTGAAAGGAGAATCTCCTTTAGGTTCAGTGAAAACGATATGTACATAGATGCTAAGGAAATGGGTAACACCATACCCATTGTACATACACAAGCTTTCAATAAGTCAATAAAGAGCTCTATTTCCGTGTACATGATTTTTGTTAAAGACTCTCAAAATGAACCTAATGCTTTAGCAAAATAAAATATGCACAATCAAAAGGAATTAGAGGTATCCAATTTTCTCAAGGGGTTTCAAGATGTCTTTATTGATGACATCCCTTGTGAGTTACCTCCTAAACGAGGCAATGATGACCATGCAATTGAACTTCTTCCAGGAAGTTCACCACCTAATAAACCTCCTTATAGAGTTTCTCAAGCTCAACAAGAGGAGATTATGCGGCAAGTGCATGAGTTAGTTGAGAAGGGCATGGTTAGGCCTAGCTCATCTCCATTTTGTTCTCCTGTGCTACTAGTGCAAAAGAAAGACGGCACATATCGTATGTGTGTCGACTATAGAGCACTAAATAGGATCACTATCAAGAATAGGTTTCTCGTTCCATGGGTGGAAGACCTATTTGATAATCTACAAGGGTCCACCTACTTCAGTAGGATTGACCTAAAAAGTGGCTATCATCAAATAAGGATAGTTGATAAAGACATTGTAAAGACCGCATTTTGCACTATGTTTGGTCTTTACGAATACATTGTCATGCCTTTTGGCTTGACCAATGCACCAGCCACATTCAACCGCTTGATGGAGAAGCTATTCAAGCCTCACCGAGCCTGTACTGGAGTGTTCTTTGATGAATCATCATCTACTCTAATTCATTAGACGAACACAAGCAACACCTCCAGGTAATATTTCAAGTTTTAAGAGAGAATAAACTTTATGTTAATCGAAAGAAAAGTGAAATTTTCTTACAAGGGATTCAGTATTTAGGTCACATTATCTCTCAAGATGGCATCCAAATGGATCCATCAAAATTACAGCTAATAAAAGGATGGCCTAAACCAAGGAATCTTCATGAACTAAGAAGCTTTATAGGTATGTGTGCATACTATAGACGCTTCATAGAAAAGTTCTCACTAATAGCAGGACCATTACATGACCTAACAAAGAAAAACGTTCAGTATACATGGTCTGCCAAGGAGAACAATGCTTTCGAAACGCTTAAAGAAAAGCTTATCTCTCAACCTGTGCTTACACTACCGGATCTCTCAAAGCCATTTGAGGTCCAATGTGATGCTTGTGGTGATTGCCTTGGAGATGTTTTGCTCCGAGAAGGACACGCCATAGACTATGAAAGTCAAAGGCTCGACCCTATTGAGCAAGCTCTAGGCCTATATGAAAAGGCACTCCTCGCAGTTCTACATGCCTTAGACTCATGGAAGCACTATTTATTGGGGACTCCTTTCATTCTGCGAAACGATCACCAAAGTCTTAAGTACTTCATGACGCAGACCAAACTCTCCGACAAACAAATGAGTTGGGCAAACTTTCTTTCGCAATTTCATTTTAATATTGCTCACATTGCTGGCAAGCATAATCAAGCAGCCAATGCACTCTCAAGACGACCGAGAGTGAATGCAGTTTCCATAGCAACTCACAATGATCTATCTTCTATGATAGATGAGTATGCTATTGATCCCGATTTTAGAGATGTGATTTTAGCCCTTGCACTAGGGAAGAAAGAGGAACATATTCCTATTGGCCTACCATGAAAGCAAACATACAAGAGTATGTTTCTAAATGCGTGGTATGGCAAAAGACAAAGTTTGATAGAGGGAAGCAACCGGGATTGCTTCGACCTTTGCCAATTCCTAATTCACCATGGGAGAGCATATCCATGGATTTTATCTTTGGATTGCCTAAGTCAATCCATGGGAATACAAAAATATGGACGATAGTAGACAGGTTTAGCGAACAAGCTCATCAAAGCCCATCAAATGGCAACCCTCTTCATTTCACAAATCTTCAAGTACCATGGCTTGCCAATGTCCATAGTGTCGGATATAGATCCTAGAATGACCAGTAATTTCTAGAAGGGTCTCTTTGAGAATTTAGGAACAAGGCTAAACTTCTCTTTGGCCTATCACCCGCAAACAGATGGCCAAAGTGAAATAGCTAACCTAAAAATTCTCGATCTACTAAAAGCATATGTAACGGAAGTAGATCAAAGATCCCAATGGGAGAAGTACTTACCCTTAGTGGAGTATGCCTACAATAACACTATACATACTTCCACGGGAAAAGCACCTTTCGAGGTAATTGAGGCAAGACCAAAAGGTCCCCTCCTACTTAAGGTACACGGGAAGATCTTCGCTGCAGATGAGTATAGCCGAGACCTACAAGAATATTTCCAAAAGATTACGGATGCTATCCCTATCTCACAGCAAAGGCAAAAGGCTACTGCTGATAAGCACAAAAGAGCCCAAGCCTTTAAAGAAAATGATTGGGTCTTACTCAAATTTCCCAAGGCTCCGATTAAGCCACACGACGGGCAAGAATCCTACGGGACACCAAAAGTACTATGCTAAGTTAGCAGAAAGGTACTGTGTTCCCTTCCATATTCTTAGGCCAATCAATGAGATGGCCTATCAACTCAAGTGGCCCAGCCATTGGCTCATACACAATGCTTTCCATGTGAGCCTTCTAAAGCCTTACAAAGGAGAGACACCACAAGAACCAACTATAGAAGACCCACCGAAGATCGAGGACCAAGAAGAGGTGTTGCAGCCTGAGTCCATTCTCCGACATGAAGAAAAGGTACTAAGAGGCGGTAAGACTATCCGACGATTTCTTATTAAGTTTGAGAATTATCCTTTTGAAGATGCTAGATGGATGCAAGGCATACAACTAAAGGATAACCTAAACCTTCTCAATGCTTACAATGCTTCCCAAGAGTAAGCAAATGTACAAATGTTAAACATGAACAAAGTTTTTTGTCTTATAAGACTCTCTTTTTCTTTATTGTGCACAAAAATGAAGTAGTATGCATGCTTAGATCAAGTTTGCGGAGACGACGTCTCCCGAACACCAAGTAGAGCTTGTCACTCTACTATGGAACATTGATAGGACTAATGTACAGATATGCTTGCGGCAGCTTAGGCTCTCAAGCACCAAATGGACTAGTCATCCATTTTGGAACGATGTCATAGGGTAACATAGGGATCCTCTACCCGCTACGAAAAGGACTAATGAATATTCTTTATCTTCTCTACCCCATAGTCGAGGACGACTATGATTTCAAGAGAGAGGTAATTTCATAATAACTAATATCTAATTCTCCTAAATGATTTTCTCATGTTAAATTGATCATTTAATATGGGGAAGTTCCAAGGGAGAAAAAGCTAGAATATTGGTTAAGCTAGCAGACCAGCCACAGTAGGGATCCAAAGGATGGAAAATAGGGATCCAAAGGGGGGGCCATCTGCAAAAGAGAAATGTGCAACAATGGGCTTAAAAGACCCTAAGGTTCAGCCCATTAAGACTTCCAAAATGCTAAGGTTCCAAAATTCAAAGGATGTGTCCAAAGGTCAAACATTAGGGAAATTGGCCCCTTCGTGTGTGTCCCAAAAATTCTTCATGCATCCCTACATAGGAGGGGGCGAGCCCTAGTTGTAGGAGATGAGATAAAAACTCACACACACACACACACACACACACACACACACACACACACACACACACACACACACACACACACACACACACACACACACACACACACACGCACGCACAAAAGCTCCCTTTACACAAAGGGAATGAGGGACACGTGTCAGCTCCCTAGCCCAGATGCCCACAAGGTGTACTCAAATCCTATTGGATGGCCTTGGAGGTGGACCAATGAGAATTAGGCTAGAGTAAATCTAATTTAATTAATTAAAAAACACTTAATAAAAGAGCCAATAAGTATTAATCTCTCTAGAAGATTATTGGACAGTCTCCCAAGGGGTCCAATGAGCATTCAGTAGCCCAATGGCTTGCCTGATTCCTATTGGCCAGGAGACAAAGGGATCCAATGAGAGTTTAATTGCATTAGTTAATTACCTAAAGCTCTCACAAAAGGGGAAAGGGGGAAACATGTCAGAAGGCTATCACTTATGCTACTTAAATTTCATTGGCTAAGCCTGGGGAGGTCCAATAGGGTGTGAGCATGAGCAAATAGCAAGAGGGGTCGACCAAGAGAGAGAGGGGGGGACTGATTTTTCAAAGGCATTATTGCACGCACACACACGCACACACACACACACACACACAAATCTACGTGTGGAGTAAGAAGACTCTCTCTCTCTCCTTCTCAAGCTTTAATGGAAAGTTTATCACCTACTCCAAGCTTGTGAGAAGGGAGGCCTACACCAACAACTCTTGGCTTTGTGATGCAAATCCAACCAAGAGCCATGCTTTGATGCATGCGCATCTCCTCTACCATGCTAATCACTAAGCTAAGCTATGCTAATATGAGTGATTATGTGAGGAGATGTACATCTTTCTCGTAAGACTACTCCTTCTTCCTCTCAATCTACTCTCATACTCTACTACCTCTCACCATCTTCAAAGGTGTGTGAGGTCTTGGGTCTGAGATCGTGAGGGAGTTGATGTTGTGTCTGATAAGTGTTTTGCTTATTGCTTGAAGTTTCCATATTCATTGCACTAGCTAGTATTGAAGGAACACAAAGAATTGTATTGTAAAATGTCTCTCTTGATGGGAGAAACCATAATACAAATCCTTTTGGAGGGGGGACCGGCTCCATGCAAATCCGGTCCTCAAATGTTGTCAATTGCTTAATTTCTCTCTCTTTTGAAGTATTGTTCATGCTATCTAATTAGGTGTTATGCTTTTTGTTGCTCTCTCCACCCAAGCACTCTTGTTATTCTCATTAGGAATCTATTCTAATGAAATGCTCACTATGCTCATGCTATTTTCCGCTACACACAAGTTACTAGGCCATTAAATGTTACAGAAACAGGAATAGAGTTACTCTTAGAGTCCATCCGATCAATGTTGTTGGTCTAGGTGAGGGCCTTTGAGGTGTGTTGCAACCATCCATAAGTAAGCCACCACCTCTATAGAGGGGAAGAAGGGGATTCATCTACCATATGTGTCGTCGTTCAACTCAGGGAGCTCACTCTTAAATATGTACACATATAGCACATAAGTTCAGCTGAAGGGGTTTCCAAAGCACCTTTTTTAATACATTTTTCACATACAAAAAGGATACTTATGAAAGGGGTTTTACAGATATTGAATAGGAAAGGGGTGTGTTTAATTGGTAAAAGATCCACAAATAAGGGGTTTGTAACTCACACCTTGCATGTGATATGGGGACGTTACATATAGTGATTCTCCTAGTCCTTGAAATGAACCTCCTTTCAAGACTGACAGGAGAGAATCCAATGGAGGTAAGCAAAGGAGTGAGGGGGGAGTGAGTTGACTACAAAAGCTATATTGCAAGTTGGAAGCTATTGTAGTAGGTGGGATAGGTAAAACATGGACAACAACCAAAATCGATGCAGGAAATATGCTAGTGCCTTTCTTCAAGTGAGTACTGCAAAAAAAGGTGTGTGGAAAATTAATTATTTTATAATGGACTTAAGTAAGCTCCAAGACTTATCCTGACTTGATGGACTTTGTGTTTCAATCAAACTATGATGACTTGATGGACTTTGTGTTTCAATCAAACTATGATCACTGAGTTTAGAATCTTGTTAGAACTATAGTTTGATTGGTTGAAGCTATTATAAGGTTTTTTCCATTGTCATGGAACTTTCTTGGTTGTTGCTATTGTCTTTGATGGACTTCGCTCGGTTTTTTCTTGGCTCAATGTTTGGTAAGACTCACAGGAATTGGAGAAGAAAATTGCCATTAGGAAAAGAATGGAGTCTAGTAGGACCTCTTTATTTGGTAGTTTAAAGGATTCAAACCTTTAGTATTAAGAAAGCAATCAAAGGACGAATTTTGAATTCAAACAAGAAAAATGGCTAGTTTATTTGAATTCAAAATTTCCCCCCAAAATGAAATTTAAAATCTAGCGGGCAAAAGTATATCATGTAGCATACCTATGGAAAGAGCTCGGTGTGTAGATTCCAATCTAAAATCTCCGCTCAAATTGGAGATCATATGTAGGAGTTATGGAAGGCCAAAATTCATAAAGTTAGCCACCCCCTTTTTGGGGAGAAAAGTGCATCCTTTGACCATCCTTCCACCTCTCTTACACAACCACCATTCTTGCACACATGGCATACATCTATTCGTCAAAATGTTAATCACCTCCATAATCTAATGGAAAATAAAGAGGCCCCCCTAGACCCCATCCTCTTCCTAATGCCCACACCAAGAGGACTATTTCCATATCTTCCTCCTGAAAAAGAGTTAGCTAATAAGGCATCCTTTGAGCCCCAATTATGAGAGATGGTTGAGACTCTTTTTGAAGACAAAATTACATGCAATCAGCCTCTACATCAAGGATGGATACACACAGGTTCCTAGTGTCATAAACTAGCCACAACGCGACTCACCAGAGGCAAAAGGACCTTTTACGACCCTCATACAAAGACCTCGGAATGCACTATGTTGGGTACAAAACTGGAAAGAATTTGGGTAGCCCAGCCT
Organism: Adiantum capillus-veneris; assembly: GCF_014529385.1. Lineage (NCBI taxonomy): Eukaryota > Viridiplantae > Streptophyta > Polypodiopsida > Polypodiales > Pteridaceae > Adiantum > Adiantum capillus-veneris. The sequence continues at coordinate 45,763,691 of NC_140946.1, read as the reverse complement.
CCTTAGTAGGTAGGGTGTATATTAATGTTGGAGAATCCGGAACAAAATCAATAAAATTCATCACTACTTGATTCTCCTACTACATCATCTTTCTAGCTATGTGAACTAAGTGATATAGAATTTTTAGATTCCTCTCCTACTCTCCCAAGGTCATTTTGGTCGGTGGCCCCATGCTACTGGTGGCTTGGCTATCAACAAGGATTTATTGGATATTGTGATCCAATATCTTTATGGCACTTTGAAGCTACACCAGTATATCTTTGATCTACATCTTGATATCCTTCATGCATTTATGGGTTGTCTTGTGTCCTAAAAGCATTTCTACTTCTAATCCAAGACTTTGTAGGTTCAAATAGTGAAAGGGTTCTTTAGATGAGGGTTATCCCTAATGTCCTCCTGTGTAGTGACACATTCAAGTATTCTTTCCAGTACTTGAACATAACCAGCATGAGGTGGCACCTGAAAGAGTTGCTGATTGTGGTAGCTAAGCAACTTCCAATCATCGACCATGTGTTTGGCTCCCACAAAGCGCATTTGAAAGTGCTCTAGATGAGCATAAGTTGTTTTATCATGAAGGAACTCCTGGATTTGGATAGCTTTGTCCTTCTTGAGCTTCTTTAGTGCTAACAACTCACTGGATTAATGTTGATCTGAATCTGAGTATGAGCTGGAGTCCATTTGTAAGCTCTTACCCTTGTCTTGTTTCGTTGATGTATATACAACAATGGCCCATTGTGTAGCCAACGCTTGGAAAGCATATGTGCCCTGCAGGCTCTTTTGATTGTGTCTAAGATTTCCCTTGTTGTTAATCTTGGCCAGATTGATTCTAATATTGTTGTTGAATCTGATGATCATGTTGGTTAGTGTGGCTACCGGAACCAGTGCCCTAAGTAGACTGGTTTCCTCCTGTTGCGGAGTCAAGAGGTGGTTGATTGTCTTCATCATCATCATTGTCATCATCGTATCAACACTAGTGCCCTCCCTTTGGTCATGGTCTTCTTCTTCTTCTTTATCATCGTTATCAACATCCTGATTCTTGATGTATTCAACCAAGATCTGATTGACCAAGGCTCTCGTTTATTTCTCAGACTTCTCCTCAAGATCAGATTTCATAGATTCAAGTAAATTTTACAAATCCTCCTTGTTTAATGTCAAGTTTCCCTCAAGATATGTGATATCTACAAGAGACTGATAGATAGACTTTTTGGTTGCTTGCTTGAGGGTGTGATGGTTTAGCATTAATGACTTCAGAATGGTCTTCTTCTCTTCCAACTACCGTGAATCTCCTCTTTCTCTTTTAGATTTTGTTTAAAATACATGCCGTGTTCTACTACCAATTTGAGACTGGGAATTGCAAACTCCATTGCAACTACCACCTCCGTTCCATACACCATTTTGAAGGGTGTCATGCCTCTTCTACACGCCCTCTCCTTTCTAGCCTCCTCCCCAACGTCCTACGCATTCAGATGTCCTTCCTTGCAGTGCTCGATCTCCAACACAACCAACTCTCTAGTTCCATCTATCAAGCTTGGGAAGCCTTCTAAGCTGCAAGGGCTATACCTATGGAACAACTGGTTCTTGCGACCTTGGCGAATTGCAAGGGCTTATTTGAATAGATCTCTCATGGAACCTGCTGAGGGGAATCTTCCATTCAGATGTTTACTTGGTTGGCCTAAGGCCTTTTTATCAAATGAGCTTGGAGGTTTGTCCTCATTGCCCAATTCCAGTAAGATAAGGTAGGCGAGAGAGGCAAGACTACCAGGCTACTCTGACGCATGTTAGGCAGAGACAGACGGTCAAAGTTGATGCGGAGTGGGCAACAATGCTCCATTTAGACAATGCTACACAACATTGCTTGTCGGTACCGGGCTCTGCATGTTGTTCAAGGGGGACAAGGTGTGTGAATGGCCGCTTGGGAAAAGCAAGACTATTAATAAGAAGCTAAGCATTATGCGGGCAAGGGAGGGCGTTTTGGAGGCCGTCAGAAAAAGCAAGGAGCAGGCGACGAGAAGAAGAAGAGAGAGAGGGCCGACGGGCCAGTTTGCAGAGTTGTGACGAGGGTAGACAGAGCCTTGAAGAGAGTTGCAGGGACGCACTAGCTGTAGAAGGAGGTGACGAGCAGAGCGCGGCGAAGTTGGCTGGAAGAGGCTTTGCAGAGGAAGCTCGGGAGGCGGTCTGCAGGAGTACAAGAGCCGCCAACAAGGAGCTAGGAGAGAGCGCCGTCGAGCAGCAGGAAGAAAAGAAGAGCACGCGACGAGAAAAGGAGCAGCTAGCGGGAGTTGGTGGCCGACGAGCAAAGAGAGAGCGTTTTTAACAATCTCTGTGTGTTCACGAGACAAAGCTTGTTTCTGAATTTGACAATAGTACATTGTGCTTTTCTCTCAAAGTTCCCACAACAGGCAACCCGGTGTTGATCTCGGCTCACTAGTAGCACTTATTTTTCCCCGACAATGTGAATAGCCCGCTGCCAATGGTCCGCTCTCCAACCTTAATGGAGATTAAGGATTGTGGGAGAGATGTATTTGTAGATTTGAGCAAGCTCAAACAGCAATTTCAAAATCTCCATGAAGAAGTGGAGTGTCTACGTACATCCAAAGTAATAGTGGACTGTGTGGAATGCGTCCATCACATCTCTTGTGTTCTAAACCAGAAGTTGTTGAAAACGCTTGGTAAACATTGCAACATATAGATGACGCAGAGAAAAGGTTTTTGCTCTCAGGTCCTTTTGAAATGTGGGAAGATAAGAAGAGGATGTGTGGCACCTATTTCGATCTCTTGCATTATCATGACAAGAAGCCTTGTGCAAAAGTTGATGAGTATCTCCGGACAGTGGAGCTCAAAGCGGTGAAAATTTTCAGAAAAATTGATGGTCATTCTCAACAACGCACATCTGGAGTAAGGATGATGTTCAAAAATTTTCTAGCAAATGGCAAAGCTCTCCGTGATGTACAATCACACCACATTGGAATGGTGACAGACCATTGACAAAGGAGATGATTTTGGGAAGGACTAAGCAGTATGGGAAAGTGACACTAGAGAAGTTTGGCTTAGGAGATCTATTTCCATTGGTATCTGCAGGAATTTTTTTATTTAGGCATGGCGAGGTTGAAGATGGTAGTGATGATGATGGACACCATTCCATTCCATCAACTTCAAGTTAAACAGGCTAATTTTTGAGCCAACCTCTCAGTAAGGGTTACTTTTTTGGTCAAGAAAAAAGTACCCTTGTTGCACGTGGTTGGTCTCTTCGGGAACCTTCAATGACTTGGCAACAATGATCCCGATAAGGCACTTCAGATGGCATGCAAAGATAGCATATCTTGGGAGAAGAGTGTGGTATGTTAAAAGCTAAATTGGCAATGTAATTGTTATTAAAGTGTGCTTGCTAATATTTCTATTGATATGTAACTGGTTTGTGTCTATAGGTGATACCTTGTGATGCAGCATTGATGTTCAGCTTTGTGGTACTGAAAAAGACCATTGGTCAGAAAAAGTGGACTTTGGTGGAAGAACCTATTGACCCCTTTGAAGCATCTGTTGGTGCTACACCAACCATGTTGCTGCAATGTGATTGGTAAATCAATTTGTCACATACCACTTGTATGGGTAGAGAAGATACTTTACACTCAATTGCAAAATGTAGCCATAGTTTAAGTTTTTTGTCCTTTTAGGAGAACTGGCAGTGTCTATGTCCCACACTTTTGACAAGCGGTAGGTAGACATTTTAATGCTAGCCTACTCGTAGTTGGTATTTCATGCCGGATTTCCATTTTTGTTTTCTTTAACATCAATGGGAGCCTGTCTCTTTCATGCAAGCTCAGCTCTTCTTTCCATGATAGAATGGTTAATTGTACCCCCCAAGATAACTGGATTGCCAACCGATACATGATGTATGTGTACCAAAGGGTTTCCTCATAAAATCCCATATGAGGTGTCACTGTTGTATTGTAGTAGTTAATGTCAAAACTTGTCGAGAGAAACACTTCCAATTGTTTTGTCAAGTTTTAAGTTTTACTCTGCCAGTTTTTCGTTCTACAAACTAAGGCCTGTCTTTTTTGGTTTGAAGACTTCATCTGGATTTCTTGCAAATTAAGTGTTTTGAAGACAACTTTGAGTGTGATTTTGAATTTGAACTCGCCATTTAAAGGATTTACTTTGAAAATGAGTAAAGTTGTGTCCACAAGATACAAGTTTTTTGTGTCATTTTTCTTTTGCCTGGCCAAAGGGATAAGGCCTTAGGTTGGGTTCACATCGGCCGGTGAAAGTCACAAGCAACTCAACGAAAATGAACGCAATATTTGAAAATTTGGATGTGAAGTCACCCTTTGGTTCGTCACTTGTCAGATGTTATGATTCTCAATCGATCAGATCGTTGTTTCCTCTTAATCTCGTTGCTAGATTTCTCATATTTGAATAGAGTATTCCAGTATGATGAAAAAGAGAATGTTGATTTGGACAAGCTCAAAACATTATCCATTGATTTGTGCGTCACCCTTGCTTTCTAGCTAGCCTGCTGTGACTAGATGTCCAATATAGCCAATGCATATCCAGACAGCGGGGATTCACCTAGTGTTTACATGACCAGATGTATGATTATATGGTCAATGCATATCTAGACATAGAAACTTGTCTACAATCACATTTGAAGAATCTTATAGGATTTCATACCCATCAATCCCACTCACTAGCGATCAAAGTCCTCGCCTCACAGTGTCCATTTACGACCAGCAATTTACAACCTCTACATCCCCATCCCCATTGTACCTTGTAGTGTAGACGTGGACTAGGCAGAGTTGGTTGCACCCAGGCTAGTTGTTTCAAGGCAAGCATGGCTGCATGGAACGGTAAAGCAGTTCAATGTAGAGACTCATGGATTTTATGGAGCTATGCAACATTTCCCACTCGGTGGTGTGTCTTCTTCTAATGGAAATTGTAGCCCTTTGTGAGTTTTCAATCCTAAGATATATTTGAATTTTTTGTTATTTATTGTCCCTTTTGCTAGTGATAATGCCAACATAGCCTTTGTGGACTATTAGGCGATTCAACATGCATGTTTACAATGTAAAAAATTGTAAGTACCTAAGTCCCTTCACGTAAGTTTTCATTGTTCCTCTACACCACTTCCCCCTTGTTCTTTCTACAAAATAAAAAATGAACATCGTGCACTCAAGCTTTCAAAATTTTCAAAGAGGAAAATTTTAAGCTATGGGGGACACGACGTGGGGCAATGCATGAGAGAGAGAGAGAGAGAGAGAGAGATCTTCTTAGAGGGCTCCCCCATAGGCCCTCTAAAGGTGCTTTTGAGGGGGCCTTTAAATCCATAGAGGTAGCCCCATACGCCCTTTATTTTTTCCAAAAATATAGGGAATTTTCAAAATGCCAGCTAAGGGGTCTTTCAACCACCCCCTGATACCAAAGGGCCCTTGTTTTGAAGAAATTACTTAGTATTGCAGGTGACTTCACCTTTTGACCTTTCTACACTAGGTTTCCCCATTGTCCTTTTACCAAATTGGACCCTTCAAAACGTGACTTGCTTCCTATGGGGATGTTAAAATGCAACTATCAAAATTTTGAGGGCCCCTCCAATGTAGAGAGCCTATGGGGGATCCCGGTTAATCAAACAGCCCATACCCTTTGACTTAACGTATCATCATTAGTTTTTTTTATCAAACCCCATCATACCATAGACTTTTCTTTTTAGGCACTCAAATGTAGAACTCTAATTTTTTTAAATTTTATAAGCACGCATGTTAGAGAGAGAGAGAGAGAGACACACACACACACAGACTGCTTATGGTTAAGGTAGGAAGCTACAAAGGCAATGAGATGGTGTCTGCAACAAAGCTTAGTACATTCCACCATAACAATGAGGCCAGTGATAAGCACTATCACGATGAGGTTGATGTGGGAAATGTAATGGAAACCTTCGATCAGGACGCAGATCAATAGTCTTCTTAGCAATCGGATCAATAACATATCCAACATTTGGCTGGAATTAAATCAGTTATATGCTCTAGAATAGCTTTAGAGGTTTGGTCAGGAGCAAATCACCAATCAAATCAAAATCTGGTCACATCAGCAGGTTTGGCTCGCTCCAGAATTAAAACTCGCCATCAGCATGTGCTCTACTATAGACCTGACATCACATGTAGTATCTCTATCTACCAACGCACCGCTACACATTAGAATTCGATATGCATCAAACATTGCTTTGGCACCACTAGTTGGTCGTGTTAACACTAGGCGAACCCGATGTTTGGGTATGCATTGGCTATATCAGACATCTGGCGGCAGGCCATTTGGAATTCAACGTCTAGGTATGCATTCACCATATAATCAGACATCTAGTCATGTTAATACTATGCAAATCCGATGTCTGGATATGCATTATACTACAAGAGGCTATTCATATTAGCGACGCTCACACAGCGACGCTCAAAAAAAAAAAATCTCGGCGTCGCTATGAGCGTCGCTATGAACGTCGCAAATTTACAAGTAAATTTGCGACGCTCATAGCGACGCCGGCTGGGCTAAAAAAAATAACAGAGAGCGCCCAAAAACTCAGATCTCAGATCTGAGTTTTTCGGCGCCCTCAAGCAAGGAGCAGGTAGCGCTCTCCCTCTCTCTCTCTCTCTCTCTCTCTTTCTTCTCCACACACACACACACACACACACACACGAGGAGAGGAAGGAGACCAGGTATGCTCCTTCCCTCTCCTCACTCTCATGTTCCCTTCCCCTCTTTCTCTCTCCCTCTCTCTCTCTCTCTCTCTCACACACACACACACACACACATACTGTTTTTGAGAGAGAGAGAGAGAGAGAGAGAGAGAGAGAGAGAGAAAGAGTACAAACATAAACAAAAACGCACACACACATACATAAACAAAGAATGCACACACACATTGAGAGAGGAAAAGAGAGAGAGAGCATGCATAAACAAAAAACGCACACATTGAGAGAGGAAAAGAGAGAGAGAACATGCATAAACAAAAAACGCACACATTGAGAGAAGAAAAGAGAGAGAAAACATGCATAAACAAGAAAACGCACACACATTGAGAGAGAAAGAGAGAGAAACTAATTTAACGTCGTAGGAAACTAATTAAAATTAAAAGACCTAAAGATCTAGCTGACGAGGAGTTGAACTCAAGACCTATTATTCAAGAGGGAAATGGCATAACCAATCTATCATACTTGGCATGGGTGATAGAAAGGTTATACCATTTATCTCTTTTTATTGACACGCACATCCACACACACGCACACACACAAGAAGAAGAGAGTTATAACGTCGTAGGAAACTATCCTAAAAGACGTTAAAGATTAGGTTAGATGTAGACTTGCGTTAAATTAGATTTAGGTTTATTTAAGTTAAATTAGATTAGATTTAGGTTTATTTTTAGTTAGATTTACGTTTATTTACGCTAGATTTAGATTTACGTTATATTAGATTAGATTTAGGTCTCCATAGACTGCGATGCCTGCATGAAGCGGGTGAAGAAAGCCCTCAATGGAATATAGGGTATTGCTGCCTTCACTCATGGTAGGCTCCGTCGATCCAAAAGTACTGGTGAAATGTCTTCAGAAGATAGGGAAGAAGGTGGATCTTCAGGGCGGCAAGAGTCACTACATCCCCGACAATGACCATCTAGACAACCTCTAGTCATTCAACAGCAACTTCAAAGTTAGTAACAAGAGCAAGAATGGTCCAAAGGGCCAATTGCTGTCGTCAGATGTGGATGGAGATGAGGCAGCGTCATCGCCGGAAGTTAACTCTCACATCTTTAGTGATGAGAATGCCAACTCTTGCCGAGTTATGTGAAAAATTATGTGTTAAATCAGTTTTAAGGTTCTTATAATCCCTGTTAGTTTAGTTCTTTGTTTTCAATATAACATAATTTACGTTAGATTTAGATTTATGTTATATTAGATTAGACTTAGGTTTATTTAGGTTTACACACACACACACACACACACACACACACAAGAAGAAGAGAGTTTTAACGTCGTAGGAAACTATCCCAAAAGACGTTAAAGATTAGGTTAGATGTAGACTTACGTTAAATTAGATTTATGTTTATTTTTAGTTAGATTTACGTTTATTTAGATTTACGCTTATTTACGTTAGATCGAGTCCACGCAAGAATTACTTACGGTTTAGGGTTTAGAGTTAGACGAACAGTGAAAAGATCTACTGTGAAAAGATGTTAAGATGCTGTGAAGTGCTACAGCTAGAGAAGAGGCAAAGGGGTTTTGTCCACTACATGCAGTATCATGTAGACGTGGGTCTGTAGATTTCTTGTACCCACAAATATAGGTATTGACCAATAAAGACGAGATTATAACCCGGTGGTTCTGATCTCCGTGCACCTCTAGACCGAGGTGTGCAGGGATTGGACATGACTAGAGAATGTGAGGTAGAGAGAGAGAGAGAGAGAGAGAGAGAGAGAGAGATAAGACGAAGAATGCCAATAGAATATTAAATTTGTTGTCCAGGTTATAAGATTTTTATCCTCATTATGAGTAGTGACGAGGATGTGGGACCGTCCAACCAAACACCTATCTCTCAACGAGGGTATTATGTCCTTGTAATCAATGCAAGCATGTTGTGCGACGGACAAGACGTGTTTCTTTGCAGCACGTTCGCGAATTTGGCGAGTTCGATCCATCTATTATAGATCGAGTTGTTGCCAATTATAACTCGTCGGACTCTGACGCTGGCCAACAAGCAGCAATCTTGCAACCCAATAGACGTGTTCGCAGGCGCTTTGGTCAAGCAGCATATGTGAGGCCACAAGATGTAGCCTCTGACAGCTCGGGGGATGATCATGCAGAGCACATTCCCAATGAGGCAATGTTTGAGCCCGAGATTGATGAAATGATCGAGAGGATCATGGATTCAGAAAGGCTTATCTATGATGATATGAAAAGTGAAGCCGATACGCCATTGTATAATGGAGCACGTATGTCTAGATTGAAAGCACTCCTGGTTCTTCTCAACATGTAGGCAAAGTTTGGATGGAGTGACACTAGCGTCACAGCGCTTTTCAGGTGATCTATTACAATTAGTTTACTTTAATAAAACTCTGAATGTATAATGATCTGATAGATTTTTACACGACTGTATCGTATTTTTATGTTGTGTAGATTGCTTAAAGAGCACATACTACCAGCTGACAATGTGATGCCAGATTCCCGAGATGAAGCAAGAAATATTTTGCGAAACTTGGGGATGGATTACAATTCTATCCACGCTTGTCCTAATGACTGCATTCTTTTCAGAGGGGAATACATAGACATGGAGAAGTGTCCGAAATGTGATTCCGAAAGATATCGAGTAGATCTCCACGGGACAAAAATTCCACAAAAGGTTTTGCGACATTTTCCTCTGCTTCCTCGCATCAAGCATTTCTTCGAATGTAAGTCCATGGCCGCCCTAGCATCATGGCATGAGGAGAATAAATCTTCGGATGGTGTGCTACGAATTCCTGCAGATTGCGTAGCCTGGAAACATATAGATGGAACATGGTCAGATTTTGCCAGGGAAGCTCGAAATTTGCGCTTAGGCCTGGCTATGGATGGCGTAAATCCATTTGGTCAAAGATCAACATCTTACAGTGTATGGCCCGTTGTCATCGTCAACTACAACATTCCCCCGTGGTTGACTACGAAGAAGGGGCACCTATGGCTAAGCTTGATTGTGCCAGGGCGATATAAAGTGGAGAATATGGATGTGTATCTTCGTCCACTATTGGAAGAGCTACAACAATTGTGGATGGGCATAGAGGTGGTGGATATGAGCCGACACACAGGACGACGGAATGCTTTGATCAGAGGCATTCTAATGTGGACCATGCATGACTATCCCGGGCTAACAGAATGCTCAGGTGATCTATTGACACTTCTCACTCAGACACTGTAAATCTTGTTTTTTCCCATAGTTGATCTATTATCATGTGTATACATGCAGGGCTTCAAACAAGCGGATACAGAGCATGTGTCACATGTGGACCTAGATTGAATGCACGTAGGGCGCCCTCACTGAAGAAGCAAATCTACGAAGGTCATCAAGCGTATCTTCCAGAGAATCATGTGTTATGCGACGGCTTTTTGGAAAGAGAGCCACCAAGGATGTCTGCACAAGCATGGTTAGAGCAGAAGGAGATGTGCAATGACGGATTGCCTCCAGGGATGAAGAGACTATCTCTATGGTACGAGTTACCATACTGGCCCCGACTCATGATCAATCACTTGCTCGATCCAATGCACATATTCAAGAATGTGGGTAATCTACTATGGGACCATCTGACCGGCAAGAAAGATACTTTGGGAGCCAGAGTTGACCTTAGAAATGTGGATCGTATGGAGCAATATTGGCCGCAAACAGCGTCTGATGGATCGATAAAACTCCCTAAAGCACCATGGATTTTCACAAGAGCCCAAGAACGCAAAGTAAAAGAGACCATTCGATCTTTGCGGACCCCCACTGGCGTAATGCACTCGCTCCGAACGTGTTTTACTAAAGAAGGAAATCTTACCGGTTTGAAGTCACACGATTGGCATAAAATGTGTCAGGTACGTTCATAGTGGATTTTAATATCATTGCATAAAATGTGGACTTTAATATCATTGCTGCACATACTTTACAGTTTATTTTACCGGTTGCCATTGAGGGATGTTTGTCTCTCGACATCCGTAACACATTCTACAAACTTGCAAAGCTGGTGCAATGGATCTCACAAAAGGAGATCAACGTAGACTCCATACCATTCGCCAAACTAAATGCTGCGGAGCTTGTGTGCATGTTTGAGAAACATTTTTCTACTACCATGCTAACCATTCAGGTGCATCTTCTTGTTCACATAGTTGATGAGGTGGAAATAGCTGGCACAGTTCATTCCAGATGGATGTTCTTCTTAGAACGTTTCATGAAAACGCTTAAGGGATATGTGCGTCTAAAGGCACGTCCGGAGGGTAGCATGGTAGAAGGTTGGTTGGTATCAGAGTCCCTAGTGTACATTGGAGAGTGGCTAGACGGATTTGATAAAGCCCGGGACACGCTATGGCGAACCATAGATGATGAGCGCATATCTGGGATTGTCATGTGCAATCTCGGTGTTGAGAAGAAGATGGCGTAAGATCTAGAGGCTAAAATCAACCGATTTTGCATGCTTCACAATCCAGTGATGCAAAAGTGGATTTCACAATATGAGGATGCAAAGCAAGAGCGACAAAGGGCACAAATCGAGTGGAGACGGGGAAGACGACCACCGATGCACTATCCGACGGGTCTGGAGAGCCTACCAACATTCATGAGCTTAAGATGGTTGCACAACCAATTGAAAAGCGCACAACAATGCGGTGACTGAGGAAGAGTGGGAGTACTCTCGGGGTTGCGCGACCAAGGTAAGTTTGCAATGTACGACTAGCTAGTGACTTTATTTCTAAACGTTTGAACGGCCACTCATAATCTTTGTTCGTTGTAGTATAAGTCATACACAGCAGCATGGTGTAAAGGTCGACATTTTAGGGTGGAACGGATCGACAAAAAGCGTTTTACTCAAGATTGTGGAATCATGGCAAAATTTGAACAGTCTAGTCGACGACGTTCCTCTGATGCAGATCCTGTGGTGGCGAAACTCACTTACTTCGGCACGCTACAAGAGATTTTGAGGATTGATTATAGAGGATTTTTTGTCGACTTGTTCGACGTGCAATGGTTCAAGATAATCATGGAGGGTCGCAACGCTACTGTGCGTAGAGGAGAGTCTGGTTTTCTTGAGGTGGATTCTACTAAGAAATGGACTGACCTAAGAGACACTTTCGTACTACCCGAGCATTGTGAACAAGTAAGTATGTAAATAGTTAACATCCCCCTTTTACAAGTTATGTGCTTGAAAGTTCTCATGTAAGTTATGTGGCTCTGGCAGGTAATATTTCATGCTACAAAGTCTACATCAAACTGGTGGTACGTCATAGAGGTAGCCCCTCGTAGTGCAAGGACGTATGAAGGCTACCATGTGCCAATCACAACGGCATCAATGGAGGAGATCAGAGAAGATGCTCAATCAGAAGCCGCTGCGGTGGTGCCAGACGAGCATCAAGATGCTACTACTCTATATGGGGTGCATGCTGAGGAGCTACAAAATGAAACAGAGGATATGTGTTTAAACGGAGAGCTCTATATAGATATAGGAAGTTATGCTGAGTTATGCGAGGATGAGAGAGAGATCTCTTAAAGCCACAAATATTGTATTTGAACAATTTTTCTCCGTGTTGTAAAAGCTCTGGCTCTCTAAGTACCTTCCATGGTGTATAACGCTCTTTTCTACTCGCGCTCACATCTTTTGATTGAAAATTCTGAGTTTTCGACTTGCCTCTTCTATCACTCAATTCATTGCGTCATTGTATTTATATGCGTCATTACGTCATTGCATTTAATGGTCTTTATGTCATTGTCTACTCTATTCATTCAATATTAAGTTTAAATATTCGTGTGTTTAATGCAGGTATGGATGATGAGGAGTTTCTTTCTTCTTTGTCACCGCAGCAGAGACAGTGGTACGTGGAGCGTCATCGCTCTGGTGCATCATCGCGTGTTCCTACTCCATCCGCATCTCCCTCTCTTTTGGAGCATTCGGCGCGCTCCGAAGCTTCGGTGTCGACGAGACGATCTTCACACTCGTCTAGACACCGGCGCTCTAGTGGTGGCGGTGGCGGTTGTTGTGGGGATTCCGCCGCCGATGCCTCCACACCGCCTCGTGTTCGACGAGGCTCTTTACCCTCCCCTTCTTTGCCCGCCCCCACACCAGCCACAGCATCGCCATCTATGTCAGATTTCGCGCGGCTGACTGTTCCTAGCAGCTACACACCTCTACCTACTCCGCTAGGAGCCACCCCACTCGACACTCCTCGCTTCGGGGCCCAGACGCCGGTGGAGACACCTGACGTCCGTACCCCCATCGACACGCCGCTAGAGACCCCTGCCAGGACACCCAGGTTCACGCGTCACCGGCCAGAGGGCTTGCCTTACTCCGTCGACTTCAACGGCAGCATCATCATGGATGATGACGGCAAGAAGGTGATCTCGCGCATGCGTGGTCTTTGCTCTCAGCTGTTTAGACACTACATACTAAACAAATGGAGTGAAGTACCAAGTGATTTAAAAGCCAGAGTCATCAGCATACTTCATGATGAGTTTCCCGTTCCAACACGGGATCAGCGCTTCAATGAAGACCTGATGAAGATTCGAATGCGTGAATACTGCAAACACAAGCGTTCCGAAGTGCAAAAAGCAATCAAGCATGGGTGGAACGGGCCAGATTGGCTGGCCAAAGAAGGTTGGAAGAATGCGAAGAAAGCAGCGCGCGAGAATCCCGACAAGTGGAAGCAACAAAAGGATGCAGCCAGAGCGCGAGTAGAGGCAGGGAGCTCGCACCACTTGGGGAGCGGTGGATGGGCATCATTTGAGGCCGATTTTGTAAGTGTTTTCGCATTGCTCTTTATGTTCGATAGTTTAGGGTTTATGAGTTTTTTAATTCTAACATAATGAAATCTTTGTATGTTTTAACAGTGGTCGATGACAGGACGTGATCCCACACCGTACGAGCGCGAGTACGCAGGCAGGAAGGGCTTAAACGCCCTGATGGACATTCTCAGTTCTCGCGGGGGCATGGTTAGTATTAGGGTTTACTCTTTTCTATTTTTTGTATTGTTTTATAAATGTCGTTATATGTTTATACTTACTGAAAGATGTCTTATTGTCTTTTTTTGCAGAATCCGACAGATACGCCGCTTGGACGCGATGAGACGTCTGACTAGACGACGTTAGTTTAGCCGTAGCTAGATAGCATTAGTTTAGGGTTTCTCATAGCTTATGTATCATGAGACGGATTATATATGTCTTTTTGAACCATGTATATTATTACATTTGTCACCGATTTTGCCAATCAATTCTTTATGCCTATGATGTTGTACAATTGTCATTATTACATTTGCCAATCAATTCATTTTGCCTATGATGTGTACGCTTGTCAATTTTACGCTTGTCAATTTTGCAAACAATGCGTCTTGTGGGTGACTATTTTGGGTCTATTATCTACCCTTGCACTTTTTTTAAAAAGTGAATCAAGTACAATATGGTTGATGGGTGGCAGGGCATTCAATGCCCTGTCACCAAAAAAAAATTCTCTCGGGCGTCGCTATTTATGGCTCTGTAGCGTCGCTATAGACTTCTGTGTAAACGTCGCTATATACGTCGCTATGAGCGTCGCTATATAGCGACGCATATAGCGACGCTATTAGCGACGGTTTTAGCGACGCCGGGGGTTATAAAAACCCAGTGTATTTTCGTCGCTAACAGCGTCGCAAGAGCACACAACCTCTTGTAGTGTTATCTATATCAGACATCTGGTCAGTAGGAGGCCAACTAGAAAGCAAGGGTGACAGACGAATCAGTGGATAATGTTTTGACCTTGTCCAAATGAATATTCTCTTTTTCATCGTACTAGAATACTCTATTCAAATATGGCTTATCTAGCAACCAGTTTCAGAGGAAACAACGATCTCATCGGTTGAGAATCATAACATCTAACAAGTGCAAACCAAAGGGAGACTTCACACATCAGCCAAAATCTTCAGATATTGCGTTCATTTCCATCAAGCTGCTTGTGACTTCCACCGGCCAATGTGAACCCAACCTAAGGCCTTACCCCTTTGGCCAGGCAAAAAAAAAAGACACAAAAACCTGTATCTTGTGAACACAACTTTACTCATTTTCAAAGCTGTCTTCGAAACACTTACTTTGCAAGAAATCTAGATGAAGTCTTCAAACGAAAAAAGACATGTCTTAGTTTGTAGAATGAGAAAACTGATAGAGCAAAACTTAAAACTTGACAAAATAGTTGGAAGTGTTGCTCTCGACAAGTTTTGACATCAACTGTTACAATACAGCAGTGACACCTCATATGGGATTTTATAAGGAAACCCTTTGGTAGACATACATCATGTATCGGTTGGCAATCCAGTTATCTTCGGGGGTATAATTAACCATTATATCATGGAAATAAGAGTTGAGCTTGCGTGAAAGAGGTAGGCTCCCATTGCTGTTATAGCAAACAAAAATAGAAATCTGGCATGAAATACCAACTGCAAGTACGCTAGCATTAAAATGTCTTACCGCTTGCCAAAAGTGTGGGGCAGAGACACTATCAATTCTCCTAAAAAGGACAAAAAACTTAAACTATGGCTACATTTTGGAACTGAGTGTAAAGTATCTTCTCTACTCAAACAAGTGGTATGTGACAAATTGCTTTACCAATCAAATTGCAACAACATGGTTGGTGTAGTACCAACACGTGCTTCAAAGGGGTCAGTAGGGCCTTCCACCAAAGTCCTTTTTTTTTTACCAATGGTCTTTTTCAGTACCACAAAGCTGAACATCAATGCTCCATCACAAGGTATCACCTACAAACACAAACCAATTACATATCAATAGAAATATTAGCAAGCACACTTTAATAAACAATTACATTGCAAATTTATCTTTTAACATACCACATTCTTCTCCCAAGATATGTCATCTTTGCATGCCATGTGAAGAGCCTTATCGGGATCATTGTTGCCAAGTTGTTGAAGGTTCCCAAAGAGACCAACCATGTGCAACAAGGGTACTTTTTTCTTGACCAAAAAAGTAACCCTTACTGAGAGGATTGGCTCAAAAATCAGCATGTTTACACTTGAAGTTGATGGAATGGAATGGTGTCCACCATCATCACTACCATCTTCAGCCTCGCCATGCCTAAGTACGCAAATTCTTGCAGACACCAATGGAAATAGATCTCCTAAACCAAACTTCTCTAGTATCACTTTCCCATATTGCTCAGTCCTGCTCAAAATCATCTCCTTTGTCTTCTGGTCTTTCACCATTCCAATGTGTGATTGTACATCACGGAGAGCTTTGCCATTTTCTAGAAAATTTTTGAACATCATCCTTACTATAGCCGTGAGTTGTTGAGAATGACCATCAATTTGTTTGAAAATTTTCACTGCTTTGAGCTCCACTGTCCAGATATACTCATCAACTTTTGCACAAGGCTTCTTGTCATGGTAATGCAAGAGATCAAAACAGATGCCGCACATCCTCTTCTTATCATTCCACATTTCAAAAGGACCTGAGAGCAAAAACCTTTTCTTTGCATCATATATGCTGCAATGATTTACCAAGAATTTTCAACAACTTATGGTTTCGAACACAAGAGACGTGATGGACGCATTCCACACAGTCAACTATAACTTTGGATGTACGTAGACACTCCACTTCTTCATTGAGATTTTGCAACTGTTGTTTGAGCTTGCTCAAATCTGCAAATACATTTCTCCTACAATCCTTAATCTCCATTAAGGCTAGAGAGTGAACCATTGGCAGCGGGCTATTCACATTCTCCTTGTCATTCTATTCAGAAACTTTGAACACATACAAGCTTTCATCATCTTCACAAATGTCTTTGCGAATATTGTGTCATGATGTCTTCTGAAGAAATCCTTGGATAGAACATGCATATGCCTGCACAGAGAAGATGCAAGGTAGAACCGTAAGCTAGAAAGTTGGAAATGTCCAGAGAGCGAGAGAACCAGAGGATCCTACAACATCACATATTTCCACCTTCTATTTGAAAACGTGCAAAGGCAGGGAAATAGGATTCTATTTCATTAAGGAAGAGGAAGAGGAAAAATAAGCTAGAAATTTGGAAACGCAAATAGGGAGAGGATGAGAGGATTCGACAGCATCAAAGAAGGAAGAAGAGGAGTTCCACCTTCCAACTGGAAACGTACAGGAAGGGAGAGAAAGAGAGAGAGAGAGGATTCTACATCATCAAGAAAGAGAAACAGAGAAGTTCTACCCTCCCAGGTGTTGCCCACCGTAAGTAAAAGCAAGCTTTCCTCTCGAAACCAAAAGCTTTTCTACCATGTTATTTTTTGCCAAAAAGCATACACATGAGAAATTTTAGAAACCGTTTGTTTGAGTGGAATCTAACTTAGCAATTGATGGTTATTTACTCGGTGAGCCCAATATCTTCTTGAGCCCACAAGCGGCCACATGGCGATCATGGTCAACATAGAAAAAATACACCAAGCGTAATAATAAAAAGTAGGACCATGAAATGAAACGGTCTATGCAATTATAAAAACGCTTTGCAAGCATGATCCTTCACAACATCAACCTGAACCCATTGGCATCGGATCACTCTGCAGTCATCTAGATAGAACCGGATGCTCAAAGTGCCTGCATAAACACATAGGTCTCTCTCTCTCTCTCTCTCTCTCTCTCTCTCTCTCTCTCTCTCTCTCTCTCTCTCTCTCTCTCTCTCTCTCTCTCTCTCTCTCTCTCTCTCTCTCTCTCTCTCTCTCTCTCTCTCTCTCTCTCTCTCTCTCTCTCTCTCTCTCTCTCCCCCCCCCCCCCAAAGCAATATGCTCTACCAAAGATTCTTATGTCAAAAACTGTAAGATTAGCAAGCCCATAAGATATCAAACCTATTAAGCCATTCATGTCAAGTCTCAATCTGATTAACTACTTGCGTTTGGATATCTTGCCAGAGAGATTAGCTCATGAGATATCAAACATGTTAAGTCGTTCATATCAAGCCTCAGTCTGATTAATTGCTTGCGTTATATGTTGGATGATATCTCGCCAGAGAGATTTTTGGACTAGTGATATTGTTTTGTATAGGAACGCTGTAAATGAATAAGCCTTTTGAATCTGTAACGTAGGGTCTAACAATATCTTTAGAGGCTAGGAAAATGATTGCCGATCTATCAAAGCCATGAGAGGTGGTTGACAACACAAAATTTGCCTTAGTTTGCAGCATCCCAACAACATTCAGAGCCCGGGACTGACAAGCGATGTTGTGTAGCATTGTCTAAATGGAGCATTGCTGCACACTCCCCATTAACTTCAACCGTCTGTCTCTGCCTAACATGCGTCAGAGTAGCCTGGCAGTCTTGCCTCTCTTACCTACCTTATCTAAATGGAATTGGGTAATGAGGACAAACCTCCAAGCTCATTTGATAAAAAGGACTTAGGCCAACCAAGTAAACATCCGAATGGAAGATTTTCCTCAGTAGGCTCGATGAGACATGTATCCAGATAAGCCCTTGAAATTTTCCAAGGTCACAGGAACCAGTTGCTCCATAGGTAGAGCCCTTGCAGCTTACAAGGCTTCCCAAGATCAATAGGTGGAGAGTTGGTTGTGTTGGAGATCGAGCATTGCAAGGAAGGACAGCTGAATGCATAGGACTTTGGGGAGGAGGCTAGAAAGAAGAGGGTATGTGGAAGAGGTATGACACCCTTCAGAATGGTGTATGGAATGGAGGTGGTAGCTCCAATGGAGTTTGCAATTCCCAGTCCCAAATTGGCATTAGAACACAACATGGATTTTAAACAAAATCTGAAAGAGAAAGAGGAGATTCATGGTAGGTTGGAAGAGAAGAAGACCATTCTGAAGTCATTAATGGGTAAACCATCACAATCTCAAGCAAGCAATAACCAAAAGTCTATCTATCAGTCTCTAGTAAATATCACATATCTTGAGGGAAACTTGGCAATCTATGAAATCTGATCTTGAGGGGAAGTCTGCAAAATAAACGGGAGCCTTGGTCAATCAGATCTTGATTGAATACATCAAGAATCAGGATGCTGATAATGATGATGAAGAAGAAGAAGACCATGACCAAAGGGAGGGCACTAGTGCTGATACAATGATGACAATGATGATGATGAAGACGATCAACCACCTCCTGACTCTGCAATAGGAGGAAACCAGTCTACTTAGGGCATTGGTTATGGTAGCCACATTGACCAACCTGATCATAAGATTCAACAACAATATCAGAATCAGTCTCGTCAAGATCAACAACAGGGACAATCTTAGACACAATGAAAAGAGTGGGGCACATGTGCTTTCCAAGAGTTGGCTACACAAAGGGCCAATTTTGTATATACATCAACAAAACAAGACAAGGTTAAGAGCATACAAATGGACTCCAGCTCAGACTCAGATTCAGATCAACATTACTCCAGTGAGTTGTTAGCACTAAACAGGAAGCTCAAGAAGGACAAATCTATCCAAATGCAGGAGTTCCTTCATGATAAAACAACTTATTCTCATCTAGAGCGCTTTCAAATTCTCTTTGTGGGAGCCAAACACATGGTCGATGATTGGAAGTTGCTTAGCTACCACAATCAACAACTCTTTCACGTGCCACCTCATGCTAGTTATGTTCAAGTACTAGAAAGAATACTTGAATGGGTCACTACACAAGAGGACATTAGGGTTAACCCTCATCTAAAGAATCCTTCCACTGTGAACCTACAAAGTATTGGTGTAGCTGCAAAGTGCCCTAAAGATATTGGATCACAATATCCAATAAATCCTTGATAGCCAAGCCACCTGTAGCATGGGGCCACCGACCAAAATGACCTTTGGAGAGTAGGAGAGGAATCTAAAAAAGTCTATATCACTTGGTTCACATAGCTAGTAAGATGATGTAGCAGGAGAATCAAGTAGTGATGAATTTTATTTTGTTCTGGATTCTCCAGCATGGATATATGCCCTACCTACTAAGGAGGTTGGGCTACCCAAATTCTTTCCAGCTTTGTACCCAACATAGTGCATTCTCAGGTCTTATTATCAGGGTCGTAAAAGATCCTTTTGCCTCTTGTGAGTTGAGTTGTGGCTAGTTTATGACACCAAGAAGTTGTGTGTATCCATCCTTGATGTAGAGGCTGATTGCATGTAATTTTCGCCTCAAGGAGAGTCTCAACCATCTCTCATAATTGGGACCCAAAGGATGCCTGAATAGCTAACTCCTTTTTAGGAGGAAGATATGGAAATAGTCTCCAATTCCATTCCCATTACCTTCCTGCGAGTCTTACCAAACATTGAGCAAAGTAAAAACCGAGCAAAGTCCATCAAAGACAATAGAAACAACCAAGAAATCTCCATGACAATTGAAAAAATTGAAACCTTATAATAGCTTCAACCAATCAAATTATAGTTCTAACAAGAATCTAAACTCATTGATCATAGTTTGATTGAAACACAAAGTTTATCAAGTTAGTATATGTTTTGGAGCTTATTTAAGTCCATTATAAAATGATTAATTTTCCACACACCTTTCTTTTGCAGTACTCACTCGAAGAAAGGCACTAGCATATTGCTTGCATAGATTTTGGTTGTTGTCCATGTTTTACCTATCCCACCTACTACAATAGCTTGCAACTTGCAACATAGCTTTTGTAGTCACACGTACTCCTTCGCTTATCTCCATTGGATTCTCTCCTGCCATTCTTGGAAGGATGTGCATTTCAAGGACCGAGAGAGTCACTATATGTAACGTCCCCATATCACATGCAAGGTCTGAGTTAAAAACCCCTTATTTGTGGATCTTTCACCAATTAAACACACCCTTTTCCTATTCAATCTCTGTAAAACCCTTTTATAAGTATCCTTTTGTATGTGAAAAATGTGTTAAAAAAGGTGCTTTAGAAACTCCTCCAGCTGAACTCATGTGCTATATGTGTACATATTTAAGAGTGACCTCCTTGAGTTGAAGGACAATGCATATGGTAGATGAATCCCCTTCTTCCCCTCTATAGCGGTGGTGACTTACTTATGGATGGTGGCAGTACACCTCAAAGGCCCTCACCTAGACAAACAACATTGATCAGATGGACTCTAAGAACAACCCTATCAGTGTTTCCACCAGAGTGGTCTCAGATGCAAGATGCAAGATCTTTGAAAAGAAAGGGAGATGGATTCTGCATGGCCAAACCATGATAAGCATTTGTTTCATCCCATGACCGCACTAACAATTCCACACTTTTTGATTGCCAATTTTGCATTCTTTCCTATGCCATACATCCTATCTCACAATGCCCAAAACAATACCACTTACGACTCTATCCTCGTCTACTCCACCCAAAACAGTACATTAGTACATAAGTGTGTGTGAAGTGGTATGAAGGTGGTGAATCTATATCATTTTTGTGAAACAAAAAATTGAGAAGCTACTCGAAGACTAGGAATGACAAACTCCCATGGCATAACTGCTTCTTGGCCATACACCATCTTAAACGGTGCGCAATTAATAGCAACTTTATACGCAGTACGATAAGCCCATAAAGCTGATGTAAGCTTTAGGTCCCAATCAGTGCGATGAGCCTCAACTGTCTTTGTCAAAATGGAGATGAGAGTTTTGTTGGTACTCTCAGCTTGGCCATTTGCTTGGGGATAATAGGGTGTAGACTTGTAGTGAGATATCATGAAGTTTGATGTGAGTTCTTTTATTACTTCATTTATAGAATGAGTTCCATTGTCACTCACAAGTTCAAAGGGGCATCCAAAACGTGTGATAATGTTCTCAAAGAGGAACTTAGCTGTTGTTTTTGCATCCGCCTTTCGTGTTGCTTTTGCTTCAGCCCATTTGGTTACATAGTCGGTAGCCACAATGATATATCGTGATTGCGTGTTACATGCAGCCGGACTAATCGGTCCTACAAAGTCTAAGCCCCACTTTTCAAATGGTTGGGTTACCTTGATGGGATGTAGAGGCATCCCATCCCTTCTTTGTGGCTTGTTGAAGCGTTGGCATTCATCACATCCCTTTGAAAAAAGTGATGCATCCTTAAACAGAGTGGGCCACCAATAGCCTGACTGTAAGATCTTTTGGGCAGTCAAGTTTCCTGAAAAGTGACCACCAGCTACACCCATGTGTGCCTCTTGTAGAATATATAAATACTCATCCTCGCGGGCACAGCGTCTAAGAACATCATCTTTTCCTCTCTTATAGAGAGTTCCAGCCAGTAAGCAATAGGGTTCGCATTCCTTGATTAATTTTTGAGCTATATCTTTTCGCAGTTCCTTGGGTGGAAAACCATTAACTAAGAAGTTAACAATCTTTTCACTCCATTCAGGCATTGTCTCAACAATGAACAAAGGAGTATCAGGCAATTCATCATCAACCCCCGTAGGAGCTTCGCCATTAGGGATACGAGATAAATGATCCGCCATGACATGTTTCCTCCCAGGCCTCACAACAACGGTGAAGTCAAACTCAAGAAGAATTAACAACCATCGTGTAATTCGACCTGTGGAACACGGCTTGTTTACCAAATATAGCAATGCTTGATGATCAACATAAAACACAAACTTGGTAGCAAGAAGGTAATAGCGAAATTTCTTTACTGCGTAAATCATAGCTAGACCTTCGCGCTCTGTAGTAGTGTAGTTCATCTCGGCATCATTTAATTGGCGACTTGCAAAGCTAATAGGGTAGTCCAATTTATGTTCTCCTGGTTGAGTTAGAACACACCCAATAGCGGCCTTCTTTAATAACTCATAAGATTGATGACATTCTTCTGTCCAGTGAAACTCGATAAGAAGCTTGTACAATGGACGCGCTATTTCGGCAAATTTTAAAATAAATCTTCGATAATAACCAACATGGCCCATAAATCTTTGAACTCCTTTATAGTTCGTAGGTGGTGGCAAATCGGCAATGGCTTTAATCTTACTCTCATCGGTGGATATCCCGTTCTTGGACACTATATGCCCTAGAATGACTCCATGCTTAACCCAAAATTGGCATTTGAAAGGGTTCAATGAGATGCGATAAAATCTGCACCTTTCAAATATTTTTCGTAGATATAACAAATGCTTCTCCCAAGAAGAATAAACACAAAGGTCGTCTAGGAAAACTTCACAAAACTCCCTTAGAAATTCTTTAAACGCAGTGTTTATTAATCGTTGGAATGTAGCAGGTGCATTCGTTAAGCCAAAATCCATAACACGAAATGCAAACACTCCAAACTCTGTGATAAAAGCAGTTTTAGCTTGGTCCTCTAATGCAATTGTGATTTGATTGTAACCAGAGTACCCATCTAAAAAGCTATAAGCTTCCTTGCCCGCAACTCTTTCAAGCACGTGTTCTGAATATGGCAAGGGATAATGATCTCTCCTAGTAGCTGCATTAACTTTCTTGAGGTCCACGCACACTCTTAGTTTCCCATTCTTTTTTGGCACGATGACAATTGGAGAAACCCATTCTGAGTGCTCAATAGGGTATATGAATCCACACTGGATAAGTTTTTCAATCTCCTCTTGTACAATTTTGGCGTACTTAGGATTCATTGGATAGGGTCGTTGCTGGACGGGTTTAGCAGTGTTGATCATGGGAATTGTATGTTGCACCACAGAAGGTGGAACGCCCTTCATGTCATGATATGTCCAAGCAAAGATATCCTTGTATTCCTTGAGGAGCTCCTTAAGTACAGCCTCTTCAGTTTCGGTAAGGTCTTGAGCAATAAAGACTGGTTTAGACTCCTCACCTAGTTCTGCTAATTCTATCTCTTTAACTACCGCTGGACCATCATAGACTCCACTGCTTCCATTGGTAGGTATTCGTTGGGCTTTGGCATACACAACCTTTCGCTCCCCCGTGGTATAAGATGTAAAATGTTCAGGAGCCGTATGTAAGTCAGCAGGCTCTTGTCCTGACGGAGACCTTTCTTTTAGTTCTGCCTCCTTTTGTTGTTGTGCTAACTCTCGGTTTTGACGTCTTCTTATAGTTCGACTCAATTTCGGCTCTGTAACCTCCAATTGAGCGAGGTCAATGGGTCGCGGGCTGCACCACATGACACTCTGGAGATGTTCACCCCAATTGTCTACTAGCTTTCGATGAGCATCACATGCCCCTAGATAGCTAAGCCATTCTGCAGTAGATCTTTCCTTGTTTATCCTAGCTCTCACATTCGCTCGATATCGTCGTCTCTTATATGACCTTTGTTTTTTGTTAAGGTTTTGATTTTGGTAAATGTTTGAACTCGACTCGCTTGATAGGTCTTCGCTTGTATCTTCTTCACTCTCATATAAATTACCATAGATGGTCGTACTAGACCTTGAGTGTTCAACTTCTATACTTGGCTCACTCGATGTTTCCTTAGGTTCTGAATCCATTTCTCCTGAGATTCCGTTTCTGATGTGTATTGGCCTGAAGCCTTTGAGGAATCATCGGTTTCACTCTCAGGTAGGTGTGCCTCTTTCTTATCATCAGATGTTACATGCGCTACACCTAACATGTTTATTGGTGCAATGTGTGGTATCTCTTCCCCATCTGGTGTTACCCAGGTTGTTCCTCTAGCTCCCCATGTATCTATAGTTGCCGCTAGGTATACCCAATCAACATTGTCTGACTCAGCCATTCCGGGTAGGATATCCATATAAGGAGAGTTCTCCCCAATATCCGTGTCTTCGTTACACGTGTAACAATACTGTAATGGAGATGAGTGAATTGTTGTGTCTGATCGATTATCAATGATGAATTTATTTCCTAGAGGATGCGTTCGACCACTTAAAAGATCAACTCGAATGATAGAGTATTGGAACTGTAAGTAGACGTGGTTTTTGGACCAGTCATGTACCATTTTTTCTTCCCTCATGAATGGACGCCCTAAGATCATCTCAAATGACATAGGATGCTTGGAAAAATCCATAACAATGAAAGTCTGCCTTACCTTGTGTCCCAAGACCTTGATCCTGAGATCCTTAAGCATTCCAATAGGCGTAACAATAGATCCATTAGCCATTTTTACCACTACGCTTGTGGCTTCAAGGTGAGGTCGCCCCATAGACTCCCAACAACTCTTTGTCACCATGCTGACTCCCGCACCACCGTCAAGGACTCCCTTTACAGTTAATCCTTTAGTGGTGATTGGTAGAGTAGCATTAGATTCATCACCTTCAAAGTATTGCCCCAACCTCATCATTCATTACCGAGTCAGGTTTGTTCATATGTGCAAACTGTGGTAATCCAGCCTGTAATTCTCCATTGAGGAAGGCTCGAAGAGCTGAGACTAGCTCGGGGTCTTTATATAGTTTGGACATGATGGTGGTTCTAACTTCTGAAGACATGAAATCCATCAATTTGGCAACATTTAATGGCATCTTGTGGGACGTAGGACCCTGACAAGAGAATGGTGAAGATGGAATCTCCACTTCCTCAAGGGGGTCGGGCATTCCCTCACCAAACATTCTCTCTAGTAGGAAAGGTGTGTGTCCACTTTCAGATGTCCTACCCTCACTCTCTTCCCGAATGATACTGGGTATAGCTAACGGCCTGTAGTTCTTGTGAGGTTGAACTTGTGTGGGAAACACTGTGTCCGACATCTGGATGTGTTTGGGTTCAGGTTCTAATGTTCGTTGAGTTTCTTCCACCAAACCCCTCAGTTGTTGGACTCGTTCAATTTCCACTGTTGGGTTTGGATAGGTTCCAATCATTCTCTTTCAATCCTCATTTTTTGTCTCTCGTGGCTTATCTTGGGGGTTCGCAACTGGGTAGTTTAACTTTGAATACTCTTTTGGTGTTCGTCGTAATTCCCTCTCATGATCCTCCTCACTGGCTTTTTCCTTTGTAGTAACAGTTTTGGTCTCCGTGGTCTCTATCGAATCTGAGTCATCCTCAGGGTCATTCATATAAACGGGATCCTCTCCTGTCCCTATGTTAGTCTTTGAACTAGGTTTTGAGTTAGAAGCATTAAGGGATTTCTTTCTTCGTGTTTTCTTCTTTCTCGCTCGGCCAATGGACGCAGCATCTCTCTCTTCGAGGATGTAATTTTGCTTTTGGAGCATCGACCGTGTGAGTGCATTCACTGGTGCTATGTTTATAGTTGGTGGTGTCCCATCAACAATCTCTATTATGTTCAATGGTGTGATTTTCGGTGCGTTTGGATTGTTAGGACATTGTGCGATCAAATGATCTATGCCACAATGATTACAAGTGAGTATTGGCATTGCCAATGCACTCCCTTTGACTGGTTTGCATTAGTGCGGCATTCTTTTGTATTCTAATGGGGCACTCAGCTACTCGATGTGGTCCACCACATTCGTAGCACTGAAGAGGTGGTCTCCTGGCAAAACTATTAACGTTTTGGCCTCTTGCTGCTAGCGCAGTAGCTTGATATACCGGTTTGATTTGTCCCCAATGGTCTTCCATATAGTACATGGGACACTCCTCAAGCATGTCGACTCCATAGGTGATACTAGAGTCTATGTCCTCTTCGCAATCTACATAAGTACTAGATGACTCGCAACCTATTTGGTTCAGAGGTGTAACTCTTGGATGAGGGGGTTGCGGTCCTAGCACTGGAGGTGGCAACGGTGTGGTTTGGACCACATTTTGGGTTCTAGGGACCATGTGCTGTAATGGAAACTGTTGCTCCATGGGTGGGGTAGGCATCAATGCAGGAACTCGAGGTGAGTCTGCCCAAGCTATAGGCGGTTTATTTTCCATGATGCGTTTAAGCATTAGGCAATCCTTCGCTTGATGGCCATACCTACCACACGCGTTACAAGTCCCGTTAAACTTTACTCTGAAAGTAGGGCATTCACTCGTAGTATGTGGGCCCAAGCAAATTGAGCACCATTGTTGCTCCCTTCTTGGATACATATGAGTGTTTTGTGGAGCACGATTACCCCTAAGGCTTTCTTGGATGGCCTTTGTGAGATCTGCCAAAGTCATCTCAGATATCGTTTTCTCTTTCACGATTGGCTTTATCTTCATTGGCTCATGCCCTGATGCTTGGGAGCTACTTGACTTCGGCTCAGCAGACACTCTTTCTCCTGCAGTCATTAAATTATCCTCCAATTGGATTGCATTCATGGTGACTGCTTCCCAAGTAGTGATACCTCTAATGACTAGGCCATTATAGATACTTTCATGTCGTAGTCCCCTAATGAATCTATCGAGCAATTGGTTGTTGTTGAATCGCTCGTTTGGATTGCATCGAGAATTCAAATTCTTTAGGCGACTAATGAAGTCTCTCACGGATTCACCTTCTTCTCGTTGGGCTTTCTGGAGCTGAGAGGCTACACCCCAAAGTACTCCCTCTCGTATGTATTCTTTTAAGAACGGTCTCCTAAGAGTAGAGTAGATCGTTTTTTCTTCTACTCTTAAGGTTCTATACCAATCTCCAGCCTTTCCGCTTAGGGTCAAACTCAAAGCCTTACACTTATGTAGCTCATTGTGCTCTTCCAAGGAATCGCACACATGTTCAAAGACTTCCATATGCTTTCTAGCATCTCCGTCTCCATTGAATTTCTGTGTGAGCTTAGCTACTTGAACTGCCTTGCTCCTAGGCTCCCTATCAGGTGCACCACGCATGTTTTCCGCAATAGAGCGACCGATAGTTTGAGCAAATGCTGCCAAATCTCCTATTTGAGCAGGTATAATGGGTGTATGTGCTCCTGGAACCACATGTGAGATGGGAGTTGGCCTTGGCCTTGGCATACGCGCAGCTCTTGGGTCCCATATTTCGTATGGTGGTGTACCAGACGGTGGTCCAAAGTTTACAGGCGTGGCCCTAGGCATAGGGGGTGCTTGATATGGCATGTTATTATTAAATGGCATGTCTCCACTTGTATAAGAGCTTGGATAATTCCATTGTGGATTGTAAGCTCTTGGAATAATCGGAGGTGTAGGAGCTACATGAGGCTGAGGTACGATAGGTGCACATGATTGATACATACATGTAGGTATAGTTGGGGGCACTGTGCTACTAGGCATCGGCGCAGTGTTAACAAATGAACTCCATGGTGTACTTCTTGTCATGCTCACCATTGGGATATGCATGGTAGCCGTAGTGTCATTAAGAGAAAGATGAGCTAGATCTGGGAAGGTAAAGCTGCCACTTGTGGGCTCAGATTGTATTGAGGCTCCTGGCGAAACAACATATGGAGGATCAATGGGGCTCACTGAGGGGGTCTCCATTTGTGACAGGGTTGGTTGGTTGGCCTTTCCCGTATCCAAGAATCTCATTAGGCCTGTTGAAGGCATGTTGATCCCTGTGTTCTGTCTTTCTAACTCGACAATCCTATGGAGGACATCACAGACTTTCTGTTGTTGCTCATCTCTGCTAGTAGCACCCGATGTGGATTGTAGAACATCTAACCAACCCACATGATAGGTGTGTCCTGTGTACCGATCAGTTAAAGCTTCTACTTGTAGGTCATACTCCCAATTTTCGTTTAGGAATATCCCATCTAGGCCTGGCGTGCTGGAGGTTTCCCTTGAAGTGGGAGCATTATTGCTCCCCATTGCTTGCCCCTCCGTGACTGCTACCTTGGGAGCACTCGGTTGCTCGGCTGGTATGATTGTTGTCATAGGAGCCTTTGCTTTCAGGGCTCGACTTTGTTCTAGCCCTCGTAGGTTCTCAATTTCCCTCTCCCTTGTTGCTTGCATATAGCGTTCAATCTCTTGCACTTCGGCAAGACTCCCACCATCGGGTAGTAAAACCTCAGAGGGAGATAGTCCTAAAGGATCAGGAGGAGCAGTGGATGGAACATTCACATGCACACTGCCAAGAAGCATAGGGTCCATTTTAGATATGAATGACGAATTTACTTCCCCACTCCCTTCATTTATTTCATTAACCGCATGTTCGGAGCGAGTAGCTCTACTAAGGGTCTCTTTTAAGCGGCTAAACACGCTGGACCCGGGCCGTGGGCCCATGGCATGCATGTCTTGACTTGAACTATCAGGGTTTGGTGTAGGATACCCCTCCATGACTTCGTAGTCAGAGGAAGAATCACTAGACGCGATATGAGGATCTTGGGTCGCGCTACCTTGAGTCCCGGCCGAAGGTCCAGAACCTAGGGTGGAGGAATAATGGGTGCCCGCGTAAATGGAGGCACTACCAATATGCTCGTGCTCTAACACTCGTCCAGAGCGTAGGTTCATATGACTTCCACACTCTAAGCGCGTTGGTGAGTGCCCGTGAAGGCCGCTCACTTAGTTTTTTTTTTTTTTTGTTTATAACCCAAGTTTTTCGTTATTTTTGGTTATTTTTTGTAACCGAGCCACAAAATATGGCGTGTAATAGCTCAAGACAAGCGTTTTAGCTAAAGGAACGTGCCGTGCTTTACAGCTCTCTATTTGGCTACGTGAAGCCCTCGAAATCCTAAAAATAGTTTTTATAGTCCTCGAAATCCTAAAAATAGTT
Organism: Adiantum capillus-veneris; assembly: GCF_014529385.1. Lineage (NCBI taxonomy): Eukaryota > Viridiplantae > Streptophyta > Polypodiopsida > Polypodiales > Pteridaceae > Adiantum > Adiantum capillus-veneris. The sequence continues at coordinate 45,734,636 of NC_140946.1, read as the reverse complement.
TTTAAATATAAAAAGGTGTATAAACTATTTTTTAAAATTGAGGACTAAGGTCTGGGTTTGGGCTTGAGTTTGGTGAATGATCCCCAGCCCGAAAATCAATTTTTGATTTTTTTATTTTTTTTAATATAATAAAGTCGCCGCGGCCACGCCGCGCACGCACACACACACACACTTAACCTACACCTAACTTATCTACTTACAGCTAATGGAGATACTGCCACACACACTCTAACACTGTTTACACAGTACTACAGTAGCTAACAGATCTACAAAACTAACCTTACAGAACTAACATTGAACCTTACAGAACTAACATTCCATAGCTAATACCTTAATTCTAACAGTACATTGCAAAAAAATGTAACTCCTTCTTTAACAGAAAACAAAAAAGACAGTACAGTGTAACAAAAAACCTTTTCCACACAACCACACACCTTCCTTCTTCACAAATCCTTCTCCACACAACTACACACACTCATTCCCTACCTTTCCTATGATAGAAATTGCACCACAAGAAAGCGTAAAGTGCTTAACCGAGCTTAGTGTAGGGCATTTCCCCGGTAGCAGCGCCAAAAATGTGCGCTCCTTGTCGCACTATCGAAGCAAAGGACTTGCCGATACACCGTGTGCCAGCCACAAATGGCTCCAAGCACACAAAAAGCCTAAACTAGCAAGCTCAAGAGAGCAAAGGGTGTGTCACTCACCGTTCTACGCTCGCCTTCGTCGTGGATTCCTCGCCGCGATGAAGAAGAAGCTGCAGTCGTGCCGTGCTCAACCGCTTCACCGCCGTCGTGCCTTCGTAATGCTCGATCGCACACACACTCTCCCTCTCTCTCTCTCTCTCTCTCTCTCTCTCTCACATACACACACACACAAGGAGGTGAAGAAGAAGAAGATGGAGATGGAGATGGAGATGGAGATGGAGCAAGAGCACTCTTCTATTGCACAAATGAGAGAATGAGTGAATTTTAGGTTTAGTTGGCTTTTATATGAGCTCACCCCATTCACACTTGGGCGCCCATGCTTAGCCAACTAATCCCTTGAATGTCCCAGTTAGAGTGCGCCTCTCATCGGCGATCACTCTTACCCTTTTCCTATTGGTCCGACAAGCCCGGTACCTGACTCTACCAAATACATAATACACATCCGTCGTACGTGATGGGGTGTCTGTGAGCCGTGAGGGTTAACAATACGCTATCACTGACATGTGCATCTTGAAGGCATGTGGCTCTATGTAAGATGCTCTTGAAAAGAGATGTCGTGCTTGGCATTGCCTTGGTCGATATCTATGCCATATGTGGTGCACTTCAAAAAGCACAAAAGTTCTTGAGTCTTCATCATGGTCTTCATGCATTTGAACTAGAAGTGGGTGCTCAAAAGGTTGATTTGTACCAAGTCAACCATGGTCTGTGTTGCTTCACATCAGAAAGTCACATATTTAGGATCATACTTGTGAGTGTGTATGTTGGTTGATATGCATGCCAATTGTGGTGGCAACAAATATCCATAGAGAGGAGAAAAATCCACTATTAACTCCAAGGAAGAAGCAATACTCGCAACACAAATCAAGCGTAGACATGAAGAGCATGATGGGGAGTCAAAAACATGGCTATGGCAAGGAAGCTCTCGGATGCTTTAACTAAGTACGAAGGGAAAGCCTTTCTTTTGTTCAAATGAATTCACACATTCTTGCATCTTGAAGGATTTTCAAGGTGCAAGCATGTGAACAAATTGGATGCAAATTGAGGTTTCTCACTAAACGAAGTCTCTTGGAGTGCTCTTATAAGAGGGTAAAGGGCATGCCAAGGAAGCTATGAAATGTTTTTTCTAGGGTGCACCACGAGGGCAACTCCACTACTGCAATCTTCTTTCTTAGTGTGCTCGTTGCATGGATTGTTGCTCAAAGGCTCTTTGGCTCATATGTATGCCAAATGTGGTGCCGTTCCATGCCGCTGCCATGTTGGGCATATCCTACAATCAGTTAACGCTTTGCATCCACTGAAAACAGCCTAGTGATTTCTACCATGCTCCTGCTATGTGTATCCTGCAATCAGTTAATGCAATTCCAAATAGTAAGCACCTGAAGCACCTGCTGAAAATAGCCCATAGCTTCTTGGCCTGACCCTTGTCAGGCATATCGTGCAATGAGTGCATTCCAAAAGACGACATCCCCCACCACATTTGGCATATATATTGACCAAGGCATTTCCAAGCATGGTAATGTTTTGCAACAGTCCCTAATTAACAATATCAAAGTGAATTTTTAAGCCTGTATCAGCATCTTGTGTGTAGTCACATGCCTTCAAGGTGCACACTTATGTGATTGCATCTAGAGAGAGGCCCTCGCTTTGCATCTGCTGAAAAAAGGCGAGAGCTTTCTAGCCGTGCTCTTGTTGCACGTATCCCGCAATCAATGCACTCCAAGAGATGGCATTTGGGATAGGAAGCTCCTCAGGCACGTTTTGTGCTTTTTGAAGTGCACCACGTGTAGCATAGCGTAGAGCCACATGCCTTCAAGATACACGCATGGGTGATTGCAGTTGGAGAGAGGCCCTCGCTTCACATACATATCCACCAAGACAGTTCCAATCATGACATCTCTTTTCAATAGACTCTCATAAACAATATAATTGTGAATTTTTGTGCCCATAACAGCATTCTGCATAGATTCACATGCCTTCAAGATGCATGCGTAGGTGATTGCATCTAGACAGAGGCCCTCGCTTCGCATACATATCGATCAAGATAGTGCCAAGCATGGCATCTGTTTTCAAGAGCCTTTGAATAGCAATATAATTGTGAGTTTTTGTGTCTATACTAGCATCTGGTGTAGAGACACATGCCTTCAAGATGCCTATGTAGGTGATTGCAGCTGGAGAGAGCCCCCTCGTTTTACATTTGCTAAAAACAAACAAGAGTTTTCTGGCCATGCCAATGTGGGGAAAATCTTGCAATTAGCGCATCCCAAGAGTCCATACTCCGGATAGGAAGATCCTCCTCGAGGTATTCACTAGTAATAATGATGAGACGTCACCTGCGTGCACCAAAAATGGAAAAATACCCCCTACATACGAAAAAAATTCCCCATATATGGACCATACCTTATAAAAAATACCTCCCCTCCCTACCAAAACCCCCCTCCCTTGCACTCACGTGATACCCATGCGGAACTCATGGTGAATCCCCTGGGGGCTCCTCGAGCACTTGCGAGAGCCACATGCCCAAAATGTAAGCTTAGCCTTCAAGATCAAAGTATAGGTGATTGAATTTGTGGAGGTACACTTGCTTTGCATCCACTAAAAACAACCTCGCGCTTTTTGGCCCTGCTCTTGTTGTGCACATCCTACAATCAATGCATTCCGAGAGGCAACATTCCGGACAAGAATTGTGAATTTTTGTGCCCGTATCAGCATCTTGCGTAGAGCTACATGCCTTCAAGATGCATACGCAGGTGATTGCTTCTGGAAAAAATAGACTAGAGCTTTCTCTTATGGGGAAAATCCTACAATCAGTGCATTCCAAGAGTCCACACTCCAGGTAGGAAGGTGAAAACAGCCTAGAGCTTTTTGGAACTCCTCATGTTGTGCGTATCATGCGACCAATGCATTCCAATGCTTCACATCCATTGAAAATAGCCTAGGGCTTTCTGGGTGTGCTTTTGTTGCACACATCCTGCAATCAATGCATTCTAAGAGGCGACATTTCGTACAAAAAGGTCCTCAAGCACTTTTTGTGCTTTCTCAAGAGCACCAAATTTGGCATACATATCGACCAAAGCATTGCTAAGCACAACATGTTTTTTCATCAATAGCCCTGACCAATAATATCAACTTGAATTTTTGTGTCCATATCAGCACCTTGCATAGAACTACATGCCTTCAAGATGCCCATGTAGGTGATTGCATCTGCTAAAAATAGACTAGAGCTTTCTCTTGTGGCAAATCCTGCAATCAGTGCATTCCAAGAGTCCACACTTCGGATAGGAAGATGAAAACAACCTAGAGCTTTCTCGCCGTACTTCTATTGTGTGTATCCTTCAACCAGTGCATTCTAATGCATTGCATCTGTTGAAAACAGCCTAGAGCTTTCTAGCGCTGCTCTTGTTGTGCACATCCTACAATCAATGCATTCCGAGAGTTGACATTCCGGACATGAAGCTCCTCAAGAACTTTTTGTGATTTCTCAAGCGCACCACATTTGGCATACATATTGACCAAGACAGTGACAAGCACAACATCTTTTTTCAACAGCCTTCGGCATTTCTCTTGTTGTGCACATCTTGCAATCACTGCATTCTAAGAGGCGACATTCTAGATAGGAAGCTCCTCAAGCACTTTTTGTACTTTCTCAAGCGCACCACATTTGGCCTACATATCAACCAAGAAAGTGCCAAGCACGACATCTTTTTTCAACAGCCTCTAAATAACAATATATTTGTGAATTTTTGTGCCCATATCAACATCTTGTGTAGGGCCACATGCCTTCAAGATGCATGCATAGGTGATTGCATTTGGAGAGAGGCCCTTGCTTTCCATACATATCGATGAAGAAAATGCCAAGCACGGCATCTTTTTTCAATAGCCTCTGGCGCTACTATTGTTGTGCACATCCCGCAATTAGTGCATTCTGAGAGGCGAGATTCCGGATAGGAAGCTCCTCAAGCACTTTTTGTGCTTTCTCAAGCGCACCACATTTGTCCTACATATCAACCAAGACAGTTCTAAGCACGACATTTTTTCAACAGCCTCTTATTAACAACATAATTGTGAATTTTTGTGCCCATATCAAGACCTTGCGTAGAGCCACATGCCTTGAAGATGCATGCATAGGTGATTGCATCTGACGAGAAGTCCCTCACTCTGCATACATATCGACCAAGATAGTGCCAAGCACGACATCTTTCTCCAATGTCTTATGACCAACAATCTCATCGTGAATTCTCACATCGACTTGATGATCTTGGGTAAGACCACGGGCCTTCTTATTGTGCAAGGCCACATACCTTTGCGGTGCAAGCATAGATGACTGAATCATGGGTAAGACCACGGGCCTTCTTATTGTGCAAGGCCACATACCTTTGCGGTGCAAGCATAGATGACTGAATCTGGAAAAATTCATCGCATACTCGTCTGTAAGAGCACTCCAAGAGACTGTGTGTAGCGAGAAACCCTCACTTTGCATCTGCATAAAACAACACACAGTTTCTTTGCTACAGCCATGTTGGACATATCCTGCAATGCATCCCGATACTAGGGAGAGGATGTTCATCAAGAAGTTTTTGGGTTTATGTGATTGCCATACATATCGATCAAAGCACTACCAAGCGTAGCATCTTTCTCCGATGGCTTGCGACCACCAACCTCATCGTGAATCCTCCATTGGGAGTTCACTAAAGTATATGTAACATAGAACATGAGTTCAACATAAGGGATTTTATATTCTTGTAAAGTTATAGAAACATGTATACAGAAGGCCTATAAGGGGTACTTTAATTCCATTTTGGTGAATGGACATGATATAGGAAAATTTTACATAGTGAACGCCCTGGGAAATCCTCACACCCATGTGAAGGTCTTGTGTAAGGCCACGGGCCTTCCAAGTGAAAGCATAGGTGAATGCCTTTGGAGAAAAGTATTGTGCAATGCCACTTGTCCTTAAGGTGCAAGCATAGGTGTTTGAATTTGGAGGAATGCTTTCCCTTCGCATATGGTTAAAACAGCCTACAACTTCCTTTCCAAAGCCGGTGACGATTGCTTCTATCATGGATTTGCTACATTTGTGTTTACACAAAACTGGTGACGATTACATGATATTCATCAACCACGAAAATTGTGAAAAGGAATTGCGCGCAACTGCTGGTGGATTGGGCTGCGTTCGTGCCTTGGCTTTAGAAAGCTAGAGACTCGCTATATAGAGAGCCCTACGTCGTCAATAAAAGAGCTGATGCGTCGTGATGTTGCTGTTGAAAATACCACGACATGTGGAGCAAGGAGAAGCAAACAATGCATCCCGATACCCAGTAGAGAATGTTCATAAGAAGTTTTCGGGCTTATGTAATTGCCATAAATATTGATCAAGGCACTGCCAAGCATAACATCTTTCTCCGATGGCTTGTGACCAACAATCTCATCGTGAATTCTCACATCCATGTGAAGGTCTTGCGTAAGGCAACGAGCCTTCCAGGTGCAAGAATAGGTGAATGCCTTTGGAGAAAAGTATTGTGCAACGCCACATGTCCTTAATGTGCAAGCATAGGTGTTTGAATTTGGAGGAATGCTTTGCCTTTGCATATGGTTAAAACAACCCACAACTTCCTTTCCAAAGCCGATGACGATTGCTTCTGTCATGGATTTGCTGCAGCTATGTGGAGACAAAACCGTGATGTAACCACAAAAATTGAGAAAAGGAATTGCGCGCAACTACTGGTGGGTTGGGTTGCGTTCGTGTCTTGGCTTTAGAAAGCTAGAGACTCGCTATATATAGAGCCCCACATTGTCGATAAAAGAGTTGGTGCGTCGTGATGTTGCCGTTGAAAAGGCCACGACATGTGGAGCAAGGAGAAGCAATCAATGCGTCCCGATACCTGGAAGAGGATGTTCATCAAGAAGTTTTCAGGTTTATGTGATTGCCATACATATCAATCAAAGCACTGATAAGCATAGCATCTTTCTCCGATGACTTGCGTCCAACAATCTCATCATGAATTCTCACATCCATGTGAAGGTCTTGCGTAAGGCCCCTCCCAGGTGCAAGCATAGGTGGATGCCTTTGGAGAAAAGTATTGTGCAACACCACATGTATACTAATAGATAAAAGGGGAGGGGATTCGCCCCCCCCACCCCCCCCCCCCCCCCCCCCCCCCTCAACCTCAACAGGGGATTCGCCTGTGAGCAGCTTCAACAGGCCAGCTCCGGAGGTGTGCGCACTGCAACCTGCCGTTGAGAGAGAGAGAGAACCGGGCCGCTGTGAGAGAGAGAGAGAGAGAGAGAGAGAGAGAGAGAGAGAAAGAGCCGCCGGCCACACTAGTGCCCTTAAGGTGCAAGCGCAGGTGTTTGAATTTTGAGGAATGCTTTCCCTTCGCATATGGTTAAAACAGCCCACAACTTCCTTTTCAAAGCCGGATTGCTTCTGTCCTGAATTCTGCGTAGCTGCTGGTGGGCTGGGCTGCGTTCGTGCCTTGGCTTTAGAAAGCTAGAGACTCGCTATATAGAGAACCCTGTGTCGTCAATAAAAGCGTGATGTTGCTGTTGAAAAGGCCACGACACGTGGAGCAAAGAGAAGCGAGATTTTTGAGGAGCTGTATGCTAACGAGTGAGGTCCATGTAGCCTCTTAAGGTGATGCTTGATCCCCATGGAACAAAGAGAAGCGAGATTTTTGAACAGAGCTGTATGCTAACGAAGTAAAAACGTGGCTTGCCCATGAAGGGGAGCTGTATCAAGCGGTGGTTCAGAGGGGACGGCATTGACATAGGCAAATTCGAGAAAGGAACCTGCTGTAGCGGGATCAGAAGGTTGGGAATGTAAAAGGTGGATAGTAGGGTTTGATGCGACTAATGGAGCAGAGGTTTGGCTGAGGTTGGTGAGGCATTAAACACGATAGATGGTGCGCTTTATTTGCTGTATGGTGCAGTAGGGGCCAAGCCATCGATGCATGAGTAATTCACTGAGGCCAGAGTGCCCAAGAGGGAAATAGAGCATCACCAAATCACCAATTCTGTGTTTATGATGCAGGTCATGGTGAAGTTTTTGATATGTCTGTGCTTTTTGCAGATTATATAAGAGCGAGAAGCAAAGCGTTCGGAGATAGCAATAAAGATGATCATACCAATGGAGAGCATCCTTTGACGAGCTAAGAATCTGGACTGTGGCAAGGTCGGTGGGGGAAAACAGGATCCCGACCATACAAGCGTGGAATGGCAAGATGCATGTAGAGGCTTGCACAGAGGTGTTGTAGGCATGCACCGCATAAGGAAGGACAACATCCCAATTTCGATGCTGAGGGCATTTGCTTGTGGATGGTAAGGTGCGGTGAAATTTTGGTTTACTCCCAGGCATTTAGCAAGCAACTTCACAGTGTCACTGACAAACGGTCACCTTTGGTCTGAAATGATGGACTCAGGGCATGGGTGCTGTTGGATGAGGTGGTAGAGCAGGAAATTGGCAACAATAGGGGCATTGCGGCTGCTTCACACCATCTTGTTAAGTATTCAGTCATTATAATGGCATACCTGTATCAATAGGGGTTTGGGGAAATGGTCCAATGATGTCCTAGCTAACTAACTAAAATGGGCAATCCACCATGATCGGAGATAAGTGGTCTGTTGTTGGGGTTAGGTTTTTCACTTGTTGACATGTTTGACAATGTATGAGGGCTAGGGATATGGAATGTCTCATCCACACCTAGTAGAAATGGGTGCGGAGGTTGCATAGGACTCTATGAAAACCTAACTGGCCAAAGAGAGGATGGGCGTGGAAGTATGGGAACATAGGTATCCCCCACACGGTGAGGGGTAATTTGTTGCATGGGATAAATTTACCACCACATGTCATGGCCACACGTCACATGAAGTTCGTTACTTCGTTAGCATACAGCTCTGTTCAAAAATCTTACTTCTCCTTGCTCTACGTGTCGTGGCCTTTTCAACGTCGGGATGCACCAGCTCTTTATATAGCGAGTCTCTAGTCTCTAGTCTCTAGCTAAGGCAAGAACGTAGCCCATACCATCAGCACCTGCACGCAGTTTCTTTTCTCAATTCTCGTGGTTGATGAATATCCTACATCAAATCCAGGACAAAAGAAATCGTCACCTGCTTGGAAGGAAGCCGTGAGCTTTGCAAAGAAACTGTGGGCTGTTTTAAGCAGATGCGAAGTGAGGGTTTCTGGCTACACAAAGTCTCTTGGAGTGCTCTTACAGACGGGTATGCGAGGACTTCAAATGTTTTGCTTGGCAGTTTCTTGGTCGATATGTATGCACGGATTGTGGGATGTGCACAACAACTTACAAGAGCAGTGTTTGAGGCTGCTGAAAAAAGATGCCGTGCTTGGCACTGTCTTGGTCGATATGTATGCCAAATGTGGTGCGCTTGAGAAAGCACAAAAGTGCCTAAGGAGTTTCATGTCCGGAATTTCGCCTTTCGGAATGCAATGATCACGGGATGTGGGTAAGAAGAGCAGAAAGCTTGAGGCTATTTTCAGCAGATGCAAAGCAAGTGTATCTCTACAAATTCAGTCACGTATACGTTCTTCTTGAAGGCTATGCTTACATTTCGGGCATGTGGCTCTACGCAAGTGCTCGAGGAGCTTCTTGTCCAGAGTATGGACTCTTGGAATGCACTTATTGCAAGATTTGCCCCATAGTGGCATGGCCAGAAAGCTCGTGTCTTCATTCCTTTCAGCATCCTCATCTTTATTGATTATTGTTGCTTCCATCTTCATCGACATCTCCATCAACTAGCAACATCTCCATCAGCATCTCAACGATCTTCAGAGCTTCTATTGTGATCACTATAGCCACGATTCGAGGTTCTCTCTCTCCCTCTCTATTGAGGTTATTTAGTGAAACTTGTATATTGATTAGTGGATTTTCAGCAGCTTATGCAGAGGCAACGACTTCTTATTCTTGATGATATTGTTAGTCAAGGATTGCTTAGTAAAAACGTAATGCTTGTCACTGCCTTGGTTGACATGTATGCTAAATTTGGCATAGGCTACGACGCCTTGGGCTGTTTTTAGCGAATGCGAAGCAATTTGGAAGATGTCGAGATGGGCAAAAGAACTCACCATGATATTGTTACTCAGCGGCTGTCGAAAACAAAATGTTTTGCGTGCACTACCTTGGTCGACATATATGGAAAATGTGGCAGGGCAGGAAGCCTTGGGCTGTTTTCAGCCAATGCGAAGCAAGGACATCGCTCCAGATGCGATCACCTATGCTTTCGTCTTGAAAATAGGTGGCACTATGCAAGATGACGATATGGGCAACAAAATTCACTCTTTCTATTTCCAACTTCAGTCTTAGTCTTCCTCCTGGTATATATTAGAATCCACTATGCAAGATGTTTCATGGAGGAGTTGGTGCCAATGATCCAGCGAGTTAGCGTTCTTCGCAAAGTTGGTGGAGGATTCTGAGATAGGCAAAAGCCTCGGGTTGTTTTCAACAGATGCAAAGCGAGTGTATCTCTCCAAATGCAGTCACCTATGCTTTTGTCTTGTAGACATGTGGCATTGTCTTGATGTTTGGAGTGTTGTCTCTTCAAGTGCATTGATTGCGAGATATGCGCAAGAGGGACAGGGCCAAGATGCTGCGGCTGGTTGTCCGAATGTCGTCTCTTCAAGTGCATTGATTGTGGGATATGCCAACACGGAGAGGGCCAAGAAGCTCTGGCTAGCTGTTTTGAATATGCAAAGCGAGGATATTTCTCTTGATGTATTCACCTATGCTTGAAAATTATAAAAAACATATATGTAATATATACATTATGTACATAAGCCCGCCGTTCCCACCGCACGCGTATACGCACTACAAATACAAAGAAAACGAAGGACTCCACGACTACGACGACCATGAAAAAGAAGAAGGACTCAAAGCACGCGCCGCCAACAACAAAAAGAGGAAATGCGCCGAAGGCATACCCCGGCCGACCCCGAAAAGAAGTACGCTTGACACTGACGCACCAACAACACACCTTTCGCCGCCAACACGCAACCACAACGCCAATTTCAGTAATTTATAGGCTATTTTCATCATTTCTTCAGTTTTCACCCGAGCCATTGTAAAATTTCCATTTTTTTGTAAGGATTCTGGCTTGCCCCCTTCTGATGATAAGCTGAAAGCTATCTTTTTGCTTATGACCTTACCCAAGACATGGGAAACTTTGGTGGTTTCGTTGTCCAATAACCCCAATTTGACCTTCGATGGTGTTAGGGGTTCTATCTTGAATGAAGAAATCAGGAGGAAAGCAAGTGGAGAGGGAGGTAGCTCTGCCAACATGGTTAGAGGCAGGACAGAAAAGAAGAATGCTTATGCACAAAGGAGTAAGAGTAAGAGTAAAGAAAGGGGAAATTCAAGCAAAGGCAAGGGCGATGCACCAAAAAGTGCTCGAGAAGATTTCTGTCCGACATTTCGTCTCTTGGAACGCATTGATTGTGTGATATGCTCAACTCGCTGTTTTCACTGAATGCGAAGCAATTTGGAAGACACCGAGGTGGGCAAAAGAACTCGCGATGTTATTGTTACTCAGTGGCTGCCGAAAACTGCCGAAAACAAAATGTTATGCTTGCACTACCTTGGTCCCCATGTACGCCAAATGTGCAGGCCAGGAAGCCCTGGGCTGTTTTCTGTTGATGCGAAGCGAGGACATTGCTCTAGATGCAATCACCTATGCTTTCGTCTTGCAGGTAGGTGGCATTATGCAAGATGCTGATATGGGCAACAAAATTCATGATGATATTGTTAGTAAGGGGCTGTTGAAAACAATCAAGACCTTTTCTAGATCAGTTTAAGACTTCCTTGCCAATTTCTCTAGCTCTCACGCTCCGTAGGATCCTAGCATAGACTCAACCAAATCTGGCCATTCACTGCCACATAAAAGCTCTTTTTATTCCCAACTTCAGTGTTAGGTATATATTTGAACCCAATTCTTACTTGCTTTGTGACTTTTAGGCTCCAATTTTCGTCACAATATCGTTACAGGTTTACGCATACCTAAGCTCAAACCTCGACTTACGTTTTGCGCATGGAGAAGTTGGTGCCAATGATTAAGCAAGTTAGAGTTCTTCGCAAAGTTGTTGGAAGATGTTGAAAAAGGCAAAAGCCTTGGGCTGTTTTCAATAGATGCAAAACTTGGGCATCTCTCTAGATGCAATTACCTATGCTTTCGTCTTGAAGGCATGTGGCACTGCCCTGATGTCCGGAATGTTCTCTTCAAGTGCACTGATTGCGGGATATGCGCAACAAGGACAGGGCCAAGATGCTGTGGTTGGCTGTCAAAATCTCGTCTCTTCAAGTACATTGATTGCGCGATATGCTTGACAGGGACAATGCCAAGGAGCTCTAGCAGGCACACCTCTCTATATGAACCAAACACATCTCTCTATATGCAGTCACCTATGCTTGCATCTTGAAGGCATGTGGCAATTTGGAAGATGCTAAGGTACGTAAAAGAACTTATGATCATACTGTTGGTAAGGGGCTGTCAAAAAAATCTCTATGCTTGGCAATGCCTTGGTCAACATGTATGCCAAATGTGGCAAGGTCAGGAAGCCATGGGCTGTTTTTTGCAAATACAAAGCGAGGACATCACGTACACTCTCCTCTTAAGTTCATGTGGCACTACACAAGACGCTGATGTGGGCAACAAAGTTCATGATGATATTGCTACTCAACTAAAAAAAGAATATGTGCTTGGCATTTCTGCGATGACATGTATGCCAAATATGGTGTTCTTCATAAATCACAAAAATTGTTTGAGGAGCTTCCTGTACGGAATGTCGCCTCTTGAAACGCACTGATTGCATATGCGGGACAAGGGCACGGTTAGGAAGATGTGTGTACTTTACAAAGCAAAGTGAGTTCTTGAGGGGCTGAATCGAGCGCATCTCTGTAGATGCAATCAGCTATGCTTGCATCTTGAAGGCATGTTGCAATTTGGAAGATGCTGAGATGGGAAAAAGCCTTGGGCTATTTTCAACAGATACAAAGCGAGGGCATCTCTCCAGATGCAAATCACCTATGTCGGCACCTTGCAGGCTTGTGGCGTTACACAAGATGAGAGAATATACAATGAGATTACTAGTCAAGGGCTAATAGAGAAAGATTATCCAAGTGTGATGCCCTCACGAAAGCACTAGGCTTATGCAAGATCTTTACATAGGCTGAAAATCCATGATGAGATTGCTAGTCAGGGTCTATTAAAGAAACATGTTGTGCTTGGCAATGCTATATGTATGTCAAATGTGGTGCCCTTATAAAAGCGCATAAAGTTCTTGATTAGATTTCTGTCCATCAGTACATTGGTGAGTGTATATGCTAGACGTGGTACTCTCACACAAGCACAAAAAACTATTGAAGGGTTTTCTCCCCCAGATGTCGTCTCTTGATGCACATTGATTGCAGAAAATGCTCAACATGGACGTGCCAAGAAAGCTTGGGCTGTTTTAACTAGATATGAATGGAAGTCCTTTCTTCAAATGCAATCACGTACATCTCATCTTCAAACATTGATGATGAGACTGCTAGTCAAGGGCAATGACCATTTTATCTGCAACGTTGTCACGTGGAACGGGTTGGTTGTAGGATGCCCGTTATGGATGTGGCAAGGAAACACTGTGCTGCTTTCATTGGTGGATGCGAAGGGATGTCGCATTGCCTTGATGTCCATAATGTTGTCCTTCAAGTGCATTGATTGCGGGATATGCCAAACAGAGCCAGGGCTTCTTGGCCCTAGCTGGCTGTTTCCAACATGCGAAGCAAGGACATTTCTCCTGATGTAATCACCTATGCTTGCATCTTGAAAGCATGTGGTACTATGTAGGAGCAATGATCACATATGCGAGATGCGGTGTTCTCAAGAAAGAACCAAAAATTGCTTGAGGAGCTTTCTGTCTGGAATGTCATTTCTTGGAATGCATTAATTTCGGGATATGCTCTACGCAAAAAGCTCTCGGCTGTTTTCACCAAATGCAAAGCAATTTGGAAGATGTCGAGAGGAGAAGAAGAAATCATGATGATACTGTTACTTTGTAGCTGTCGAAATCCAAATGTTATGCTTGCATTGCCTTGGTCCACATGTATGCCAAATGTGGCAGGCCAGGAAGCCTTGGGCTGTTTCCAGCGAATGCGAAGCGAGGGCATCTCTTCAGATGCACATTGCAATCGCGTATGCTTTTGTCTTGAAGGTAGGTGGCACTATGCAAGACGCTGATATGGGCAACAAAATTCATGATGATATTGTTAGTAAGGGGCTGCCGAAAACAATCTAGACCTTCCTGGCCCATCAATGCCAAGATTCATGACGAGTTTCATGTTCGGAATGTTGTCTCTTGGAACACATTGATCGTGGGACATTCCCAACAAACACAGGCCATGAAGCTGTGGGCTGTTTTCAGCGGATGCAAAGCGAGGGTATGGAATTACATCTACTTGCATCTTCAAGGCATGTGACACTACACATGACTCCAATATGGGCAATGATGCCATTGTTAGACAAGGGATGTTAAAACAGAACGTCGTGGTTGGCACTACCTTGATTGGCATGTATGCCAGATGTCGTGTGCTTTAGAAAGCACAAAAATTGCTTGAGAAGCTTTCTGTCCGGAATGTCATCTCTTAGAACAGACTAATTACATGATATGCTCAACAAGGGCAAGGCCAGAAAGCTATGGGTTGTTTTCAGTAGATGCGAAGCAAGGACATTTCTCCGGGTGCAATCACGCTTGCATCTTGAAGGGATGTGGCCCTATGTAGAACGCCAATATGAAAACATAATTCATGATTATTTTGTAAGTTGGGGGCTATTGAAACAAAACATTGTGCTTGGCATTGCCTCGGTTGACATGTATGCCAAATGTGGTGTGGAGCTGCCTGTCCAGAATGTTATGCCTTGGATTGCACTGAATGCAAGATATGCCGAACAAGGGCCGAACCAGGAAGCTCTGGGCTGTTTTCAGCTGATGCGAAGTGAGCGCATCTCTTTGAATGTGCAATCACCTATGCTTGCATCTTGAAGGAATCTGGCAATTTGGAAGACACTAGGATGGACAAAAGAACTCACAATGATATCGTTAGTTAGGGGCTGTTGGAAAAAAACATTATGATTGGCACTGCCTTGGTCAACATGTATGACAAATGTGGTAGGACCTGCGGATGCGAAGCGATGCCATCTCTCTAGATGCAATCGCCTAAGCTTTCGTCTTGAAGGCATGTGACACTACGCAAGACGTCGATATGGACAACAAAATTCACAATGATATTGTTACTTAGGGGCTGTTGAAAAATGAAGTTGTGCTTGGCATTTCCTGGAGTGCATTGATTACGGAATATGCCCAACAGGGATAGGGCCAGAAAGCTTTGGGCTGCTTACACTAGATACAAAGAGATGGCATCTCTCCAAATGCAATCACGATGATATTTTTAGTCAAGGGCTGCTGAAAGAAGAATTCATGCTTGACATATATGCTTGACGAGTTTCTTGTCCAAAATTTTGTCTCTTGTAATGCACTGATTGCACGAGGCAAGAAGCTCTGGGTTGTTTTAAGCGGATGTAATGCGAGAGCGTTTCTCCATATATAATCACCTATGCTTACACCTTGAAGGCATGTTGCACTCCGTAGGACTCCAATATGGGCGACAATATATTGTTAGACAAGGGTTGTTGAAACAGAATGTCCTGCTTTGCATTGCCTTGTACGCCAGGGTAGATCATTGGATGATGTTTTCATCTCATCCCGTGGTGAGCAGTTCGTTTGCAAAGTTGAAAACAATAGACCTCATGCATCCCAAATGGCTACTCAAAATTACATAGGTTCTCCATGGCCACTGCAAATGAGTAGAATGGACTCAAAGCCAGACAACGAGCATTCACGATAGTATTGCTAATTGTGTATGTCAATTCCAAGATATATCCAACTCCGTTATTCTAAGCAAGCTTTAATACAGAGTCGGAGTTGAAAATCGACGAAGCTTTGTTCTGAAATAGCATTGTACTTGGATTGGTGCAAATACTCACAAATTGTTTTGATTTTTATTTTAATTGTGAAACATTTAAAGTTATAAAAATGTTGCATGCATCCTACTTAAATTTCAGACCTTCCTAATGTTATTATGTTGCATTGTAGTCAACGTATAAAGAAGCCTGGACACAACTCCTATACGTTTACAGACACAAGATATTTGATTGTGCGGTGAGTTAGAACTACCACATTTTACTCTTGATCGTTGAGAACGCAGTGAAATGAACGCACTGAAACACGTTGCCATAGGAATGGCACGTTTCTTCGTATTATAAAAAAATGGGAAGGATTGTGCAAGCTCCCCTATGCAAAGAGATTTGCATGTTTTTCTTTTCAAAGATAAAAAGAGAACAACTTTTAAAAGTGAACATATTTCAAATGATCCATATCATCACTTTATATAATTTCTAACCCTTCTTATGGCTCTTTTACAAGGTACATGGCTTAAAATTTGGACATCACGATCGTAACGTGTTAGAGTCGTTACCAATTAATAAAAAACAAAACTTGCTTTGGTGACTCTCTCTCTCTCTCTCTCTCTCTCTCTCCATTTTCTTCTACATGGATATATACTCTTGTTGAATCTTTAAATGGCACAACTACACTTACACAAATGACAAGAATGCACACAGTAGAGAAAGAGGTTAAATAAAAAACTTAATACAATTTAAAAGCTAGGGACATGTTTAGACATATCAAAATTAGATAAGCACATGACCATGTCAACTTAAGGTAGGATTTGTGGAAAACAAAGCACAAGCGCTCTCTCTCTCTCTCTCTCTCTCTCTCTCTCTCTCTCTCTCCTTCCTTTTCTCTTGTTTTCTCTTACGCTAGGTTTCACCGGCTAACGAAGTAGTCTAGTTATTGTTATTTAGAGGGGGTAGAGAAAGTGCACCCATTTGGGGTCTAGTTAGGGTACCTCCACACGTAGGGGGGTTAGCTGTTTTGAATTACCCCCAAGAACTTGACAATAGTGATTTAACCCCATTCTCCCTCCACGATCACATGATAAAGTAACTTGGGTTGAGAGAGACAGTGAGTGAGAGAAATTGAAAATTATTGTGATGCCGGTTGCTTTTGTGTAGCTCTTTTAACCTTGGTGAAAGAAAAATTCAATGTTTTGAATAAAAGAATAGAATAAAAAAGTATGTCATGCACTTCTTTTGATGGTTCGTTTATATTTCTTGCACTTCTTTTGATGTTATAACGAGCTGAAAATTTATGTGAAGCATGGAAAATATTGAACACTCAAAGAGCTTTGGAAAATCTAGGGGGATTTCACACATTGCTAGACAATCTCGAGGATCCCAATGTTAATTAACCCTTGTTATTGAAGGAGGTTGAGCTCGTTAATTTCTAGCTTAGCATTAATTTCGAGCTTGTTAACAACATCAAAAGAAGTGCAAGAATTATAAAAGAAGCATCAAAAGAAGTGGTATCAGAAACTTTTTATCCTATTGTTTTATTCAAATCTTTGAAATTTTCTTTCCCTAAGGTAAAAAAGGCTATACAGAAGCCACTTGCATCACATTAACTTTCATTTTCTCTCACTCACTTTCTCTCTCAACCCAAGCTACTTTATTGTATGATCATGAGGGAGAATGGGCTGGGGGGTCAAATCACTATTATCAGTAGGTTCTTGGAAGCTAATTCAAAATGGCTAATCCCCCTACGTATAGGGGTACCCATAGAGCTGGGGAGGATCAGAGTGGTGTATGAAATAAAGATAGCTATTTTCAATGACATATGTTATGTAAATGACTGGAAGGATAGGTGCGAAGTTGACGTATCAGCTCTTGAATGTCAAGGTCTTGAAATTGAAGCTGAGTTAGTGCGTGAATGTTAAAGGCATGATTGAGGTAATTCCATGATTGGTGTGTCTATTTGATTGGTTTAGTGCGCGAATGTTAAAGGCACTGATTGAGGTAATTCCATGATTGGTGTGTCTATTTGGTGTGTCTATTTGTGTTTTTACGATTGTGTTGAGTGTACCTTTGCAATATTGGAGTGCGAACTCGTACTCTTAAAGGGCCAAAACTTGGCAATAAAGCAAGCCAGTTTCTTGAGTAGGTGGTTGTTTTTTGTGTAGTGATAGGAGTAAAACTTTGCAAAAGCCCATACAATGGCTAGAAGTTCCTCCTCTGTTATAGAGTAATTCTTTTCAGCTTTTGTCAGACCTCGAATGAGAAAGGAGATGGACTACCCTAAACCGGAAGCATGTTGCTGAAGTAAGTGGAAGCCAACTGTCAAAAAGCCATATTGCGCTAACTGTCAAAAAGCCATTCGCAGCGCAATATGGGGCAGTGGAAAAAAAGTTGCGCAGTCAAGACTTCCTGCCTAAGCTCAGGGCTTGAGCTCTTGCCAAAACGACCCATCAATGGCTACGAACCAATAAGCTACAGACATCCATTGTCAAGGATTCTACTTAAAAAATACAAAACATTGGTGTGTAACGCTTGCCCACCCATCCCCTCAAATGATGGGCAGGCAAGATCTCAGTGTGTAAGCAGTCTTAGTAAAATCTTGGAGCAGAAGATTACCTCTCAAGCTTGGGCCCAATTGAAAGGAGTGCAGTTGTCGGAGAGGATGAGGAATGTTAGCCAAAGTCTGGGACAAACCTGAGTGAAAAGTTCACTAACCCTAAGAAACTTTGGAGTGTCGTCTCTGTAGCTGGCCTTGGAGAATGCTGTATAGCAGAGATTTTGTCGGGATCAAGATGCTGTTAGAAGGTAGGAGAAGCCCAACGTCTAGACTGGATGGTTTCAGGGCAATTTTGCAAGATCACCTTGCAACTCCACGTGGTGGGCAAAAGACGGCGATACAGAGGTCAAGTTGAGGTGCGGAGGCTGAGGCTTTTTTTCCTCCAGAGAACACCCTATTGTGAGTAAAGTTCTAAGCCTGCTTCCGTGGTTACGTGATTAAGAGCAAGGGAGATTCCACTAAATAAACAATGCTTTGTTGGCTGCAGTTGTATTGAATTGAAGTGAGTAATTGAAGTGAGTCCGAGGGTAAGACAAAACAAGAACTTAGAAGAGAATCTTGGGGGGAGAGAGAGAGAGAGAGATAAGAAGAAGAAGAAGAGAATTTTAACATCGTAGGAAACTATCCCAAGGGACCTTAAAGATCTATCCGACAAGGAGAGTTGAACTCAAGACTTGTTATGAGAGAGAGAGAGAGAGAGAGAGAGAGAGAGAGAGAGAGAGAGCTTGTGCTTCGTTTTCCACAAATCCTATTACCTTAATGTAATATGGTCTTGTGTTTACTAGAAGAGAAAAGCTTGGGGGGGGAGAGAGAGAGAGAGAGAGAGAGAGAGAGAGAGAGAAGAAGAAGAAGAAGAGAATTTTAACGTCATAGGAAACTATCCCAAGAGACCTTAAAGATCTATCCGGCGAGGAGAGTTGAACTCAAGACTTGTTATGAGAGTGAGTGAGAGAGAGAGAGAAAGAGAGAGAGCTTGTGCTTTGTTTTCCACAAATCCTATTACCTTATTGTGATATGGTCCTGTGTTTACAACACCATGATCTTGATGTCCCAATTTTGATATGTTTAAATATGTCCTTAGCTTTTAAATTGTATTAATTCTTGTATTCAATCTCGCTCTATTTTGTGCATGCTTGTCATTTGTGCAAGTGTGGTTGTGTCATTCAAAAATTCAACAAGTGTATATATTTCTGGAGAAGAAAATGGAGAGAGAGCAAGAGAGAGAAAGTGTGCTTGTACCTTTTATCAAAGCAAGTTTTGTTGTTTTTTAATTGGTACCGTCTTAAGTACGTTGCGATCGTGATGCAACAATTTTGAGTGGTGTACCTCACAAAAGAACCATAAGAAGGGTTAAAATTCATATAAAGTGATGATACGGATCGTTGAGAACATGTTCACTTTTAGATGTTGTCCCCTTTTTATGTTTGGAAAGAAAAGAAAACATGCAAGTCTCCTTGCGTGGGGGAGTTTGTACAGTCCTCCACAATTTTTAAAATACAAGGGAACGTGCCATTCCCATGGCAGCGTGCATTTTTTAGCGTATTCATTCACTTCGTTCTTAGTAATGCATAAAGAATACATAGTATTTACGTACCTTTTGTTTTGACGTTCATTTGTCGATTGTCCTAACCAACACAATGATGTTTGCTAAAGCTTCCTTTCCAAACAGTAAGAAAGACTCCAAGTAGAGAGAGAAAAACATGTAGATTTTTAGTCAAATGGCTCAATCTATCCTTTGAATCCTATGACTAATTCCTCTCCTGTATTTGTAAAGCATACTAGTTTATTGACCTTGCTAGTGATGAAGAGAATCAGAAGCAATCCAACTAGAATTCTAAACAAGGGTATTAAGTATTTCTTTGAGTTTGACAAAGAAAAAAGCAATGTATCCCTAAGAAAATTCAACAAGCTTATCCCAATATATTCTGGTTCCTATGAATCAGTCAAAGTATTTAGTGATCAAGCTTATAGGTTAAAGATATCCAAACATCTCAAAATTCACGATGTGTTTCATGTTAGTCTTCTAAAGCCTTATATTGCAAATCTCGATCATGCCTTGAATGATGAGCAAATCATAATACAAAAGGAGTGCAAAAGTAAGGAGTCCTTGAGCTTAAATTAGATTGAATTCTAAAAACTAGAGAAAGAAACCTTAGAAATAGTGTGATTAGAAAGAATTTTTTCAAATGGAAAGATTACCCCATTGAAGATGCTATATGGGAGGATGAAGTCTCCTTTTGCAAAGACTTTCCTAACTTTGGTTGAGATGAGGTTATATCCAGCTCTTAAGTTGATGAGGTGAATGTAAGGTTTTCATTTTTATAGAATGAAGAAAATATACCTTTATCTTAATTAATTCAATTTAATTTAACACTAGATTGGTAACAAGACACTTTTGTGTCCTCTTAACAACTTCCTAGAATTATTTCTTGAGATGCCAAGGATATTCTAAAGTGCTATATCCACAAAGCTAGCTTATGACCTAAAAAGAACTTGGAATTTTTTGGGGCTAATAATTCCACCTTTAGGGTTGGTTTTGAATAACATTTTTAAGCCTAACTTGAGCTAAACATTGTATGATGTTTTTGACTAATTTTCATGAAATTGGCATTAGATCACCCTAAAACACAATTTAGTGACCTTTAACGTGCTACATAGCTAGCGTAGGTAGTTTTAAAGGTGTTTTATGCTTCTATAAAATGGAAAGCCTATGTACTGGAAGCTATGGTCCATGTATGGAGAATTCTCTATGTTGATTTGCTAGTGAATTTTACATTTGGATGAATATTTTGTAAGTGTTTTTGTAATCAAATGGAAATTTTGAGTGTGTTTATCCATTTCTCACTATATAAATCTTCTTCCTTGAGCTTAATATCTTAAATAAAACATAGCACAAAGGTTAAAGTG
The DNA here is from genome assembly GCF_014529385.1 of Adiantum capillus-veneris. Lineage (NCBI taxonomy): Eukaryota > Viridiplantae > Streptophyta > Polypodiopsida > Polypodiales > Pteridaceae > Adiantum > Adiantum capillus-veneris. The sequence goes on along the minus strand of NC_140946.1, from coordinate 45,713,519 downwards.
ATTTTCCATCTTACCAGAATTGGATCCATTTTGAGTTAATATTATGTTATCTTCAAAAACATAAATTCACTCAACAAATATGATACATTTTCATGTTTAGGTCCAAATATAAATGTACAAGACATATTTTGATTGTTTTGATGCTTTCTATGATTGAATATGAAATTAAAGGACCGAATTCTGAAAAGTGGAAGAAATTATAAAGATAATGATGGGTGTACACATAGAAACATTGATGATAGATCAGGAGAATGCAAAAAATAACACCCTTTTTGTATCTAATTATATGCTCAAAACAATTCTTTTGGGCCTATAGCAAGCATAGACTTTGGTCAAGAACTCATTGATGTTTATGAAAAACATAGGCTCTTTCTCTAGAGTTTTTTTTGCCATGTGTCAAATGGGGTTCACCTAGCAAACGTTACGATTTTTGGTCAAATTGAGCACTTTTTTGACTTTGAGAGCTCCTTATGACCATACAATCAAGAATTTTGAGTGCTGCTTATTTTTCCCATATAAAGTGTGATACTAGCTTTGAGCTAAAGTAAGGACTTCTACAAACACATAAATATGATAGGAATATTTGATTTTTTTTCAAAACTTGAAAGGACACTTTTATATGCTATTAGGTTACCATACTAGTGCTAATAAAGAATATTGGCTATAAAAAATCAGTAAGCTCTATCTTAAAAGTAGTAGTATTTGGTGTTTTTGAAATCTTAAGCATGAATTTACTTCATCCAAAAATTGTCTGAATTTAATTTTCTAAATCCAATTTGGACAAAAACCAACTTCAGAATCACTTCTAGAAGGTTACATGGACACCTCTAGAAGGTTAATTTAATTTTCTAAATCCAATTTGGACAAAAACCAACTTCAGAATTACCTCTAGAAGGTTACATGGACATTTAGATTAATAAATAATTGGAAATCCTAGTGGATATCATATCACATGAGCTAAAAGATATTAAATCACATGGGGTAGATATATTCAAGTAAAGTATGCAATGTTACTAGAACTTCATTCTCACACTGGCAGGTGCTTGGAGGTGATTCCAGACCATGCCACGGGCTGCTGTTTTAGTAGTAGGGGCATGTGGTGTAGCTGGGGGGCTTGCTTGGGGAATGCTTAAGGATACATGTTGCTTATCAAAAATCTATTAAAATCTAAGTGCTTCTCATGATCCCCTTAGACTCGAGGACCTCATCAGTTTCTCTCTAGCTTTAGAGAGAGTCTTCTCAGATTCACTAAGAGAAAAAATTAAGTGAACTAACAAAGGTAATTAACACTAAACCACACAGATTAGAGAAATACAAATTAAACAAGGTTTATTTCTATATTTTTTTATTATAAATCAATAATGATTAAGATTCTCTATATCATTAATGAACTCCATACTACATACTTAAATTATTGAATATCAATTCATTGATTAAGAACAATAATCATATAAAATTCGGATTATATTAGGATTTAAATTACTTGATTATAACCTAAATTAAGTAAAAATATTTTAAAATAGTTCAAGCACTCATGAGATAAATTTTAAAGCTTTCACACACTACTAATAGGCTGTATAATTATATCAAAAGTATATTCACAATATTGATAATGGTTAGAGTAGAAATGGTTTGTTTTTTATGTTTATAATTAAAGGAAAACCATAAAAATTGATGAGATGATTTTTAGAAATTCCCAATACTATTAGAAAACTAGGGTAATTATTTTAAATTATGCAAATTTTTAAATAATTATTGACTAAAAATACCTATTTTTATCCATAAACTAAAATCTATTATGAAAATATTTTGATGAGATATTTAGTTTAAAAACTTCATAGGTCTCAAAGTTAAAAGGAGAAATGAGTAAATTGACTCAAAAAGTTATGTGATAATTATCATGGTTAGAATGCACAATTAAAAAGTCATAAAAAATATTGATCAAATATCTAATTAGGTAGTTAGTAGGTCTCATATTTTGTATTTTTAAAACAAAAACATAAAAGAGAAATTTTGTAAATTCATGCAAACAATTAGTTAAAGTTAGAATACAATGAGAGGAAGTTGGGATAAAAATATCTTCACTAAGTATCTACTTTAGGTAATTAGTATGGCCAACTTTCTCTATTTTAAGGAAAATAAAAGAATAACTTAATAAATTGACCTAGAAAATTATGTGATAAATTTTAAACCTAAAATAATTTACTAAGAACCCATGATAAAAATATCATATCAAAAAGTACTATATACTAAACTATAATCCAATAAAAGGTTTAGATTCTTGAAAAATATTGGATTATATGATCTAACAAATATTATTTGCAAAAATTCTTAAGGTAAATTCTATAAATTTGCATACTTTACCTAATGGTTTAGTATTCTTCTAGAAAATCATTGAAGATATGGCCCCAAAAAGGACACATTGAAGAGGGGGAATGGGAACACACCCAGAACACACACAATTTCCTCTCTATAGCCCAGGGCATTCATAGCACCCCAACCCACTCACAATTACCCTTGAAATGCCACAATTCTTGGGAAACACACACTCAGTTGCACACCAACAAACACACCCCCCCCTATTGAAATCAACACCCATACACAGTCCTTGATGCTTCAATCCCACACACCATCTCCACACAAAATTCCTCTCTCTCTCTCTCTCTCTCTCTCTCTCTCTCTCTCTCTCTCTCTCTCTTTGCACACCACAAATGGTCCAGGGGTGCACCCACACACCGACACTTACACACCAAAGAATAGAAGAAGAAGCGAAGTGGGCGAGGGAAAAAATAGAAAAGGGAAAGTTTATGGAGCTTGATACTTCAAAAAACCACCATACACACACTTCTTTTCACTTGATAGGCTTCTCCCTTCATTTGTGAAAAACCCCTACATAGTGAAAAAATGGGGCCCTTGTAGGGGCACGTTTTACAATTTTGGCAAGTTTTCCCTCATCGGATACATGTTTGAGTTCACTTTAGCAAGCTTGCATGCATGTGATTTTTTCCCTTGTAGGACATTGTTGCCTTGTTCCAACTTTCCTTCTCCTCTCTCTTTCTAGACTGCATGGGACCCCACCCTTTAGAGGAGCTTTAGAGCGCCATTAGGGGTTTGATAAGGGGGGGGGGGTTCTATTCTTTATGTCCAATAAAAGGGTGAGGGCCTATGACCCCCTCCGTATGTACCCGCCCTTCTGGGTGCAACCACTATCAACCATTGTTTTCAACAGTGAGCACAACACCACCAACACTGACAACACCTACAACACATACGCCACAACAACTTCTCTGTATGCACGAGTGCCGCCATGCAATGCTCAATGGCAGGGGGAGGGGAGGGAGCCACTGATCTCTCTCTCTCTCTCTCTCTCTCTCTCTCTCTCTTCCCCCCCCCCCCCCCCCCCCCCCCTCTTGGATGCCACAAATGCCTTTTCCATTACACTATAAATACCCCAATCTCTTCACATAAGTGCTTGCATGTGGGTTTATATTTCCTCCATGTGGAACCCCTACATAGACTCTACCTCAACACCTCCAAAAAAAACTATGAAACTCACTACAAAAAAACCCCTTTTTAGCACCCCTTTGAATTGTTCCCATTTCTCGCAAGAGTGTCATATGGAGACTTTGAAAACCCATAGTGAAACTCCACCTTCCTAACTTGTACTTCCAAGACCCCGCTTCATTTTGGCAACCCAAAATATTTCAATGATGAGCCTCAAAATTAGAAAAAACCATCTGCAATCGCATCCCCACCAACTTTTGATTTCAATATCTTGGTGCTCGCAACTCTGATTGTGACCAGTCATCACTTTCAGCTAGCTTCAAATGCTTCACAATACCTCTGCAAACCCTAGGAAGCTACATCCATCCCACAAACCATAGATTAGAATTGGGGGAGTCTTTGGTGACTCCAAACAAATCCATGTCAACCCTGGCAAAGGTCCTCGTCACTTTCTTCCTCCTGTGTACTGGTAGAGCCCTCATCATATGTCGACCTTGACTCGTATCCATAGCTGGTGCTTGATTTATCTACATCACCTCCCCTCAACAGGATGAAAATGGCTTTCCGTAATCTTCAAATCAAGCAACACCTATCTACCATTCTCTTTGTCTAGCACAATGAAACCTCCTTCCTCTCAATCCTGCTTAGCTCCAATTATAAGCAGCTATGGCCTCCCTAGAATAATAGGGTAAGCATTCTCACATGCTTTCATCACAAAAAAGTCAACAAGGCATGCAATTTCCATTACCTTTACCTTCATATTTTGAGCCGTCCCCAAACACCTTGCCTTGGCATGGTTGGCCATCCTCCTTTGCACATTGGACTTGACCACATCTTTGATTATTGGGGTAAAGGCAATGTGCCTCTTACCTTGGCCGAATGCGCCAGAGACGTTCGATCGTCCATCAGTTGTACACACCTTATTCTTTACTGGATAGAAGAATCAGGGGCTCTCTCTCACACATTGTGGTGAGCCTCTCCACCCACATCTTTTGTTCCCTCCCCCCCCCCTTTCCCTTTGCCCTATGCACCACATTTGCACACTCACAATTGGTATCAAAGCTACATCTTGGCGATGATGGGGGCAGTGTTGAGAGCTTTGAGGTGATAGCTTGCTAATTCTTGATGGAGGAGAGTCAAAAAAACTTGGAAGCTTTGTGAGAACGCAACGGGAGCTTGTGAGCTTAGCTGAAAGTGATGCATGCTCTTGTGGAAACTCAAAAGACAATGTGAAAGATAATGTGTAGATGAAGGTGTTGCCTTAAAAATTGTGAGTAGGAGCATTGCAATCAAATTCATTTTTATGCTGGTAGATTGCAGATTTGAAAATTTTGCTTAGTGTGTCTCTCCATTTTGATGTGGTCTACAACTTTGCAGAAGTTTTTTTTTGCAAATTCCTCACCTTTTTGCTGATATTCTGCTCAAACTCACTACATATAGGAAATTTCAGGTTTTCTATTTTTGTACAATGTGCAAGTTTGATACACTTTTGAAAGCATGACAAGTGTTCAAAGTTAGGTGCATAAATTATGAGGTTGAAGATGGAAATTAAGGTTGTGAAAAGCTTGAGGTTTTACTCTTTTTAGTAGATTTGGGTAAAGAATCACGGAGGTGTTTACACACCATCAAAGCAGTCTCTTGAGAGAGACACCTTTTCAAGCGCTATAGGTGGAGCTTCTTTTATAGGTTTTCACATGACATTTTGGCAGAAATTTTGTGCTTTGCTTTGTGGTCTTTGTGGATAAATTTTCATATGGTTCTGACACATGGTTGATGCCCATTGTCCATGAATTTTGGCGAGAACTTTTGAGTGCTGGTAAGATCTCTTAAGAGCATTATTTCTACATAAAGATATCTTAAGAACAATTAATCAACTCCATAATCTCAAGGTAAATAAAGAGGTCCTCCGAAAACCCTTCCTCCTCCTAGTGATGAAAAAGTCCCTTGGGTGGGATGTACTTACAACATAATTCTTCAATTGATTTTTGGGAGGATCTTAAAATCCCATTAACTTAGTTGGAAAACAAGGCTCTATTAGATAAATAAATGGATCCTAGGCTGAGAAAAGGGCTAATCCTTCGAAAACATTGGTGACCTATTTTAATGATGATAATAACTTACAAGATCATTGCCAAGGTAATAGCATTTAGGCTAACTATAATTTCACACAAAGTAATCTTCCCACTTCAACATGGATTCATCAAAGGTAGGTCAAGAATTAGCATCCTATGACCCTAAGGTTTTCAACAAGGCACTTACAATCCGTATATAAATAGCTTCAATAAAATTCCTAATTATTTTAGGACCAATAACAAATTTTTGACATTCTTAAAGTGCCTTTAAGTTATTTAGAGATAGCACCTTATGGCCTTTGGGTCTTAGGGATCCATTTGATCTTTTGCCACACTTAGTACGAAGCCAGATTATCAGCACCCTATGATCCTACATATGGCCACACTTATTTCTCCACAAAAAACTCTATGGCCCTAAGGCCAAAGGTGGTAACTCATCTTCTACAAAAGATTTATTGATTGTGATCATAGGAAGAGAGCTAATTTGCAACTATGGTATTAGCAGACTATAACAACAAAGCCATAAGTTGACATATATTATTCCAAAAATCACTTACCATGTGTGTCTTGGAATTAGCACCCTTTAGCCTTAATTTCAGGGGAAGATAGCTCTCGCCTACATAATGAAAAGCATAATCTTCATATTGAAAACTACAAAGAAAAGGCTAAGTATTTTAGGCCACACTTAGGATCCATCTATTGACATCAATAAAGGAAGGCCTTAGTATTTTAAGGAAGAAGAAAAATCTTTGATAATTTTATAGAGCATTTATGTCATTGGAATCGAAACCCTATATCTTGGGTCCATAGAAAGCCAAGATATCCACACCATATGGTATCATAATCCTATGAGCTTGATGCCATAATCCAAAAAGATGCTTTGATTAAAACTCACCACCAAGCGACATCCTATGTCCTCAAAGACACTAAGTCTTATATGTATATTGTGCTCTATTGTTTGGTCACATGATCATATGAGTTGGAGTGAAATTAGTCAATTGATTTTCTGTTATCAATCAAGGACATTTTTAAAAATAAGTTTTGCTATCACAATGTCATAAATTAGAATTTTTTTTTTCTCATATTACATCAAATACCTCATTCAAAATAGTGGTTTGATCAGCTACCAAAATATTTTAAACAAAAAAAAATCTCATTTAAGAAATAGCTTAAAAAATCATTAAATTTTGGATTTACGAAGTGCATCCTATTGTGAGCAGACATCTCTTATTTAAGTAACATTGCCGACCTAATTGTTTGATGCTCTCATCATTTTGTTCTTAGTAGTTGTCTTTTTTGAGGTGATGAAGACCACCAAAATGTTGTTGACAATTGATAGCACAAAAAATATGGTGTTTATTGAACATCCTCTACCTTGAAGATACCATACTCCTTGTACTTAGTACTTTGTTGTACATAAGATAAAGACCAATTTTTTATAAAATGAGTTGTTGGTAATCTTTGTGTACAACCCATGCAAATTTGGTGTAATCAATTCATAAACTACTTATTAGTCACATCAATGGTGTTTTTTAACATCTCCTTTTTTTACCATCTCTAGAAGATTTATTGAAGTTTTAAAGCATGTATTGATGAAAATGTGGCATGTTAATATTTATTCTTTGGCACAAAAACATATAGTTTTTGACACAAATTAGTACTATAGGTGCCGTAGATGAAAAAATCTGGTCTTGGGATCATAGGCTTTTGAATACTATTTTTTAGATTTTTAATTATCAAATGTTAATTTGGGTGTTGTGCATACTATATAGTGTATCTGAAACTTCATAGTGTTCAAAATTGGAACTAGCTATTTTCTCATACTTAAGATTAAGGTGACCAATTTTATGATATGAGTTGTTGGCAATCTTTGTGTTTAGATATTATATTTTTAGCTGGCCTAATCAATCTATATGTTGCTTAATAGTCACTTCATTTGGTGCTTTTTGACACCTTAATTTTTTTAGAATCCATCTTTATGAGCTTTGATTGATATTTTAAAGCATTTATTTGATACAATTCCTTTACCAAAAACCTATATTGGAAGTTTGTTTATAAAACTAACATAAAAACATCCAATTTGGATGCTAGAATCATGACTCTTATCCAAATTAATGGCAAATTGAACTTAAAAATAGTAGAATAACAGATCCTAACATACCAGTTTAGCATTTGGAAAACGAGATTTTTCCAATTTATATAAAATGGTGTTTTCTATATTTTATAAAAATTTGGAATCGCAATACTACAACGGTTTGTATGACATGTTTTTTAGGACTAGTTACTCACAAGGATGGTCACATTCGAGGAAAGGAGGAAGATATTATTTTTTTCAAAACACCGATCAAATGTAGGTATAAAGTTGGGGGGTTTGCAGTATTTTCTAGAGAGTATGCTTGTTTGTGCAACATATTAGTTGGTTTGTTGAGGACTACTTCACATTAATTTTTATTAGGGAGGCAACATAGACCCCTACATTTTCACAACATTTGTAACAATTTGACGATATTTTGGGATATACATGGGGCATGTCAGTTGCATTTAGGCATATAAAAGTGTATGTGACATAAAAATTCCACGTAAATTGTTTGGTTCTTGTGTTGATTTGAATTTGTTGAATAGTCATTTAATTAGCGAGTCAAGAGATAAGATTGGTTGTTATTTGGTTTAGTGTTAATGAGTAGTGTGACAACAAGATTTGAAGCAAAAAGTGCACACTTGGGACCGTTGTACATAAAATACAACAAAAAGACAACCGATGAACTTATGCAAACACAAAATCAAAAGTATGAATGATCATGGTATGGTGTTTTCTTCCTTGATACTATGCGATTACAAAAAAACAATTGAAATAAACTGAAAATGAATGAAAAAACTAGATTTGACTTTGAATGATCACACGGTATGGTCTTTTCTTCCTTGATACTATGCGATTACACAAAAAATGATTGAAATAAACTAAAAATGAATGAAAAAACTTGACAGTAAACAAAAATAATTGAATCAAACCAAATGTTAATGAACAAACTTTACAATATTATACTGCAAGTAGACTAGAACTGACAAAGGAAAAAGAATGAATATATAGATCATCAATGTATGTATATATAGTACAATGTCAACACCCAAATATGATCATCTAATTAAATGCCTCTACGGCTATGTATCAGTGTCGGACTCATCCAAATCCTCCTGTCCCCCAACATGTGAAGTATGTCCCTCAGAGTGTGAAGACGCTACAACACGTGCCCGCTCCTTGTCTATCCTCCTACCCTCCTCCTCCTCTCTCACAACAAGCTCGAGATCTCTCTCGCTGTGAGCCTCCTGCATTTCATAAAAACTAAATTAAATTGATTAACAAATAAAAACTAACTTAAAAATCATTTAAACTTAAACAAATACAAATATTAGTCACAAAAGGGCGTGTTGCTGGAAGGATGCACTGCAAGGCTCTGTATCCCTTGTATGTTTCTATCTTGATCTCTGCTGGAGTCGGACGTGGACCGTAATCTTTGGTATATACAAAACAACTCCAAAGTTTTGTGTTGTTCTTATTCACATCATTCTAAAAACTATGCTATGAAAGTCTATAAAAATATACTTACGAAAGTGGCTATGAAATCATCCTTGCCCATGCGACCCAAGTGGGACGTGTGGCCGCTCACCACTCTAGCCTGTGCTGCCTCCTGCATTGCATTCATTGAAAAAAAATGATATTGAAGTTACATTATAGGTAAATACATAAGTAATTTAATTAAAAATTAAAATTGTAAATTGACACACTTTTTGTTGCGGGAATGCTACCCGTAATCACATCTCCCATCAAAAGTGGGACCATGACTTCTCATGGAATCCTGGAGGTCTCTTATTTTTAGGGACCATAGCATACTGCCTGTTTGTGTTCACAACAAGAGGAAATAATGTATGTTTGTATGTAAAAATGTATGATTATGTGTTTATATATCCGCATATACATGTATATATGCATTTGAATATGTATGTATGTATGCGCGCGCACACACACACACACATATATTTGCATGTATGTATGTGTATATATATATATATATATATATATATATATATCTATGTATGTATGTATATATATATCTATGTATGTATGTATATATGTACACACACACACACACACACACACACTAGTACTTTAGTCAAAGTAAATTTAACTTCTTTGTTTTTATGCAGATTCAAATTCCTCTTGTACTCCATCGCCTCCATATTATAGCCATGGAGATCACTCTCATACAATCGGACATGAAGAGCCTTCAAAGAGAGTGCCTTCAGTTTATTATGAAGAGGAACGGAGTCCATGTTGGTGCAATAGATGTTGAGTCTTACATCGAAGACCGCGACACCAATGTTGTTCACATGAGGTGTATTGGGGTGTTTATGCTCATGCACCAATGCTTGCACACCGAGATCAAGCTATGGTTAGTATTCTTTCTTCTAATTTATATTTATTTAAATTTTAAAGCTAATTCTATCAATAATATAAATAATATTTCAAATGTAGGGACATGCATCTCTAGTTGATAATGAGGATACCATCTATGATCAAACTTCTCATCATTCTCACACACGACATGGTCATGCAATCCAAGAATTTCAAATGGATGTCTTGCGACAACTTTTGCCTCCCAGCCTCGAGAGAGAGACTCGTGCGATTATGCATTGCCCAATCGTCTATTGTCTTTATTGTAGATGTATAATCCCAAACACTATGGGGAGTGGCATGGAAGATCCTAGAGATAGAGATGTTTTTAGCTTTTGGGGTGCCTGTTACATGATAGCTCCTTCTAGCCTTTCGGATGGAGGAAGTGGTCCATTCATTACACAAAATCTACAAGTCCCACCACATTTAGAGGTGACCCTTATGTGCTTTTTTGGATCCATATATGGATGGGGCCCTTGACATCACTTGCCGCGCTACATCCGTAGCATGAGCACTTAAATTATGGTTTGTGTCTCAATGCATCATCTCTTTCCAATAGAGGCATTACTCATGTAGAAAATAAAAAACTTTATGTAGATGACAGACCATATACACATGGAAACATAGCCGCTTTAATTAATTGTAGTCAGGGAAGGAATGCATGAACCAATTGCACATTTGTGGAATGCAAAAATAGGCATGAACCGAAATACATGACCATATATGTTCCAAGATACACTCTTGTAAATGCCATAAGATCATTACGTACCGGGGATGAAATATTAGTGAATTACAAATTTCATAGGCAAGAAAGAGCACCTCCATGCACCTCTAGATTGAATATGTAAAAGTGTATACAGGAAATGTGCACTTGTGGATTATGTATCAATTTTTTTGAAATTTACACATCAATATTTGAGACTAGTTGGTTTTTTTGCTTAATCAATTTGTTTCCTTTGTAAATGATAAGTATGTTTACAAAATATGAAGTCTTATTTTTGTATATAGAATGCTTATAATTATGTCTATGTTATAGGTTCCACAGAATGAAGTTGAAAATGATGTACATCTACCTTCTCATGGAATTTATTGTATGTCAATTATTCACGATTGGTACAAAGAAACTGAAGCGTGTACTAACAAAAGTTTTCTTAAAGCGAAAGCGCTTGACCAAAGCTACAAAGGCACAAATTTGTCACAATTAAGCGCCAGTTTGCCTATTCTGAACCTCCAAGATTGTTATGCTTGGAGGAATGTATCTGTTTTGGCACTATTAAAGTGGATGTCTTCTCCGTTGTCAATGTTTATTGTATTATTTTTTAATATTTTAATACTTAATCTGTATGTGATGTTTGCTCAAAATGTTGTAAGCTACTATCTCAAAAGTTCTTACCCTCAAATACCATCATTCCTACATCAAGAGATGAAGTTGTTAAGCAAGCTTGGACTCGATTACACCACCATATACGCATGTCCCAACGATTGTATTTTGTATAGAGACGGATACAAAAATGAAAAGGCATGTCTAAAATATAAAACATCTTGTTATAGAGATACAAGCAGACGAATCCCTAGTAAGGTGCTTCGATATTTTTTGTTGGCACCCTGTATACAACACATGTTTTGAACCCTAGATTTAGCGAGATTTATGGACTAGAGAGCAAAGAATGCAAGTAAGATGGGATTATGAGAATTCCCTCGGATTGCCTTGCTTTCAAACATATCAATACAAAATGTCCCGAGTTTGAAGCAGAGCCACGACACATTAAGATGGGCATTGTCTTGGATGGTGTGAATCCATTCTCCATGCGCTCAAGTAAATGTTCTACTTAGCCAGTAGTTCTAGTTAATTATAATCTGCAACCCTTTATTTGTTTTAAAAAAGAGCATTTACTTTTGTCTCTCATAAGTCCAGGAAAACGTAAACTTACAAACATTAACGTATACTTGGCACCTCTTATTGACGACCTCCAAGAGTTGTGGAGAGGCATAGACATGCTTGACATATCAAAACTAAAAGATGAAAGAAGATTCAGAGCTCGAGGAATTTTAGCATGGACTATATGCCAGTACTGGTTTGTGTTCAAGTGATACATGCATATACTTTTTGTTTAATTCTATTTTTTATCATCATACTTAATATTTTACTATAGATGTAGGGTGCTCAATCAAAGGTAATAAAGCTTGTCCCTCATGTGGCAATTGATTGAAATCATCGTATAGTAAGCATCTCAATAAAAATATATACCTTCGACACTAATGATTATTGCCCAAAGATCATTTGCTACATCAAAAAATACAAACTAGACATTTCAATGGAAAGGTCAAGAGCGGACGATATCCAAAACGGATGACACCTACATATGTATACCTAAAGTGGAAAAAGGGTCCATAATCAATCTAGAGTCAGAGCTTACAAGCAACGGAGACGATGATCAATCTCAAGGATAACCCTATATGACTCCCTCTATCTCTGTATGGTTTTCTTTGGAGTATTGAGAGGATTTGAAGATCGCTCATCTTCTTGATCCCACGCAAACATTCAAAAATGTAGGCCACTCTTTGTGGAAACATCTTATTGGTTTGAAAGACACGAAAGCATCTTGAAACGACTTAATGCAACTTTTGGCCCCATGTTGATAAAGAGATAGGTCAAAAAGAATATACACCTGCACCATGGATACTTACCTCCAAAGAGATAGACACAATTAATCAAAGAATATGATCTATCTGCACACCCATGGGATATGGTGCCTCATTGAAGAATATATTCACTATTAATGACACGAGTCTTTTGAGTTTGAAGACACATGATTGGTATAATTTCATCAAGGTAACCTAATATGCGATTAACTGTAACAAATCCTTTCTCCAACCAAGAGATACTAATTTGATTATAACTTGAGATGTAGCATGTTCTCCCCCCCTTGTTATTGATGGCTGCTTAACGAGTGGTATTCGAGATGTTATCTATCGTTTAGGGAAGCTAGCAAGGTATGTGTATAGCTTGCAGATGTTTGTATATGTACTTTTAATAAAGATTTCACACATTATTCTTCTATTTTTTTATAGATGGATCACATCTAAGGAGATTGATATAAGATCAATACTGCAAAGAAAAGGGAATGCATTGAGCTCCTTTGTTTGGCAGAGAAAGAGTTACCGACATCCTTTTGTTGATATCCAAGTCCATGTACTCATTCATCTCATGGATGAGATAGAGATTGTAGGTGTTGTTAACACTCATTGGGTGTTTTGGGTCGAAAGATTTATGGGACTTCTAAAGGGGCTTGTTCGCCAAAGAGCACGATCAGAGGGTTCAATGGCCGACGTATGGGTGCTTGGAGAGTGCATGTATTACCTTTGAAAGTACCTTGAGCATGTTGACATAATTGCTCCTCGGAGATGGACAATGAAAGAGTCTCCTACATTGTCAGATGAGGTGTTATGTGGCAAATGCATTCCTTGCAAGCTCACAGGGATAGAACACTTCAACATATCCACATTTTTTATTTACAACTCACAATGTATGGAAAGATTTACTGAAGAGTACCAGGAAGCTTGCAACGAACAAAGAAGGCGAAGGGCTAGCAAATCTACCAAGACTGAACCTCCATCCATTCTTTCATGGTTATCTAAACCTATGAGAGATGAAATTTTGGAGGGAGAAGACATCATTGATGAGCAGAGAGAGAGATTGGACTTGGATGTGATAGAGAAGTATTAATTCTTCCATGAACGTATATTTACAAAGTTGTTTGAATTTCTCTATGAATGTATATTACAAAGTTGTTTGAATTTCTAATATTCCTACTTGGAGTTTATGTACTCGGCTCTATACTTTTAGGTATCCGTGTATAGAAACATGTGGGTCTATGGAAACACCTTCCAGTCGACAAAATTGATCAACAACACGTTACTCAAGACTCTTGAATTATTTCATCTTTTAAGTAGCAATCACGTGCAATTGCAAGAGATACAAACCCCGTCGATAAGGAGCTTGGCTATGTGGGAACTGTAGTTAGTATTTATGAACTCAACTTCTGTGTTTGCAAGTGGGTAATAATATTTTATAGATGTAAAGAAATATGGATGCTATTAACTTCAAAAATTAATTTAAATCATTCTGAATATCTTATGTTAAAACAGATTGTATTGGAGATTGATTGGTTTTGTGCTAAGTATAAAGGGACTAGAGCCATAATGAGGCAAGAGCCATCTGGTTTTTGGGATGTTGACTCTTCAAAACCATTATGGACAACACAAGAACCATATATTTTACCAATACATTGTGAACAAACCTTCTTTTATAGTTCTCCAGATTCTCTCAGTCCATGGAGGCAAGTCGTGCATGTCAATCCTCGAGGACGTCGGATATTTGACACCACCAACTCAGATGGAATCTCAAATGATTTAACTCAAGAGAATGACACAATTTATACGTATTCCCACCTCCTAACAACATTAGCACATGAGACCACTCTAACAAAGAAGAGACACTGATGCAATGGAAGATGAAACGAAAGATCTGGCCTTAGAGTTAGACATTGAGAATTCATGCACGCCTAATCCATCCTCGATTGGTTTGCTAGACACTCTTTCTCTTGATGAAAACTTGGCAGCTGAAGAGCTTCTCGAAGCAATGAAGGACAATTAAGAGATTGAATTGATCATTGACCTCTTCTAGAGTTTGAATGTATCCTAAAAAATAGAGTACCGCAAAAGAGAATAACCACTCTAATACATTCAAAAGAATGAGTACCTGAACCTTGAATTGATAAGAACAAACTCCCCTACTTTATTTTTTTAATCGAATAGAATTTGGTACTACTTATTTTTATTTATTTTATTTTCACGTGGGCTTGTTGGTATGGGATACCGGCTCTTGCAGTAGAGGCTAGCCCACTGGCTGCAAGCTCTTAGATTAGGGGGTGAGCCCATATTGGCTATATGATTGGGAGGTGAGCATGATGTCCACACATTACATATCTAGGACTCTGCACAGTGCACACCCGTATTGGTGTGGGCTCGTTGGAATGGGACACTGGCGTTTGCCATAGAGGATAGCCCACTGGCTACAGGCCCCAATCTTGGGGGTGAGCCCATAATGGCTTTATGGTTGGGAGGTGAGCTTGATGTATGTCCATTACGTTCCTAGGATTCTGCACACCCATACTAGTGTGTTCTTGTTGGTATGGAACACTGGCTCTTGTGGTAGAGGCTAGCCCACTGGCTACAGGCCATGAGGCTCGAGGGTGAGCCCATATTGTCTCTTTGGTTGGGAGATGAGCCTGATGTGATCCTGATCCAAGAAAAATCCTTAAACACTTTCGTTGCACCTAACATTGGTATCAGAGCTCTGTGCATGCTCCGAATACTTAAATACATGCTGGTACAAAATACTTTTCAAGAGCCCAACTTAAGTGTGTACAAAAATCAATGTCTCTGAATCTTAATGAGTGATGAGATGTGCGATGAAAGAAAACATATAAGATATGTTTTCAAAATACAAAATATAATACCACAAATGCATCCAGAATGTCCTTAAACTTTAGGATAGCACTTTAAAATGCTGAAATCTGACGTCTCTAGCTCAAGATATAACCTTTTTAAGCCTAAGGCCTCATGAGGTCAGAACCAAGCAAATAGAGGCCCAAGAGACCCCTCATGGGCCTCTATTTGCTTGGTTCTAACTCAAGCATTCCAATATTTTCAGCTTCAGGATCATGGAGAGTATACCTCTGCTAACCATTCCGCCCATGCTGAGCTTGGTGCCTTATTGACCAATAAGTTGTTATTAGAAGAAATAAATCGCCTTTCCCTTTCTCCTACACCTTCCCCTTCCCTGTGTTTTGATGACCGTCTCCCTCTCCTTTTCTTTCTCTTATGCCCCCCCTCCATGCGTGTTAGCCTCCTCTTCTCCTTCTTGCCTCGGGTGGCCAGCTCACGACTATAGTGCCATCGCTCATTGTATGTGATGAGAGAGAGGGAATCTTCTTATATTCTCCTCTCTATTTATTTTTCAAAATGTGTAAAACGTAGTTTTCAAGATCCCAACTTAAGTGTACTACGAATGCATCCAATACGTCCAAAAACGCTAGGATAACACTTTAAAATGCTGAAATTTGACATCTCTAGCTCAAGATAAAGCCTTTTTAAGCCTAGGACCTCATGAGGTCAGGACCAAGAAAATAAATGCCCAAGAGACCCCTCATGGGCCTCTATTCTCTTGGTTATGACTCCACCATTCCAACATTTTCAGCATCCCAACATTCAGTTATTGTATGAGCATTTGTGCAAGATTATAGAAAGTACTTGCTCTGGAAACAGAGCAATGGGGCCCTTGAGGTTCAATTCTTGTCTCTCTCTTTCTTTGAGTTTAGTTTAGTTCTTTGAAGTTAAGTAAGTGTCCCTAGTGTTTGTGAGGAGTACTAGATCAGAGCTAAATCAGTTTTCAGTCCTAAGTAGTTAGCATTTTTACAGTTCTTAGCCTTGGCATTATATTCTTTGTACCCAGACATTGTATTTTTATTTTTTCCTAGACATTGTATTAGATCCACCAAGATTGTATCAATTTGGTCTCATAGGTAATTTTGACCTTCTCTCTCTCTCTCTCTCTCTCTCTCTCTCTCTCTCTCTCTCTCTCTCTCTCTCTCTCTCTCTCTCTCTCTCTCTCTCTCTCTCTCTCTCTCTCTCTCTCTATGTGTGTGTGTGTGTGTATGCAATAAATTACTCACCGTACATTGTTCCACCTATGTCGTAATAGCTTGGCCATTCGTTGCCCAACTTTTTTTTGGTCCCATCCCTCTCCAAACTCGTGTTGTAGCTGATCACAAACTTTTTGTCGATATCTAGCTGGTCTCTGCATTACAAGAATATAAATTACAACAAGGAAATAGTTATAAAACATTTAAAACAACACATAGATACGTATGACCAAAGTATGTGGAATCAAGGCGTGTATAGCTCTAGCATCTGCCCTATGCAATGGCAAAAGAGGACCCTGCCTCCGATGGGCAGAACATGCCCATCCATGTCCACATTGAAGGTCACGCCGTACGAGCCAACACATGTCCAAAACCATCCCTAGTGGTCAGAACCCAATCTTGGCAAGGGCGTGGTAAACGCATGGGACCCCGATGGAGAGTGTGTTGGTGTTGACACCGACATCGGAGTCGGAGATGGTCCTGAGGTTATAGAGGTACACCATCAGATTTGCCAAAAAGGGACACTACGTGCATAAATGAACAAAAAGATAATTAGATCAATGTTTATGGAAATATTATACTTTATAATTAGATATTGAACTAATATCGTATGTCTTGGTCTTGCCATGTGACCTCACCATTTGGCAGTTACTGAGTGGTATGTACTTGCGATTGAGCAGTGGTAGCTGGCTCTAGAAGAGGGGTCCTACTATTATCACGAATTGTGTTGCTCATGCTAAAGGGTCTTGAGAAGAGCCCTCGTCTGGATGTAACGGTCTGAAGACCTTCTGTAGCCAGCATATGGTTGCCTCCAACTCCTCATCCGAGAACTTCTCATACTCTATGATGTCCTTTTCTATCTTCTCCCTTCGAATGCCAACAGCTTGTAACATGATCTTCAACGCCAGTAGTAGCCCCACTCGACCTGAGGTGGGATCCATCAAAATGATATGTTTAAAAATTTTCGATTTTAGTCAAAGTTAAAACAATCCACACAGCTTCTCTAAAGAAATTTTGTCGTTTATCTTAATGATAGATGCTTAGGCAATAGGTTAGTCAGTACCGTACTATTATGATTGGACACACATTGGCACGGTTGTATGCATCTTTCCTTGAGCAACAATTGAGCGGATGGCCAGAGAGTATTAGGGTCACAAAGCTCTAGGATGTTTTTTGGTAGATGTAGAGACAGGTTGGTGCATCTTCTAATATGATCATTCCTACACAAAAACCAATGCTGAGAAAAGTTCTTCTCTACCTGCATTTGACAAAAACAACACATAACTACTTGATGGCTTTTAGGTGTTCAAGGACACGGCCATGGATGATAGCCCTCCTTGAAAAATGGATGCTACAAAAATAATGATTGAGGAGAACCATGGCAAGAATGCTATTGTACATGACTCCAGCAAGCTGTCAACCCACAATCACAAGGTGAAAAAGAACATTGATGTAGTGTTTCATTTTGTTGGACCATCTTTTTATTGCTTTACCCTAAATCTTGTTATGATCCCAGAATCAAAAACTGCAGATAGCCTGATGGAACCCGAGGCTCAACCAATAGTGGTTAAGGAGATCCATGGAAAGGCTACCATTGTGGATGACTCCGGCAAGCTCTCAACCCACAACTAGGAAGGTAAAAACGAATAGTGATGTAGCATCTCTACTTGTTGGACAAGCTTTCTATTTACCCGAAGCCTTTCTATGATCCTAGAATCGATAACAACGAATAAAGTGGAGTGTCCCGAGGATGTGGAGACGTTACGGGTGATTGCAGAAACACTAAAGAAGAAGCATAAGCGACAACTAAAGGAAGGAGTTCACCCTCTAAATCCAAAGAAAAGTACTAACCATGACCCCCCCAAATCCAGTGCACATCGAAAACTTTAAGTTCTTGTGTTATTTTTGCTATTTACTTTTTCCAAATATAAGATATATTTTTTGTCTTGTGTGTCAATTTCCACTTCAATTTACTTTTTGCAATGGTCTATGGGACTAGAACTATCTAAAAATGAGTGTTGAATAGACCACATGTGAACAGAGGACCACTTGCAAGTGGTTGAAAATCACTTGCAAAAGGTTGAAAATCATGTGCAAGTGGTTGAGAAACCCTTCGCAAGTGGTGTATGAGATTAGAACTATATGGATATGTGTTCAATCAACCACACGTGAGCTGGGGACCATTTGCAAGTGGTTGAGAATCACTTGTAAGTGGTTGAAAATCACTTGCTAGTGGTTGAGAATCTCTTGCAAGTGGTTGAGAACCATTCAAAAAGTGGTTGAGAAAGCATTTACAAGTGGTTTATGAGATTAGACTTATTTGTTTAAGAGTGATCTGGAAAACCCTACGTAAACTGGGGACCACTTGCAAGTGGTTGAGAAATCTCTTGCAAGTGGTCTTTTATATTAGAATTATGTATATAATAGTGTTCTGGCAACCACTTCTTGAAGGTTTTAAGGCCATAAAAACTTGTATGAACCACTTGCAAGTAGCTCATAGCACTTGCAAGTGGCTAGATATCTTTGTCTGAACCATTGGTAAATGGACCAGCCATCTGAAAGTGTTTTACATAAATTATGAGTGTCTATAAGTACTTGGATGGATTTAAAAGCTTCAGCTATAGGGTCAAAACACAAGCTTTTGTGAGGAAAAGGTGCAACAAAGGTGTATCCAGCTATACTTCAAGAGTATAATGTGTTCTAATATGGCATGGTATCAGAAGGAATGCTATTATAGGTTTTCTCATACACAGTATCTGTCAACGTGTAGACATTAGGGTCATCTCTCTTAGGATACATGGGGAACTTAAGGCCTCTAACCAGGTGTGAGTACATGGAAGCAGGAGGTCTATCATCTAATAACACGTATCGATCAAAGCGTCCCTTGACTTTATCGTAAAAGTGTCCCTCAACATAGTAGGAGTTTTTCTTGATCCGATTGTGCCATGTATCCTTCTGAGTTGCAATGGATAGCCTCTTCTCCGTGCAACACCTCAGTCTATAAAAATCAAAGTCTTCTTCGTCAATGTTGAATGCAAAGTTATCTTCAACACGCAAGGCATCACTCAAATCATCATGATGTCTAGTGTACATGGGTGCATCAATCTCCTTGTTGCTTGAAATAGCATCTTCATCTCTGTTAGCATCTGCTCGTGGGATCTTCAAATACCGCCATGCTTCTATGTGTGCTTTTTTTGTACGTCTTCTCCATTGACCGTG
Organism: Adiantum capillus-veneris; assembly: GCF_014529385.1. Lineage (NCBI taxonomy): Eukaryota > Viridiplantae > Streptophyta > Polypodiopsida > Polypodiales > Pteridaceae > Adiantum > Adiantum capillus-veneris. Next base: position 45,693,567 of record NC_140946.1, on the reverse strand, counting down.
CACACAAGCATGACAAATGCAAGACAAGTTTCTACACCTTAGTGCAATCGTTCTATAGCATATAAACCATTCACACAATGCAAGGAACGTGATCCACTCACTGCATGCAATCGCATTGTATATCTCTTGGCACATCACCAACCTTGATTTCCTAGAAGACCCTATTGACTATATTCCTGGATGACCAACATCCTTTCCTATTGTTCATTCTTGTGGGGTAATTTGCCACAATTGTTGCATTACGCAAAGAGGTATCCATCCACCTTCAACTGCTCATGGGTCAATACCCTCTTTATGACTACTCCAGCACCATCACATTCACCTTTTCCATGACTTGACCCAAAATAATTGTGCATCATCTCAAGCCCAGCAAGCTGCGAAAACTAGGAAACAAAGTGAAAAATTCATCGTGATTTGAATTGTGATGCTGCACCATTTGACCAAACCCGGTGTTGCTGCAAACAAAAATCGTGGTCCTTCAACCGCTGGTCATGCAATAGAAAACAGTGTTTCACAAACAATGTGTCATGCACATTGTCATCAAATATATACAAATGGAGAATTGTTTGGATGTCTCCCATTCTCAAACGCACATAGCAGATGTGGACCAAAATGCTTACCTGACTAGAATACCAATTCATGGATTGGATCTCATTTTGAATTTTAAAACTATAATAATTTTCAACAAAGTCCACCACAAGACAATGACATCACTTGGAATATTTTTTTGACACTCTCTGAATTGGATGACCTACCATGTGTACATGTGGTTATGTTTGATGAACCTGGTTAGCTTCTTTTTCATGCAAGAAATGAACCTAATTTGCTGAATAACAAGATCTTTCCTTTTGTGGTACTGACCATCTTCATCCAGTTTGTGCATCTCCACACCAACAAAAACCTTTGCAGCCACCATGAAGATGTTGTCGCTATGTTCCTTGAGAGGACAACATCTGAGTTGTTTAGCACCACACTGATTGCATTCTCCTATCAAGTAGTTGTGTACATGAAACATGGATTTTTTTTGGTTTGGGACACAATAAGGACTCCCATAGTGCCGTGAGGGTCTCAAATGTGGAATTTGCAGCCACACATATACTGCCACTCACTGCAGGTTCACAAACCTCACATCTACATCGACAAGAACCTCCATGTACTCCATACCTTCCTTGCCACATTTGATTTAAAGCCTCTTTGATATACACAACCTGCACGTGATACTCGCAACAACATGTATTACGGTCCTTCAGTTTTGAACAAAGAAAGGTTTCATACTCTCAAAGCATCTAAAGAGAGATGTGTATAGTAGGATGCATGTTCTGAAACCGTTTGTACAATTCTACCTGCACAAGAATGGAGGCAATGATGAGATAATGTGGCTCCCACTATTGTATTTAAAAGATAGCAGTAGCAATGTACAAAAACTTAAAATGGCTCAAAATGCTAAGCAAGTGGTTAAACCTGCCAATAATGGTTAACCTAATTAACACTAGTACCTAGACATTGTTACAACCAAATTGTAGGTTTGGGAAAGCACTAAAGAGGAACTTATCAATTAGCACTTGGAAAAATTCCAGTCAGCTCAAAGTGATGAAAGTGGTGGAAGAAATTCATTAAAAGGAAGCTTTTGAGGTTGCTAGCACCTCTTTAGAAGTGGTTTTGAATAATTGAAGTGGATTTTAACCATTTTCAAGCGGTTTTAATCACCTCATAGTGGTTGGAACCACTTTTTGGCTTTAAAAACCACTTGGAAATGTTAAGAAGAATCGTAAAGAACTTGGCAAATTCCAGCCACCTGAAAGTGGTTAAAGTGGTCATCAAACTACTTGAAAGTGGTCATCTTTGAAAGCACATGGCAAATTTCCAACCACCTGAAGAGGGTTGAAAGCGGTCATCAAACTACTTGAAAGTGGTGAGAACCTATATAAGCACTTGGCAAATTTCCATCCACTTGAAGATGGTTGAAAGCAGTCATCAAACTACTTGAAAATGGTGAGAACATATATAAGCACTTGGCAAAATTCCAAGTTCCACTTGAAAGTGGTTGAAAGAGGTCATCAAACTACTTGAAAGTGGTAGTTAGAAGGAGCTAAAAGCACTCGGCAAATTTCCAACCACCTGAAGATGGTTAAAAGCGATCATCAAACAACTTGAAAATGGTGAGAACATATGTAAGCACTTGGAAAAATTCCAAGTTCCACTTGAAGGTGGTTGAAAGCGGCCATAAAACTTATTGAAAGTGGTATTTAGGAGCTAAAAGCACTTGGCGAATTTACAACCACCTGATGAGGGATTAAAGAGATCATGAAACTACTTGAAAGTGGTGAGAACCTATATAAGTGCTTGGCAAATTTCCAACCACCTGAAGATGGTTCAAAGTGGTCATCAAACTACTTGAAAATGTTGAGAACCTATATAAGCACTTTGTAAAATTTCAAGTTCCACTTAAAGGTGGTTGAAAGCGGTCACCAAACTACTTGAAAGTGGTATTTAGAAGGAGTTATAAGCACTTGGCTAATTTCCAGCCACATGAAAGAGCGTCTTCATTTCACTTTAAAGTAATTCCAACACAACCAAAACGCTTTGAGGTGGTAGTAAAACCACTTTTAAGTGGTTGTGACAGTTTGATAGTGGTTAATATCTTCTAAGAGTGATTCAAACCATTTATAGGCTTTTGAAGGCACTTCAAAGTGTTTCGGAGCACCTTCAGAAGCTTTTCAAAATCCAACCCCCAGAAAGTGATTAACATCGGTCAAACACTACTTGAAAGTGGTCTTTAAGTGTAGTTTATAGGCTTCTAACAGCTTATACAAACAATAGCCCCATAAAGTGGTTGAAATCACTTTTCCTTTTGCTTCAAAGTGGCTTTGAAGTGGTGATTGACAACACTTTACTTAGTTCCTATCCTTACTTTGTAGGGAAACAAAGTTTTATTGCATAGTTCACAATACTTGAGGTTGGTCTAGCAAATGCAATGGATGTTGAACAACAATCTTTCTGCCAAAACTCCTCTGGCATATGTCTTTCTTATTTGGAGAGACTCGGGTCTCTGCTGTCCAAAAACCAAACATAAGATCCTTAATGTCCTCTGTGATACATGTAGAATGATGAGTGTGTCGTTGACATGCTATAACCGGAAATGGATTGTTTTCATCCTCAAAGCGTAGTCATGCATTTGCAAAACTAATGCTTCTTCTATGTATACCCAGTGACTTTGCAAGTTCTCAATTGGTGAAGGGCCCTGCATATACTTTATCCCTCGAGTTAATGCAAGCCATCATTGTTGCCCTCTTAAAAAGTATTTCTGTAGCTGAGTACGAGACCTTGACTTCTGACAAGGTGCTATGAATGTTTGAAAACATTGCTCCCTCTATACTGTGTGCCAAGTTTTGCAAGCTACAGAACACTGGTTGTTGGAGTAGCTAATCAAATATCTCTCCTTTTGCTCTTGCCAGCACTTTGACATAGCACGAAGAATCTTCCTTTTCTACTTCTCATCTGCAAGCTGGCCATCCTTCTTCTTTTCAGCAATGGGAGTGTGCCTTTGACTCTCTCTTTGTTCCCTTTTTTGTGCATCCCAGTACTCTCGTAAGCATCCTCTGAACTCCTTAGGAAACTCTATTCAGGTGTGCACTCATGGGCACAAAGTCGGGTCAAGAATACCTGCCAAAGAAAGATCTTAAGGCATGTACATCAATGCAACAACCACAAATAAGAGCTCAATGCATCAAGACAACAAAACATCATCACACACCTAGCTCAACAGAAGGCTCCGGTGTGCATAGAAGAGAGAGAGAGAGAGAGAGAGAGAGAGAGAGAGAGAGAGAGAGAGAGAGAGAGAGAGAGAGAGAGAGAGAGAGAGAGAGAGAGAGAGAGAGAGAGTTACGGAGAAGAGATGTGGACACATAGCAACGAAACATGTGCAGAGAATGGAGAAAGGGGATGATCTGTTCGAAACACAAGTAGCAGAGAAGAGAGAGAGAGAGAGAGAGAGAGAGAGAGAGAGAGAGAGAGGGAGAGCCTCGCTTGATGTCTACATATCATGTCCAAGAAGGAGTGGGCATTCAAAAAAGCACCCCCTTGTTTTTTAATTCCCTTTTCATTTCCTTCCCCCCAAAATCATATTTGACTCCATGAGTTCCCTCCCCCCAATATCACTTGAAAAAGGAGTGTCCAAGATAGCCCTTTTTCGACCACCAATGCTTTCACCCCAATATATGTCATATCCTCATGTACAAGAATATCTTTGGTCACAATCATTGCTCAATAATCAATTTTCACTAATCCCAAGTCCAATTCCATAAACATAGTCGACATTAAATCATCATAACGCAAATCTAAATCACTTATGTTATATGTCTGAATAAGAAAATAATACTAGAGGTAGTGATGGCTAGCCATTGGAACATGCTTTTGTAATTAGTGCTGCCTAAATCGGCAAATTTCCACCAATTGGATGTGATTTCTAAATTGGCGAGTCTGCATTGTGCTACCATAATTCACAAATCTACACTTAATATTGTTTAAACTAGTGAATCTGTTGTTTATTGGTATAGTGTCTAAATCGATGAATCTACATGGTTAAGTGGTGTTGACTAAATTGTCTAATCGACACCAAGATGAGCATTTACATGTTGCCTAAATTGGCGAGTCTATGTGCAAGTGACCAATTGGCGAGTCTATGTGCAAGTGAGCAATAAACTAGGCACGACATAAAAAACCTCGATTAGAAAACCAAAACATTAACTACCTATTTGACACTAGATTGGTGTAGGTTGGAATAGTCAAGTGCGTACAAAGTGTTATCGATCATCCCATATCACCTCAGCTCATGTGAATAGCTTTGTAGCTTGATGATTAATCATTTTAAGATTAATTCCAGTTAATGCAAGTAAAAATCACAATATTAGAGATAATTGATTTCACAACTCATAAAATAATGTAGACAAGTAAAAGAGCCTTGCCTTCTAAAAGTGTCCAACAATATTCTTCCTTGTTGCAAAAATGCTCGAGTGTATCCCTTAGGTATATTTGCAAAGAGACTCACTTAAAAAAATAAAAATAAAGTGAGCATTTATCAAACAAGTATATTAAAGTTGGGCATTGTCATATAACAAGATGCTGTAAGAGGTGGTGTGAAATTTGGAGATCTTGAGATAAAGAAGGAAGTAGAATAATCACTAGGATGGTGAATCATACATGGCATCTGGCCAAAAGATACATGAAGAGAATGAATCATCGGAGATACTTCCAATGATCTTGCTAGATGCATATTATTTAAATGCATCAAGAAATTACATACCTATAGGTTCCAAACTGATAAGTAAGCCTCAATGGAATTAGTAAACATGTCTAGGATCTTGGGATAGTCTTGTACGAGAGAGCTAATATACTCAACCAACTAAGTACTAAATTATAGGTTAGTTTAGATGTTTGATTTTGTAACAAGCACAAAATTCATGCCAGAATGTTATAGAATATTACTAGTGAAGTATCACCTCAATATGGCCAAGAGAGTAGATATTGAGCTTGTATCAAAGTGAAAGTAAGCTCGAACAATAACTCAAATGAAAGAATAATCATGGTGCTTGATTAAGACAATTGTCAGAATGACCTTATACTTGATACAAAATTGTAATATTGATAATCGCGAGCTAATATACAAACTCTAGCCAAAATCTTAGGAAGTACACAAACATACGATGATAAATGGCCAACGATTTGGATATGCTAAAGTAGTGCTCCAGATACAAAGGTTTTTATTATGCAATTCTGGCATAGGAGAGAGTATCCATGACTAAAAATTAGCTATAGTAAAAACAATAGTAGATATGTCATAGAGAAGAAAACAAATGATGCAATAGAAAGAAATATGCAATAATAAATTCAATACCATATGGTGCAACACTAAAGATAATGGCAAAGGAGAAAAATTCCAAATCCCATTACATTACATCACTAGTAGTTGATATAATTGTACATTTTCCAGCCAATGGTTCATGGAAAATGCTAGGCAAAAAATGATAAGATGAAAATTTTCTATTTTTTAGTAGATAATTGCTTGCATAGTTGTTCTTTATTCTAAGAAACTGAGATAGAATTGATGATACATAGTACGGAGAGGGTTCTATTTGGTAGCTCGGGGTGTTCACTATGTGTAAAACTACCATATCACGTGCGTTCAAGACATATTTGTAAAACCCCTTATCTGTGAATTTTGTTAAGAATATATTGTACCCTTTTCTTTTAAAATCTGTAAGTTTTTTTCAAATTTGAAAAAAATAATGCCCTTCTATATATATATTTCTGTAAATTTCAAGAACTTTAAATACCCTTCTGTTGAACTCACGTGATAGGTTACATTTTTATTAGGTGACCTCCCCGGGTTTGGTAGTGACAAGCTTCAACTAAAACCTGGTTATCATGGGTGACTATGACATGGACAATTACATGGATCATGTGCTAACCTTTACTACTTGCTAGTGCATCAGCTATAGCCGCATGTCATATGGATTATTTGTTTGATGTTGATACGTGTCGCCATGTCGCCAAAATGTTGATCTCCATGGAATTCAAAGATTTCACATGGCAAATGCATCTAAGCTAGATTGTATGATCTCCATGGAATTCAAAGATTTCACATGGCAAATGCATCTAAGCTAGATTGTGTGATCTACATATCATCATACCAATAGAGGTGCAAATGCTATTTTATCACATGCTCATTAGTGGTACTTAACTTGCCATTGAAATGTCTAAGAAGCCTCTCCTCCATTGAGTTTTTGATATTGCTTGTTTTTGTCACATTCAATTTGATTATAAGTAATTGTGTGGATAATAAATGGTGTACAATGCTTGGAGATGCTATCTATTTGCAAGAACTAAAGACAATAGGACTACAATCTCAACTTCTTAATACATTTTTGTGAGAATGCAAACCAAAGTAACCATCTTGTATGCACTAGATAATCTTTGTACATCCTTACAACCCCCAAAAAAGTGATGTTAACAAATGGCCCTTCATCCTCATCATTCAAAATGAGTGAATGCTGCAAGTTGCTTTTTTGTTTCTCGTATCATAACTCATTAGCCATGGACAACACTTCAAAAGAAAACATTTTTGGTCTACCACTCTATGGTGCAATCTTTCCAAACCAAAATGGCATAGGGATTTGGATATGGTTGTTGTTATGCAGCAGTGATGTGGGCACCAACCAGGAAAAGGTGGCCCTTGAGCTCATGTTCAAGATGGTCTTTGCAAAGTTAGGTGAGGCTCAGCCTAGAGACATTTTCATTGACAAGAGTGAGAAAGAGATCAAAATGATTCTCAAGGTTGTGGATGAAGATCCCTTTTGCTGGAGAGAAGAGGAGGATGGAAGGTGGCAATAAGTTGCATGCCAAATTTTGCTATGTTGATTTCATGTCAAGAAGGAATGGGTTGAGAATCTCTTGCCCCAAGTAGGTCATTTCTTTGGTGTGTTCTTCATGTCAGCTTGTGTTTACACATCAATGTTAATAATCGCATGTCATGTTTTGTGTAGGTCCCTAAGGACAAGCAGGATGAAATGTACAATTTCTTGTCAAATTTGATGCATGCAAAATATGAGGATATGTTTGATGTAAGGTATGATGAGCTGTTGCAGGTGTATCAAGCACATGAGAAAATTTGGTGATATGTATCGAATGGTTGGTTTGATAGCACATGTATATGGCAAAGCTGTTGGCCAAGATTTGGTCCTCTATTTCCACAAGGGAGAGAGGGACAAATAGATCCTAGGGTGAGAGAAGGGCTAACCCTTCTAAAACATTGGTGGCCTTTTTCAATGATGACAATAGCTTACAAGATCATTGCCAAGGTAATAGCATTTAGGCTGACTCCAATTTTACACAAAGTAATCTTCCCACTTCAAAATGGATTCATCAAAGGTAGGTCAAGAATTAGCATCGTATGACCCCAAGGTTTTCAACAAGGCACTTAAGATCCCTATATAAATAGCTTCAATAAAAATCCTAATTATTTTATGACCAATAACATTATTTTTGACATTCTTAAAGTGCCTTTAAGTTATTTAGAGATAGCACCTTATGGCCTTTGGGTCTTAGGGATCCATTTGATCTTTTGCTACACTTTTACTAAGTGTGGCCGTATGAAGCCAGACTATCAGCACCCTATGATCCTATATATGGCCACAATTATTTCTCCACAAAAAACTCTATGGCCCTAAGGCCAGAGGGTGGCAACTCATCTTCTACAAAAAATTTATTGATTGTAGTCATAGGAAGAGATCTAATTTGCACCTATAGCATTAGCAACCTATGATCACAAGGCCATAATTTCACATATGTTATTCCAAAAATCACTTACCGTGTGTGGCTTGGAATTGTCAACCTGGCTTGTAATTATCACCCTTTAGCCTTAATTTCATGGGAAGCTAGCTCTCGCCTACATAATGAAAATCATAATCCTCTTATTGAAAACTACAAAGAAAAGCCTAAGTCTCTTAGGCCACACTTAGGATCCATCTATTGACATCGATAAAGGAAGGCCTTAGTCCTTTAAGGAAGAAGAAAAGTCCTTGATAATTTTACTAAGAATTTATGTCATTTGCAATCAAAACCCTATGATCTTGGGTCCATAGAAAGCCAAGATATCCACACCATATGGTATCATAATCCTATGAGCTTGAGGCTATAAGCCAAAAAGGTGCTCTGATTAAAACTCACCACCAAGAGGTATCCTATGTCCTCAAAGACATTAAGTCTTATATGTATATTGTGCTCTATTGTTTGGTCACATGATCATATGAGTTGGAGTGAAATTAGTCAATTGATTTTTTGTTATCATTCAAATGCGTGTTCAAAAATAAGTTTTGCTATTAGAATGTCATAAATTAGAATAGTTTCTTCTCATATTACATCAAATACCTCATTCAAAATAAGAACAATGGTTTGATCAGCTACCAAAATGTTTTAAACAAAAAAAACTCTCATCTAAGAAATAGCTTCAAAAATCATTAAATTTTGGATTTATGAAGTGCATCCTATTGTGAGCAGACATCTTTCATCTAAGTAACACGGCCAACCTAATTGTTTGATGCTCTCATCATTTTCTTCTTAGCAGTTGTCTTTTTTGAGGTGATGAAAACCACTAAAATGTTGTTGACAATTGATAGCACAACAAAAATGGTGTTTATCGAACACCCTCTACCTTGAAGATACCATACTCCTTGTACTTAGTACTTTGTTGTACATGAGATAAAGACCAAGAATTTCATAAAATGAGTTGTTGGTAATCTTTGTGTACAACCATGCAGATTTGGTGTAATCAATTCATAAGCTTCTTATTAGTCACATCAATGGTGTTTTTTAACATCTCCTTTTCTTGAGACACCATCTCTAGAAGCTTTAGTGAAGTTTTAAAGCATGTATTGATAAAAATGTGGCATGTTAATATAGATTCTTCAGCACAATTATATAGTTTTTGACACCAATTAGCACTATAGGTGCGCATATGAAAAATTATGGTCTCAAGATCATAGGCTACTCAATAATATTTTTTAGATTTTTAATTTTTAAATGTTAATATGGTTGTTACATACTATAATGTATTTGAAACTTGATAGTGTTTCAAAATTGGCACTAGCTATTTTCTCATACTTGAGATTAAGATGACCAATTCTATGATAAGATCAATTGTTGGTACTCTTTGTGTTTAGATATTATAATTGTAGCTAGCATAATTAATCTATATGTTGTTTAGTAGTCACATCATTTGGTGCTTTTTGATACCTTAAATTTTTTTAAATCCATCTTTATTAGCTTTGATTGACGTTTTAAAGCGTTTATTTGATACGAATCCTTCAGCAAAAACCTATATTGGAAGTTTGTTTATAAAAACTAACATAAAAAATCAAAATTGGATGCTAGAATCATGACATATTATCCAAATTAATGGCAAATTGAACTCGAAAATAGTAGAATAACATGATCCTAACATACCAATTTAGCATTTTAAAAATGAGATTGTTCCAACTTATCTAATATAATGTTTTCAATATTTAATAAAAATTTGGAATTGCAAGACTACATCGTTGTATGACATGTTTTTTAGGACTAGTTGCTCACAAGGACGGTCACATTTGAGGAAAGAAAGAAGATATTATTTTTAAAAAAACACCGATCAACTGTAGGTATCAAGTTGGGGGGTTTGCTATATTTGATAGAGAGTATGCTTGTTTGTGCAAGAAATTAGTTTGGTTTGTTGAGGACTACTTCACATTCTATTAGGGAGGCAATATAGAACCTTGGATTTTCACAATTTTTGTAACAATTTGCCGATACTTTGGGATATGCATAGGGCATGCATGTTGCATTTAGGCATATAAAAGTGTATGTGACATAAAAATTCTACGTATATTTTTTCGTAGGAGATTCGATTGCACCATTATTGTAGGCTTGAGGAGAGCTACGCTACAACGCCAAGCATTCGATGAGATGAAGAATACGCGCTCGCACATCTATGAGCTATTTGCAACCGTAAGTATATCAAACAATGTCTGTTTGCAAGTAGTCATCAGAATTGTGGCGACATAACCCACACATAAGTACTCATAGATTTTAGTTTTGGGCATTTCAAAATTTTGCTATGTCTTTGTACGTGTTTTTTACAGATGAGTTTGAGTGTTTTGAGTGTCTAGGATTTGGGACAGGTGAATCCTAGTGGGGACGGTGTTCCTTAAGTTTCGTATGATTCTGGTATGATTTGATGAGTTTCCTTCCATTGTGTGTATGTGGGTTGGTGGTGTAGTTGAGAGCAGTGAGATTCTAGATTGTGGTTTAGTTGGCCTTTCAAAGTGTTGTATGTAGGATGGTCTCAGCCTGACAAGCTAAAGAGATTTCCTCCATGTGCCTATCATATCATCTGTGTCCTCGATTAACATTATGTTGATCTAGGTTGTGCTACATGCACTTTATGGGTGGTGTGATTTGCTTCCGCAACATTGGCACCGTTGCCAGGGATACAAGGACTTAGGTAGGTATTCCTACTAACACTCGTGTGATGGTTTCTTACTTTAGTTTTGGCTAAAGAGAGTGTTTTTCTCAAATGGATCCGAAAGAGGTTATTCGAGATCAAGTGGATAGCTAGGAAGCGTGTGTCTTGCCGAGTGTCTGGGACTAGGTAGATTTAGTTAGGATTTGTGGATTAAAGTAGTTGTTGGTGGTCAAGTGATTTGTGAGGTGATAAAAGTGTTTTCTAGTCTATGTGTAGCATTGAAGCATTTTTCTACTCAACCCCATATAATTTGTAGGAGTAGCTTTAGGTAAGTGATCTGATTTTGATCTAAAGCTATTCATCATTGATTTATTTGCTAAAGTGCTTGTTTGCATTTGAAATAAAAAAAAGTCTGCTTTTGAAGGTAAAAATGCAATAAACAGTTTTCTATTGACATTTTTGCATGACTAATTGGTGTTGAGCATATAAGAGGGCATGTGCAAGGATTCTGGGTACAAAAATTCAAATTTTGTAAGCTTGGCCATCATACTCGTAAAATGTCTCAAGGGGCATTTGGAGACCGAATTTGAAAAAAATAAATGTGCAAGTGTGTACAGAAAGGGGATTTTACCCTATGTACGCATTGAAACTAGAGTTTTGACCAACTCTGGACACCCAAAAGACAAAAGACGGAGTGTCGAAAATAGAAAAAAGAGAAGCTTGAGATTCTAAGCACATTTTTACATGAAAATTGGTAGAAGTTTTTGAAATCCAGTGCTAGAGACTTGGGGATGCTTGTGAATGAATTCTGTCCAAAAATTCATCAGCAAAATCATACACATATGATGTCTAAGAAGTGATTTTGGCAGCAATTTTGAACTTTTGACATTATACCCATCTTCTGCATGATGTGTTGAGCACATACACCAAATTTCATATCATTTGGGCTTATAGATTGAAAACTGGGGGGATTTTACTCTTTCAGGGATTTCCTTGTCAAAGTGGTGATTTTGAGCAATTTTGACATCCAAAATTTGTTGTGAGCATATATTCTTGAGGCCAGATTTGAGGTCAAAAGTTGCAACTAAGTGCACTCTTGTTATCTACAGCATTTAGGAAGCATATATGCCAAATTTCATCAAATTTGAAGCATTTTTGGGCTTGCAAAGACCGCACAGAGCTAGGCAAAGTAAAGGCTTGAATTGGCCATAACTTGCACAAAGATTGGTCAAATTCAATTCTGAAACTTAATGTTGTGAGTTGCCAGTGTAGTGACGAACCTCTAGAGTAAACTTCACTTCAAATTGACCAGTAGACATCATACATGTATAATGTCTAAAGGCCACTTTTAGAGACCAAAATTGAGATCTAAGCATACCAGGGTGTTAAGCACCACAAGACAAGCTCACATGCCAAATTTTGTCAAAATCTAAGCACATAGACATTATACGCGTATAATGTAGCATGCCAAGATGTGAAAGTCAGACTTGACTTTTGAGCACATAGGAGGGTTGGAAATGATATTTTAAGCCTGTTTGTAAACTTTCATGTCATTCTAAGCCAAAAGACTTTATATGCGTATAATGTCTTAGTGGCCAGATCTGGGTCAAAACAAACATTTAGGCATACCTCAGTGTCCTAGAGCATAAAAGAAGTCCCTAGCCAAGATTTTATTGCATTTGGAGCTCATTTGAGCTTGTAAAAGGCCAGAAGGTAGATTCATGCTTGTATTGATCATAACTTGCCCAAAAAATTGTCCAAATTGAATTCTGAAAGTTGTTGAGAGTTGCTTGAGTGATAAGGAATAAATGGGATAAAAGTCGCCTCATTTTGCCACAAAAGATATTGTACGCGTATAATGTCTCAAGTGTCAAATAAAGATCAGAATCACAAACTGAAACTTGCACTGGGTAGAATACATCAAGGGGAGTCTACAGTTTAAGTCTGGAGCAAATCTGAGTCAGGAGACATTATACGCGTATAAGTCTTTAGGCATAGGTTGAGTAAAAAATAAAATGTTTTGGCCGTAACTTGATCAGATTCAAAAAAAAAATTTATCAAAACAAAGCTCCGGAATAGCTCTACAAGTTTTTGTGTAAACCTTGAACAAAAATAAAAAAATCATTCATGGTTGGTCAACGCTTGAAAAAACGTCATTTAAGGTCTCAAAATGAGTCTGCAAGTTAGGGGTGTCTAAAACCGACAATTTGAGAGAATTTTCATAAGAAAACGATCATGGTTTTGGACATAGTTTTGACTTTTCCCTAACCAAAGCACTTGAACACATTGGTCCAAGACTTCTTACAATCAAGCTAGAGCGCTTAAGCCCAGAGATCATGTTCTCTTAAGAGTCAAACTCACCTTACACAAGCTTCAAAATCCCAGCCATAGAGGAGCATCCGCCACCCACAATGGATCTTCCAAACTTGCAATTGATAAAGACCAAGCTTGTTGAAAAAGTTTGGATAGCAGATCATGAGATTGAAGGATTGTATAGATATGTTGACGACAATGAGGTCAACCTTTATAGGTGCTCAGAGCCATACCCAGAAGAGCTAATAGATTACAAGCTCTTATATTTCTATATATACGGAGTCCACTATCAATGAAAGTCTATAGTTGCTGACAAGTATGGATGAGAATACAGAGTTGTAGAAAGCACAAATTCATGGACTGTGTTAGACATAGGTGGATATTTGTTCAATGAAGGATCACAGATACCTCCAACAAACACGAGAATTCCAAAAAGGGAGCCACCAGGATTCCCTTCTAGAGCGATAACGAGAGATGAATTAATAGAGATGGCAGACATGCTCCCTCAAGTGAATGCGCCTAAAAGATCAATCTCCAACAGAACAATTGATCCCTTCAAAGAAGAACCTAGGCATAGTAGAAGACCTGAAGGGAGAGAAGGACTGGGAGAGTCTATGATAGACTTGTAGACAATTAACGAATTAGACCATCCCAGATCTAGAAATGGGTAAACAGGAAATACGCCGAAGATAAAGATTTGAGAGATCACGTAGCGGCTTTCAGAAGAGTAATTAGAGAAGAGGAAGTTCCAGATTTTGCAACACAGTTTGCAGGATTCGGACTGACTTTGGAAGATGACACGCCTACATGGTTTGACTCAATGAAAAGATGTGATTTCGAGACTCTTGACGAGTTGTTTGAAGAATTCATTGAAGAATTCTTATAGAAAGGCATAGCTCACAATACAGTCTCGCAAATCCATAGATTCAAACAAAAAGAGAGTGAATCAGTGGACAAAGAGTCATTACAGCTCAAGAGATACATCAAGATCTATCCAAGTGCAAAACTACCTATGCAAGCACAATTGATGTTGATCTTTATCCAGGGAATGAGACATGTGGATCTTCAGAAGGATTTGCATATGATAAGGATTTTGACGCTAAACAAATTGATCAAAGAAGCTCTTTATCTGGTGGATAACTATGATAAATATAAAGAAGATGATTGTAAGAGTCAAGAGGACGACATATCCTCTCAACACAGTGATTCACAGATGAGTGAATCCATTGCAAAACCAACGGCACGTATCTATCAAGAAACATGTATTAAACAAAATGGTCAAGAGGTTAGTTCCTCTTGTAAATGCTAATCCAAGGGAGCTTAAGTGCAAAATTGAGAGAAATGGACAAACCATACGAGGGAAGAGTGTTACTATACCATGGAATATGCTCAGGAGAGGTATTTACAACCTATTCCAGTAGCACCTACTCCACCTAAATACATTACGAGGAATGCGTCAGGTCCAGTAGGAGTTTTAAGTCCACAAACTATCTTAGGACAACAATATCCACTGCCAGGTGTTATAATGCTTATAGACATGAGATACATGTCGATGATAGAAGCATCTAACAAACAAGTGCTAGTACCAGCTACAATGTGCTATAAAATCCAAAGTGGGTACTACCCTTTGATGCGATAGAAGATGAGATAAATAAATGGAGTGGTGAGGCCGGTACAACCTCCACCTCTTGTGTTTTGACCTGAAGAAAGAAGGTATGAGATGGACAAAAGGACATTGCAGTTCATTGTGAATAGAGGCTTACCTAGGTCAGAGCATGTTTATAGCTTAGAGAAAATTCAAGAAGAAGCTCCTTAACCAGATTGTCACCAAAGCAGTGGCAACCACTTGGTCAAACAATGTCCACATACGGAGATCACACAAGTAAATGCCTATTGTCTTGATTGTGGTGTCATTTACTTGATCCCCGACTATCCAAAAAACCCAAACCAAGTCATAAAGATTACAACAAATGTATTGGGAATCGCTCAGCTATCCAGCAGCTTGGAAATGAAAACGTCGTACCAATTCAGGTAGTCATGAGAGCACAAGCTCAAAAGGAAGGTGAGAATCCAGAGACAATGAAAACAAAAACTGATGCGAGTCCAAAGACAGGTGAGCCAAAGATCAACGCACCTAGTCAGAAAACCAAGAGCAAACGAAATAGTTGGAAAGCTTGAAAGGCTAGAATGAAATCACATAGGGAACGAGAGCAAAAATCCCTAGCTGATGATCTTACCCAAGCTAAAGCGAAGATAAGACAACATGAGGAAATGGTTGCACCTTCTCTTTTGGAGACATCTCAATCTCTAAAAGAATTATCCATAGAAGAGAAACCAAGAAGTACTGGTTCAGGAGGATCAGTATTGGTCAAGAAGGTCAATGAGCCATTAGACACCCTCCTAAAAGCCTATGAAACACGGCTCAAAAACAACCAATCCCAAGAACATAGGTGGATGACATATCCATATGCAAAAACTAGAAAAGGACAGGTTGGAAATGTGCAAGAAAATGATTCAAACAGGCCAAGCTTTACTAGAACCATGAGTTGAAAAACTTGAGGGTGTGATCCTTGTCCCACCTACACTAGTAATCCAATCTAGCCAGGAACGAAAAGAGCCAGATTCCAGTCACGAGAACGGAAAAAATCTCAAGGACCTTGCATATTAGAGAGAAGGATAGTGTTGAATACCACGGATAACTCTTTCAAGGGATTTCACATAGCTATATGTGACAATTGTACAAAAATAGATGGTCTTGACGAATTGTGGAAACAAGTCAAAGAGACCAATGAAGCAAGTGAGATAAGTAGATGAGTAAACCAAACGGGTGATGGAAGAGGAGTGTCTCTTCCACCAACATAGGAATTTGAGGTTGGATCTCAAATCAACCTAGAAGTGGAATCGTATTGGGGAGACAAAGGATCTGTAGAGTCTATGGACAGTTAGTCCCATTTGCTAAGAACGCTACCATCCTATATGGGAGAGCACGAGGCTAAGTTACATGTTGTTGTAGTCCCATCACAGATATTGTCTTTCAACAAGGTCATCGATTCAAAAGGGTTGATAGACATTTTGTTGACACCAGTCAACTGTACAATAACGTTAGCCGAGTTGCTCAGAATACGACCAAACATGTGGGCTACTGTGGGAGAATGCCTAGAGAAATTTGGTGTTAAAAAAATCAATGACTCAAATCGAGGAAGAGATCAAAGAGTTGGAAATGCCTCAGTTAAACACTAAGCCAGTGCCATTAAGCAAGATAAGCAAGTATTATGAGGGAGAAGATGGGAACACCACTCTTCCCGTGGAATTCCAAGGTGTAAAAACCATGGCAATCCTTGACAACGGAGCTGGTGTTGCCATCACAACAAAAGAGATTTGGAGAAAATGGGGAAAACCAGCAATGAGGGCTAATAGGATAAAACTGCATCTTGCAGACGGACACATAGAAAGACCCATAGGACTGCTAGAAAAAGTAGTTGTTACTTCTTGTGTAATTGAATATGAGCAAACCTTTGCTATTGTTGAATTTGGCAAGAAGAACAACTATGATATCATTCTAGGAAGACCCATTCATGAGCCAGCTAAAAATGGTCCAAGATTGGGGATATGACTATATCTACTTGAGACATATGGAAACCACGACAAGGATAAATCTAAAGGACCATAGTTATATGGATCTGACAAGAACACCTATCGAGAAGTTTGATTCTGCTACTGTAGCAAGATCAAAACTTCTAGCATGGTTGGGTAAGCCTAAAGAATTGTGGATGTGTGGAGCTTCCCAATACAGAAGCTTAAAGCGAGAGGAAGGCATCCTAGAAATGGCAATTGAAGATATACATTACATCCCAAAACCCCTTTCTTGAGGAAGCTTTAGATCCACTTGAATGGGAACACATCTTGCCTACTCTTGATGTGTATGCTAGTCAAGACGATCTAGCAACAAAGTTTTGTGATAAAAATGGCTATGATGTCGTTCCTTACTTTGCATTGAGTGTGATCCAAGAAAAAGAAGACAAAGAAGAAGATGAGTTCTATGACTCTGTAGAACACTTGGAGCTTCAAGAAGATGCCAACAATGGAAATCCAGACAACCCAGCCGGTGACATGAAAAACACTTTAACAAATTCACGGTTTTATGATTTTCCAGATCAAAGAACTAGGAACCAATGTCACTGCTACAAAAAAAAAGTGCATCAAAAGTGGATTTCAAAATCCTCGGTGGAAACGCAACTGCAACAAGCACCCTCATACGTGGCTCCTTTACATGAAGAAAAAACTTAGTCAAGAAGAACACAGCCATGCCAACGAGCTACCAACGCTCTAATCAAGTAGATACCAAAGTCATCCAAAAAAGACCAATTCAAGAGCAAACAAATAGTAACTATTCATAACCAGCCAAACCACAAAGGGAAAATTCTAGAATGCAACCTTATTAAGGATAGTAGCAACAGTGATGATTCTTATGACATCAGGTCATCACTATAAGTAGCAACTTTTATAACAACCAAGGAAGGCCAAAGAACAACAAGTCAAAACCAAAAATTTCAACAAATCTGGATACCAAAGGGCCAGATTGGCCCAAAAGCAGGTATGGATCAAGAAGATAAAAATCTTTAATGAAAAATCACAAGATCCAATGTCAACAAAAAAACAGTCCAAGCCTGCAAGAACGACTATGTAAATCCCAAAGTTGCAAGCTTCCGCAACTCATATTTGGGTTTCAAAGAAGTTGATTCAAGATAAAGAGGTCAGGAGTTCATTTGGATTCCAAAACGGTTGAATTGTCAACTCCCAAAGTCTGAATCTCGTCGTCATCCAAGAGTACAAGGGCTGAAGCAAAGACCGATGCAGACACACACAAAGACATGGTAGATCCCAAAGAAGTCTCCTTCAAACACAAAGACATGGTGGATCTCAAATAAGTCTCCTTCAAACACAAATGAAGCAAGGACAAGTATGGGTTCCCAACCGAGCAGCATCAACGAAACAATCAGTAATCACGAAGAAGTGGTCCCAAAGGTAGCCAATAAAACTATTGGCACTGCACTGCCGCTTGAATTCTTTCAATTCTTCCTACGATTACAGTTACAGTTAGAAGCAAACAAGCTACTCACTTCACCATTGCATGGTTCACAAGGCTTATAGATCAAGAGATGAAGTGAATGCACAGGAAAATCGCGGAAGTAAAATAACCAGAGGCACAAGAGCTTCAAAGACCAGCACATTTCTTAGAATAGGAAGCCTCGCCAGAAAATGCCAATAAGCAAATTTCTTATACCCACATCTTGCACATCATAAATTTTTCCATACATTGACAATGCATGCATAATAGGGCTACATTACAAGGCTCGCATAGGCACAATTTTTTTATGGCCGAAGCACAACACATACTCTTGGAGATACCCTGTTCTTGTCGAGGAAAACTCCAAATAGGAGGGGGGTGTGACATTTTTTGACAAAATTCAGAGTATATGCCCTCATGATAGCATTACAAGAGGATTACGGGGACAAAATCCATATATGAGCCCCTAGGGACATGTGTACAATGTACATAGCGTTTAGAATTCTATTCAATGATTTTTCTTTTTGTTGAGTTTATTTCTTGTTTTATTTAGGTCGTTTTTTGAGGTTTTCTTGAGAAAAATAAAAAAATCCATAATCCAGATGAAGAACAAACTGAAGAGACTCCAAGCAATACAAAGAGAAGAAGGTCCAAAAAAATGATGATACTTCACGACGTATGCTCAAAAGCCATACGCATAAGGCTATGATGTCAGAGGTGAAAAAGAATGCCGATCAGTGTTCAACAACAATACGAGGCCAAAAATGACTGATAATGGTCATAAAACTCTAAGATGGCCTACAAGGACAAACGATGTGGGTGATGCGACTAAACAAAAGCACCCATCAAGGTAAAGTTTCCATCAGACACTTCACGCGACGACAAGGCCATATACAGGAAGTAGATCTTTATATTGTAATCTTCTATCTTGTATGTGACTTAATGAAGCCGAAAAAAAAAGGGACTAACAATACTGACAAGAACAAAAGGGGCAAAAATGATAGTTCAATCATTTATCATGTTAGAGATCTGCAGGAGCAACAAAGAGTCAGGCAAATTTTGGTCATCATCATTGGTTCTACATAATTTGGTGGCGAAAAGGTGCCAGAGATGCCCATCATCCTTTCTCGAGACTGAAATTTCAAAAGTTAGCTTGTAAAGCCAAATCAAGCCAAACTTTGTCAGGAGGCTATGAATACAGGATACAAGCTAAGGGTTTTATTTTATTTTAATTTTGCTAAACCCTAGCTAGCCAAAGCTGCATTTTTTTCAAGTTTGAAGCCATGATAGACATCTACATACCAGGTACATCATGTATATGAGTTTTGGGCATAAATGGACAACAATGATAGCTCATAGATGGTCATCTATCACGCATGGTGTTGGAAAAGCCCTATTTTGAAGCAAGTTACTAACTTGGGGAATTAATTGGGGTTTTTCCCGCTTTAATTAACTCATGTATCAAGTAGAAGCATTATAATGATTTACACATCACACAAAATCTAATCATGGAAAATGCAACTTTGATCACCTTGATGCAGGAACAAAGGAGTCATCAGCAAAGAAGAGCAAACAAAAATGGTAGACAAACCAACCTTTGCTTGTCCTTGATAAGGCGGATCAAATGCTAGACATGGGTTTTGAACCTCGAAACAAAAAAAATTATCTCCCAGATTCAACCTGGCAGATAGAATTGCATTGGCCTAAAGAAGTTGAAGGTTTAGCCATACAATTTCTACAGAATCCTTACAAAGTTGGCATTGCACTACAAGAGGTTGTGTGCTCTTGTGACGCTGTTAGCGACGGAAATACACTAGGTTTTTATAACCCCCGGCGTCGCTAAAACCGTCGCTACGAGAGCGTCGCTATATGCATCGCTATCTGCGTCGCTATATAGCGACGGTCATAGCAACGGTTATAGCGACGTTTACACAGAAGTCTATAGCGACGCTCATAGCGACGCTACAGAGCCATAAATAGCGACGGTTATAGCGACGCCCGAGAGAAAAAAATTTTGGTGACAGGGCATTGAATGCCCTGCCACCCATCAACCATATTGTACTTGATTCACTTTTTAAAAAAAGTGCAAGGGTAGATAATAGACCCAAAATAGTCACCCACAAGACGTATTGTTTGCAAAATTGACAAGCGTAAAATTGACAATTGTACACATCATAGGCAAAATGAATTGATTGGCAAATGTAATAATGACAATTGTACAACATCATAGGCATAAAGAATTGATTGGCAAAATGAACTACGGTGACAAATGTAATAATATACATGGTTCAAAAAGACGTATAAAATCCGTCTCATGATACATAAGCTATGAGAAACCCTAAACTAATGCTATCTAGCTACGGCTAAACTGACGTCGTCTAGTCAGACGTCTCATCGCGTCCAAGCGGCGTATCTGTCGGATTCTGCAAAAAAAGACAATAAGATAGCTTTCAGTAAGTATAAACATATAACGACATTTATAAAACAATACAAAAAATAGAAAAGAGTAAACCCTAATACTAACCATGCCGCCGCGAGAACTGAGAATGTCCATCAGGGCGTTTAAGCCCTTCCTACCTGCGTACTCGCTCTCGTACGGTGTGGGATCACGTCCTGTCATCGACCACTGTCAAAACATACAAAGAATTCATTATGTTAGAATTAAAAAACTCATAAACCCTAAACTATCGAACATAAAGAGCAATGCAAAAACACTTACAAAATCGGCCTCAAATGATGCCCATCCACCGCTCCCCAAGTGGTGCGAGCTCCCTGCCTCTACTCGCGCTCTGGCTACATCCTTTTGTTGTTTCCACTTGTCGGGATTCTCGCGCGCTGCTTTCTTCGCATTCTTCCAATCTTCTTTGGCCAGCCAATCTGGCCTATTCCACCCATGCTTGATTGCTTTTTGCACTTCGGAACGCTTGTGTTTGCAGTATTCGCGCATTCGAATCTTCATCAGGTCTTCATTGAAGCGCTGATCCCGTGTTGGAACGGGAAACTCATCATGAAGTATGCTGATGACTCTGTTTTTTAAATCACTTGGTACTTCACTCCATTTGTTTAGTATGTAGTGTCTAAACAGCTGAGAGCAAAGACCACGCATGCGCGAGATCACCTTCTTGCCGTCATCATTCATGATGATGCCGCCGCTGAAGTCGAAGGAGTAAGGCAAGCCCTCTGGCCGGTGACGCGTGAACCTGGGTGTCCCGGCAGGGGTCTCTAGCGGTGTGTCGATGGGGGTACGGATGTCAGGTGTCTCCACCGGCATCTGGGCCCCGAAGCGAGGAGTGTCGAGTGGGGTGGCTCCTGGCGGAGTAGGTAGAGGTGTGTAGCTGCTAGGAACAGTCAGCCGTGCAAAACCTGGCGTAGATGGCGATGTTGTGGCTGGTGTGGGGGCGGGCAAAGAAGGGGAGGGTAAAGAGCCTCGTCGAACACGAGGCGGTGTGGAGGCATCGGTGGCGGAATCCCCACAACAACAGCCACCGCCACCACTAGAGCGCCGGTGTCTAGACGAGTGTGAAGCTCGTCTCGTCGACGCCGAAGCTTCGGAGCGCGCCGAATGCTCCGAAATAGAGGGAGATGCGGATGGAGTAGGAATGCGCGATGATGCGCCAGAGCGATGACGCTCCACGTACCACTGTCTCTGCTGCGGTGACAA
This sequence comes from Adiantum capillus-veneris, assembly GCF_014529385.1. Classification (NCBI taxonomy): domain Eukaryota; kingdom Viridiplantae; phylum Streptophyta; class Polypodiopsida; order Polypodiales; family Pteridaceae; genus Adiantum; species Adiantum capillus-veneris. The sequence goes on along the minus strand of NC_140946.1, from coordinate 45,671,532 downwards.
AGAAGAAAGAAACTCCTCATCATCCATACCTGCATTAAACACACGAATATTTAAACTTAATATTGAATGAATAGAGTAGACAATGACGCAAAGACCATTAAATACAATGACATAATGACGCATATAAATACAATGACGCAATGAATTGAGTGATAGAAGAGGCAAGTCGAAAACTCAGAATGCTCGGGTAAAAGATGTGAGCGCGAGTAGAAAAGAGCGTTATACACCATGGAAGGTACTTAGAGAGCCAGAGCTTTTACAACACGGAGCAAAATTGTTCAAATATAATATTTGTGGCTTTAAGAGATCTCTCTCTCATCCTCGCATAACTCAGCATAACTTCCTATATCTATATAGATCTCTCCGTTTAAACACATATCCTCTGTTTCATTTTGTAGCTCCTCTGCATGCACCCCATATAGAGTAGTAGCATCTTGATGCTCGTCTGGCACCACCGCAGCGGCTTCTGATTGAGCATCTGCTCTGATCTCCTCCATTGATGCCGTTGTGATTGGCACATGGTAGCCTTCATACGTCCTTGCACTACGAGGGGCTACCTCTATGACGTACCACCAGTTTGATGTAGACTTTGTAGGATGAAATATTACCTGCCAGAGCCACATAACTTACATGAGAGCTTTCAAGCACATAACTTGTAAAAGGGGGATGTTAACTATTTCATACTTACTTGTTCACAATGCTCGGGTAGTACAAAAGTGTCTCTTAGGTCAGTCCATTTCTTAGTAGAATCCACCTCAAGAAAACCAGACTCTCCTCTACGCACAGTAGCGTTGCGACCCTCCATGATTATCTTGAACCATTGCACGTCGAACAAGTCGACAAAAAATCCTCTGTAATCGATCCTCAAAATCTCTTGCAGCGTGCCGAAGTAAGTGAGTTCCGCCACCATAGGATCTGCATCAGAGGAACGTCGTCGACTAAACTGTTCAAATTTTGCCATGATTCCACAATCTTGAGTAAAACGCTTTTTGTCGATTCGTTCCACCCTAAAATGTCGACCTTTACACCATGCTGCTGTGTATGACTTATACTACAACGAACAAAGATTATGAGTGGCCGTTCAAACGTTTAGAAATAAAGTCACTAGCTAGTCGTACATTGCAAACTTACCTTGGTCGCACAACCCCGAGAGTACTCCCACTCTTCCTCAGTCACTTCGTCACCGCATTGTTGTGCGCTTTTCAATTGGTTGTGCAACCATCTTAAGCTCATGAAGGTTGGTAGGCTCTCCAGAACCGTCGGATAGTGCATCGGTGGTCGTCTTCCCCGTCTCCACTCGATTCGTGCCCTTTGTTGCTCTTGCTTTGCATCCTCATATTGTGAAATCCACTTTTGCATCACTGGATTGTGAAGCATGCAAAATCGGTTGATTTTAGCCTTTAGATCTTCCGTCATCTTCTTCTCAACACTGAGATTGCACATGACAATCCCAGATATGCGCTCATCATCTATGGTTCGCCATAGCGTGTCCCGGGCTTTATAAAATCCGTCTAGCCACTCTCCAATGTACACTAGGGACTCTGATACCAACCAACCTTATGCCATGCTACCCTCCGAACGTGCCTTTTGACGCACATATCCCTTAAGCGTTTTCATGAAACGTTCTAAGAAGAACATCCATCTGGAATGAACTATGCCAGCTATTTCCACCTCATCAACTATGTGAACAAGAAGATGCACCTGAATGGTTAGCATGGTAGTAGGAAAATGTTTCTCAAACATGCACACAAGCTCCACAGCATTTAGTTTGGCGAATGGTATGGAGTCTACGTTGATCTCCTTTTGTGAGATCCATTGCACCAGCTTTGCAAGTTTGTAGATTGTGTTACGGATGTCGAAAGACAAACATCCCTCAATGGCAACCGGTAAAATAAACTGTAAAGTATGTGCAGCAATGATATTAAAGTCCACATTTTATGCAATGATATTAAAGTCCACTATGAACGTACCTGACACATTTTATGCCAATCGTGTGACTTCAAACCGGTAAGCTTTCCTTCTTTAGTAAAACACGTTCGGAGCGAGTGCATTACGCCAGTGGGGGTCCGCAAAGATCGAATGGTCTCTTTTACTTTGCGTTCTTGGGCTCCTGTGAAAATCCATGGTGCTTTAGGGAGTTTTATCGATCCATCAGACGCTGTTTGCGGCCAATATTGCTCCATACGATCCACATTTCTAAGGTCAACTCTGGCTCCCAAAGTATCTTTCTTACCGGTCAGATGGTCCCATAGTAGATTACCCACATTCTTGAATATGTGCATTGGATCGAGCAAGTGATTGATCATGAGTCGGGTCCAGTATGGTAACTCGTACCATAGAGATAGTCTCTTCATCCCTGGAGGCAATCCGTCATCGCACATCTCCTTCTGCTCTAACCATGCTTGTGCAGACATCCTTGGTGGCTCTCTTCCCAAAAAGCCGTCGCGTAACACATGATTCTCTGGAAGATACGCTTGATGACCTTCGTAGATTTGCTTCTTCAGTGAGGGCGCCCTACGTGCATTCAGTCTAGGTCCACATGTGACACATGCTCTGTATCCGCTTGTTTGAAGCCCTGCATGTATACACATGATAATAGATCAACTATGGGAAAAAACAAGATTTACAGTGTCTGAGTGAGGAGTGTCAATAGATCACCTGAGCATTCTGTTAGCCCGGGATAGTCATGCATGGTCCACATTAGAATGCCTCTGATCAAAGCATTCCGTCGTCCTGTGTGTCGGCTCATATCCACCACCTCTATGCCAATCCACAATTGTTGTAGCTCTTCCAATAGTGGACGAAGATACACATCCATATTCCCCACTTTATATCGCCCTGGCACAATCAAGCTTAGCCATAGGTGCCCCTTCTTCGTAGTCAACCACGGGGGAATGTTGTAGTTGACGATGACAACGGGCCATACACTGTAAGATGTTGATCTTTGACCAAATGGATTTACGCCATCCATAGCCAGGCCTAAGCGCAAATTTCGAGCTTCCCTGGCAAAATCCGACCATGTTCCATCTATATGTTTCCAGGCTGCGCAATCTGCAGGAATTCGTAGCACACCATCCGAAGATTTATTCTCCTCATGCCATGATGTTAGGGCGGCCATGGACTTACATTCGAAGAAATGCTTGATGCGAGGAAGCAAAGGAAAATGTCGCAAAACCTTTTGTGGAATTTTTGTCCCGTGGAGATCTACTCGATATCTTTCGGAATCACATTTCAGACACTTCTCCATGTCTATGTATTCCCCTCTGAAAAGAATGCAGTCATTAGGACAAGTGTGGATAGAATTGTAATCCATCCCCAAGTTTCGCAAAATCTTTCTTGCTTCATCTCGGGAATCTGGCATCACATTGTCAGCTAGTAGTATGTGCTCTTTAAGCAATCTACACAACATAAAAATACGATACAGTCGTGTAAAAATCTATCAGATCATTATACATTTAGAGTTTTATTAAAGTAAACTAATTGTAATAGATCACCTGAAAAGTGCTGTGACGCTAGTGTCACTCCATCCAAACTTTGCATGCATGTTGAGAAGAACCAGGAGTGCTTTCAATCTAGACATACGTGCTCCATTATACCATTGCGTATCGGCTTCACTTTTCATATCATCATAGATAAGCCTTTCTGAATCCATGATCCTCTCGATCATTTCATCAATCTCGGGCTCAAACATTGCCTCGTTGGGAATGTGCTCTGCATGATCATCCCCCGAGCTGTCAGAGGCTACATCTTGTGGCCTCACATATGCTGCTTGACCAAAGCGCCTGCGAACACGTCTATTGGGTTGCAAGATTGCTGCTTGTTGGCCAGCGTCAGAGTCCGACGAGTTATAATGGGCAACAACTCGATCTATAATAGATGGATCGAACTCGCCAAATTCGCGAACGTGCTGCAAAGAAACACGTCTTGTCCGTCGCACAGCATGCTTGCATTGATTACAAGGACATAAGACCCTCGTTGAGAGATAGGTGTTTCGGTTGGACAGTCCCACATCCTCGTCACTACTCATAATGAGGATAAAAATCTTATAACCTGGACAACAAATTTAATATTCTATTGGCATTCTTCGTCTTATCCTTCTCTCTCTCTCTCTCTCTCTCTCTCTCTCTCTCTCTCTCTCTCTCTTTACCTCACATTCTCTAGTCATGTCCAATCCCCGCACACCTCGGTCTAGAGGTGCACGGAGATCAGAACCACCGGGTTATAATCTCGTCTTTATTGGTCAATACCTATATTTGTGGGTACAAGAAATCTACAGACCCACGTCTACATGATACTGCATGTAGTGGACAAAACCCCTTTGCCTCTTCTCTAGCTGTAGCACTTCACAGCATCTTGACATCTTTTCACAGTAGATCTTTTCACTGTTCGTCTAACTCTAAACCCTAAACCGTAAGTAATTCTTGCGTGGACTCGATCTAACGTAAATAAGAGTAAATCTAAATAAACGTAAATCTAAGTAAAAATAAACCTAAATCTAATTTAACGTAATTCTACATCTAACCTAATCTTTAACGTCTTTTGGGATAGTTTCCTACGACGTTAAAACTCTCTTCTTCTTGTGTGTGTGTGTGTGTGTGTGTGTGTGTGTGTGGGTAAACCTAAATAAACCTAAGTCTAATCTAATATAACATAAATCTAAATCTAACGTAAATTATGTTATATTAAAAACAAAGAACTAAACTAACAGGGATTATAAGAACCTTAAAACTGATTTAACACATAATTTTTCACATAACTCGGCAAGAGTTGGCATTCTCATCACTAAAGATGTGAGAGTTAACTTCCGGCGGTGATGCTGCCTCATCTCCATCCACATCTGACGACATCAATTGGCCCTTTAGACCGTTCTTGCTCTTGTTACTAACTTTGAAGTTGTTGTTGAATGACTAGAGATTGTCTAGATGGTCATTGTGTCGGGGATGTAGTGACTCTTGCCGCCCTGAAGATCCACCTTCTTCCCTATCTTCTGAAGACATTTCACCAGTACTTTTGGATCGACGGAGCCCACCATGAGTGAAGGCAGCAATACCCTATATTCCATTGAGGGCTTTCTTCACCCGCTTCATGTAGGCATCGCAGTCTATGGAGACCTAAATCTAATCTAATATAACGTAAATCTAAATCTAGCGTAAATAAACGTAAATCTAATTAAAAATAAACCTAAATCTAATCTAATTTAACTTAAATAAACCTAAATCTAATTTAACGTAAGTCTACATCTAACCTAATCTTTAACGTCTTTTAGGATAGTTTCCTACGACGTTATAACTCTCTTCTTCTTGTGTGTGTGTGCGCATGTGTGGATGTGTGTGCCAATAAAAAGAGATAAATGGTATTACCTTTCTATCACCCATGCCAAGTATGATAGATTGGTTATGCCATTTCCCTCTTGAATAATAGGTCTTGAGTTCAACTCCTCGTCGGCTAGATCTTTAGGTCTTTTAATTTTAATTAGTTTCCTATGACGTTAAATTAGTTTCTCTCTCTTTCTCTCTCAATGTGTGTGCGTTTTTTTGTTTATGCATGTTTTCTCTCTCTTTTCCTCTCTCAATGTGTGCGTTTTTTGTTTATGCATGTTCTCTCTCTCTTTTCCTCTCTCAATGTGTGCGTTTTTTGTTTATGCATGCTCTCTCTCTCTTTTCCTCTCTCAATGTGTGTGTGCATTCTTTGTTTATGTATGTGTGTGTGCATTTTTGTTTATGTTTGTACTCTCTCTCTCTCTCTCTCTCTCTCTCTCTCTCTCTCAAAAACACTATGTGTGTGTGTATGTGTGTGTGTGAGAGAGAGAGAGAGAGGGAGAGAGAAAGAGGGGAAGGGAACATGAGAGTGAGGAGAGGGAAGGAGCATACCTGGCTCTCCTTCCTCTCCTCCTCTGTGTGTGTGTGTGTGTGTGTGTGTGTGTGTGTGTGTGTGTGTGTGTGTGTGTGTGAGAAGAAAGAGAGAGAGAGAGAGAGGGAGAGCGTTACCTGCTCCTTGCTTGAGGGCGCTGAAAAACTCAGATCTGAGATCTGAGTTTTTGGGCGCTCTCTGTTATTTTTTTAGCCCAATCGGCGTCGCTATGAGCGTCGCAAATGTCTTTGTAAATTTGCGACGCTCATAGCGACGCCGGGATTTTTTTTTTTGAGCGTCGCTGTGTGAGCGTCGCTAATATGAATAGCCTCTTGTAGTGTTGGTTCACAAGATCTAAAAGCCAATCATTCAATTATACAGATTGTAGAAGTTGTTTTTGAGTGAGAAATATTCAAAATTGCAGATTTACTGGACCGTTTCATGGATGTGAAGGACATAAAGTTCGTCATCAATTATGATTTTCCTAAATGATGTGAAGACTATGTACATCGGATTGGACAAACATGACGAGCTCGTGCAAAGGCTATAGCCTATACTTTCTTTACATCAGCAAAACGACAACAAAGACCGCACCAACATCGACAACCAGATCATGTCAAGAACGACATGAATTCGGAGTGGGGGAATGTTGACCGCTGGGTCAACAACACGACATAACTCAACAAAGCCTTATTTTTTTAGAGTTATGAAATGCTATGGATTATGGTTATAAACATCAATTGTAATAAGTAGCTAGTCTAGTTGCAGAAGCCGGGTACGATGGCACTTCCAAATTGTAAATACCAAGCCATTTTCCCCCTTGAACTCTATTTTAGGTTTAACATATGATAGCCTTAGTATATAGGGTACCTAGGTCATTTTGTAAAGAGAACACTTATTCATAATTGAAGTTTAGCGTTGTCGTCTACTGTGTGTGAGAGAGGAAGAGAGTAAGTGTGAGCTTCATCCTCACACTACCCCCGGCTCGCTCATCGCATTGGAGATCTGACTGCACCATGGTTGTAGGCTTGAGGAGAGCTACGCGACAACGCCAAGCATTTCATGTGAGACAAAGCATACGCGCTCGTGCATCTATGAGCTTATTGTGATCGTAAGTATATCAAATTATGTCTGTTTTCAGAGTGCAAGTAGTCATTAGAATCGTGGAGACAGAAGCTACGCATAGGTACTCATAGATTTCAGTTTCGGGTGTTTGAAAATTCTTCTTTGTCTTTATACGTGTTCTCCACATATGAGTTTAGAGCAAGGGTTTTGAGTGTAGACACTTTGGGACAGGTGTATCCTAGTGAGGGGATGGTGTTCCTTAAGTTTCGTATGATTCTGGTATGATTTGATGGGTTTCCTTCCATTGTGTGTATGTGGGTTGGTGGTGTAGTTGAGAGGAGTGATATTCTAGATTGTGGTTTAGTTGGCCTTCCAGAGTGTTGTATGTGTAGGATGGTCTCAGCTGTCAGGACAATGGTAGGACCAGTCCGGGCCAAGGGCCAGGACGGACATGCAGTCAAGGGGGTCCCTATATTTAGAAGGCCAAGGGCCTATATAGGGCATGGCTGGGTGGTGATGAGCATGTTCAGTTCCCCTGTCCTTTCACTGGTATCAGAGCTCAGGGGGAGGGGAGAGCCATGGAGGAGGGGAAACGACTCTCTCTCTTTAGGTCTCTCTCTCTCTCTCAATCGAAGAAGAAGGAAATCCCTCTCTCTCTCTCTCTCTCTCTCTCTCTCTCTCTCTCTCTCTCTCTCTCTCTCTCTCTCTCTCTCTCTCTCTCTCTCTCTCTCTCTCTCTCTCTCTCTCTCTCTCTTCATGGAAGCTCCGGCAGGAAGGGGACGAGTAGCAAGCTTTGGAAGAAGCTTGGCGTTCTTGTTTTCTCTCAGAATCAAAGTGTCTTTTCTCTCTCTCTCAGAATTGAGATTCTCGCGGGATGCAGCCCCTGCAGACTCGAAGGGAGCAAGGGTTTTTTCTATGGGCAACCCCGCTTGCGAGGAGGAGGGCCGACTGTGGCACCGGCACAAAACACCCCACTTTTGGGCTTGACCGATGCGCGAGGCCCTGATGGGGATTATCCGTCTCTGTTCTTGCATCTCGACGCCGCCTGTGAAGAAACCATGGCGCTGCAGTTTGTTTTCCACACACATGGGCGCCCAAACCCTTAGGGTTGGTGGCCAAACAGAATTTTTTTGAAGGTTTAGGGGTGGGTACCCACAGCAGGGATCCCCCCTTTTGCTTGGGAACGAACGGGATTGTTTTCCAGGCACCGTACGCTCGTGGTGGACTCCAAAGGTGGAATGTATGGTTTCTCTTGGCTGGGAGAAGATACAGGCCGTGGGCATGGCCCCCTGAAGACACAAGCCGACAAGGACTTCTATGAGTTGGTAAGCAAGTCAACTTTAATATTTTCAATGATAACTTCTTTGAATCTCGCAGACCTATCTGCATTATACGCACAACAAGCAAAGCATGGGGCAATTTGAGCAAGTTTGGGTCTACAGTTATAGCTATCAAATTCCCAGTTTTGGTTTGGAAATTTTTGATCCTCGGCAATGTTTGCTCCTCCGTGTCAGGCAAGGCTTATGCCATACTGGTAGAGGCAAGGCCTATGGCATTTACGGTGCCAATATTTGGCAAGGCCAACCACTGATTCCACTTTCACAAAGTTGTAAACCAAGTTTGCTAGGACATGACTCCTCGGCCAATTTTTTGTCATTGTTGAAATCAGGCAACAACAGGATCTTCCCATTCTCAACAAGCGTGCTTAGACGAGTTTTCTATGCATACTGGGAGCAGAGCTCCATTTACAAATCCTCAGGATTACAATAGTCCAGCCAATCAGGTGAAAGGTACATACTTGCATGAATTTTTTCTTTTTGTTTTTGCACTACATAATACAATTCGACATGGTCAAGTAAGCTGTGAATACCCTTGTCAACTGACAAGCGTATCTGGTTGCTATCCGCATCAGAACTACATGAGAACTCATGTGAATCAAGGCTTCCTTTTGATATTTGGCATCACGTTTTCCACAGTATGGAATATGCTTTTAGCATACGAACTGGGAAACAATTGCCATAATTTTACATTCCATGCATGTGTATATGATACATATGCTAACTCCCGTGCATAGTTCATCTGGCTATGCGCCGGAATCAAACAAACTACCAGAAACCTGAACTCCATACGTTGTTAAGGGAAGCAAGGCTTCCAATTCGACATCTTGCATTGACATTTTCTCGTCTGGCTTACGCTATGAGCATGTACATGCCAAGAGGGTGTATATGATATATACAAGGACTCTCTCTCGTGCAGTAGCTATGGCTATCAACCATCTTCCAGTGAGTTTTTTCCTTCAAAATTTCAAGACAACTGGTTCCAACGGGATGACCAGGTTAGACAATTGTAAGTTTTACTTGTTTTTCATGTTTTCACATTTATTATGGACAATATTGTACGTTGTGCAAAGCAAAGTGCTTTGACATTTTTACGTGAAGCCAGCAAGGCACTTTTTGGCTCTCACGTTTGCGGCCATCGCTCTCGACGAGGAGTTAAAATTCTACATGCAAGGCATGCTGGTTGGGTGAATGTAATTCTACCGCCTCATGAATTACGCTTCCACTATCACACTCGCAACTCTGTCAAGGACACGATAAGTGATGGATTGTTTAGTATGATTGTTGTAAGCATGCCATAACATTCAAAGGAACCTAAGAATAGGACTTATTTCACAGGAAAAGTGCCATATTTAAGTCATTTTTGTATAGTCACGATCCCCTACACGATAAGTGCAACAAGATGTGACTTGTGTTTACTACTACGTCTCTCGATGCGAGCGTGATATAGCCAGATTATTGCATGCTTATAGGATAAGCTGCACGCTATGCATAAGATGCACACAAGCAGGGGTGCAGTACATACAAGACAGTAACTTAAGGAAAGTTCCTCAGTCCAGCATGCTCTCTTTCTCTCTCTCTTCTTATTTCTCTCATAGAATAATGAAAACTTCTACGACGCTTTTTAACATGTTTGTTTGAAAGTCAGCCTAAGCAAAAGGTGCTCTAACTCTCAGCTAGACATAGGGCAAGACGCCATCTAAATTATTCTTCATCGGTTCTTTCATTGAACACTAATTGCCATCAGGGCTATGAGCCACACACGTGACTACGAGTCATTGTCAGATCTCGGGTACGACCCAACGGTTGACATTCCTTCAAGAACATGTTCTTCTGATCGAACAGATTTGCCCAGTGGAGTACACATTGAACATATCGACGTTAATGGACGAGCAAGAGTCTTGTTATTTCGGAGGATTAGGGTGTCATTTTTGCACTATATGTTTCTAGTGAAATGCTCAAGTTGAGGTTTTGATACTCTTGCACTTACATCAGCTGATCTATACCATGATTCTAGAGGCAGCAAACAGTTGAGACAGCATGGCTGTTGATACGAGCTAGGCATCTCACTTGTGTGGATTTCTTGCTCTCTTTATAGTACTACGAGTGTCTACGACATCACAGTTTTGGGGTACGACCCATATCGGGTGCTTGCTAAATCACCCCATACACATAGAGGATCACAGTTTGATCTATTTCCGTTATACTTTCAAGGAAAGAATTCCGCAATCTACCACGCGGTAGTGGAAAAATTCAACTTTTCAAGTTGTTTCTTGTCATTGTATACACGGTTAACTAAGTTGGTTACCGTCACAACCTGCTAGTTGAGCAATTTCTACAAAGGGTCTTACCAAGGGGTTTGACTACGTAGATTCTACCCAATGGGTTTGGATTGTGAAGGTAACACCCAGGGTTCCTAGTGCAATGCTGCTTGGTTTTTTCACAGGGCGGAGATGTACTCCTGTGCATTTGAATACAGGTAACTGAACTTTCAGTTCAATCCCCAAGGCCATGCCAAGGGCATGTCAAAACAAGTATTTTGGGCCATAGTGACCAAAGTACAATAATGCTGCTATGAATCCACTTATAGGATTCGATTTGGCACATGTTGTCACATGGGATACAACATGCTCTACGAACTCAAAGAGTTCGGTTTAGCCAGTGTGGAGCAATGAATGAGGGTCCCTCTCACTCTTGTCGCAGAGTGTTTAGAGTTACCTCCACACACAAGTGCATCTTGTACTTGAAGGATGTTCTTTTTCAGACATCCTTAGTTGAGACATATTCCACATGTGGCGAATATGAGTCTCCGGGACTGACACTGGCGTCCCCTATTTCAAATATGTGTCACAACAAAGTCCCTAGGTGCTGGTCACATCTGTTTTTTAGACCATTTTCAGCACGACGTATCAGGAGCAATTTCAGTGGCCAAAAATTGTCGGATACTTAGAATGACTTGTTCAGCTACAAGTACTACTAAACAACATTACAGATGGTTGTTTATACATATAGCAAGGCTATAAGTTGTTAATGAAAAAGTTTCATTGTCTGTACCTAATAGTGATCAATGTTTCACCTTCTATTGTGATTCAGACGTTTCAGCAAGGCTTGCAAAAGCTTGCAACTGAAAGTATTTAGTTTCTCTTCAGAACTATTTACATTCCCTTTTAATGTGTGCTAGGCGCATCACATTGCCATAAGTATCGGCAAGGATCACCATGGATATACAGGTTCGGATCTGTTTTTTGCTAAATGCATGCACACTAGGTGTTATGGGCCCTAGTGTTTAGCAAAGGCTGATTTGGAACGGCATGCATATTCCTCAAGTTGTTGCTTATGAAGCATTTTGCACTCTATGTGCACTATCTCTAGGAGATTACTTTTGGGTCTACTAATCACCAATAGAGGTCATGGCTCGGTTTGAGTGTTTGTCGATTTTTCAAGTTAACCAAGATGGTTATTCCGAACATTGTTGATTCCTCAACAATGTTATACGCTACTGTGATTCCCCGTTTACCAGTCGTCTGGGAAGACTGTCTGTAAACCGTGGGGGAACCACACCTCAGTACTGTCAGTATCCAAGGGGATTGACAGATTACAAAGTGTAATCTTGGGCTACAGGATATGCAAAGTGTGTACATTAGCACCAAGCAATCAAATTCATAAGCATTTATTGCTCTTTTTGGAGTTTACTTACTATCAGTTAACGCATGTTGCGACTAGGTAGTCTCTTCATGTATAACTTAGGTTCTCAACCTTGAACACTTGTTAGGGTGGGGTTGTTTACTGATGATGAAAATTGGGACCAAGTCAAGGACTTAAAATTGGCTGATGAGTTTTGTCAGCAAGTTACTTTCATAGAAAGTGACAAGAAGTACTGTTTTTGGTACACCTGTGTTGTGATAAACTCGTTTACCATGATCATGAGTGTTCTAAATGGAGTCTACACACTATGTTTGCATAGGAACCGGTACCATCAGATGGTTACAAACGGACAACAGTGTGGAAAATCAAGATGTTACTCTTGGTTTCATTCAACCTCCTACTGAACCAGGTTCCGCTCAAATGAGCCGTTGGATCCATGTGGGATGTTACGGTAGAAAACATTGGTGTTCTTATGAAGATACCATCACTTATGTTTTTGCAGACGAAAACGCTTCTCCAAGGGGGGAGTAATGTCAGGACAATGATAGGACCAGTCCGGGCCAAGGGCCAAGACGGACATGCAGTCAAGGGGGACCCTATATTTAGAAGGGCAAGGGCCTATATAGGGCATGGCTAGGTGGTGATGAGCATGTTCAGTTCCCCTGTCCTTTCATCAGCCTAACAAGATCTAGAGATTTCCTTCATGTCCCTATCTTGTCATATGTGTCCTCGATTGACATTATGTTGATCTAGGTTGTGTTACATGCACTTTATGGGTGGTGTGATTCGCTCCCGCAACAGAGTTCTTAGTGTAAGTGGAGTCATTATAATTGTAAGTGGAGTCATTATAATTGTAGCTAGTGTCAACTAGCAAGTTAGATAGTGCTAGCAAGGGTTTAGGCATTAGTGACTCTCAGATAACAGAGTTAAAGTTAGTGCTATGATTAGTTAGAAGTTGGTTAGAAACTCTTGCCTGTTAATATTGATTTAGATCTATAAAAACATTCAAGTTTGTCATTAGAGTAACTAAATCCATAGCCATTCTTATAGACACTATTTGATGATGATGATAATGTTAGCAAGGGTGTATTAGTATTGGGATGCTTTGTTTCTTGATTTCCAGACTCATTAAAGCAAAAGATCAAGGTCTTTTGGGATTGTCCTGGACGATGATGTTAATATTCATCTTCTCATGAAGGGAGAGATTGATTTGAAAATTGTGTGTGTGTGTGTAGCAGTTCTAAATCTATATATATATATATATATATATACGCAAACGAACACTAACTGTTCACAGACTAACAATTCTAGAAAAGTACATTGGATTTGCACAATAATTTATTTGCAGTTGAAAATAAATTTTGTACAAGGTAATGAAGATAACAAAATACAGCTCAAGAATCCTTAAACCCAAAGTCTAGGAAATTTTGCATCACACTAAGAGATCCACCATTTGTTAAGAACTGGACGTTTAAATCAAGGAAGGTAGCCCTCACTTGCACCCATAGCCACAAGAAAACAGTTCGTTAGAACGTGACTGTACGCAGGTGATGCTGGGCATCCCAGTTGTTATCCATGTCACCATAAAAAAAACATAGTTCTTAACTTGTAATTTGTTCTTTTAGATTAAAAGGTTTTAAAAAAAAAACAACGATGATCCTTGGCTTTTCTGCCAATCTGATACAGACGGTACCCAACCCCATGGAGCAGCCATAAATTCTGATTATTTTTTCTCAAAACGCATTTTTTTTACCAATTTTAAGGTTTAAAGGAGTTTAAGGGGAACCTTAAATTTTTACCAGAACTTCATCCTTAACTAGATAAGAGTGACTTATATTCCATTTGAAGTAGTCTCAAGCCAGACCAAAACTACCCACTTCCTTGTATATCAACAACATTTGTAATAGAACCTTTTATTCGGAAATAGTTTTATAATTGGGTTGGGATATCCCCAAAAAAAATTTAGTATTTACCACTTATTACCTAGCTAAGATACCCCTTTCTTAGAAAAAAAATCATAACCATTATTCCCAAAAATCCTTACTATTATATTATGTCACTCCTACTGCTGCCACATGCTAGCTAACAAATGTATACTACAATATATTGGACTACTTAGTCACAGTGAGCCAACTTAGACTCGGTCTGAAAAAAAATTAAAAAAAGAATCTCCGGTCATGCCCAGATAGAGGGAACTATATGCCATACTCATCTACCATATAATGCATTCATTCCTATCAAATATTTGAAACTAGGGCAATAAATCCGAAGTAATCAGTAAATTCAGAGTATCATTTTAGTTACATCAGTAAATAAAAACGTTTGTTTCTTAAAAAAACATCAGAGTAACCAGCCACGATCCGCTTAATGTCACTATATGATTTACCCTATAGTATCGAGATCAAACCTACTAGCAAGATGGTAGGTAAGGACAAGTGCCTATATACTTTAAATGAGAAAAAGAAGCCATCAGAAGATGGTAAGAAAATTGAATTGAGTAGCCAAGGTTCGACATAACCTCAGCCATCAGAAATCTGTCAAAACATTGAACTAGTGATAGGTTTATCAGAACCTACCACTACTCTTCCTAGCATATGATGATGAAACTTGCTTTTATTCAACCTTAGTCCGGTATGTGCAGTCAGCATATAGGGCACCATACCAGAAGCCAGTACTCAGTATATACAAATTAATCTTTTAGCCGATTCAGTACGATAGGCAACTGGTAAAAATGATCAATCTTACTTGTAAAAAATGGTCGAGTTAAGTTGAAAAAACATTATTTACTCCTACAATGGGGTATGCGAAGCCTTACATGACCTACTGTAATATCAGATGCCTGGCCACCATTTCCAAAAAAATCAGTTTTGAATGACCTCTGAATAATCTTAAGTAGTTTTAATAAAATAGGCCCCAGAATTAGTAACAGATTTAATTCCGAGTAAGTCCTTTTACCAAAATTACCTCAGCAAAGTAACCAAACTTATCCAACCACTCACATACATCTCATTATTTTGTGAAGGACAGGTTATTTTCAGATTTGCAGTACTCCTTTCATGAGTACATTACCCAATTGAGTAACAATATTACCAGAGTCAACCGTATATACACTCCATGTCATTTAAATACCCCACCATCCTCATTTTCATGCAGTCATAAGATAAGAAATACACCTAACAATCTGCCTTTTTTCAAGAAATTATAAAGGACAATTTTTACTCAAAAAAAACCAGTTAAACAGCCCCCTTTTTTTTCAACCAGATTTATTTATTTCCATCAAACATTACTCAGTAGTTACTGCGCTTTTTTCATAAGGAGGAAGAGCCATGTTCCTGAGCCAGTCTATCTATACTTTAAATAGCAATATGCATCATTAGTCGAGGCAAAACCCCCATTCCAATCTGTCAAAATTTACCATACTTTACCACATACTTTTCTCCTCATAAACCTTTTAAGAACAATCTCCGGAGCAAGCTAAAAGATAGAAAAAACAGTCTATTTAACTGGTTTTTTCCGTTAAGAGCAAAAAAAGATTTCCCATTTTTTTAAAATTCAGGAATCAAAAAAACAGATTTCTGTTAACCTGTAGATCAGGAGACGACGACGCCTCCACAATGGCTTTCTCTGATTTTTTTCGCATGTTGAGCCACAGCAACCAGTAGATAAAATACACATAGTTTTGAACTAACACACGCACAGATACAATAACAGAGCACGCAACTATGTGAGTATGATAACTCACCTTAGAAGTTATATTTATACAGTTGATGCTCCTCTGTAGCAGACGTGACCATTGAGTTGGACAGGTAAATCCCACAAGCGAGGATGTCAGTACAGGCACGTACACCAGGATCCCGCACAGCCCAAGATCCGGAGGGTAACAGGTAAGATTCCACCATATCAGCACCTTATGCTCAAGGAAAAAGGGCGGGGAAGATAGTCATCGCAGACCATACCCCAAAACCTAAGCGGTGGCGTGCAGTAGAGGCAAGAAGGACCCCAAGACACGCTTACAAAAATTAAAGATTAGTACTGTGACCAGAAAATGTGAAGCCAAGTCGGGCAGTCCACCTCAACCTATGGTAAATTAAGATAGCATTAATTCCCATAGTCAAAGCCCGGCTTTTTCGACAAAAAGCAAGTAAACTGTATTCGTCATCGGATATTTAAAACCCAGTAGGTATTTTTATCTGCTATCCTAGCCCGACTTTAAGTTTTAGCATTCCACTAGTGTAAAAAACCATTCTACACTGTGAGTGTATGATACATTTTGGGTAAACTTTCCAAATCACAATAAGTCTTAAGAGTCAATAAACTGGTTTTATAATAAATGGTTGGTTATATTAAAAAAAAATCTCAAGTATCATTTCCAAAGTAAGTGGTCTTCAACTTTTTTATTTAAGTTAAATGTAAAGCCCGGTCAGACAGTCTACATCACCCCAAGGTAAAATTAAATTGCAATAATTCCCATAATCACACCCAAGTCTATAGACTCATAGCTAGTAAGTTGTATCAGGTCTCGGGTATATATACACAGTAGGTATTTATACCTGCTATCCATGCCCTATACTAAGCTTCACCACTCCCTATAGTGTGAAAAAACGGGAGCACAATTTACAGTGTGAGAGTACACACAATTTTAGGCACACTTTCCTATTTCTAATTTGGTTTAGGGAAAAAAATGGTTTTATTAAAGATGGTTGGTCAAATATAAAACCCCAAGTACAGAGTATCATTTCCAAAGTTGGGCTTTCTTCAACTATTTTGCATCCTTGGTGTATTATGGCCTACAGTCATGACCAGCAACTGCACATCTCTTTATGTCAAATGAATCTATACGTCGATCAACATTACTCCGTTATGAACTTCATCTATTTCCGCAGTTAGGAACCTCTGTTTTCCAAACAAAGTGGTGGACGTATCAGGACCGAGTGACACGAGTGACACTTTGGGGTCGTGAACATTTCAAGAATAATATCCGATTGGCGATGTTTACTGAAGCAGTGGGTCTAGGGCCAAAGTATTATTATATCGAGCATTCAATAAAGCCTGGTTTTTCAGATCGGCTATATCTGCTATCCCAGTTTCTACCTCCTCATAAGATTTTCCTATATCGTAGTTATGGTCATCAGCTACGAGGATATTTTAAATGTACTCATCACACTCGGGAGTATGGGGTAGCCTTGGCGACTCGTATCGTGCCTTTGGCTGAGAGGCCAAATACTTGCTTCTACTGTGATAGTTGTTTGTGTGATCATGTAATGAGCGGCATAATAGAGATGTAGATGCAAGGCTCCTGAAATAATCACCAGCTAAGCTTTTTTGTCCAGTTGACAGCTTTGTGTGTGTGTGTGTGTGTGTGTGTGCCCACCCATTCCCAGGCACCTTATCCTATGAGGTAGTAGACCCCATAGAATAGGGGCCTACCACCTCATGAAGTGTTTGTATTAGTTTGCAACAAGCTATGATGTGGTTAGATTCATTCTGATTTAAGTAGATTTATCAGATTTTGTAAGTCAAACTTAAGGTAGGTCCAATTGTGTTTTTCTAAGGAGTTGCAGATGCATGCAACAAGGTCTTTTTTTGTAAACATGTTCTTAATGAACTTGGTAATCAAAGTTTCGATCTCTTCATATGCTCTAAAACAGTCGGAAGAGGCATACATTATAAGAAAAAGCGTTCCTAGACAGGTGTGTAGAGAATTTTTGTACGGTCTATTGCTTTTTTTTCTTCGTAAATTCAGCGGACACAAGCTTAAGCTTTTCTCTTTTCCAAAAAAAAGGAGTATAAAAGTTTCCCAAAAATGGGGAAGTTAAAGTAAACTCAATATTCAGGAAGTGTGTTCTAGAAATGATCCATTTATCCTGCCATAGTACTCTCTCAGAGAATGTAGGTTCAATACTTAAGCAAGGTGGATATATATCTTTAAGAGTAATCTCAAATATGGGGTTGTTGAGGCTACACAGGTCATCCATAAATCTGAATGAATGTGCAAAATGTGTGAGTAACGAATTACTTGCTGGGTTATTTAATATTTTTAGGAGCCATTGATATTCGAAGTAACAGAGATAAAGATTACACATAATCAGAGAGCATGCAAAACCCATTGGGATCCCTAGAGTTTGTTTGTAGCAGGTATTACCTAATTGGATACAACTGTTATTCAGTAGCCAAAAGATATACTTATATAGATCTTCCTCTTTAAAGATGAAAGGTGCAGATTTATTCGATTTTTTTACCCATCCTTTATTCCCTTTTTGTGAGATGCATGTATACCCAAGTTCCTTTCTGTGGGCAAAGGCAATCTTTATAAGACACGATAAGGTATAAATAAGCCCAAATGGCCCATCTAAAGGGATATTTTCATAGCATTGAGTTATGTCTGTCATGAAGATAGAGTAAATGCTTTCTGGGAGGTTGATAAACACCTCAGGTGCGTTTTTTATGACCCAAAAAGGGCAATAATCTACATTTTTGAATCTCATTATATCTGTGTTTGATGGCACAAATATTTTCGATTTCTAGTAGGACAAAATTTAAGGAGTGGGTGATATCATTTGTAATACAAGAGAACAGGCTTTTGGAAGCGTCAGAAATCCATCTAAATTTATGATTATGATTCTTTTATGTTGGGAAGAGTACAGGAACTTTCAGAGATTCAGGACTATAATCGAGTCCTGATAATTCATTGTTCAATGTTGTAGCTACGCAAAGTGGAGAGTAATCAAGTTTAAGAAAGTCATTACTATTAAGTCTTGAACTGGCAGCCTCAAATGCCAATTTTTTACATATAAAGGATGCAGTGTTTGAGGCTTTATCTAGGCCAATAATGAGCCATTTCTTTTTAATATCACAAATAGAGGTCTTTATTTTTGGCATAAGCTAGGTAGTATCAGTGCTTAGCCATACTTGTGGCATAAGACTGATCTTTTTCCAAAAAATTCTTTTTGAGCGTTGATGTAAGTTGGATGTGAACTTCCTCCTCCAGTTGGAGTTTTAAGGCCAAGTCGGCCAGCCATTCAAGTAGTGCTGATAAGGCACTTTAAGGATTTAGTGGAAAAGGAGGAATATGATTCAAGCCATTACTCAAGAGACTCCTTACTTGAGGATCCAAAATGATTTCTAAGTTAGATGTACAAACATGTAAACCAAAGTCAGTGAAGTTTTTACAAAATTTTTGAAATAGATGACAAGAGCAGATAGGTATCTCATTATTATGGAGAAACTCATTGGAATAAAAAAGATTCTTAATAGGCCGCAAGTATTTCCAACCAATCATCACATCCTTTAGTAATAAATTTGACCCAAAAATATGTCCAAAACATTCTGCAAAGATAGCTTGGGGAGTAAAGAAATCCAAAATTTTGCTTGTAAACAAGCAATGTGAGAAAATCTTGTTCCACACTTCTTCCTTTGGAGGTAGGTAACGTCTTTCGCAAGCAATCCTTTGATCCTGCATATTACATATCCAAAAGGTTTCTGACTGGTAGGTTTCTTCCCCTACCTCTCACATAACTTCTACCTCTCCCTCTTCCAAACACAGATTCACTCGAGGAGGGAGTTAAGAAAGAGGTGTAAGACGCCGCCGGAGAGACAAGAGTATTAGGACGTTTGGAAACTTGAGATTCATCCACTTCAATATTCGGTTTAATTTGGCCAACTATACTTTTGATACCCTTAAAGCCGCCATAAGTGGTTAGCAGAGTCCCACATCCATCAGATCCAAGCTCTTCAAGTGTGTCACGCATAATTGATCTATATTGAATAAAGGCAATTTGAGCTAAGACCAGATCCTTCGCTTGTCCACCAAGCCAAGAGCAAAAGAGGGAAAGGTGAATTTCTTCTGCTTTATCGGGAAAGATACTAGGGAGATTGTTCAAGGCATACCAAATAGCATGGTCAAACCAAATTATGCTTGACTTGCAAGAAGCTTTGGGGTCTAAGAATCTGCAAGCACACTTAAGGTAAGGCCTAAACACATTCCACACTGTCTCGGTGTAGTAATCAGCATTGCTTTTACTAAAGGTCATCACTCCTTTAGTTCTTGCATATAAACCTGTATTCGAACTACATTTTTTATCATCAAGGAAACTCATATTGAAAGGAGCTTTAATCAGATCCCCTTTGTCCAAGAGCTGGATCCCTTTCAGAACTTTAAGTTTGCATTCCTCAATAGTAGCAGGGGCCAAGTTGGTAAGGAAGACCCAGGTTTCCATGGATATGGGTGCAAGAAATCCTTTATTCGAAAACATCCATAGCCTGTGCTCTACTCCCAAGGATTCTACCTCAACTTGTCGTGACGGTAAAAAAGGAAAGGCCCTAGAGACTTTCGGTACCATGTCCAAAAGCGAAGCTTCATTGAATGAACAAAGGTCTTTCAGAAATTCCTTTACTGCTTCTAAAGCAGCTGCGTCTCTACAGAAGAGGCTATTCGGTGGAGGGACAATAGGCATAGAGGGAGCAGCAACAAAGATCGGACTAAGCCCACAAAATTTTCTAAGAAGACTGGACAGTTCAGAACCTTTGGAAGAAAAAGACACTAAGTCTTGAATACGTGCTTTGGAAAGTCCAGCCAGATTCGAAGTAAATTCCATCAAAAGGTTGATACCATCATAATTGTTTTTTTACAAGGAGAGCTAGTACTTTAACCCATAGGTCAAATGAAATCAGCTGGACAAGAGATAGACTAGACTCCTTCGAAGCATCATAAATTAAGGCAGAAGCTTCTCTATCTTGTATACATTTTAGTACAAGAAGAGAGGCAAGAGAAAGGGGTTCCACAGGAAGAGCCAGTCCTTGGGAAAGGGAAACAATCCGCAAAATAATCATTAGTTAGAATTCCATAGTCTAGGAAGAGGAGTATAGACCTGAAGATCTAATACAAAGAGTTACATCTTTTTGAATTTAATAGCCTATGAAGATAAGGCCTAGTCCTATGTGAGATACAAGGGAAGGTCTTTTCTATTTCTTTAGCTAGTCGTAATTTCTCTGAAATCATAGCTTTATTTTCTGGGTCAGAGCAGACTTTCATTCTTGCAGTGAGCTTTCCCACAACTTGGTTAACAGAAGTAATAGATCATGTAAATGATAGTATTTAAAGTAAAGTGAGAAACATGAATATAAAGTGGAATGGTAGTGCTAGCAACCTTTTCACCAGTCAGGTTAAAAAAACCACAGAGACTGTGTGATAGCACCCCAGCCTATTAGAGTACAAAACATTATACTATAATAGGCGAAAGTTTCTAGCATTGTCTGAGACAGAAAAACTGTCAAGTCAATCTCTATTTTGCGTTTATTGTGTTAGTCTGTGAACAGTTAGTGTTCGTTTGCGTATATATATATATATATATATATATATATATATATATATATATATATATAGATTTAGAACTGCACAGTGGATTTGCACAATAATTTATTTGCAGTTGAAAATAAATTTTGTACAAGGTAATGAAGATAACAAAATACAGCTCAAGAATCCTTAAACCCAAAGTCTGGGAAATTTTGCATCACACTAAGAGATCCACCATTAGTTAAGAACTGGACATTTTAATCAAGGAAGGTAGCCCTCACCTGCACCCATAGCATAAAGAAAACAGTTCGTTAGCACCTGACTATACGCAGGTGATGCTGGGCATCCCAGTTGTTATCCATGTCACCATAAAAAAAACATAGTTCTTAACTTGTAATTTGTTCTTTTAGATTAAAAGGTTTTAAAAAAAAAACAACGATGATCCTTGGTTTTTCTGCCAATCTGATACAGACGGTACCCAACCCCATGGAGCAGCCATAAATTCTGATTATTTTTTCTCAAAACGCATTTTTTTAACCAATCTTAAGGTTTAAAGGAGTTTAAGGGGAACCTTAAATTTTTACCAGAACTTCATCCTTAACTAGATAAGAGTGACTTATATTCCATTTGAAGTAGTCTCAAGCCAGACCAAAACTACCCACTTCCTTGTATATCAACAACATTTGTAATAGAACCTTTTATTCGGAAATAGTTTTATAATTGGGTTGGGATATCCCCAAAAAACAATTAGTATTTACCACTTATTACCTAACTGAGATACCCCTTTCTTAGAAAAAAATCATAACCATTATTCCCAAAAATCCTTACTATTATATTATGTCACTCCTACTGCTGCCCCATGCCAGCTAACAAATGTATACTACAATATATTGGACTACTTAGTCACAGTGAGCCAACTTAGACTCAGTCCGGAAAAAATTTAAAAAAAGAATTTCCGGTCATGCCCAGATAGAGGGAACTATATGCCATACTCATCTACCATATAATGCATTCATTCCTATCAAATATCTGAAACTAGGGCAATAAATTCGAAGTAATCAGTAAATTCAGAGTATCATTTTAGTTACATCAATAAATAAAAACGTTTGTTTCTTAAAAAAACATCAGAGTAACCAGCCACGATCCGCTTAATGTCACTATATGATTTACCCTATAGTATCGAGATCAAACCTACTAGCAAGATGGTAGATAAGGACAAGTGCCTATATACTTTAAATGAGAAAAAGAAGCCATCAGAAGATGGTAAGAAAATTGAATTGAGTAGCCAAGGTTCGACATAACCTCAGCCATCAGAAATCTGTCAAAACATTGAACTAGTGATAGGTTTATCAGAACCTACCACTACTCTTCCTAGCATATGATGATGAAACTTGCTTTTATTCAACCTTAGTCCGGTATGTGCAGTCAGCATATAGGGCACCATACCAGAAGCCAGTACTCGGTATTTACAAATTTATCTTTTAGCCGATTCAGTACAATAGGCAATTGGTAAAAATGATCAATCTTACTTGTAAAAAATGGTCGAGTTAAGTTGAAAAAACATTCTTTACTCCTACAATGGGGTATGCGAAGCCTTACATGACCTACTGTAATATCAGATGCCTGGCCACCATTTCCAAAAAAAACCAGTTTTGAATGACCTCTGAATAATCTTAAGTAGTTTTGAATGACCTTTGAATAATCTTAACCAGTTTTCAATGACCTCTGAATAATCTTAAGTAGTTTTAATAAAATAGGCCCCAGAATTAGTAACAGATTTAATTCCAGGTAAGTCCTTTTACCAAAATTACCTCAGCAAAGTAACCAAACTTATCCAACCACTCACATACATCTCATTATTTTGTGAAGGACAGGTTATTTTCAGATTTGCAGTACACCTTTCATGAGTACATTACCCAATTGAGTAACAATATTACCAGAGTCAACCGTATATACACTCCATGTCATTTAAATACCCCACCATCCTCATTTTCATGCAGTCATAAGATAAGAAATACACCTGACAATCTGCCTTTTTTCAAGAAATTATAAAGGACAATTTTTACTCAAAAAAAACCAGTTAAACAGCCCCCTTTTTTTTCAACCAGATTTATTTATTTCCATCAAACATTACTCAGTAGTTACTGCGCTTTTTTCATAAGGAGGAAGAGCCATGTTCCTGAGCCAGTCTATCTATACTTTAAATAGCAATATGCATCATTAGTCGAGGCAAAACCCCCATTCCAATCTGTCAAAAGTTACCATACTTTACCACATACTTTTCTCCTCATAAACCTTTTAAGAACAATCTCCGGAGCAAGCTAAAAGATAGAAAAAACAGTCTATTTAACTGGTTTTTTTCCGTTAAGAGCAAAAAAAGATTTCCCTTTTTTAAAAAATTCAGGAATTAAAAAAACAGATTTCTGTTAACCTGTAGATCAGGAGACGACGACGCCTCCACAATGGCTTTCTCTGATTTTTTTCGCATGTTGAGCCACAGCAACTAGTAGATCAAATACACACAGTTTTGAACTAACACACGCAGAGATACAATAACAGAGCACGCAGCTATGTGAGTATGATAACTCACCTTAGAAGTCAGTAGCAGACGCGACCATTGAGTTGGACAGGTTAAGCCCACAAACGAGGATGTCAGTACAGGCACGTACACCAGAATCCCTCACAGCCCAAGATCCGGAGGGTAACAGGTAAGATTCCACGATATCAGCACCTTATGCTCAAGGAAAAATGGCGGGGAAGACAGTCATCGCAGACCATACCCCAAAACCTAAGCGGTGGCGTGCAGTAGAGGTAAGAAGGACCCCATGCCACGCTTTCAAAAATTAAAGATTAGTACTGTGACCAGAAAATGTGAAGCCAAGTCGGGCAGTCCACCTCAACCTATGGTAAATTAAGATAGCATTAATTCCCATAGTCAAAGCCCGGCTTTTTTGACAAAAAGCAAGTAAACTGTATTCGTCATCGGATATTTAAAACCCAGTAGGTATTTTTATCTGCTATCCTAGCCCGACTTTAAGTTTTAGCATTCCACTAGTGTAAAAAACCATTCTACACTATGAGTGTATGATACATTTTGGGTAAACTTTCCAAATCACAATAAGTCTTAAGAGTCAATAAACTGGTTTTATTATAAATGGTTGGTTATATAAAAAAAAAATCTCGAGTATCATTTCCAGAGTAAGTGGTCTTCAACTTTTTTATTTAAGTTAAATGTAAAGCCCGGTAAAGCCCGGTCAGACAGTCTACATCACCCCAAGGTAAAATTAAATAGCAATAATTCCCATATCCACACCTAGGTCTATAGACTCATAGCTAGTAAGTTCTATCAGGTCTCGGGTATATATACGCAGTAGGTATTTATACCTGCTATCCATGCCCTATACTAAGCTTCACCACTCCCTATAGTGTGAAAAAAAGGGAGCACAATTTACAGTGTGAGAGTAAACACAATTTTAGGCACACTTTCCTATTTCCAATTTGCTTTAGGGAAAAACTGGTTTTATTAAAGATGGTTGGTCAAATATAAAACCCCAAGTACAGAGTATCATTTCCAGAGTTGGGCTTTCCTCAACTATTTTGCATCCTTGGTGTATTATGGCCTACAGTCATGACCAGGTTTTTTTCGTAGCAACTGCAGATCTCTTTATGTCAAATGAATCTATACGTCGAGCAACATTACTCCGTTATGAACTTCATCTATTTCCGCAGTTAGGAACCTCTGTTTCCCAAACAAAGTGGTTGACGTATCAGGACCGAGTGACACGAGTGACACTTTGGGGTCGTGAACATTTCAAGAATAATATCCGATTGGCGATGTTTACTGAAGCATTGGGTCTAGGGCCAAAGTACTATTATATCGAGTATTCAATAAAGCCTGGTTTTTCAGATCGGCTATATCTGCTAGCCCAGTTTCTACCTCCTCAGAAGATTTTCCTATACCGTAGTTATGGTCATTAGCTACGAGGATATTTTAACTGTACTCATCACACTCGGGAGTATGGGATAGCCTTGGCGACTCGTATCGTGCCTTTGCCTGAGAGGCCAAATACTTGCTTCTACTATGATAGCTGTTTGTGTGATCATGTAATGAGCGTCATAATAGAGATGTAGATGCAAGGCTCCTGAAATAATCATCAGCTAAGCTTTTTTGTCCAGTGAGCTTTTTTTTTGTGTGTGTGTGTGGTGTACACGCGTGCTTGTATGTATACAATGTAGAGAGAGAGAGAGAGAGAGAGAGAGAGAGAGAGAGAGAGAGAGAGAGAGAGAGAGAGAGAGAGAGAGAGAGAAGGTGTCACCTATTGAAGGGTGGCCACCATAGACAATAAGAGAGAGGAGAAAAAAGGTGCCATCTGCAAGGAGCATGACACCAAGAGTGTGAAGATGAGAGAGAGAGAGAGAGAGAGAGAGAGAGAGAGAGAGAGAGAGAATTTCTTGTAGTAGATGACACTATGCAGAGAAGGAGAGAGTGAACTAGAGAGAGAGAGGGGGGGGGGGGCACTTTAAAGAAAAGAAAACAATATAGGAAAAATAAAGGAGAAGAGAACCACAAATATACAATGTGAAGTTGACCACCTCTTTATATGGACACAAAAAGTCTTTTGATTTTCCACCTTCATATGTCTTTTGACTTTACACCTTCATTTGTCTTTTCATTACCTAAACTCACCCTTCACTTACACAATTAATATGTTTTGAAAGACTTTTTATTCTTTAAAATTGGGGAGACCTAATGAAAGGAGTTTTAATTCACATCCAAATTCACTTAAAAAGATCAATTAAAAACACTAAAATTTCAACCATGAAACCTCAACTCTCATACAAGCACAAATCCCATTCAAAACCCAAACCTCTTTCATGGAATCATGTAGCCTTGTCCCCAATTACAAAGTCGTAACTTCAAACGGTTGAAAGGAAATCACGAGCTTCCACCTTTACGATGACCATTTTATAATTTTCTAGATATTTTAGAGCTTCTGTATTGAATCCCACACACCACTTTGATAAATGGAAACCCTAATTCACTCCCTCACAAGCTCATATACAAGATTGCAGAGAGACGGAACAAATGCACTCAACAACAATTAGTCCAAGGAGAAGGGAGTTTACAGAGGTAAAAATAAACTCTCTCCTGAAGAGCTAGAAGATTTTCCTAAGGATCACAAATGTTTCAAGTGTGGGGAGCAAGGACATGGCTACCATTCTTGTCCCAAAAGAAATACCCGCAATGAGACTCCTAGAGCTGTCATGGTTGAAACTCCAAAAGAGGATGCTCATTGCAAAGGATCACCTCTCTCCTATGCTTGGGGAAAGGTAAGGGAGCATGATGCCTTTAGCCTATTTGACCCTGGCACTCACAATTTTATATCAACGGAGTTGGCCACCAAGTTAGGCATTCAAGCTCATGATATGGGAGATGTTGTTGTAGCCGATGGAGCCTTCAAGTGGCAAGAAGCTGCAGTTACTCCCTTAATTGGGAAATTGAGACTTCATGTCCAAGGCTATGCTGACAAAGAAATTTTATATCAACAGAGTTGGCCACCAAGTTAGGCATTCAAGCTCATGAGATGGGAGATGTTGTTGTAGCCGATGGAGCCTTCAAGTGGCAAGAAGCTACAGTTACTCCCTTAATTGGGAAATTGAGACTTCATGTCCAAGGCTATGCTGACAAAGAAAATTTCTTCATCTCTCCTCTCAAGTATGAAGATATCATCCTAGGGGTACCATGGTTTGACCGTATGTTTGTTAAGGTAAAGCTCCCTTAAAGAAGGTTGTATTTCAAGTACAGGGAAAAGAACATGTACATAGATGCTAATGAGCCTGGTCGTACCATACCCCTTGTAAATTCTCTTGCTTTTGACAAATCGATGAAAAGCTTAGTTTTGGGTACATGATTTTTGTCAAAGAGTCCCTAAAAAGTCCTAATGTTTCATCAAATAAAAATGGTAGAAATCAAGAAGAGTTAGACTTGTCTAACTTTCTCAATAGATTCCAAGATGTTTTTATCGATGATATCCTTATGGACTTACCTCCAAAATGAGGGGATGATGACCATTGAACTCAGCTCCTACCACGAAGCTCACCGCCTAACAAGCCTCCTTATCGAGTTTCCCAAGCTCAACAAGAGGAGATCATGAGGCAAGTACAAGAATTGGTAGACAAAGGGATGGTGAGGCCTAGTTCCTCCCCCTTCTGCTCACCTGTTTTGTTAGTGCAAAAGAAAGACGGCACCTACCGCATATGTGTGGACTATAGGGCACTAAACCAATCACTATCAAAAACAAATTTCTCATACCGCGGGTCTAAGATTTGTTTGATAAACTGCAAGGATCTACCTACTTCAGTAGGATTGACCTTAAAAGTGGCTATCATCAAATAATGATAGTGAATATAGATATTTTAAAGACAGCGTTTTGTACAATGTTTGGTCTTTATGAATATCTTGTCATGCGTTTTGGTTTGACAAATGCTCTAGCCACGTTCAATCGTTTAATGTACCCTACTGCAAATTCATGAGAGTGTTCTTTGATTATATAGTCATCTACTCCAAATCCTTGGAGGAGCACAAGCAACATCTCCAAGTAATTTTTCAAGCTTTGAGGGAGAACAAACTTTTTGTCAATCAAAAGAAGAGTGAATTTTTCCTTCAAGAGATTCAATACTTAGGTCATATTATCTCTCAAGATGGTATCTGTATGGATCCATTAAAGTTGGAGGTAATAAAAGCATGGCCTAATCCAAGGAATCTACATGAGCTAAGAAGCTTTATTGGTGTGTATGCATACTATAGACACTTCATAGCAAAATTCTCTCAAATAGCAGGACCATTATATGACTTAACAAAGAAGAACGCTAAGTACTCATGGACTATTAATGAGGAAAATTATTCTGACAAGCTCAAAGAGGAGCTTACCTCCCAACCAGTGCTTATGCTTCCGGATCTCTCAAAACCATTTGAGGTCCAATGTGGTGCTTGTGGTGATTGCCTTGGAGCCATTTTGCTTCAAGAAGGGAATTTCATAGCATATGAGAGCCGAAGGCTCAATGCTGATGAATGAGTCTTAGGCATATATGAAAAAGAGCTTTTAGCTGTTCTACATGCCCTAGACACATGGAAGCACTATCTATTGGAGACTCCATTTATTTTGCAAACGGACCACCAAAGTCTCACAAGTACTTCATGACACAAACAAAGCTTTTCAACAAGAAAATGAGGTGGGAAAATTTTGTTTTGAAATTTAATTTTCATATTGCTCACGTTACTTGTAAGCATAATCAAGTGGCCGATGCATTATCACAACGATCAAGAGCCAATGCAGTGTCTATAGCAACTCACAAATGATCTAACTTCTATGATAAATGAGTATGCCACTGACCCCGACTTTAGAGACATAATGTCGGACCTTGACTTGGGGAATAAATAAGAACCATTCACCTTGCAAGATGGTTATCTTCTCCATGGAAATAGGCTATGTGTTACCCATTCCCTTCGTGAGAAAGTCATGTATGAATCTCATTCTCCTCCCTATGCGGGGCATCAAGGCATTCAACCTACTCTTTGAGGAGTAGAGATGTATTTCTATTGGCCTACCATGAAAATGGACATACAAGAGTATGTTTCAAAATGTGTGGTATGCCAAAAGACCAAGTATGATAGAGGGAAGCATCCTGGATTTACTCTAGCCATTGCCCATTCCTAATTTGCCATGCGAGAGTATGTCCATGGATTTTATCTTTGGATTACCCAAGTCTATCCATGGGAATACGAAAATATGAAAAATAGTCGACAGGATAGCAAGCAAGCACGCTTTGTTCCCGTCAAAAAGACAATTAAGGCACATCAAATGGCAACCCTCTTCATATCTCAAATTTTCAAAC
The DNA here is from genome assembly GCF_014529385.1 of Adiantum capillus-veneris. Lineage (NCBI taxonomy): Eukaryota > Viridiplantae > Streptophyta > Polypodiopsida > Polypodiales > Pteridaceae > Adiantum > Adiantum capillus-veneris. The sequence continues at coordinate 45,642,447 of NC_140946.1, read as the reverse complement.
ACCATGGATTGCCAACACCCATGGTTTCAGATAGAGATCCTAGAATGACCAGTAATTTTTGGAAAGGTCTCTTTGAAAATCTAGGTACAAGATTGAATTTTCTCTTTGGCCTATCACCCATAAACGGATGGCCAAAGTGAGATAGCCAATCTTACAATTCTCGATCTACTAAAGACTTATGTTACAGAAGTAGATCAACACTCACAATGGGAGAAGTACTTACCCCTTGTAGAGTATGCATACAATAATACTATCCATAATACTATGGGAAAGGAACCTTTTGAGATCATAGAGGAGGGAAGACCTCAAAGTCCCTTGCTACTTGAAGTACATGGGAAGATCTTTGCCTGCTGATGAGTATAGCCGTGACCTACAAGAATCTTTCCAAAAGATGAAGGAGGCTATATCTGTCTCTCAATAAAGGCAAAAAGCTACGGCTGGTAAGCACAGAAGGGCCTTAACATTCAAAGACAATGATAGGGTCTTACTCAAGTTTTCAAAGGCTCGATAGAGGCAAACAACGGGTAAAAATCCTATGAACCATCAAAAATATTATGCTAAACTAGCAAAAAGATACTATGATCCTTTTCAAATCCTGAAGCCAATCAATGACATGGCTTATCAACTCAAGTTTCCCAACCATTGGCTCATACACAATGCTTTTCATGTGGTGAGCCTACTTAGGCCCTACAAACGAGAGCAACAAGAGAATCAATTATTGAAGACCCACCAGAGATCAAAGAAGAGGTGCTACAAGATCAAGATCAAGAAGAGGTACTACAACCCAAAGCTATCCTTTGATAGGAGGACAAGGTACTACAACATGGTAAGATTATCCGACGGCATCTTATTAAGTTCAAAATTTACCCTTTTGAAGATGCTAGATGGATGCAAGGAATACAACTTAAGGAAAAGTATGAACCTTGTCAATGCTTACAATGCTATATTAGAGTAAGCAAATGTAAGGTTTCTTTTGAATGATCAATGCTTTGGTCTTATAAGACTAATTCTCTTTTTATTGTGCACAAATTTAAGTAGTAGTATGCATGCTTAGAATCATGTTTGTGTTGGCGACGTCTCTCAAACACCAAGTAGAAATTGTTACTCTACTTTGGAACTATGATATGGACTAAAGAGCAGACATGCTTGCGGAAGCTAAGTCTCCCAAGCCCCAAATGGGTTTGTCATTCATCTTGTTGGAATGATGTCTTAGGGTAAAAAGGGATCCTCTACCCGCTACAAAACAGAGACTAATGACTAAGGCTTTATCTCCTCTATCTCATAGTCGAGGACAACTATGATTTCAACAAAGAGGTAATGTCATAAAATCTCATATATAACTAACCCAAATGATTTTCTCATATTAAACTAATCATTTAATGTGAGAGAATAAACAGGAACGAGAGTTAGAATATAGACATGTGCTTATGGATCTATCTCAACACGGGTCCATAATCAATGGATCCAAATTCGAGATGGTTTGTCAAAGAGAATTGCTAGCTAATGGAGCTTCAAAGAACTTAGGTTTAGCTTCATTAAACACCTCCAAAGGTTGCTTGAGATGCTTGTCGTGCTTGCTGACTAAGGTGCTTGAGGTGCTTATCGTGCTTGTTGAATAAGGTTCTTGAGGTGCTTATCGTGCTTGCTAAATAAGGTTCTTGAGGTGCTTCATGACTAAGGTACTAAAGGGGCCTAAGGTGTTCCAAAAGTCAACAAGGATCTCTACATATGGGGGGGGTAAGCCCTAGAAATAGGGGCATGAGACAGAATACACACACCCTCACTCAAGGCAAGCCTAGTCTAAAGAGGCAACAAGGACACATGTCAAGCTCCTCCCGATGTTGCCCTCATAAGGTGCCTAGAGCCTATTGGTTGGCCTCTTTTAGCTAATTAAATTAATTGTTTAGACAGTTATCAAGACCTCTCTCTCAAAGGGGAAAGGAGGACATTGTCCAAAGGCTACCTATATTGCTTGAATTGACCTAGGCTTGTGATTGCTAGGCTTGAGAGAGCCAATGAGCATAAGGCATGATCTAGAACGAGGGGTCAACCCAAGAAACTAGGGGGACTTGCTTGCAAGATATACTCTCCCATGTTACCATATACATTTGGTAGTGATGTGTGTGAATACTCTTAGGACTGTCGGGGCATTTTTTCCCTCACTAGGAGGTTTTTTCCCCCGTGCATTATAAGTACACCCATCACTCTAGGGCTAACTGATCTTTCCATTGCACACTAAGTAACACATACTCTATTGTGTGCCTTGAGCTTCCTTCGTCTTCTCCAAGTTGTGTGTGTTTTCTTACAACCCTAATTCCAACAATTGGTATCAGAGCAAGTTGCATCCTCTCGATCTTAGTCGCTAGCAGCTCCAGCACACGCCTGCTCACTTTCTTTGATTTCGGTGAATTTTGGCAAGCGTTCGTAGGTCAAAAAAAATTTCAAGAAATCTTGAAGAGCTTGGTCTGCTCAGAATTTTGATTTGGGCTCATTTTGGCCTCCGTTTCCACTTAGACAGTACTGTGCAGGCTATTTCGTCATTTTGTGCATAAATTTTGTCAGTGTCGTTTTTTGCATAACATGTCCCTTACAGTTTTCTATAGTTTGTGCTATATAGCATGTGTTTTTCTCGCTTCATTCCTCCTCTTTTCAAGCAATTTTCACATCAGGTGTAGGCATTCGCCATGGCTGACAACAACACAAATGTGTTCAAGATGTTTGCTGCTGCTGAGGACGGATTGGATGGGGACAATTACCCTATGTGGGCTTACATGATGCAACATGTTCTTGTGTCAAAGGATGTCACCGAGAATATTGTGCAGGGCATTGATGTACGTCCTGGTTCTGAGGATGTAAGCGATGTTGAGGATGTTGCAGGTCTTGCTGCAAGGATTGCTGCAGTTAGAGTTGTTTTGCCTACGATAGAATAAGCTCCTTGGGATATGAAAGATGCATAGGCTCATGCATTGATTGTGTTGTATGTGAAGCTCACTATTACTCCTCACATTCGTTCAGTAAAATCTTCAAAACTCTTGCTGCAAGGATTGCTGCAGTTAGAGTTGTTTTGCCTACGAGAGAATAAGCTCCTTGGGATATGAAAGATGCATAGGCTCATGCATTGATTGTGTTGTATGTGAAGCTCACTATTACTCCTCACATTCGTTCAGTAAAATCTTCAAAACAGGCTTGGGATACTTTAGCTGGTCTTTATGCAGTCGCAATGAGGCAAAAATTGCATTGCTGTGTAAAGAGCTGGAGTTGAAGATTATGCATGAGGAAGATGACATGGAAACTTTCCTTGCTGGCATCACAAGGATATCAATGAGAAACTTATTTATGCAGGAGAAGTCATTTCATATAGTTCCCTTGTGCAGATTGTTCTTGATGCCTTAGCAGATTCTTACCAAACTTTTGCTAGTACTTGGAGACTTATGATCCAAAGAAATCTTGAAGTTGTCTAGTTTGATGCATTATGCACATTGCTATTGCAAGAGTTGCTTTACAAAAAAACAAGACTAGACAGCGTGTAGTTGAACATGCCTTTATTGCTGCTCAAAGAAAAGGTGGTAACGACAATGCAGCCACTTCTTATGGTTCTTCTACGAGTGGAAAAACATATGTTCCTAATTCTTTTTCAATCAAAAATTCGTCTAGAAAATCTAGTGATAAGGACAAAAAGAAGATGTGTTGCCATTATTATAAAGCTGATGATCACTTGATCAAGCAGTGTCCTAAGTTGAAGGCCAAAGAGGCAAAGAAGAAAGAGGGTGATTCCACTGCAAATGTTGGTTCCACTACAAATGCAGCTATTGTTGAGTCTTCTGTGAAAGGAGGCTGTGATGCTGATATTGATGCAGAATGGGCTTTTAGTGCAGAGTGCACTTATAATCCTAATCTCCATTATGCATGCATGTGAGTTGGTACAAATTCACATGTGTGGTATTTTGACAGTGGTGCTACAAAGCACATCACCTCACATCATGATTTGTTCACCTTTCTTGAGTCTGTCCCTCATGAGAATTTAGTTACTTGTGCCAACAATGCCTCTTATCCAGTTCAGGGAGTTGGAAAGATTGTGCTTGCTGCTGCAAATGGCAGATCTTTCACACTTGTTGATGCACTTTATGTACTTGGGATCAAGAAGAATCTTTTGTTTGTATTTGCACTTGCTAGATTTGGTCTTGTAGTCAAATTTATGGATGACAAATGTAAAGGGTTCTAAGGGCAGTTGTGGATTCTAAGGGTTCGACCCAGGATCTACTCACAATTTTATATCAACAGATTTGGCCACCAAGTTAGGCATTCAAGTTCATGAGATGGGAGATGTTGTTGTAGCCGATGGAACCTTCAAGGGGAAAGAAGCCGCAATTACTCCCTTAATTGGGAAATTGAGACTTCATGTCCAAGGCTATGTTGACAAAGAACATTTCTTCATCTCTCCTCTCAAGTATGAAGATATCATCCTAGGGGCACCATGGTTTGACCATATGGGTGTTAATGTAAAGTTCCTTGAAAGAAGGTTGTATTTCAAGTACAGTAAAATGAACATGTACAGAGATGCTTACATGGTTGTACCATACATGCAAGAACTTCATCTCCTTCTCCAAGCTTGTTGAGAAGTTGAAATCCTACACCAATACTCTTGGCTATGGAATGCAAATAAAACCAAGAGCCATGCTTCAATGCTTAAGCTTTCCATCTTCTTCTTCATCATTATTATGCTATTATGCTATGCTATGCAACAAGAGTAGTGATAAGTGAGGAACTATTTCTTTCTTGTAGGGATGTTTCTTTCTCTTCTTCCCTACCATCATTCCCCGCTACCTCTCCACCTTTGAAGGTGTTTGAGGTCTTGGGACTAAGGCCGGGCACTAGTTAATGCTTTCATTTAGCTATGCTACGGGCATAATTGTGGTGCATGAATCTCTCTATCTTCATTGCACCATCAAGGTCTCAAGGAACTCAAAGCTGTTGTCAAGTTCTCTAATTCTCTCTCTTACAAAGTATTATTCATGCCAAGTTAATTAAATATAATGGTTTGTTGCTACCGCTAATCAAGTTCACCCTCTATTTTCTCCAAGTAGTCTCATAAAAATGCTCACTATAGTTCTCTTAATTCCTCTATTCTCAATGTTCATAGGCCATTTTCATTACATTGGTATCATAGCTACTGGTTTCTCTTTTCTTGCTTAAGAAGAAGGGTGCTTAAGTTGTCCATGAAAGGTTGGACCTGTTCATTGCAATAGGGTAAATGGGACAGGGATCTAGTATCTTGGTTCAAAAGGACTTAGTTTGAGGTACACTGTTGAGAACTATAGAATTAATAATGGAGTCTCTCATGGCTTGCCTTTGGCTTAACCATTATTGAGCTATTAGCAAGCTTAACAGGAACCATAATCAATCGAGCAATGTTAGACCCTCTCCACTATTCTTTGCAATCAACAATCTCTAAACCACAGGTGTGGCTGCTTGAGAACTAATTATCAAAGGTAAAGAAGAGTAGCAACTAAGGTTTTTGAGGGTACCAAAGCACAAAGTATCCTATACATAGGTTTAATTCGCATGGCTGACAATAATAAAGAGAGTAGAATGAATGTTGACAGCTTTGATTTTTCACATGAAGGTGCTACTCATGATGCCCCAATGTTTGTTAACTATCTTGTTACTAGGTTGCAACAATCTATGGGCAACCTTGATTTGCAAGCCAAAGTTACTAAACAATTTCGTGCTTATGGGATTTCCCTTCCTCTCCAAGAAGAGCCAAAGCTTAAGAAGCCTCTTGCTGAGACACCCAAAAGAAGACTCTCTCCGATAAGAGAAGAGGAGGAATCCAATGAACGAGAAAGAAGTGAATCTCCAAATTCCTTTAAAGATGTAGCTCCATGAAGATGGTGGTCTCAAAGATACCCAAGTCCTTCCAAGAGAAACAATCATCCTATAGTCCTCCTCATCACTCCGAAAGGGAAGAGAGAAAACAAAGGAAGAAAAAGGCAAGAAATAGGTCACCCTCTTCTCCTTCTTCTTCACCTTACTCCTCTTCCGATGAAAGCAACGGATATTCTTCTGAGAATACAAGAGGAGAGGAAATTGCAAATCCTACCCTACTTGGAGAAGGTTCCAAAAGCTTAAGAAGTTCAAAGAGGGAGGAAATATGATGGCACCTTTGGTGCTACTAAAAAAGTATCGGCCTTCATCCAACGATTCGATGCGGCCTTTGGAGATGAGGGCTTCACAAAGTCCTCCAAGCTACACCATGTAGCTATGCACTTTCAAAAATCTTCTCGTCAATAGTGGGCTAGTCTCCGTAGAAATGGTGAAGCCCCAAGGACATGGAAAACTCTACGAGTTAACATCATGAAGCAATTCCTTGCAAGCAATGCAAAGGAAAAAGTGCTTACTGAATGGCAGAGTTTGAAGTTGCTCTCCAATGAGTCTATCCATAAATATGTTGACGAGTTTTGCAATTTACATCTCAAGGCTACTGTCCTTCAAAAGATAGACTTCACCGAGAAAAAGCAACAATTTTGGGCAAGATTACCTGAAGGAATGGTCGAGTATGTCAAAACTCGCAACAGCCTGCTACTATCACCGAAGTAATCCACCACACTCTGGTTGCTTCGTGTGTCAATTTCCAACAAGGGGCTAAAAGGAATGCCAAGCCCATGGAAAACAAAGACAAAAATGAATCAAGAACAATGCCCAAAACGCTTCCCAAGGCAATTCCAATAACAACAGCAAGAAGAATCGGTCCAAGGAGAAGGGAGTTTACAAAAAAAAAAAACTCTCTCTTGAAGAGCTAGAAGCTTTTTGTATGGACCACAAATGATTTAAGTGTGGGGAGCAAGGACATGGCTATCATTCTTATCCTAAAAGAAATGCCCGCAATGAGACTCCTAGAGCTTCTACGGTCGAAGCTCCAAAAGAGGATGCTCATTGCAAAGGATCACCTCTCTCCTATGCTAGGGGAAAGGTAAGGGAGCATGATTCCTTCATCTTGTTTGACCATGGCTCAACTCACAATTTAAAATCAATGTTGGCCACCAAGTTAGGCATTCAAGCTCATGAGACGAGAGATGTTGTAGACGATGGATCCTTCAAGGGCAAGAAGCCACAGTTACTCCCTTGAATGGGAAATTGAGGTGTCATGTCCAAGTCTATGTTGACAAAGAAGATTTCTTCATCTCTCCTCTCAAACATGAAGATGTCATTCTAGGGAACCATGGTTTGATTGTATGGCCGTTAATGTAAAGTTCCCTAAAAGAAGGTTGTATTTCAAGTACAAAAAAAAGAACAGGCACATAGATGCTAATGAGCCTGGTCATACCACACCCCATGTAAATTCTCTTGATTTTGACAAATCAATGAAAAGCTCTATTTCTGCGTACATGATTTTTGTCAAACAATCCAAAAAAGTTCCTAATATTTTGTCAAATGTAAATGGTAGGAATCAGGAAGAGTTAGACTTATCTAATTTTCTAAATAGGTTGCAAGATGTTTTCATCAATGATATCCCTATGGAGTTACCTCCAAAACAAGGGGATGATGATCATCGAATTGAGCTCCTACCAAAGAGATCGCCGCCTATTATGCCTCCTTATCGAGTTTCCCAAGCTCAACAAGAAGGAGATCATGAGGCAAGTACAAGAATTGGTTAAAAAAGGGATGGTGAGGCCTAGCTCCTCTCCCTTCTATTCTCCAGCCCTTTTAGTGCAAAAGAAAGATGGTACATACTGCATGTGTGTGAACTACCGAGCACTAAATCATATCACTATCAAAAACAAATTTCCCGTACCATGGGTAGAAGATCTATTTGATAAGATACAAGGCTCTACCTACTTCAATAGGATTGACCTTAAAAGTGGCTATCATCAAATAAGGATAGTCAATGAAGATATCGTAAAGATTGTGTTTTGTACAACGTTTGGTCTTTATGAATATCTAGTCATGCCTTTTAGTTTGACAAATTCTCTAGCCACATTCAACCGTCTAATGGAGAAAACTTAGACCCTACCGCAAGTTCATTGAAGTGTTCTTCAATGACATTATCATCTACTTTAAATCTTTGGAGGAGCATAAGTAACATCTCCAGGTAATTTTTCAAGATTTGAGGGAGAACAAGCTTTTTATCAAAAGAAGAGTGATTTTTTCCTTCAAACAATTCAATACTTAGTTGTGTTATCTCTCAAGATGGTATTTGTATGGATCCATCAAAGTTGGAGGTAATAATAGCATGGCCTAATCCAAGGAATCTACATGAGCTATGAGATTTATTGGTATGCGTTCATACTACAGATGCTTCATAGCCAAATTCTCTCAAATAGCACGACAATTATATGACTTAACCAGAAGAATGTTAAGTACTCATGGACTGCTAAGGAGAAAAATGAATTTGACAAGCTCAACGTGTTACAAGACTGGGCACCCTCCTGTGGTAGTGGTTAGCTGCAATTGTGATAGCTGGCGAATGGTTAATTATGTGCTATCTATTTATTTTACTAATTGAGTTGATGATGATTTTGTAGAGTGGAATGCGGGGAGTTGATGAAGAGGCGACAACAATTACTCTTGGCCATTTTATATTTGCACAGTATATTGGAATATCATTTCAATAAGCCACTATGGCTCTGTAAATAGTTGTAGTGGGAAATCCCCTTATGGGTCATGCAAGAACTAATGAGCTTCACTCATTTACAAAAGTGAAGTGGTTGTAAAAAGAGGGGCCTCAATTTTTGGCACCTAAAACTCACATATAATATATTAAATACCAACTCCACAAGAGAGGGGCCGTGGAGTTTGGGGCTAGATTTAGGCCTTGCTCTTGCAGATTCTCCTTTCTAGTCTCTTATGCTATGGTTATTTTGTTGTGTACTCTCTAATCTAGTCTCCATCCCTTACACATCTCTTACACTCTCTTACAAGCATGTCTATGTCAATTCTATGTTTACTCTGTGTGTGTGTGTGTGTGTGTGTGTGTGTGTGTGTGTGTGTGTGTGTGTGTGTGTGTGTGTGTGTGTGTGTGTGTGTGTGTGTGTGTGTGTCATACTCTAGGTGTGAGTGTGTGTGCTTGGAAATTGGAAGAAGAGGTGGACAGGTTGATGGTGATGCTTGGGAGCTTGTGTTAAATAGTTTAAGCGGTCGATCTCCCCCTCTTCTCCCAACACAACGAGAAGCTTACCTCCCAACCAGTGCTTATGCTTCTAGATCTCTCAAAGCCATTTAAGGTCTAATGTGATGCTTGTGGTGATTGCCTTGGAGCAATTTTGCTTCAAGAAGGGCATGCCATAGCAGGAGCCGAAGGCTCAATGCCGATGAACGGGTCTTGGGCATACATAAAAAAGAGCTTTTAGATATTCTACATGCCCTAGACACATGGAAGCACTATCTGTTGAGGACTCCATTCATTTTGCAAACGGACCACCAAAATCTCAAGTACTTCATGACACAAACTAAGCTTTCCAACAAGTAAATGAGGTGGGCAAATTTTCTTTCATAATTTAATTTTCATATTGCTCACATTGCTGGTAAGCATAATCAAGTGGTTGATGTACTATCACGACCACCGAGGGTTATGTGGTGTCTACAGCAACTCACAATTATCTATCTTCCATGATAGATGAGTACGCTATTGACCCTGATTTTAAAGACATAATTTCAACCCTAGCCTTAGGGAAGAAAGAGGAGCTATTCACCTTGCAAGATGGTTATCTTCTCCATGGCAACATGCTATGTGTTACTCACTCCCTTTGTGAGAAAGTCATGTACAAATCCCATGATCCTCCCTATGCGGGGCATCGAGGAATTGAACCTACCCTTCGAGGAGTAGAAATGTACTTCTATTGGCCTACCATAAAAGTGGACATACAAGAGTATGTATCCAAATGTGTGATATGCCAAAAGACAAAGTATGATAGAGGGAAACAACCTAGATTACTCCAGCCATTGCCAATCCTTAATTTTCCATGGGAGAGTATATCCATGGATTTTATCTTTGGATTACCCAAGTCTATCCATGGGAATATGGACAATAGTTGATAAGTTTAGTAAGCAAGCACACTTTATTCCCATCAAAAAGACTATTAAGGCACAACAAATGGCACCCCTCTTCATATCTCAGATTTTCAAACAGCATGGATTGCCAACATCTATCATGTTAGATAGAGATCCTAGAATGACAAGTAGCTTCTAGAAAGGTCTCTTTGAAAATCTATGTACAAGATTGAATTTGTCTTCAGCCTATCACCCACAAACGGATGGCCAAAGTGAGATAGCCAATCTTACAATTCTTGATCTACTAAAGACCTATGTTACAAAAGTAGATCAATGCTCATAATGGGAGAAGTACTTACCCCTTGTAGAGTATGCATACAATAATAATGTCCAGACTACTATGGGAAAGGCACTTTTTGAGATCGTAGAGGGAGGGCCTAAAAGTCCTTGTTGCTACTTAAAGTACATGGGAATATCTTAGCTGCCGATGAACAAAGGCAAAAATCTATTGTTGATAAGCACAGAAGGGCCTTAATGTTTAAAGAAAATGATTGGGTCTTACTCAAGTTTCCCAAGGTTCGATTGAGGCAAACGACGGGCAAAAACCCTACAGGCCACCAAAAGTATTATGCTAAAGTAGCAAAAAGATACTATGGTCCTTTTCAAATCTTGAAGCCAATCAATGACATGGCTTATCAACTCAAGTTGCCCAACCATTGGCTCATACACAATGCTTTTCATGTGAGCCTACTCAAGCCTTACAAAGGAGAGCCACCAACAAACCCAATTAGTCCCCCCCAGAAATTGAAGACCAAGAAGAGGTGCTACAACCCAAAGCTATCCTTCGACATGAGGACAAGGTCCCACGACATGGTAAGATTATCCGCTAACGGTATCTTATTAAAATAAAAAATTATCCTTTTAAAGATGCTATATGGATGCAAGGAATACAGATTAAGGATAATATGAACCTTGTCAATGCTTAGAATGCTACATTAGAGTAAGCAAATGTAAATTTTTCTTTTAGATGATCAAAGTTTTGTCTTATAAGACTAATTCTCTTTTTATTGTACACAAATCTAAATAGTATGTATTCTTAGAATCATGTTTGTGATGACCACGTCTCTCAAACACCAAGTAGAATTTATCACTCTACTTTGGGAGAATGGAATGGACTCAAGAGCAGACATGCTTGTGGCAGCTAAGCATCCCAATCCCCAAATGGATTAGTCATCTATCTTGGAATGATGTCGTAGGATTAAAAGAGATCCTCTACCCGTTAAGGAACATAGACTAATGACTAAGGATTTATCTCTTCTACCTCATAGTTGAGGACGACTATGATTTCAAGAGAGAGGTAATGTCATAAAATCTAATATCTAACTAACCCAGATGGTTTTTTCCTATTAAACTGATCATATAATGTGGGAGAATAAAGGGGAACAAGAGCTCTATAGAATATAGACATGTGCTTATGTATCTATCTCAGCATGGGACCAAAGCCAATGGGTCCAAATGAGAGATGGTCTATCAAAGAGAAAAGCTAGCTAATGGAGCTTAAAAAGACCTTAAGGTTAGCTTCATTAAAGACCTCCAAAAGTTAGTGTAAAAGTCCTTAGACCTTAGATTAAGCTAGGCCTATGCTTGAGGTGCTTGATGATTAAAGTTCATGAGATGCTCGATAGCTAAGGTGCATGCTTAATCTAGGCATGTTCTTGAAAGGTCAAATCCAATGCCTACAAGGAGGGGGCGAGCACTTGAGGCTAGGGCATGAGAGAGATGGAGAGGCCATGGACTTGATAATCCCATGCTTGATGACTAAGGTGTTTGATGTGCTTAAGCATGTAGGGGGCCAAGGTGCTTGGGGCCTTGAAAGTCAAAAATCATGCCTACAAAAAAGGGCATGCGCCATGAGAGTAGGGGGTGGGGTTGAATGACTCCTCCTTTTCCTAAAGGGAACCCCTTACTCAAGAGGCAAAAGGGACACATGTCAAGCCCCTAGCTAGGTTGCACTCAAGCTGTGCCTAAAGCCTATTGGTTGACCCTTACACACACACACACACACACATTGTGTGAAGTGCTAATTGCAAGAACTTCATCCCCTTCTCCAAACTTGTTGAGAACTTGAGAGCCTACACCAACACTCTTGGCTATGGAATGCAAATCCAACCAAGAGCCATGCTTCAATGCTTAAGCTTGCCATCTTCTTCTTCATCATTATTATGCTATTATGCTATGCTATGCAACAAGAGTGGTGATAAGTGAGAAATTATTCCTTTCTCGTAAGAATGTTTCTTGTTCCTCTTCCCTACCCTCATTCCATTCTAGCTCTCTCCGCCTTTGAAGGTGTTTGAGGTCTTGGGACTGAGGCCGGGGACAAGTTAATGCTTTCATTTAGCTAAGTTACACGCTTAAGTGTGGTGCATGAAGCTCTCTATCTTCATTGCACCATCAAGGTCTCAAGGAACACAAAGCTTGTATTGTACCAAGTCTCTCTTTATGGGAGAAATTATAATACAAAAGCCTTTTGGAGGGGGAACCGGCTCCACATAAATCCGGCCCTCAACTGTTAGCAAGTTCTCTAATTCTCTCTCTTGCAAAGTATTGTTCATGCCAAGTTAATTAAGTATATTGATTAAGTTGCTACCGCTAATCAAGTTTACCCTCTATTTTCTCCAAGTAGTCTCATAAAAATGCTCACTGCAGTTCTCTTAATTTTGTTATTTGCAATGTTCATAGGCCATTTCCATTACACCAATGCACTAGCACTTTGAGTAAAGTCATTTTCAACTGTGGTTGAAAGAAAATCTTAAATCACATTAGTTACTGACCTAGAAATCCAATTTTTATCTGTTTCAATACAACTTCAGCAATCATAGTAACCATTTTGGCACAGTGGCATCAAATGTAAGTGCAAAACAGGACTAAGTCAATAACTGCAACAAGTTTCCTCAACAATTTTGAATATGGAAACACTATTAGAGACAGATGCATCCTCTTCAACTAGATCCTTCAAATCCCTAGGACCTTGCATAGCTAAAGTGACACGTTTTGGTTTCTGTGTGGAAATCGGTGCATTCATTGTGGGTCTTGACCACCACGCATTGCATTGCCTCAAACTCACACAAAGAATTTTTTATGAAGACGCAAGTTGCAAGCCCTAACCTCTAGGTCGTCCACATAGAGGGTTCATGTGAAAGCACGCCTTTGGCGGCTTTCCTTTATGGCCTTTTTTAGCAGGCCAAAAATGGTATTTCATTTCAGTATAACAATTAAAGTGTGGTTTTAGCATCACAAGTGTGTTTCATAGAATTTTTTTAGCATGTATCTTTTTTAAGAGAGTAGAAATGTATTAAAAGGAAATTTTTTTAGCATGTATCTTTTTTTTAAGAGAGTAGAAATGTATTAAAAGGAGAAAAAAAATTAAAGACTTGCCTCACAGATGGGAGGAGAGGCATCCCAATAATTCAGAGAAAAGAAAAATTACAAGGCAAGGAATGTTTCTGCCATAATGAGTCTCTCTCTAGAGTAGAACTTTAACATTAACTCCTTCCAACATTACCATCTATCTCTTCTTTGGAGAGTATATAGGGGATAATTCGAAACAATTTGCATCTTGCCCAAATAGTAGGAGGATAAATTCTTGATCTGGATGAAAAATGATATAGCATCTTCCTCTATCTTCAATTGAAAAACAGCTTCAGTCCTTTGGGTCCAACATGGCCATAGGTAGGATAATCTCAACAAATTCCACAAAGGTATGTCCAATCTAATATAGTCTCCAAATAGGAGTTCCTAGGTAGAGAAATGATTGCAATGAAGCTCCTTGCAGCAACTACTGAACACCTTAAGCTTTTTGGTGTTGGTTGGGCACTCTACAAATAGGTGTTTGAGGTCTTGTGAAGCACCACATTTGCTGCACAATCCATTTCCAAACCTGGTCTTCAATGCTTTCTGTCATAAAATCTAATATCTAGCCAGCCCAAATCATTTTCTCATATTAAACTGATCATTTAATGTGGGAGAATAAATGGGAACAAGGGTTAGAATATAGACATGTGCTTACAAATCTATCTCAACACGAGGCCAATGGTAAATGGTTCCAAATAAGATATGGTATGTCAAAGAGCAACACTAACCATGGAGCTTAAAAGACCTTAGCGTTAGCTTCATTAAAGACCTCCAAAGGTTAGTATTAAAAGTCCTTTGACCTTAGGTAAGCTAGGGCTGAGCTTGAGGTGGGAACGCGGCCCAAGCTTGAGGTGCTTGATGACTAAGGTGCTTGAGGTGCTTGTCAGGCTTGCTGAGTAAGATGCTTGTAGTGCTTGCCAACTAGGGAGCTTGAGATGCTTGTGGGAACATTATCCAAGCTTGAGGTGCTTTGTCATGATTTCTGACTAAGGTGCTTGAGGGTAAGGTGCTCCACAAAGTCAACAAAGGTCCCTAGATGGAGGGGGCAAGCCCTACAAAGAGGGGCTAGAGATAGAACACACACACCCTCACACAAGGCAAGCTTGGTACAATAGGACACTTGTCAAGCTCCTCCTCATGTTGCCCTCATGGTGTGCCTAAGGCCTATTGGTTGGCCTCCTAAGGGGTCCAATGATAAATCAATTAATCTAATTAATTGTTTTAGCATTTATCAAGTCCTCTCTCTCAAAGGGGAAAGGGGGACACTTGTCCCAAGCCTCCTACCCTTGTTGCTTGATATGCTTCTTGTAGGTGATTGGCTAGGCCAGGAAGGGTCCAATGAGCTTCAAGCATGAGCTACAAGGGGGGTCGATCAAAGCAAGAAGGGGGCTAGCTTGGAGGGTATACTCTCCCACACACACTCTCATTGTGTGAAGTGCAAAGTGCAAGAGCTCCATCTCCTTCTCCAAGCAAGTAGAGAAGTTAAGAGCCTACACCAACACTCTTGGCTATGGAATGCAAATCCAACCAAGATCCATGCTTCAATGCTTAAGCTTGCCATCTTCTCCATCTTCATTACTATGCTATTATGTACGCTAGCAAGAAGAGTGATGATAAGTGAGGAACTATTGCTTTCTCCTATGGAATGTTTCTTCTTCCTCTTCCCTACCCTCATTCCTCGCTAGCTCTCTCCACCTTTGAAGGTGTTTGAGGCCTTGGGACTGAGGCTTGGGATAGTTAATGCTTTTTGCAAAGTTGATGTTATGCTCGTGATGCATGAAGCTTTCCATCTTCATTGCATCACCTAGATCACAAGGAACACAAAGATTGTATTGTACCAAGTCTCTCTTGATGGGAGAATCTATAATACAAATGCCTATTGGAGGGGGGACCGACTCCACATAAATCCGATCCTTAATTGTTGTCATGTTCTCTAACCTCTCTCTCTTGCAAAAGTATTGTTCATGCCAAGCTAACTAAGTACTATGTTTATGTTGCTATCATCAATTAAGTTCACACTCTATGCCCACAAATTAATCTCACAAAAGTGCTTTCTCTAATTTTCCTAATTCCGCTACTCTCAAAGTTCATAGGCCATTTCCATTACATTGGTCTCGGAGCATTTGGTTTCTCTTTTGTTTCTTAAGACGAGAGGTCCTTAAGAAGAGAGATCCTTAAGTTCATAGGTCATTTCCATTACATTGGTCTCAGAGCATTTGGTTTCTCTTTTGTTGCTTAAGAAGAGAGGTCCTTAAGAAGAGAGGTTGATTTTTTTATTATATTAGGGTAAGTAGGACTGGGATCTATTATCAATTTTGTTGATCCCACTATGTGGGATATGGTGTAAACCTCGGGAGCTTTGGTCTTTATAATAGAGTCTTTTTAGACTTGCCAGCGGTTTTACAATTATTGAGCCATAAGAAGTCTAAAAGGAGCTATCCCTCGACAACTCTGTAATATTAGACCCACTCCACTACTCTCTATAATTAACCAATTTGAGTCGTGGGTGTAGATAATTAAGTGCTGATTTTCAAAGGCTAAGAGGAGTAGAAACTAAGGCTTTGAATTGCCAAAGAATACACTAAGTAAGTACACAAACTTTGTTAACATGGCTGACAATAAACAAGAGAGTAGAATGAACATTGATAACTTTGATTTTGCACATGAAGATGCTAATGATGATGCCCCCATGTCTATCAATTATCTTGCTACTAGGTTGCAGCAAGCTATGGGCAACCCTGCTTTGCAAGCCAAAGTTATTCAACAACTTTGTTCTTATGGGATTTCCCTTCCTCTCCAAGAGGAGAGAGAGCTTAGGAGGCCTCTTGAAGAGACCCCCAAAAGAATACTCTCTCCCATACGAAAGGAGGAATCCAAAGAGCAAGAAAATAATGAATCTTTAAGTTCCTTTGAAGATGTGGCTCCACGAAGACGGCGGTCTAGACAATCGCCAACTCCTCCCAAGAGGAAACAAGCAACCCACAGTCCTTCTCCTTGTCACTCCGAAAGGGAAGAGAGGAAACAAAGGAAGAAAAGGGCAAGAAAGAGGTCACCCTCTTCTCCTTCTTCTTCACCTTCCTCCTCTTCTGACGAAAGCTATGGATATTCTCCTAGAGAATACAAGAGGGGAGGACATCGTAAATCTTACCCTGCATGGTGAAAAGATCAAGAAGTTCAAAGAGGGAGGAAAGCGTATCTCTTTTCTCACCTATGATGGCACCTTTGATGCCACTGACAAAGTATTGGCCTTCATCCAGATATTTGATGCGGCCTTTGGACACAAGGGCTTCACGGAGTCATCCAACCTATGCCATGTAGCTATGTACTTCCAAAAATAGGCTCGTCAATGGTGGGCTAGCCTTCCTGGCAACGACGAATTCCCAAAGACATGGAAGACTCTAAGAGTTTCCATCATGAATCGATTCCTTGCAAGCGATACAAAGGACAAAGTGCTTACCAAATGGAGCAGTTTCAAGATTCTCTCCCATGAGTCTATCCACAAGTATGTAGACAATTTTTGGGATTTACATCTCAAGGCTACTGCCTTCCAAAATATAGACTTTGCCGAGCAAAAGCAACAATTTTTTGCGGGATTACTTGAAGAGATGGCCGAGCACATCAACTCTCAAGGGCCTGGTTCGATCACTGAAGTAATCAACCACACCATGGTTGCTTCGCGCATCAATTTCCAACAAGGGGCTAGATGAAATGTCAAGCCATGGAAAACAAAGACAAAAGTTATGCAAAGGGGAAAACCAATGCCCAAAATTCTTTCCAAGGCAATTCTAACAACAAAAATTGGTCCAAGGAGAAGGGAGTTTACAATGTCAAAAACAAACTCTCTCCTGAAGAGCTTGAAGCTTTTTGCTAGCGTGGGGAGAAAGGACATGGCTATCGTTCTTGCCCCAAGAGAAATGCTCACAATGAGACTCCTAGAGCTTCCACCTTTTAAGCTTCAAAAGAGGATGCTCATTGCAAAGGATCACCTCTCTCCTATGCTTGGGGAAAGTTAAGGGAGTATGATGCCTTCATCTTGTTTGACCCTCGCTCAACTCGCAACTTCATATAAATGGAGTTGGCCGCTAAGTTGGGCATTCAAGCTTCCGGAATGGGAGATACTGTAACGGTCGACACTGCTTTCAAGGGACAGCAAGCCTCTGTTACTCCTTGAGGTTTCATGTCCAAAGCTATGTTGACAAAGAAGACTTTTTCATCTCTCCTCTCCAACATGAGGATGCTATCCTAGGGGCACCATGATTCAACCGCATGGCTGCCAACATGAAGTTCCCTGAAAGGAGAATCTACTTCACCTACAGGGGAAAGAGCATGTATATAGATGCTAGTGAGTCTAGTCGTACTATACCACTTGCAAATCCTTCTGCTTTTGATAAATCAATGAAGAGCTCAGTTTCTGCGTACATGATTTTTGTCTAAGATGTGTTCATCGATGATATACCTATGGACATACCTCCAAAACAAGGGGATGATGACAATCTCATTGAGCTCCTACCAGGAAGCTCTCGCCTAACAAGCCTCCTTATCAAGTTTCGCAAGCTCAACAAGAGGAGATCATGAGGCAAGTACAAGAATTGGTTGACAAATGGATGGTGAGGCCTAGCTCCTCTCCCTTTTATTCTCCAATCCTTTTAGGGCAAAAGAAAGATGGTACATATCATATGTGTGTGGACTATCGGGCACTAAATTATATCACTATCAAAAAAACAGATTTCCCATGCCTCAGGTAGAAGATCTGTTTGATAAGCTACAAGGCCCTACCTACTTCAGTAGGATTGATCTTAAAAGTGGCTATCATCAAATAAGGATAGTGGATGAAGATATCCTAAAGACCATGTTTCGCACAACATTTGGTCTTTATGAAAATCTAGTCATGCCTTTTGGCTTGACTAATGCACCAGCCACGTTCACTCGATTAATGGAGAAAATAAGCAATCTCCAACTGATTTTTCAAGCATTGAGGTAGAAGAAGCTGTTTCTCAACCAAAAGAAAAGCAAATTTTTACTTCAAGAGATTCAATACTTAGGTCATATTATCTCTCAAGATGGCATACAAATGGATCCATCAAAATTGGAGGTAATAAAATCATGGCCTAATCCAAGGAATCTACATGAGCTAAGAAGCTTTATTGGTATATGTGCATACTATAGACGCTTCATACCAAAATTTTCTCAAATAGCAGGACCATTACATGACTTAACAAAGAAGAACGTTAAGTATTCATGGATAACTAAGGAGCAAAAATGCTTTTGACAAGCTCAAAGAGAAGCTTACCTTCCAACCAGTCCTCATGCTTCCGGATCTCTCAAAGCCATTTGAGGTCCAATGTGATGCTTGTGGTGATTGCCTTGGAGCAGTCTTGCTTCAAGAAGGGCATGCCATAGCATATGAGAGCCAAAGGCTCAATACGGATGAATGAGTCTTGGGCATTTATGAGAAAGAGCTTTTAGTTGTTCTACATGCCCTAGACACATGGAAGCACTATTTATTGGGGACTCCATTCATTTTACGAACAGACCACCAAAGTCTCAAGTACTTCATGACGCAAACCAACCTTTCCGACAAACAAATTAGATGGTCAAACTTTATTTTCCAATTTAATTTGCATATTGCTCACATTGCTGGTAAGCGCAATCAAGTGGCCGATGCACTTTCACGACGACCAAAAGGTAATGCGGTGTCTATAGGAACTCACAATGATCTATCTTCTTTGATAGATGAGTATGCTATTGACCCTGACTTTAGAGACATAAGGTCAGCCCTTGCTTTGGGAAAGAAAGAAGAACCATTCACCTTGCAGGATGGTTATCTTCTTCACAGAATTAGGCTATGTGGTACCCAGTGCCTTCGTAAAAAGGTCATGTATGAATCCCATGCTCCTCCCTATGCGGGGCATAGAGGCATTCAACCTACTCTTTGAGGAGTAGAGATGTATTTCTATTGGCCTACCATGAAAGTGGACATACAAGAGTATGTTTCAAAATGTGTGGTATGCCAAAAGACTAAGTATGATAGAGGGAAGAAACTTAGATTACTCCAGCCATTGCCTATCCCAAATTCACCATGGGAGAGTATATCCATGGATTTCATCTTTGGATTACCCAAGTCCATCCATGGGAATACAAGAATATGGACAATAGTTGACAGGTTTAGCAAGCAAGCACACTTCATTCCTATCAAAAAGACTATTAAGGCACACCAAATAGCAACTCTCTTTATATCTCAGATTTTCAAACACTGTGGATTGGCAATATTCATCGTGTAAGATAGAGGTCCTAGAATGACCAATAATTTTTGGAAAGGTCTCTTTTAAAATCTAGGTACAAGGTTGAATTTCTCTTCAGCCTATCATCCACAAACGGATGGCCAAAGTGAGATAGCCAATCTAACGATACTCGATCTACTACAGACTTATGTTACAGAAGTAGATCAACGCTCACAATGGGAGAAGTAGTTACCTCTTGTAGAGTATGCGTACAATAACAATGTCCATACTTCTACGAGAAAAGCACCTTTTGAAATCATTGAGCGAAGACCTAAAAGTCCCTTGCTACTTAGAGTACATGGGAAGATCTTCGTTGTCGATGAGTATAGCCATGACCTACAAGAATCTTTTCAAAAGATTAAGGAGGCTATATCCATCTTTCAACAAAGGCAAAAATTTGTTGCTGACAAGCACAGAAGGGCCTTAACGTTCAAAGAAAATGATTGGGTCTTACTTAAGTTTCCCAAGGCTTGATTGAGGCAAACGACGAGCAAAAATCCTACGGGCCATCAAAATTATTATGCTAAACTAGCAAAAAGATACTATGGTCCTTTCCAAATCTTGAAGCCCATCAACGAGATGGCTTATCAACTCAAGTTGCCCAACCATTGGCCCATACACAATGCTTTTCATGTGAGCCTACTTAAGCCCTACAAGGGAGAGCCACCAAATGAACCAATTATTGAAGACCCTCCCAAAATCAAAGACCAAGAAGAGGTGCTACAACCTGAAGCTATCCTTCGGCATGGAGACAAGGTACTACGACATGGTAAGATTATCCGACGATATGTTATTAACTTCAAAAATTATCCTTTTGAAGATGCTAGATGGATGCAAGGAATACATCTTAAGGCTAGTATGAACCTTGTTAAAGCTTACAATGCTACATTAGAGTAAGAAAATGGCTTTTAAATGACCAATGTTTTTGTCTTATAAGACTAGTTCTCTTTTTATTGTGGAAAAATTTAAATAATATGCATGCTTAGAATCATATTTGTGATGACGACGTCTATCAAACACCAAGTAGAATTTGTCAATCTACTTGGGAAAATGAAATGGACTAAAGAGCATACATGCTTGCGGCAGCTATGTCTCCCAAGCACCAAATGGATTAGTCATCCATCTTGGAAAGATGTCATAGGGTAAACAAGGATCCCCTACCCACTAAGCAAGATTGACTAATGACTAAGGCTTTATCTCTTCTACCTCATAGTCGAGGAGGACTATGATGTCAAGAGAGAGGTAATGTCATAAAATCTAATATCTAACCAACCCAAATGATTTTCTCATATTAAACTAATCATTTAATGTGACAGAATAAACGAGAACAAGGGTTATAATATAGACATGTGCTTCCAGATCTATCTCAACACTTGGCCAATGGTAAAGGGGTCCAAATGAGAGATGGTATGTCAAAGAGCAAGGCTAAACAATGGAGCTTAAAAGACCTTAGGGTTAGCTTCATTAAAGACCTCCAAAGGTTAGTATTAAAAGTCCTTGACCTTAGGTAAGGTAGGATTGACCTTGAGGTGGGAACCTGGCCCAAGCTTGAGGTGCTTATCGTGCTCGATGACTAAGGTGCTTGAGGTGCTTGTCGTGCTTGTCGACTAGGGAGCTTGAGATGCTTGTGGGAACATTACCCAAGCTTGAGGTGCTTTGTCATGCTTGCTGACTAAGGTGCTTGAGGGTGAGGTGTTCGACAAAGTCAACAAAGGTCCCTCCAAGGAGGGGGCGAGCCCTACAAGGAGGGGCTAGAGAGAGAACACACACATCCTCAAAACAAGGCAAGCTTGGTACAAAGAAATCAAATAGGACACTTGTCAAGCTCCTTCTGATGTTGCCCTCATGGTGTTCCTAAAGCCTATTGGTTGGCCTCCCAAGGGGTCTAATGATAAATTAGTTAATTTAATTAATTGTTTTAGCATTTATCAAGTCATCTCTCTCAAAGGGGAAAGGGGGACACTTGTCCTAAGCCTACCCTTGTTGCTTGATATGCTTCTTGTAGGTGATTGGCTAGGCCTGGAAGGGTCCAATGAGCTTCAAGCATATGAGCTACAAGGGGGGGTCGACCAAAGCAAGAAGGGGGTTAGCTTGGAGGGTATACTCTCCCACACACACTCACACACACTCTCATTCTGTGAAGTGCAAAGTGAAAGAGCTCCATCTCCTTATCCAAGTAAGTAGAGAAGTTGAGAGCCTACACCAAGACTCTTGGCTAAGGAATGCAAATCCAACCAAGAGCCATGCTTCAATGCTTAAGATTTCCATCTTCTCCATCTTCATTACTATGCTATTATGTATGCTAGCAAGAATAGTGATGATATGTGAGGAACTATTGCTTTCTCCTATGCAATGTTTCTTCTTCCTCTTCCGTACCCTCATTCCTCGCTAGCTCTCTCCACCTTCGAAGGTTATTGAGGCCTTGGGACTAAGGCTTGGGATAGTTAATGCTTTTTGCAAAGTTGATGTTATGCTCGTGATGCATGAAGCTTTCCATCTTTATTGCATCACCTAGGTCACAAGGAACACAAAGATTGTATTGTACCAAGTCTCTCTTGATGGGAGAATCTATAATACAAATGCCTATTGGAGGGGGGACCGACTCCACATAAATCCGATCCTTAATTGTTGTCATGTTCTCTAAACTCTCTCTCTTGCAAAAGTATTGTTCATGCCAAGCTAACTAAGTACTATGTTTATGTTGCTACCATCAGTTAAGTTCACACTCTATGCTCACAAAGTAATCTCACAAAAGTGATTTCTCTAATTTTCCTAATTTTGCTACTCTCAAAGTTCATAGGCCATTTCCATTACACTTTCTAAGCAGTCCATACCCCTTGATGTATGATTAGCCATGACAAAAAACTTATGTTTCACAGGAATAGAGAATCCTCACAAACACTCAAACATGTATATCAAATGTTTAGATCCCCAATTGAGTCTCCATTTCTTGTTAAAATTCTTCATGAGCTCTTCATCAAAGTTTGGGATGCAGGAGAATAGCTTGTAAGCCTTACTTGCTATGTTAGCTAGAGTGATACTCTTGCTATGTCTCAGTCCAGCTTGAGCTTGGATGTTCTTTGAGTCCTCCAACCTGCACAAAAATTCATTAAGATAGCCAATAGAGATGTTAAATTGGTTAGTGATGTGCTCTTGAGTTAACTAGATCCCATTTCTTTGGATATCTCCCCAAGTTCTTATTCCATCTTTGAAACACTTGTGTGCTTTGATAGATGGTGAACTGCCATGTTTCTTGGCACACCAACTTATCTAGATAGAGTCCTGGCACAAAAAAGAGAATTCAAGTAAAACATTTTTGATTAAATGCAAGCCTCCTTTAATTGTGAACCAAGCATTCCACATTCTAGTACAGACAATGGTTCCAACTGGTTTTACTTTCCACTTGGTAGTGATCAGATCCCATATTTACCCTGTTTTACAAGCCAAAGTTATTCAACAACTTCGTTCTTATGGGATTTCCTTCCTGTCCAAGAGGCGAGAGAGCTTAGGAGGCCTCTTGAAGAGATGCCCAAGATGAGGACTCTCTCCCATACGAGAGGAGAAATCCAAAGAGCAAGAAAATAATGAATCTTTAAGTTCCTCTGAAGATGTGGCTCCATGAAGACGGCGGTCTAGACAATCGCCAACTCCTCCCAAGAGGAAACGAGCAACCCATAGTCCTTCTCCTCGTCACTCCTAAAGGGAAGAGAGGAAACAAAGGAAGAAAAGAGGCAAGAAAGAGGTCACCCTCTTCTCCTTCTTCTTCATCTTCCGACGAAAGCTATGGCTATTCTCCTAGAGAATACAAGAGGGGAGGACATCGTAAATCTTACCCTGCATGGTGAATGTCACAAAAGATCAAGAAGTTCAAAGAGAGAGGAAAGTGTATCTCTTTTCTCACCTATGATGACACCTTTGATGCCACCAACAAAGTATTGGCCTTCATCCAGAAATTTGATGCGGCCTTTGGAGACGAGGGCTTCACGGAGTCCTCCAAGCTACACCCTATAGCTATGCACTTCCAGAAATCAGCTCGTCAATGGAGGGCTAGCCTTCCTGGCAACGGAAAATTCCCAAAGACATGGAAGACTCTATGAGTTTCCATCATGAATCAATTCCTTGCAAGCAATACAAAGGACAAAGTGCTCACCGAATGGCACAGTTTCAAGATTCTCTCCCATGAGTCTATCCACAAGTATGTAGACAAGTTTTGGGATTTACATCTCAAGGCTACTGTCTTCCAAAAGATAGACTTTGTCGAGCAAAAGCAACAATTTGTGTGGGATTATCTGAAGAGATGGCCGAGCATGTCAACTCTCAACGGCCTGGTTCTATCACTGAAGTAATCCACCACACCATGGTTGCTTCGCGTATCAATTTCCAACAAGGGGCTAGACGGAATGTGAAGCCATGGAAAACAAAGAAAAAAGTGATGCAAAGGGGAAAACCAATGCCCAAAATTCTTTCCAAGGCAATTCCAACAACAACAATCGGTCCAAGGAGAAGGGAGTTTACAAAGTTAAAAACAAACTCTCTCCTGAAGAGCTTGAAGCTTTTTGCAAGGAGCATAAATGTTTTTAAGTGTGGGGAGCAAGGACATGGCTATCGTTCTTGCCCGAAGAGAAATGCTCACAATGAGACCCTAGAGCTTCCACCATTTAAGCTTCAAAAGAGGATGCTCATTGCAAAGGATTACCCCTCTCCTATGCTTGGGGAAAGGTAAGGGAGCATGATGCCTTCATCTTGTTTGACCCTGGCTCTACTCACAACTTCATAGAAACGGAGTTGGACTCCAAGTTGGGCATTCAAGCTTTTGAAATGGGAGATACTGTAATTGCGCGGTCGATACCGCTTTCAAGGGACATCAAACCTCCGTTACTCCTTGAGGCTTCATGTCCAAAGCTATGTTGACAAAAAAGACTTTTTCATCTCTTCTCTCCAACATGAGGATGCTATCCTGGGGGCACCATGGTTCAACCGCATGGCCGCCAACATGAAGCTCCTTGAAAGGAGAATCTACTTCACCTACAAGGGAAAGAGCATGTATATAGATGCTACTGAGTGTGGTCATACTATACCACTTGTAAATCCTCCTGCTTTTGATAAATCAATGAAGAGCTCAGTTTTTACGTACATGATTTTTGTCAAAGAGTCTCAAAAAGATCCTAATGTTTCGTCAAATGTAAATGATAGGAATCAAGAAGAGTTAGACTTGTCTAATTTTCTAAAAAGATGCCAAGATGTGTTCATCGATAATATACCTATGTACATACCTCCAAAACAAGGGAATAATGACCATCACATTGAGCTCCTACCAGGAAGCTCACCGCCTAACAAGCCTCCTTATCAAGTTTCTCAAGCTCAACAAGAGGAGATCATGAGGCAAGTACAAGAATTGGTTGACAAAGGGATGGTGAGGCCTAGCTCCTCTCCCTTTTATTCTCCAGTCGTTTTAGTGCAAAAGAAAGGTGGTACATACCGTATGTGTGTGGAATATCGAGCACTAAACCATATCACTATCAAAAAAATAGATTTCCCATGCCTCCGGTTGAAGATCTGTTTGATAAGCTACAAGGCTCTACCTACTTCAGTAGGATTGATCTTAAAAGTGGCTATCATCAAATAAGGATAGTGGATGAAGATATCCTAAAGACCATGTTTCGCACAACGTTTGGTCTTTACGATATCTAGGCATGCCTTTTGGCTTGACTAATGCACCAGCCACGTTCAATCGATTTATGGAGAAAATAAGAAATATCTCCAACTGATTTTTCAAGCATTGAGGGAGAGCAGGCTGTTTCTCAACCAAAAGAAAAGCGAATTTTTCCTTCAAGAGATTCAATACTTAGGTCATATTATCTCTCAAGATGGCATCCGAATGGATCCATCAAAATTGGAGGTAATAAAAGCATGGCCTAATCCAAGGAATCTACATGAGCTAAGAAGCTTTATTGGCATGTGTGCATACTATAGATGTTTCATAGCAAAATTCTCTTAAATAGAAGGACCATTACACGACTTAACAAAGAAAAGCATTAAGTATTCATGGATTGCTAAGGAGCAATATGCTTTTGACACGCTCAAAGAGAATCTTACCTCCCAACCAGTCCTCATGCTTTTGGATCCCTCAAAGCATTTGAGGTGATGCTTGTGGTGATTGCCTTGGAGCAGTCTTGCTTCAAGAAGGGCATGCTATAGCATATGAGAGCCGAAGGCTCAATACGGATGAATGAGCCTTGGGCATCCGAACAGATCACCAAAGTCTCATGTACTTCATGACACAAACCAACCTTTTCGACAAACAAATGAGGTGGGCAAACTTTCTTTTGCAATTAAATTTTCATATTGCTCACATTGCTGATAAGCGCAATCAAGTGGCCGATGCACTTTTACGATGACAAAAGGTAATGTGGTGTCTATAGGAACTCACAATGATCTATCTTCTATGATAGATGAGTATGCTACTAACCCTGACTTTAGAGACATAAGGTCAGCCCTTGCTTTGGGGAAGAAAGAGGAACCATTCACCTTGCAGGATGGTTATCTTCTCCATGGAAATAGGCTATGTGGTACCCACTCCCTTCGTAAGAAAGTCATGTATGAATCCCATGCTCCTCCCTATGCGGAGCATAGAGACATTCAACCTACTCTCCGAGGCATAGAGATGTATTTCTATTGGCCTACCATGAAAGTGGACGTACAAGAGTATGTTTCAAAATGTGTGGTATGCCAAAAGACTAAGTATGATAGAGGGAAGCAACCTGGATTACTCCAGCCATTGCCTATACCAAATTTACCATGGGAGAGTATATCCATGGATTACATCTTTGGATTACCCAAGTCTATCCATGGGTATACGAGAATATGGACAATAGTCGCAGGTTTATCAAGCAAACACACTTCATTCCTGTCAAAAAGACTATTAAGGCACACCAAATAGCAACTCTCTTCATATCTCAGATTTTCAAACACCATGGATTGCCCATATTCATTGTGTCAGATACAGATCCTAGAATGACCAATAATTTTTGGAAAGGTCTCTTTGAAAATTTAGGCACAAGATTGAATTTCTCTTCGGCCTATCATCCACAAACGGATGGCCAAAGTGAGATCGCCAATCTTACGATACTGGATCTATCAAAGACTTATGCTATAGAAGTAGATCAACGCTTACAATGGGAGAAGTAGTTACCTCTTGTAGAGTATGCGTACAATAACACTGCCCATACTTCTACGGGAAAAGCACCTTTTGAAATCATTGAGGGAAGACCTAAAAGTCCCTTGCTACTTAGAGTACATGGGAAGATCTTCATTGTCGATGAGTATAGCCATGACCTACAAGAATCTTTTCAAAAGATTAAGGAGGCTATATCCATCTCTCAACAAAGGCAAAAAGTTGTTGCTAACAAGCATAGAAGGGCCTTAACGTTCAAAGAAAATGATTGGGTCTAACTTAAGTTTCCCAAGGCTCAATTGAGGCAAACGAAGAGCAAAAATCCTACGGTCCATCTTGGAAAGATGTCGTAGGCTAAAAAGGGATCCCCTACCCGGTATGCAAGATTGACTAATGATTATCTCTTCTACCTCATAGTCGAGGACGACTATGATTGCAAGAGAGAGGTAATGCCATAAAATCTAATATCTAACCAACCTAAATGATTTTCTCATATTAAACTGATCATTTAATGTGGCAAAATAAATGAGAACAAGGGTTAGAATATAGACATGTGCTGACAGATCTATCTCAACACGGGGCCAATGGTAAAGGGGTCCAAATGAGAGATGATATGTCAAAGAGCAAGGATAACCAATGGAGCTTAAAAGACCTTAGGGTTAGCTTCATTAAAGACCTCCAAATGTTAGTGTTAAAAGTCCTTTGACCTTCGGTAAGCTAGGGCTGATCTTGAGGTGGGAACCTGACCCAAGCTTGAGGTGCTTGATGACTAAGGTGCTTGAGGTGCTTGTCGATTAGGTAGCTTGAGATGCTTGTGGGAACATTACCCAAGCTTGAAGTGCTTTGTCATGCTTGCTGACTAAGGTGCTTGAGGGTAAGGTGTTCCACAAAGTCAACAAAGGTCCCTACAAGGAGGGGGCGAGCCCTACAAGGAGGGGCTAGAGAGAGAACACACACATCCTCACACAAGGCAAGCTTGGTACAAAGAAAGCAAATAGGACACTTGTCAACTCCTCCTCATGTTGCCCTCATGGTGTGCCTAAAGTCTACTGGCTGGCCTCCCAAGGGGTCTAATGATAAATTAGTTAATTTAATTAATTGTTTCAGCATTTATCAAGTCCTCTCTCTCAAAGGGGAAAGGGGGACACTTGTCCTAAGCCTACCCTTGTTGCTTGATATGCTTCTTGTAGGTGATTGGCTAGGCCTGGAAGGGTCCAATGAGCTTCAAGCATATGAGCTACAAGGGGGGGTCGACCAAAGCAAGAAGGGGGTTAGCTTGGAGGGTATACTCTCCCACACACACTCACACACACTCTCATTGTGTGAAGTGCAAAGTGAAAGAGCTCCATCTCCTTATCCAAGTAAGTAGAGAAGTTGAGAGCCTACACCAAGACTCTTGGCTATGGAATGCAAATCAAACCAAGAGCCATTCTTCAATGCTTAAGCTTGTCATCTTCTCCATCTTCATTACTATGCTATTATGTATGCTAGCAAGAAGAGTGATGATAAGTGAGTAACTATTTCTTTCTTCTATGGAATGTTTCTTCTTCCTCTTCCCTACCCTCATTCCCTGCTAGCTCTCTCCACCTTCGAAGGTGTTTGAGGCCTTGGGACTGAGGCTTGGGATAGTTAATGCTTTTTGCAAAGTTGATATTATGCTCGTGATGCATGAAGCTTTCCATCTTCATTGCATCACCTAGGTCACAAGGAACACAAAGAT
The DNA here is from genome assembly GCF_014529385.1 of Adiantum capillus-veneris. Classification (NCBI taxonomy): domain Eukaryota; kingdom Viridiplantae; phylum Streptophyta; class Polypodiopsida; order Polypodiales; family Pteridaceae; genus Adiantum; species Adiantum capillus-veneris. Next base: position 45,613,874 of record NC_140946.1, on the reverse strand, counting down.
TGTAATGTACCAAGTCTCTCTTGATGGGAGAATCTATAATACAAATGCCTATTGTAGGGGGGACGGCTCCACATAAATCCGATCCTCAATTGTTGTCATGTTCTCTAAATTCTCTCTTTTGGAAAAGTCTTGTTCATGCCAAGTTAACTAAGTACTATGTTTATGTTGCTACCATCAATTAAGTTCACACTCTATGCTCACAAAGTAATCTCACAAAAGTGCTTTCTCTAATTTTCCTAATTTCGCTACTCTCAAAGTTCATAGGCCGTTTCCATTATATCAAATGTTTAGAGGCCCAATTGAGTCTCTATTTCTTGCTAAGATTCTTCATGAGCTCTTCATCAAAGTTTGGGATGCAGGATAATATCTTGTAAGCCTTACTTGCTATGTTATCTAGAGTGATACTCTTGCTATGTTCAGCCCAACTTGAGCTTGGATGTTCTTCGAGTGCTCCAACCTGCACAAAATTTCATTAAGACAGCGAATAGAGATGTTAAATTGATTAGTGATGTGCTCTGGAGTTAACTAGATCCCATTTCTTTGGATACCTCCCCAAGTTTTTATTCCAGCTTTGAAACACTTGTGTGCTTTGATAGATGGTGATCTACCATGTTTCTTGGCACACCAACTTATCTAGATAGAGTCCTGGCACAAAATAGAGAAGTCAAGTAAAACATTCTGGATTAAATGCAAGCCTTCTTTAATTGTGAACCAAGCATTCCACATTCTAGTAGAGACAGTGGTTCCAACTGGTTTTACTTTCCACTTGGTAGTGATCATATCCCATATTGAGAGGTTGGATCAGACCTTGTACTCCTGCAAAATAAAGTAAAACATTCTGGATTAAATGCAAGCCTTCTTTAATTGTGAACCAAGCATTCCACATTCTAGTAGAGACAGTGGTTCCAACTGGTTTTACTTTCCACTTGGTAGTGATCATATCCCATATTGAGAGGTTGGATCAGACCTTGTACTCCTACAAAATAAAGTTAGGTATGTGCCTTTTGATTAAGAAGGCACATAAATCCTTACTTTCCATAGCTTTGACTATCCACTTTCTAGCCATTTTCTCTACCATTCTTTACCTTGATTGTGTAAGAACGTTTTGGACAGTGGAGCATGGGGAGAGTGGCCACTTGGCAACATTTCATTGGAGAGAGTATAAAGGAAGAACTAAAAATAAAGCTTCTAACTAAGGCTAAATATACACCAAAGCTTTGCATGAACATTCCTTTTCAAGATGGGCATGCATGCTTTACGCATCGAAAATAAAAACTCTTCATTTCTGTCAGCATGCCTGTGTAGTGTATTGGTTGGAGACACAGCTTTCTCCTTGCTGTCGGATCCATCCCCGCTTGAGCTTGGGCAAAAAGTCACGGCTACCCACGCTAATGTCCTCTGCCCGTTCTGCACATCCAATCCTCTTTTGCCGGATGGGTTCCATGTCTGTGCACCCAATCTTGGGCATGGGATGTGTAAGCAGCCTAAAGATCTAAAAATGCATTGAAGAGCGCACACATACATGCTGATTTAAGATGAGCAAGAAGGGGGCTTGATTTACGCTGTCCATATCCACAATACCAAGACCCCCCCTTGTCTTATGCATACAATAAGTTCTCCAAGCATGTATTCTTTCCATGTCTAGAATACCAAGAACCCCCCTTGCCTTATGCATACAACAAGTTCTCCAAGCATGTGTCTTTTGGTGTGTTCTGTGTTGTTATGATGAGAGATACAATTGGCTCTCTCTCTCTCTCTCTCTCACACACACACACACACACACACACACACACACACACACACACACACACACACACAAGCTCTACACTTCATTACTATCTTACACGGGGTCAATGAGGGGGGATCTAAGGCCCAAATTTGGGGTGCGAAACGGCTTTGATCTCAACCGTCTGTTCGAGTGGTGAACTAGGGATGAACTTCGGAAAAAAATGCCCTACCACCACGTTAGTGCATGTTGCTGTCCATCTTGACATGACACATGATTGCACCTTAGTTTATCTGCCCCTAGTTCACCCCTAGTTCACTATTTGATCCCACGGCTGACATTAAAGCCGCCTCACTGCCCAAATTTAGGCCGTAGATCCCCTGTGGACCATATATCCTTGCCATCTAGTGACGAGGCTGCACGTAACCTCGTCACTTGGCTCGGTGAATGATTGTGATTGTGAAAGTGGCAGCAAGGATTGGCATGGCTGGCGGCGCAGCTCACGTGGGAGCTCTACCCCTCGTCGACCTCACCTGCAAACAGCCTACCCACATTCCTTACAGTTGCAAGTTGCTCCTGCGTCGCTACACTGCTTCTCCACCGTCGGCTTTGCTTGCACACCATGATACCAGGTTTGAGTCTTTGTTGCTTACCGCAGAGCATCGTAGTTTGTTTTGGGTGAAGGTGATACGGCACAATGTAGATGATAAATGTTTGGAAGGCCCTTGAAAAATAGATCGAAAGCCCCACTAGGCCTGTCAAAGCACCAGATCGTAAATAGACTGGAACTTTCATGATTCAAGCTCAAGGAAAGGGGAGCGTCTTTGAGGACTCCATATCCAGATATTGGGCACAGCAGATGTTGAACTTGACAGAGAACGAGATATTACACTTACATAACATTACTTCTTACTCTGTTGTGCTACTATGTGGTTCCTTGGTTCCTCGTCACTGAATGTTCTTTGACCTTTAGTAGAAAGAAAGAACTACTGTGCCATGTTTACTTAGACTGCGAGGGCATATAGGTGATCATTATCCAAACACAATATTTTGCATTTTGTGAGTGTAATTGAATTATAAACCTTTCTAGGATTTCCTTGAGAAAGTTGTCAAAGGTGGCAGCGGAAGATGCAATGAAGACAAGAACTGGCTCGTGATCCTCTTGGCACCTCGACTCCGATCTAGAACACCTCCAATGTCAAACACATGAATGAGGCACACTTGTGGAGAAGAGAGATCACTAAGGTAGAAAGAGACAGGACATTAGAGTTAGAGAGAGAGAGAGAGAGAGAGAGAGAGAGAGAGAGAGAGAGAGAGAGAGAGAGAGAGAGAGAGAGAGTCTCCATGTTGATAACAATTTGCTCATACAAGTGACCAAGGGTGGTCCGGCATGGAACTAACATGCCCTATGGATAGACCTGAGGTGCACTCAACTATGACTGCTAGTGACATTGCCAACTGCTCCTGCACACGAGACCACTGGCACGGTCTCGTCATGGATATCACCTCCTACATGCTCTAACAGCATAGATCTGGTGCACCTCCTCTGGCAAGATTTAGATGAGGATCTGGATCTCGGATGAGAATCCCTGCCATTGCATGATCACAAGGCTTGCGGGAGGTTGCCGCGAGAAAGCACTGCACCGTAGAGGTGATCGCCAAGCATTGCATCTCCTTGTGCAGAGGCGAAAAATGCCAAAAATGGCTGGCTGCCTGCTGCCCAAAAACGCTGGGCTGCCCCCTCTTCTTGCCCACCGATTGTTGGCCTCAAAGGGCTGCCCACACTGAGGCTGAGCTGCATGCACATGCCCCCCCCCCCCCCCCCCCCCCCCCCCCCCCCCGATATATGGGCTGCCATAGCCTACCCAACCGAGCCCTATATCTCCATGACCTGGTAGGGAAAAATGCCTAGGGGGTGGAGAAGGCTACATAGCCATGGAACCAAGTCAAAACTTGAGCTAAACATGGCTAGACAGTGGACACAACCCGACATGAGAAACCTACCTCACATTGGCCGAGCACAGCCACAAGGCAACCCTCACTCCCTAACACCTGTCCCTGGGAGAAACTGGGACCGACCGGATGAATCCATAGAGATGCCTCTCTCAGCTCCCAGAAAGGAAGTCGGACCAGGTAGTGGGAGTGAGCAATCTGCAACTGTAAAGAGAGGGTTTTGTGGACGAGGATATTTGCTACATAACTCTGAGTTCGAATAGTACCTTGCCAGTTTACCATCCAACCGCTACCTTTGAAAGACGTCTGGGAAGTACAATGCTGTACGCTGAAAGTAAATTGAGCTCTAACAAGAATCTCCTCAAGCCAACCGTGTTAGGTGCAGCGGAACGATTGTTTGCGCTTTGCTCAAGATGAGTGCTCCGAACTGTGCTCAAGGTTCCTTTTGTTCTTATGGAAGGTAGAGCCTTCCGTTGTTAATGAGAGAATGCTATGGTCACAAACAAAGTGAATGGACAATGTGCGTGTAAGTGAACGAGACTGAGAGATAGAGAGAGAAGAGAGATACGACACTAGAGACGTAAAACCCTCCTCCGAAGGCCCCACTCTCGTCGGCGAGAGTGGTCTACTTATGATTGCACAAAGTGGTACAATGACGATGCAATGGACTGATGCAATCTGGGACTATGCCGGTGACGACGACGGTGATGACGACGACGACTTGATGGCTGAAATCTGTGGTCTTCTATCTGCTGAATTTCGGGACTGTTTTGGCTGCGTTATCGAGGGCTGAAAATGGGGGTTCTTCTGCATCCAATTAGGCTGAATCTGCTACTGATCAAGCATGCTGAAAACGCTGCATATTCTGCTGCGTTTTGGCTGAAAATAAAAAAACGCTGGACTGTGGGCTGAGCGTTAGTAAAAACGCTAGGTCAATTGGTACTTCTGCTGCAAATTGGGTGGATCTGCAAACGCTAGGGGACTTGGGAGATGATGGCGATCATGCAAGGGCTGAAATGTCGGATCTTGGGGAAGTACTGCTGGAAAACCAAAAACGCTAGCCAATGGGAGAGGTAGCGCCAAGGTTGAGGGTGTTCTGCTGAGAAGTTGCCTGTTGAGCGGGGAGCTCCTGCTGCCTCTTCTGCCATTGAGTGCTAACTTGGGTTTGCTTATATATTAACTTAGCAAAATTGCCCTACCTACTTTTGTTGGAAAGTCACTTAAAAATAATAAGTGAAAATAACCAAAATAGGAAAAATAGACTAAATGCACTGGAAAATTCCCCGACTGAATCTGATGGATTCTGAAGGGAATACTAATGATCATGCTGTGTGCAACCGGAGGATATGCATCTATTGCTAAGTGACTGGGCATGCACGGTCTACGAATAGACTCAAAAAAGTGCCAGATCACTGCTAATCTAGACTTGGCTGGACTGACTGAACCCTGCTGTGGTGTAGCTTGTCCACGGACACATAGGGTTGGATGTGTCACGTGACATCCCCTCCTTTTCAAAGTGAGGTATTGGTACCGAATTGTATGGCGTCGAGGGAGATCGTCAACAGCATCCGGAATCCTGGAAGGGATTCTTCGCCGGCCCACTTTGATGTGTGGGTTGTGCGGTACTTGAACTTCATAAAGGTCTGCAACTCTTGCTTCTTTGGGCCGCGCCAAAAGCGACACAAAGTCTCCTGTGGCTCCTTCAATGCTTCAACTTCGTCGAGAGTCATGCTTCTTTCTTCTTCAAGAATCTCCGAGGTTGAAAATTCCTGAAACCATTTCCAACACAAAACCATGAACATACCTATTCTATGTAAAGTGAGTGGAAAAAATCTCGTCTTCCTCAAAGACTGTGCATGCAATGTAGATGAACAAATAGACGGAGTGACAACCCGTTCATTAAACACATGCAAACAATGAGATCGAATCTTTCTCTTATGATCTAGAGCAATCAACTGTGGCAAAACACAATGGAAATGCCCATGCTTGGTGCTCATACTTTCATGTGCTATTTCTACAACTGTGTCGTGCCAAGGAAGAGACATGGAATGTGACTTCCTTGAATGCATACTTTTCAGCTTTTCATGAACAATACGCATACATCCGTGCTCATTCATGAGTGAAACGGGCTCAACGTACAATATGTCATGCGTAGGAAAAGGGATCACATAACGATGCTGACTAAAAAACAGGAAACAATCACGAACAAAACACTCGAACAATGCGTGCGTATCAATCATGCGAACACATAATACTTCCTGTGAGGGTTCTTTGGACCTAGGCTCGAGAGCCAAGATCGATTCTTCCTGAATGATCGAATCGTCTTGTGGGGGTTCTTTGGACCTCGACTCGAAAGCCAAGATCGGTTCTTCGTGATTGATCGAATCTACAACGAGGTTAGCTTCGCTAGAAAAAGAATCCACTAACACATCATCCTTCTTGTGAACAATCACATCCTTTTCATGCAACTCATCATGCTTGTGAGAGATCACATCTTGATCATGCAAATCATCATGCTCGTGAGAAATCACATCTTGATCATGCAAATCATCATGCTTGTCATTGGCATCCAAATCATTATGCAAATCATCATCATGCTTATCATTATCAATCAATTCATCATGCTTCTCATAATCATGCAACTCCTGTGTGTCATGCTTTGGAGAAGAAGAGACTGAGAGAGTCTCCTTTTCCTGATCGTGTTGCATCTGTGCCTGCATTCGAGAAAAGAGTCGCAACATCTCTTGCCTGATTGCTTTGTTCTCGCGATCTATGGCTGCCATTCTTTCTGTGTAGTTACGCTCTATGGCTGCCATTCTTTCTTTGTGCTCACTCTCTATTTCTGCTTTTCTTTCCTGGTCCAACTCCTTCATAGGAGTTAGCGCAATCCTTGTCGTAGATGGTGAAGGGGGAGGGTCGGGAAAACCTCCTATGGAGAAAATTCTTCTTCGCCTCTCTCATGCTCATCACCTCCAAGCGAAGTATCCATTCCGCTTCGAGTGATGATCATTCTGAAGTCGTTGGTTCTTGTGGGTTCTTGGGTTCTTAAGTTCACGAGGAACTTGGCTTCTTGCGGGTCTTGGTTCTTAAGGTTTTCTTTGGCTTGCAAACCGCGTTTGAGAAGGATCTTCTCTTCACTCGAGTTCTACTCCTTTCTGTGGGCGCACCCCTTGGCGGCCTTGCGCTCACACCAAGGTTGCTTTTTCCCACCTTACGTCGATTGGCCGGCCGCTAAGTGCACGGTCCGCTCTTGGGATTCGTGTCACTCTTCAACAAAACACGATTAGGAATCGACACGCCCAAGCGAACTTGGGTTCGTGCGACCTCAACAAGCAAAAAAATTCTTGTGGTTCTTTCCTTGAGTGATATAGAACACTGCCAAAGCTCTGATACCAATGTTAGGTGCAGCGGAATGATTGTTTGCACTTTGCTCAAGATGAGTGCTCCGAACTGTGCTCAAGGTTCCTTTTGTTCTTATGGAGGGTAGAGCCTTCCGTTCTTAATGAGAGAATGCTATGGTCACAAACAAAGTGAATGGACAATGTGCGTGTAAGTGAACGAGACTGAGAGATAGAGAGAGAAGAGAGATACGACACCAGAGACGTAAAACCCTCCTCCGAAGGCCCCACTCTCGTCGGTGAGAGTGGTCTACTTATGATTGCACAAAGTGGTAAAATGACAATGCAATGGACTGATGCAATCTGGGACTATGCTGGTGACGACGACAGTGATGACGACGACGACTTGATGGCTGAAATCTGTGGTCTTCTATCTGCTGAATTTCGGGACTGTTTTGGCTGCGTTATCGAGGGCTGAAAATGGGGGTTCTTCTGCATCCAATTAGGCTGAATCTGCTACTGATCAAGCATGCTGAAAACGCTGCATATTCTGCTGCGTTTTGGCTGAAAATAAAAAAACGCTGGACTGTGGGCTGAGCGTTAGTAAAAACGCTAGGTCAATTGGTACTTCTGCTGCAAATTGGGTGGATCTGCAAACGCTAGGGGACTTGGGAGATGATGGCGATCATGCAAGGGCTGCAATGCCGGATTTTGGGGAAGTACTGCTGGAAAACCAAAAATGCTAGCCAATGGGGGAGGTAGCGCCAAGGTTGAGGGTGTTCTGCGGGTTCTGCTGAGAAGTTGCCTGTTGAGCGGGGAGCTCCTGCTGCCTCTTCTGCCATTGAGTGCAAACTTGGGTTTGCTTATATATTACTTAGCAAAATTGCCCTACCTACTTTTGTTGGAAAGTCACTTAAAAATAATAAGTGAAAATACCAAAAATAGGGAAAATAGGCTAAATGCACTGGAAAATTCCCCTGACTGAATCTGATGGATTTTGAAGGGAATACTGATGATCATGCTGTGTGCAACCGGAGGATATGCATCTATTGCTAAGTGACTGGGCATGCACGGTCTACGAATAGACTCACAAAAGTGCCAGATCACTGCTAATCTAGACTTGACTGGACTGACTGAACCCTGCTGTAGTGTAGCTTGTCCACGGACACATAGGGTTGGATGTGTCACGTGACAAACTGACTCACAAGTCGCACAATCAACATTTGCAGAAGGTACTACTGCTGATCGCTCCAAGAGAATGCATCAGAAGTGAGGGTAAAAGGCATAGCCTACTGGTATCCAGATCATTTTCCAACTCTAGAGTGCTCCACCCTTGAGCAAAGAGCCGGAAATCTCCACTTCTGATCATATACCACATGCTAGACTCTCCAAGCTGCTGCAGGAATGGGACAACCGAGGCTACTAAGGAAATATATATTTGACGACGTAGAACCAAAGAATTGGACCAACCACCATATAGAATGATGAACTGCAAATTGTATCTGAAGGAACTTCATCGGAACTAAGAGTGAAACTGTAACTGATCTTCAAATGTCTGGAACAAATCCTGAGGGAGTATCACCCCAATCTCAAAGTGAATTGGGAACAAACATCCAGTAGAAAGGAACACACATCAATATGGAGATTGCAACTAACACGGCAAGATCAAAAGAAGATCCTGCTACCAAGCTCTGCAAGAGAGGAACAAGGTGCTGTAGAAAGCCACCAAATAGGCTGTCAATCCTGCTCGTTGCACATGGAACCACAAGAATTGTAAGGAAGTAATCCGCGGAAACTGACTCCCAAGCTGGTGCCACATCGCCCTCTGAAGGGAGAATACTCGAACCATTGATAAGCGTAATAACTCTCCAATAGTCTCTGCGTGTGTAGCTGAATCACCAAGGGAGGTGAATCCAAATGAAAATATACTTGTGGAACACACATCAATATGGAGACTGCAACTAACACGGCAAGATAAAAAGAAGATCCTGCTACCAAGCTCTACAACAGAGGAACAAGGTGCTGTAGAAAGCCACCAAATAGGATGTCAATCCTGCTCGTTGCACATGGAACCACAAGAATTGTAAGGAAGTAGTTCGCGGAAACTGACTCCCAAGCTGGTGCCACATCGCCCTCTGAAGGGAGAATACTCGAACCATTGATAAACGTAATAACTCTCCAATAGTCTCTGCGTGTGTAGCTGGATCACCAAGGGAGGTGAATCCAAACGAAAATATACCTGTGGAACCTGGAACCAAATCTGGGAGAACTAAGAAGACCGTCTCCCCACTGTAAAAATGCTCGAGCTAACTGTAACTGGTTCCTAGTCCAGGAAGGACCACTATCCATGTCAGGTGAAGCGGAATTGAAATGGTGACGATCTAGATTTTACACTTCCACAAAACCTTTACTTCTTTTCCTTGTGTTAGTGATTGCTCTTAGCTTGAATGATGGTTCCTTTTATCTTTACTCTAGAGAGAATGAGAGAGTGCGGTAGAGATGTGTAGAGGGAGAGAGAAGAGAACGACACTCGATGGGGTCCCAACCATCCCTCTCAAGGGCCCCCCTGTGGTATTTGCTTTAAATTGCGTAAATGGAATGTACACACAATGCAATACCTCAAATGTAGACTCTATAGACTCGGATGATGACTTTTGCCGCGGTAACTCCTCAAGACGAGGCATCTTCGGGGCTGATTTGATGCACCTTTGGATCCTTCTCGATGGGGGATTGCAGACGGCCACCAAGGGGAAGATTTGGGGCTGAATTGCGCTCCCAATGTGGGAGGAATGGTGTAACGTGTGCACTTCACTTGCGCTACGTGAACATGCTTCTGCTACAGTCTATCATGAGTCATTAGCTTAGGATTGAGCCTGGCACTTTGTGAGCCTCTACCAAGACGTGCATGCCCAGGCCGGTCATAGTTCCATATCTTCTCTTGCACAGTATATAATTACATCACTTAGGCATTTACTACACATGAACCACCCCTCAAAGTGCATTTTATTAATAAGTGACTTTTCATTTACCCTTGTTGGAATGGCTGCCCGACCCAGGCATTTCCACCTATATAAGAATCCTATGGGCGCCAATAGAAGGTAGAAGACATCAGGGGCCAGGAGTACCATGCAGCACCTGCAACACCACCCAACCCTTGGCGTTTTTCTCACAGCCCAAAAGGACCAGCGTTTTCAGCCTAGAAGAACCTATAGTACCTGGTCGTCAACATCATCGTCGTCGACATAGATCCACAGAACCTCGTCGTCGAGGTCACTGTTTACATCGCAAAAGACCTACATCCACAGTATCCACCTCTTTGGAAGATTTTTCATTGGCTTATGCATCCACATTGATCAGACGCACTCAGCATCAGAAGAACAGAAAAGAATCCAAATTTAGAAGTTCGTTACAGTTGTGCCTCACCTTTAACAGGTAGGGATGTCACGTGCGCACTTCACTTGCGCTACGTGGACATGCTTCTGCTACAGTCTAGCATGAGTCATTAGCCTGGGACTGAGCCTGGCACTTTGTGAGCCTCTAGCAGGACGTGCATGCCCAGGCCGGTCATAGTTGCATACCCTCTCTTGCACAATATACCATTACAACACTAAGGCATTTACTATGCATGAACCACCTCTAAAAGTGCTTTTTATTAATAAAAGACGTTTCATTTACCCTTGTTGGAATGGCTGCCCAACTCAGGCATTTCCACCTATATAAGCAACCTATGGGCGTCAATAGAAGGCAGAAGACATCAGGGGCGAGGATTACCAGTCAGCACCTACAACACCACCCAGCCCTTGGCGTTTTTCTCATAGCCTAGTAGGACTAGAGTTTTCAGCCCAGAAGAACCAATAGTACCTCGTCATCGACATAGATCCACAAAACCTCGTCGTCGACATCATCGTCGTTGACATAGACCCATCAATACCTCGTTGTCGACATCATCGTCGTCGACATAGACCCATCAATACGTCGACATCATCTCGTCGACATAGACCTAGTAGTACCCGTCGTCGTCATCATCGTCGTCGACATAGACTCCATCAAGAACCTTGTCGTCGTCATCATCGTGTCACAAGATGGGCACCACGCGCCAATAGAAAAGAACAGACTGAACAGCTTTAAGCACTTCAAATAACAACTGAACTGAAATAGAGAGAGACGACATGCGACACGGAGTGGCGGAATTCTACCCCAGAGAGTATTGGCCCCAAACCTTGGTGCCCCTTTCGGTATTTCGTTATACTGCATCAACACAGTACAAGCCGGTACTCCAAGACTTTGCACCTTCTCTAGGAAGCATGCCAGAGAATGAGCCCTAACCTCATATCTAAAGGCCCTTGGCCTAAAAAGCAATTACAGTGAAGAGCCTTCAAAACTCAAAAGCTCCTGGTCCAAAAAGCAATGCCAAAAGCTGTCAGCTTTTCGTAAATCGCGCTGGTGTACGTACAGCAGGCCACGTGTCAACCCGCCACGTCAGCAAATCAGGGTTAGGGTTAGGGTTTTGGGCAGAATTAGGGTTTTTGATTTTAGGGTTAGGGTTTCAACAGAATTAGGGTTTTGGGCATAATTAGGGTTTTTGATTTTAGGGTTAGGGTTTGAGCAGAATTAGGGTTTCGGGCAGAATTAGGGTTTCTGATTTTAGGGTTGGGGTTTCAACAGAATTAGGGTTTCGACACGTCAGCAGTTTGTTACATCTCCCCTTCTTAAAAGAGAGTAATTGTCCGCGATTACAACATATCTGCAAAACAACTCAAGTTAGCTCAAAAATTTCCGAGGGTCATTTCGAGGGACAATCAGTTTGCTCTTTTTATTAAGGAGTTAGCTTCTCCTTTCTGCTCTTTTGATCAAGGAGTTAGCTTCTCCTTTCGGCTGTTTTTATCAAGGAGTTAGCTTCTCCTTTCGTCCAGATCGGAACTCTTGATATTCCGTCGTAGTAAAATTAGCCATCACACCCAAACCGTACTGACCTTCCACGGGTGTCTTGATGCACTAAAATTACATACCCAAGCAATCTCATCCAATTAGGAATATTCATTGGTTGGCACATCACAATGCAACACAAATGCTGACATATGCATGTTACAAGACATAGAAACATAAAGCCGCCGATGAACACTCCTCTCGCATAACCTAACAAGGTCCGGGGCGGGAGATATTCAACGACTCCCTCATCACTCCTCCCACATAACCTAAAAAGGTCCGGGCCGGGAGATATAGAGGCCTTTTACAACCAAACGCCCCCCAGACCGCAGCATGAGTCGTTTGGAGGTGCTGAGAGTAACCACTACTCAAACTTCTTAATACTCCTCCCGCATAACCATCCAGGTCCGGGCCGAGAGTCACAACAACAATACTCCCCCCGTAAATAACCACAAGGGTCCCGGCCATGAGTAAAAAAACAACACTTTTCAATCATTCTGTTAGGTGCAGCGGAATGAATGTTTGCGCTTTGCTCAAGATGAGTACTCCGAACTGTGCTCAAGGTTCCTTTTGTTCTTATGGAAGGTAGAGCCTTCCGTTCTTAATGAGAGAATGCTATGATCACAAACAAAGTGAATGGACACTGTGCGTGCAAGTGTATGAGACTGAGAGATAGAGAGAGAAGAGAGATACGACACCAGAGACGTAAAACCCTCCTCCGAAGGCCCCACTCTCGTCGGCGAGAGTGGTCTACTTATGATTGCACAATCTGGTACAATGGGAATGCATGAGACTGATGCAAGTCTAGGCTATGTCGGTGATGACGATGGTGAGGACGAGACCGACCTAAGGGCTAAAATCTGCACTCTTCCTATTGCTGTCCAAAAACGGTATGGGCTGAAATCTGCGACTAGTCCAAAAACGCTGATTTGGAGGCTGTTTTCGGTGGGTCTTTGATGCTGAAAATCTGCAGGTTTAGGGATGAAAACTGAGGCTTCTTTAGGCTGAAAACTGATGGTCTTTCCGGGCTGAATCTGCTACTCTTTGGGGGGCTGAATAGGCAGATGCTTCATTGCTAAAAACATTGCCTAAAACTGTCCAAGGCTGAAATCTGCAAACGCTAGGAATGTTCAAAAACGCTAGGGCTGCAGTTTTCAGAAAATGCTAGGATCTGGGGTCTTTTGGCGATGATCCAAATGCTAAAAACGCAATGGTGATGCAGATCTAGGCGAGGGTGCTTGATGGAGAAAACGCTAGGGGAGGTTCTTGCTTGGAGGGAAGTTGCCAAGTTCTTGTTGAGAAGTTGCCCGTTGAGCTTGGCTCCTGTTGCCTCTTCTGCCAAATAGTGCTAGCTCTAGTTTGCTTATATACAAACTAAGCAAAATTGCCCTACCTACTTTCCAACAAAAGTCACTTAAAAATAATAAGTGAAAAATGTCAAAAATAGGTAAAATAGGCTAAATGCACTGGAAAATTCCCTTGAAGGATTTTGATGGGAATGCTTATGATCATGCTGTGTGCAACCAGAGGAAATGCATCTACACTAAGTGTCTGGGCATGCACGGTCTGCGAATAGACTCACAAAAGTGCTAGATTACTTCTAATCTAGACTGACTGGACCCTTGTCGTGCTGTAGCTTGTCCACGGACACATAGGGTTGGATGTGTCACGTGACATCCCCTCCTTTTCAAAGTGAGGTATTGGTACCGAACTCCATGGCGTCGAGGGAGATCGTCAATAGCATCCGGAATCCTGGAAGGGACTCTTCGCCCGCCCACTCTGATGCGTGGGTTGTGCGGTACTTGAACTTCATAAAGGTCTGCAACGCTTGCTTCTTTGGGCCGCGCCGAAGGCGACACAAAGTCTTCTGTGGCTCCTTCGATGCTTCAACTTCGTATAGAGTCATGCTTCTTTCTTCTTCAAGAAGCTCCATGGCTGAAAATTCCTGAAACCATTTCCAACACAAAACCATGAACATACCCATTCCATGTAAAGTGAGTGGAAAAAATCTTGTCTTCTCTAAAGACTGTGTATGCAATGTAGATGAACATAGAGAGGAGTGACCAACCGGTTGTTCATCAAACACATGCAAATAATGAGATCGAATCTTTTCAGTTTGATCGAAATCAATCAACTGTGGCAAATCACAATGGAAATGCCCATGCTTGGTGCTCATACTTTCATGTGCTCGTTCGGAAACTGTGTCATGCCAAGGAAGAGACATGGAATGTGACTTCCTTGAATGAATACTTTTCAGCTTTTCATGAACAATCCGCATACATCCGTGCTCATTCATGAGTGAAACATGCTCAACGTCCAATATGTCATGCCTAGGAAAAGCGATCACATGAAGACGTTGACTAAAATACAGGAAACGATCACGACTGAAACACTCGAACAATGCGTGCGTATCAATCATGCGAACACATAATACTTCCTGTGAGGTTTCTTTGGACCTAGGCTCGAGAGCCAAGATCGGTTCTTCTTCAGTGATCGAATCGTCCCGTGGGGGTTCTTTGGACCTCGCTTCGAAAGCCAAGATCGGTTCTTCGTGATTGATCGAATCTACAACGAGGTTAGCTTCGGTAGAAGAAACATCAACTAACACATCATCCTTCTTGTGAACAATCACATCCTTTTCATGCAACTCATCATGCTTGTGAGAAATCACATCTTGATCATGCAAATCATCATGCTTGTGAGAAATCACATCTTGATCATGCAAATCATGTGTGTCTTGCTTTGGAGAAGAAGAGACTGAGAGAGTCTCCTTCTCCTGAATCCGTTCAATCTTGTCCTGCATATTAGCAATGAGAGATGGAGAATGAACAATGTCCTCTCCTCCACGAATGACAATGGGAGAATCACTTTTGGCATGGAGAGTGAGAGTGTTAGTGTCATAAAATCTAATATCTAACCAACCCAAATGATTTTCTCATATTAAATTGATCACTTAATGTGGGAGAATAAACAGGAACAAGTGTTAAGATATAGATATGTGCTTATAGATCTATCTCAACACGGGGCCAATAGTAAAGGGGCCCAAATGGGAGATGGTCTATCAAGAGCAAGGCTAACCAATGGAGCATAAGACCTTAGGGTTAGCTTCATTGAAGACCTCCAATAATGTGTGTAAAAGTCCTTTGACCTTAGGTAAGCTAGGGATGAGCTTGAGGTGGGAACCCGGCCCAAACTCGAGGTGCTTGTCGTGCTTGAGGTGCTTGTCCTGCTTGAGGTGCTTGTCATGCTTGAGGTGCTTGATTAAGATGCTTGAGGTGCTTGACTGGCTCCATGCTTGAGGTGCTTGACTTGGTGCATGATTAAGGTGCTTGAGGTGCCTTGAGAAGCTTGCCTGAGATGCTTGTGGGAACACCCCCTACTTCAAGTGCTTAGTCATGCTTGATGACTAAGGGGCTTGCTCATCCAAAGTCAAAAAGATCCCTACAAGGAGGGGGGCGAGCCTACAAGGGGGGGGGATGAGAGACAACACACACACACACACACACACACACACACAAGGGAAGCCCCAGCTTGAAGAGGCAGCAAGGACACTTGTCAAGTTCCTCCTCATGTTGCCCTCATGGTGTGCCTGAAACCTATTGGTTGGCCACCCAAGGGGTCCAATGATAATAATGGATATTTAATTAATTGATTTTGCATTTATCAAGTCCTCTCTCTCAAAGGGGAAAGGGGGACACTTGTCCCAAGGCTATCCCTGTTGCTTGTAATGGCTCTTGCTTGTGATTGGCTAGGCCTGGAGGGGTCCAATGAGCTTCAAGCATGAGCTACAAGGGGGGGTCGACCCAAGCAAGCTAGGGGGGTGCTTAGGGGGTATACTCACCCACACACACTCACAAACACTCTCATTGTGTACTATGCAAAGTGCAAGAGCTCCCTCTCTTTCTCCAAGCAAGTAGAGGTTGAGAGCCTACACCAACACTCTTGGCTATGGAGTGCAAATCCATCCAAGAGCCATGCTTCAATGCTTGAGCTTGCCATCTATTTCTTCTTCATTACTATGCTATTATGTATGCTAGCACAAGAGTTATGATAAGTGAGGAACTAGCTCTTTCTCGTATGAAATGTTTCTTCTTCCTCTTCCCTACCCTCATTCCCTGCTAGCTCTCTCCACCTTCGAAGGTGTTTGAGGTCTTGGGACTGAGGCTTGGTATAGTTAAAGCTTTCTTCAAGTTTAGGTTAGTAATTGGGTACCTAGCTACAAAACACGATTAGAAAAAGACATAACCGGCATACCATTTTGCTTGAGAGCGCGCCAATCGTCCTTCAATCGTGCGAGGTACTGAGGTGGCATAAACCGCGCCTTGAGCTTGTCTTGGAAATCAGCCGAACTGAAGGACAGGGGCGTGAGTTCGTTGGCTTCCTCGAGGTGCGCGGCTAGCTGTGCCTCTTGCCATGCGTGGTACCAATTGATGGCATCACTGGCAAGGTACATAGCTGCCGTCAAAACTTTGCTATTTCCTGTCTTCTTAGTTGTCGCAAAATAAGCATTAAATTGATGCAACCAAGAATGAATAACCGTAGCATCCATCTTATCATCATACTTAATGAAAGTCAACTTCTCTGTGGACTGGATGGTTGGAATCCGCATCGTTGCTTGTGCCACTTGAAGAACTCCCATGATCTTTGGCTGGTTCGGATTTCGAAGCAAGTACTTGTCGAACCAACTCTTGAGTGCATAGTTCTCTTTGAGCCTCTCGCTCGATCTGCAAGGCCACTCTTTGAGCGGCACGCTCGGCCTCCAAGGCCGCGCTTCGTGCTGCCGCTTCCTCCAAGGCCGCGCTTCGTTCGTCGCGCTCACGTTCTAAAGCAATGCGATTTGCTTCTTGTTGTGCGGAAATTCTTTTGTTTCTTTCGTCGCGCTCGCGGTCCTTAACTTCTTGTTGTTCTGCTTTGCTTGCTAGTTGTGCCAACGCAACTCGATTCGTTTCTTGTTGTTGTGCCATCATGTCCAACATCGACTTGACCATTGCCTCCATAGAAGTTGGTACAACTCGTGGCGTAGATGGCGAAGGGGGAGGGTCGGAAAAATCTCTTGGTGTGGAGAACTCTTCGTTGCCTCTCCCATGCTCATCACCTGTATGTGAAGTATCCATTCCGCTTCGGGTGACGACCATGCACTATGATCTTTGGTTTCTTAAGTTCACGAGGAACTTGGGTTCTTGAGGGTCTTGGGTTCTTGAGGTTTTCTTTCGCTTGCAAACCGTGTTTGAGAAGGATCTTCTCTTCACCCGAGTTCTACTCCTTCCCGCGGGCGCACCCCTTGGCGGCCTTGCGCTCACACCAAGGTTGCTTTTGCCCACCTCACGTCGATTGGCCGGCCGCTAAGTGCACGGTCCGCTCTCAATGAGTGAAAAGAGACACAAGGGGAGGCTGGACAAGCCCTTCTTTCTTGGGATTCCTGTCACTCTTCAAAAAAACACGATTAGGAATCGACACGCCCAAGCGAACTTGGGTTCGTGCGACCACAACAAGAAAAAAAATTTCTTGTGATTCTTGTGGTTCTTTCCTTGAGTGATACAGAACACTGCCAAAGCTCTGATACCAATGTAAGGTGCAGCGGAATGAACGTTGTTCTTTCTCAAGATGAGTGATCCATATTCGCTCAAGGTTCCTTTTAGTTCTTATGGAAGGGAGAGCCTTCCGTTCTTAATGGAGAGTGCTATGATCACGAACAAAGTCAGTGGACATTGTGTGTGCAAGTGTATGAGACTGAGAGATAGAGAGAAGAGAGATACGACACCAGAGACGTAAAACCCTCCTCCGAAGGCCCCACTCTCGTTGGCGAGAGTGGTCTGCGATTGATTGCACAAACGGGTACAATGATGATGCATAAAACTGATGCAGATCTAGGCTATGTCGACGACGATAACTAGGATGGCGATGACGACAATAGGGCTGAAAATGGGATGGTTCTAATTGCTGTCCAAAAACGCCAACTGCTGAAATCTGTTGCGATGGAAAACACTGATTTCGAGGCTATTTTGGTGCTGCTGAAAAACGTTAGTTTGCCTGATGAAAAATGCTGAGATGCTGCTGTGTTTTAGGGCTGAAAATGCTGCTGAATCTGATGCGACTCAAGCTGAAAATGCAGCCTGATCTGCTGCTGAAAAACTCTAGGAATTCAGCCCCATAGCGATGTGATAAACGCTGGCCTCTGCAGCTTGCTAGCGATATGGAAAACGCTAGCTTCTAGGGTGTGAACCCGCAAGGTAAGGGCTGCAAAAACGCCAAGGGAATGGTTGGCGAGGGTGCACAGAAAACGCTAGGCTATGGTGAGGGAAAAACGCCAAGGCTAGTGGGTTCTTGATGGTTCTTGCTGAGAGAGGGGAGGACCTGCTGCCACAGGCCTGCTGTACTCCTGGCTCATCTGCCCTTTAGTGCTAACTTTGGTTTGCTTATATATTTTCTTACCCAAATTGCCCTACCTACTTTTGTTGAAAAGTCACTTAAATTAATAAGTGAAAAATGTCAAAAATAGGTAAAATAGGCTAAATGCATTGGAAAAATCCCCTAATTGATTCTAATAGATTCTGATTGGAATGCTTATGATCATGTTGTGTGCAACTAGAGGATATGCATCTATACTAAGTGACTGGGCATGCACGGTCTCCGAATAGACTCACAAAAAGTGCCAGATCACTTTTAATCTATCCTGACTGGACTGACGGAAACCTTGTTATGGTGTAGCTTGTCCACAGACACATAGGGTTGGATGACCTTTTACGGGTCACCGCGGCATTGTTACCACCATGAAAGGGGTAGAGAGATACTTCTTTTGGCCGAGACTCAAAAAGGATGTGGAAGAGTTTGTGCGCAGTTGGTTAGTATACCAGAAGGTCAAGTTTGACAGGCATAAGGCACAGGGATTGTTACAGCCTTTACCCATACCCACCCGCCCCTGGGAAAGTATTGCAATGGATTTCATTTTTGATCTCCCGAGAACACAGAGTGGTCACGATGGTATCTGGACTGTTATTGACAGATTTAGCAAACAGGCTCATTTCATTTTTTAGTGAAGAAAGCAGTCAAGCCGGATCACTTAGCGAGACTGTTTGTGGCCCAGATCTTCAGATTATATGGCATGCCTAAGACGATTGTCTCCGACAGAGACCCCAGATTTACGAGTTTGTTTTGGGAGGCAATTTTGTTAGACTTCACGTTTACACCACTCTGCTGCTTCACTCAGGTCTAGGCATACTTGTGCGGCTAGTATGTTCCCGGGCTGGCCACCCATGCATATCATAGATAGGCTGCATTGTCTTTCAGTCATCTCACATGGCCGCCCGCTTGGTTCATGTCCGAGCACCCTACATAGGACAGGTCCCTTATATGATGGCCACCTTTACTGAGGTCGTGGGCCTTTTCCTCATTTATGAGATGGGGGGTCGTGGACCCTGCTCGACCCATGCTTGGTGGCCTATATATAGGCTGCTAGGGTCTCACATGTCACATGGTGGTATCCCTATTCAGCCCAGGCTTGGGCGTTTTCACATAGGAGGACATGGGGGGCTGATCGCCCCCCCCCACACATCTCCCTTGCGTTCTTTGTTCCAGATGGTTGGGGGTCTCCCCGTGTTTCCATGTCCCTCTCTCTCTCTCTCTCTTCTCCTCTGTGTACACTACACGCTTCCGCACGTGCTTCTCACATGGTATCAGAGCCCAAACCACGGGTCTTGGGCATCGCTTCCGCATGGTGTACACACTCCCAAGAAGAGCAGTTTTTGGCCTGCGTTTTCTCATTCCCAGCATTGCGAACAAGCAACACCCTCTGGCGCTGGCCACTCAGCCCTTCTTCAGACATTTTGGTCGCGAAGAAAGCCCCATATCTGCCTGTTGCATTCTCAGCCAGGCATTATCCCTGCGTTTTTTTTCTTCATGGAAGACCCTCCTTGCGTTTTTTGGCAAGGTCAACAAGGAGCTGCGTTTTCAGGATTGATGCTGGGAGATGGGGAGCGCTTCTTGCCATTCAGCCCCACACTGGTCTTGCCTCCTAACATGCTTTGCATAAGAATCCTCTTCACACAGATTTCAGCAAATTCAGCCTTGTGTTACCCGCTGTTTTTTCTCAGATTTCGGCCCATTGGGGTTGTTCCTTTGATTGGTCACCCTCCTTACACCATCTGCAGTGCACTGGTTTCATTCGGGTGCATACGAGCACGCTGAAATTCGCTGCGCAGCAGCGTTTTCATCACCTCGCAGTTGAGTTTTTGGGTGGACAGCACACACTTGGCTTGCCTTTTCGACAGAGGATGGAGTTGTCTCCTGACCGGACACCATATGGTGGTGGTCCTTGCGGTCTGTTCGAGACTGCAGCAGCACACGGTAGCTTCGACATCGGCTTGATCATACACGGGCGACATCCTTGGGAGATCCATTCATTCCAGCCCTTCACAGGCGGTTGTGCACTCCAGAGGGGGTGGCGACTTGTGGTTTGCTTTGGACACACCTTTGCACTCATCAGCGGAGTTCACACGAGATATGGCCATGCTCATGGCATATGGGATTCCGACATCCCGGAGAGGACACCACCATTAGCGGTGGATAGACACTTTGACCTTGACATTGACTTTTCAGTTACTTTTTTACACAGGAGCATCTACATGGACTTAAGGAGGGGACCTTGTATCTCTTCTTGCACAGGTTCATAGCTTGGATCTACAGCCTGGAGTGGGACTTCAGTGCTTTGGACTCTCTTGGAGGGTTTCCCCACGAGATGTGGGAGATCAGGCATACTCATGTGACTACTTCCGGAGTCACCCGGAGCTTGACTTGGATGGTAGTGCAGTTGCTCCTTCACATTCCTGATCCTTTGGATTTTATACCTTCAGAGTTGCTGACACTCATCCTCGGTAACCTCACAACAGACGTCTCCCCCGACCTGGGGAGTTTGATCCGCTCCCAGCTCATCCACTTGAGAGCCACACCAGACCCGGCCAGGTCCAGTGGCTTTGTTGGCGAGATTATGCTTTGGTTGACACCGGAGGACTGGAGGCAGGAGTTACAGGCAAGTTGGTGCAGACATCCCTGTCTGACCACTGATTACCCAAATTCTCCATAGCGCAGGTTGCTTAGCCTGGCTTCTCTACATGGAGGATATTCCCCAGTGCAGACACTTAATCTGACCACACCCCAGTGCAGACTGCTTAGTCTGGCTTTACCCTCATCTTGGAGTACAGACCCTACCTACTGACAGGACACCATCCGGTGGTAGTCCGTGCGGTCACTTGACGACTGCTGCAGCTTTACGGTAGCTTCTACAGTGCAGACTGCTTAGTCTGGCTTTCCTTGATTCGGAGGACGTGTACGACGCGGATTTAACATCTCGTCTTCCTGGAGTTTGATACATCTCTAGCCACCTGGCCACTCACGGTAGCATGCTCCTGCATTCACAGGCTTCCGGTCATGCTTATGACGGTTCCTGGGCCACTGATCTTCTCCAGACGGTCTCTTGACTACAGACACCTCAGTTCCTACTTGGGCAGGACACTTGCAGGCCTATGGCACTTCTTTCTCGACAAGAAGTTGTTTCTACACACAGTTCGGGACCTTCACGTAGTACACACACTGCATATCGGCGGAGTACAGCAGTTTCTACACTACTCGTGACGGCATCTTTCCATGGAGATTTCTCGGTGATTATTACATCCCAGACTGCTGCTACACTCGTGGAGTATTGTCCTTCAGTGGACATCGCAACAGACATCTTCATCACTTGACTCACATCTTCGGCTTCATGTGGTTCGTTCAGCATCCGGTGCTGAGAGGGGGTGTTAGACTTCACGTTTACACCACTCTGCTGCTTCACTCAGGTCTAGGCATACTTGTATGGTTAGTATGTTCCCGTGCTGGCCACCCATGCATATCATAGATAAGCTGCATTGTCTTCCGGTCATCTCACATGGCCGCCCGCCTGGTTCATGTCCGAGCACCCTACATAGGACAGGTCCCTTATATGATGGGCACCTTTACTGAGGTCGTGGGCCTTTTCCTCATTTATGAGATGGGGGGTCGCGGACCCTGCTCGACCCATGCTTGGTGGCCTATATATAGGCTGCCAGGGTCTCACATCACACGGTGGTATCCCTATTCAGCCCAGGCTTGGGCGTTTTCACATAGGAGGACATGGGGGGCTGATCGCCCCCCCCCCCCACACATCTCCCTTGCGTTCTTTGTTCCAGATGGTTGGGGGTCTCCCCGTGTTTCCATGTCCCTCTCTCTCTCTCTCTCTCTCTCTCTCTCTCTCTCTCTCTCTCTTCTCCTCTGTGTACACTACACGCTTCCGCACGCGCTTCTCACAAATTTGGGAGAACATTGGCACGTGGTTGCAATTCTCGTCATCCTGAGATTGCAAATTGAGTGGTTCTAGATTTTTATATCTCAGATCAGAAGACTCAATGGGAAAATTACTTACCTTTGGTGGAATTTGCCTACAATAACATGATACACTCTTTGACGGGGAAGGCGCCATTTGAGATTGTTGAAGGTGCTGCGAAGGTTCCACCCTTCCTAAGCACGAAAGATAAATTTTTGAAGCGGATGAATATACGCGAGATTTGGACACGGCTTTTGCCAAGGTTCGCGAGACTTTGTAGAATTCTCAAGAACGACAGAAAAAGGCAGCGGATTGCCATCAAAAGGCAACAGATTGCCATCGTCGCGACTTGAAATTGAAGGAGGATGATTGGGTGCTCTTACGTTTTGAGAAGGCAGGCCTAAGAAAGAAAAAGGCCAAGGAGAGGCTTTTTCCAAAGCTCAGTATGCGATACTACGGACCTTTCCAGATCACTGAAAAGATAAATGATGTCTCCTTCTGATTGAAACTGCCAGATACTTGGAGGATTCACAATGCATTTCATGTGAGTCTCTTGAAACCTTTTAAGGGTGATGTGCCTGATGATGGGGAGCCTGATGAGCAACCCGAAGTGGAAGAAAACGAGATCTTTGTTCTTGAACAAATTTTGGCACATAAGAATACGAAGAATAAAGGTAAAGTCCGAAGGCGGTTCTTGGTTAAGTTCAAGAACTATCCTGCATTGGATGCGAAGTTGATGGAGGAGGAGGACCTAGCAGATACTCCTCAGATTGTGAAACTTTACCTCGATGCTTTTGGTTTAGCATAGTCTACTACAAATGGAACCCAAAATTCAGCTTGGCCGGAGATCTGGTGCAGTGGGATGCACAAGAGGGGAGTCACTCCGCTCCTTTGTCAACAGATGCCTTGATTTAGATGTTAGAGTCACTGATGTCTCTTTGAGCTTCAGGGATACTGAAAGATGACAGTATTCTGTTGTATGACTTTAATGAAATGGAATTCTTGATTATGATACTGATTTGTTCTTGACTTCTTTTAAGTGTAGGAACTGATAGAAGAAATGACTGCAACATTTTGGTCTGATTGATCTCAAATAGACATGGTTGCGATAGGGGTTAGTCAATCGGACATCGATGAGGTCCCGATTGGACCTAGATGCGATTGCTAGCTACATTGCCGATAAATCATGGTCTAAGATCCGAATGAATGTGGAATGTCGGTTTTGCAGGCGTAATCGCGGTCGATTACAATGCTTTCAATAGGGGGGTATGTCACAAAGTGATGACGTGGCTACCGACAACAGAAACCCTAATTTCTGCCAGAAACCCTAATCTGCAGAAACCCTAATTTCTGGAAAACCTAACCCTAATTTCTGGCTGAAACCCTAAAGTGGCTGAAATCCTAAAATTGGCGGTTGCAAATGCCACGTGGCCAGCGTACGGATTTCCGGAAAACGCGGAGCTGAAAAGCAGCCCTATGGGCGACGCAATTTGACCGAGAGAGAGAGAGAAGAATTGACTGCTTTATTTTTACTCTCTTGAGAGAGAGGGAGGGAAATTTTGCTTTTATTTTTGAAAGCTTTTGGGGCTCTACTTTTGGGCATCCCTTGTAAACAAATAAATAAGTGGTTTAGGGCTCACTCTGTAGAGCATCTGCTCACTCTGTAGAGCATCTGCTCACTCTGTAGAGCATCTGGACGCAGAGTTTGAGAGTGAAACCCTAACCGCTCTCTTGTACTTTGACATTGATTTAATAAATAAATAAAAAACCAAAAGGGGCGCCAGTCTTTGGGGCCAATATCTCTAGTCACGGAACTCCGCCGGGCCAGTGCAAATCTATTGTGATCTGTGAATTGTTTTGAAGTGGTTATTTGGTGCTGTGGTGATTGATTCTTGACTTGGAGTGTCCAAGTCTGTTACAAAGGGCCCCCCTCTCTATTGCTAGAGAGGTATTTTCTTTAGATTGCACAAATGCTGATACAATGGTCCTACATGCTGAGATGATGATGGGATCTTGCGGTAGATGCTGGGATCTGAGAGGGTAAGGGCTGGAAACTGAAAATGTTAGGGCTGATCTGGCTTTGAACTGCGATCTGATGATGAGGCTAGGGCTGAAATCTGAAAATGTTGGGATGATTCTATTGCTAAAGTTGGCGACGGGTTGGTGGCTGAAAAACATTGAAGATGCTTGTGATGCGGGTACTTGTACAATGGGTACTCGATGTCTGGAGAGGTGACCCCTAGGGTCTCCTGTATAAGAGCAAAAGTTTGGGTCGAGAAGTGTCAGATTGAGCCCCCACAACTTTATAAAATGATGCTAATATGTCACTTATTAATAAGTTAATGAACTACTAATAAGAGGAGCTTCGTATGCAGTTATTACTTAGGCTTAGAAGTAATGGTGTTGGGTGTTGTATGGGAACATTCCCCAATGCCTACACCTAGCAGACATTGGTTGTGCTCATGTGCGATCAGAGGGTACGCAACTACTCCATAGAAGTTCACAAGGGTGCCAAACACTTCCTAGGCTCTCCTAAACCCTAGAGAGAGAAGTTATAGCTTGTCTATATGCACATAGGGTTAGATGCGCACATGACATGAGAATAGGCCAATAATGAGAAAACTACCGGCGGAGCACAAGAAGAAAGCAACCCCCACTCCCAATGATCAACCATCCCCACTGCCAATCAACCCCTGGGAGATATTGAGGCACTAGCAGCTCCTCCAAGACCAAAAGGAGAGGTGACTAATTCTTACACCCCCTCTCAACTCCTAGTCCAACTGCACGACTGTGGAGCTGCTAAGTGACATCTAAAAAAGAAGCTCGTCTATCCCGTGTCTGAAAAGACAACTAGGCAAGGTACGTCTCCCTTTGCTCTCGGTCAAAAACTCTACTTAGTTGTAACTAGCACGTGCGAGTGACACTTGCTTGTACATCTAGTAGCAAATCTAGCACGCCTGAATCCCGGTGTCACAAACTGCTGGCGTGTCAAGCCCCTGAAGGACAACCAACTTGCAGATCCCAGCCGAGGGGCCTGAACCCTAAGAAGAAGGACCGGAAGTAGAAGTAGCAGAAGAAGTTTTACCAAGTTACAGAACCTCACTAAGTGGGGCAATTTTTAAAGAAGTTCCCACCAACTTATAGGACCCCGTTTGATTGAGTTAGAAGAAATGGTTCTTCGAGAAAAGAAGAGGTAAATAGTCACAATTTGGTGACAACGGACATGGCATGACCCTAGGGGGTTCGGACATTAAAGAGCAACTATGGACAACTGGCTGAAGGAAAAAATTGCTAACGTGGCTCAGCTAGCACGTGGTGCTCTCCCATTACAGTAGTGTCAAAGCTTCAAGCATCTGCTCTTAAGACGAGCACACCGATCGTCCTTTCCATGAGCAAACAATAAGATGGCGCTTCTTGATTCCGAGTATTTGCATTTCCTCCTCGACGAACTCCGTGACATACTCTCAAGGCATCCTCAAGAGAACCTACTGATTCTGCAAAACTTCCACCAGTTTTTTCAGAACTACATGTTGCCACCTTTGTTGCCTCAAGATTTCCCCTCTCGGCACCAAAAAATGCCTTCGGTCTCCTCTCGACAACCTACACAAACTTCTATTCCGATTGGGGGACTTTCCAAAAATATGGTTCAACCATTTGATTTTTACCTTGTGCCACCACCGCCACCTGAGTTTAACTATTGGAGCTCGTATGCCTACCCCTATTATCCACCTCCGGGACTTGCACAAAATCAACCCAAGGACTTCAAGGATGGTGGATCTATGGTAGAATTTTTCACTTTTTCAGGAGTGAGAGATCCGAAGAAAGCTTTACAATTCCTCTAGCAATTCAACAATATTTATGCACTTGGCAACTATACAAAAGAATTTGAGATCTCTTAAGCAAATGCTCTTTTATTCAAAGACAATGCTATGCAATGGTGGGAGTTTTATAGCCACCAAGCCTCACGCTCCGAGGACTAGGCAAGCTTTCAAGAATATTTTTGCCCAAAGTAACATGACATTTGGATGTTGCTGCTGTCCGCCATCAGATTTGAGGGATTGTGAAACCGGCCAGTAGGGTGGTAGACTTTGGCTTTCACCCGAAACTTTACTTTAGACTTTAGGACACAGAGAAACTTTGCAACTAAAAACCTGTAACGAGAATTGACACTTCAAACACACACGGCTTGGAAGCTAGAGTGCTACCAAGCAAACACTGACACCTGTTGGCCCCAAAGATTGGTGCCCCTTTCGGTATTTGTTTATTGTATTCAAAGAGGGAATAAAACCTACGATTTCCTTTGAGCTGTCCCGCATAATCCGGGCTGAAAATAACCTGTTTTGGCCCGATTTTGGCAGCATAGCTGTACTAGGGCGCTTCACAGACAATATCCCCACACAATAGGTGACTTTCCCAGCGCATACGGACACTTCACAAAACCTGGCAAGAATTCGCAGCACGCTGATGATGATGAAGGTGCCGCGGATGGAAACGTTGGTGGGTGCTTGTGTTGTTGGAACTTGTACTACAGGGGTCTTGCTCTACTGTCCTTAAACAGAAGGCCAAGTGACTCTTTTATAGGTCTTTTAGCCATTTTCCCTACCTACTTTCAATAATTGTCATGTCAAAGTCACTTATTAATAAATGACTTGAGTGACTGTTCGTAAGCCTATAGGCGTAAGTGATTGTAGTGTGAAAGTGAGGGTATGCAACTATGACCTGCCTCATCATGCACGTCCTTCTAGAGGCTCACACACAACTCAAAGTAAGAGGGGACGGGGAGAACGGGCCCCTGCCGTTATCGAAACGTGTTCCCACTTGAGCCAGGCACCCGGAATGGGTATGGGATCGGAACGGCGTTCCGTCCAGAGTAGTAACCGGAATGTTTGTCGGAATGGGGCTGGAACGGGAGTTCGGCTGCAAAACGAGCCGGCCGGAACGGAAATTTTGAAATTCAAAATTCTGACCGTCTTTAAAAAAACCGGGCCGTTTAGGAGGCAACGTTTGGGAATGGGGGGGGGGGGGGGGGGGGGGGGGGGTTATCCTATATAATGGCTCAAGGCCTCCTTGAAAGCTCATCCCTCCCTCAAGGCTTCAAGGCTTGCCGCGACGCCGCTCACATGCTCTAGCCTCTCCCTCAAGCCTCTCTCGAGTCTCTCCGTATCCCTTGGGCCTCAAGCCTTCAAGGCTCAAGCTTGAAGCTCGGAGGTCTCTCCATCTATTCTCCCTCTCTCGAGTCTCGTCTCTCTCCTTCTCTCTTGGGTCTCAAGGCTCAAGAGTCAAGCCTCAAGCTTCAAGGCTTCAAGCTCCACTTGGCATTTCTCCCTCACTCTAGTCTCTCTCTCTTTTGCTCAAGGCTCAAGTTTCAAGCTCCATGCTGCAACCTCTCTCTCTCTCTCTCTCTCTCTCTCTCTCTCTCTCTCTCTCTCTCTCTCTCTCGTCTCGTCTCAAGCTCCCTCCCTCTCTCGAGTCTCATAGCCCAAGTTTCCGCATCAAGTGACCGTGTGCCCTTGGGTCCGAAGAAGAAGAAAGATGAAGCTTCATGGTGGGACGAAGTGTATTCCCGAGTGTTGGGAAAGGCTGGTGGTGCACGTGCATGGAAGTGCAAACTATGCGGCTTCGAACGACAATCTGGCACAACTAAAGTTAGTGCTCACCTCCTTACGCTAGAGGGACAACAAGTAGCAACATGTAAGGTGGTCAACGAGCAATTGTTGAAAGTATCTGAAGCCAAGGATGCCGCCATCAAAGCAAACAAAGTAGAGAAAGAAGCGGCCAAGCCAAAGCGTCCCACAATTGACCCCAACGACTTAGTTTTTCCCTCTTCTACACCTTTATCGGTTGGTGGTGATAGTAATGCAGCAACGGTGGAGACAGAAAGGAAGGAGGATGTGGATGCAAGTGTTGCACGCTTTTTCTATCATGATCACATCCCCTTCATAAAGGCTCGGTAAGACTATCATTTTCTCATGATCAATCATCTCGATTCTCATTCTTATCTAAATAGTAAATCCTAATACCTAATACTACTCTAGTCTCCACTTACATGCAACTTGGGATCCAAAAAGGAGGGAGGATGTGGATGCAAGTGTTGCACGCTTTTTTTATCACGATCACATCCCCTTCATAAATCTTCGGTAAGTTATCATTTTGATCAATCATCTTGATTCTCATTCTCATCTAAATAGTAAATCCTAATACCTCTTGTGTGCTTTATGTAGGTCAGGGTACTTCAAGACTATGTGCACGAGGATTGGAGAGTATAGGGCACGCTATGTGCCACCCTCTACCGAGGCCTTCCGCACTATACTCGACAAAGAGAAGGCTGTTGTGGAGATGGCAACCCTCAACATGAAGAGGCAATGGACAAAGTATGGCGTGACCCTCATTGCGGATGGATGGAGCGACACTAGGAGGTCCATTCATGGCACTATTGTCTACTCCAAAGGGGAGATGTATTTTGTCCACTCCCATGGCGCTACGGAAACAGGAAAATCAGCGGATGTGCTTGCGAGAGAGTGGGCCTCCGCCATAGAGACCATTGGGTTGGACCTTGTGATAGGTCTAGTCACCGATGGGGAGGCATCAAACAGGGCAGCCGAAGCAATTTTAGAGGGCATTTATCCTCACATCACCGTGTCCTTTTGCATGGCACA
Organism: Adiantum capillus-veneris; assembly: GCF_014529385.1. NCBI lineage: Eukaryota > Viridiplantae > Streptophyta > Polypodiopsida > Polypodiales > Pteridaceae > Adiantum > Adiantum capillus-veneris. The sequence goes on along the minus strand of NC_140946.1, from coordinate 45,584,942 downwards.
TTGTTTTAACAACCTCTTGAAGGATTTCGGCAAACTACCTTGGATAGAGCCTCTCATTGCATCCACGTCCAAGGTGGTTTCTTTCATCAACAACCACAACATACTTCGGGCCGAGTTCTTGAAGCGATAGGGGGGTAAAGTGCTTCTAAAGTATTGTGAGACCCGCTTTGCCTACAACTATCTTATGGTAAGCCGCTTTGTAGAGTGTCAAAGTGCAGCGCGGCAGCTCTTCATGAGTACAGAGTTTGCTGAGACTTCCCATTCAAGTACAGTCGAGGTAGAGGATCCTGAGTTCTGGGAGTCTCTTAAGACTCTTGACAAAATGGTGAAACCAATGATCCACTTGCTTAGAGTGATGGATGGTATGCAACCTTGCATTGGTAAGGTTTATGAAGCAATGGATTGCATGGTCGAGACGCTTGAAGATCTTGAGAAGGACCCAGATAGGCTCGAAGAAATCAAAGACCTTTGCAGTAGCAGGTGGAATGCCTATAGTTTACCTCTTCATGGTGCAGCTTTTGTGTTGGACCCAGAGTTCCAGGGTGCAGGACAGGAGCATGATTCGGAGGTGAACACACATTGGAACACCTTCTTGAAGAAGCTTCACCCTGATCGTGACATGCAACGCAAAATCAAGGATTAGCTTGCATTTTACAGGGATATGTGAGGATCATTTGGGACAGCCGATGCCCAAATCGATCGCATCAAGATTTCCTCCGTCTTGTGGTGGCAAGAAAATGGTTCAGATGGTCCCGATCTTCAACAACTTCCGTCCGCATTCTCAACTAAGCGGTTAGCTCTCTCGCTTGGAGCAATTGTGGAGTGTATATAGCCACATTGCATCTAGAAAGAGAAATCGACTTGGAGTGGAAAAAGCCAATGACCTTGTTTTTCATTGCAAACTTAAGAATGCTTTGCAAGTCAGCATTCAAAATGACAGATCCTTTTCTACAATGGGAGATGGAGACAAAGGCAGCGGTGCTTGGAGAGGTAGGAGGATCTACGCATGAGGATGAGCCTACGCAGGAGGATTGGGATGATATTCATGACATCGAGGACACCACTACAGATTGGGAGGTGGAATGCTCTTCTGTCCCTAGCCGGAGGTGAACTTTAGGCATGAGTCATGACTCATTGCTCATTGGTTTTTGACATTTGTTTCCTTTGTAGCCACCGGTTTTGTCCCCCTTTTTGTAATGCACTACCACACAAGTGATTGAGTCTTGACATGTCACCTAGTGACTATTACAGTTGTTATTTAGCACTCTAGCCTCTACATGTCTTTGTAGCACCTTGGCTGGCCTTGTAAGCCATCTTTATAATCTATCATCTTTTTGCTCCAAGCTTGTGTGGAGTCTAAACTCTATTCAACTTTGAGCTAATGTTCTTTCTATGAAGAATCAAGATGCTTTTGTAAAGGATGATCCCAGCTAATGTGTTGTGTAGTGTGCAATCGCCATATGCCTTGATGCGTGACATTTTTTCCACCGTAAATTGTTACCTCTTTTGTCCAAAGATTCTTTTTTGTGGGAGGGCACGGGGATCTTTCATGTGGGCACAAATCCTAGTGTGAATGTATATATTTACTTATGATCTTAGCTCTTCTGTTGTAGCTCTAGCTCCATCATGGTACTTCCTTTAATGGTGAAGTAGGTATGTCTTCTCTTGCTTTTGAGCTGAAATCTATTTCTCAGCATTGCAGTGTAAATGTTCTCTGCATGCAAAGTGCCTGTATGGATTACAAGCTTTGTTTCTATTTGTATTGAGAGTTGAATGAACTTTTTGACATTAATTAGTGCCAAACTAAAGAAACCTCGACCGAGGCTGGATGAATTGTGTCAAGAGAGGTTCCCTCAACATAGCCGAACATTAATCCAGTCATGGATTCTCCAAGGTGAGCATGAATGCCTTATGAGGAGATAAAAAATGCAGCTTTTTGACGAGGACCAGTATTTGTGTGAGAATTCTAGGAAAGGTGCTTGTAGATGGCCAACCAGTTCTGAAGGCTGGAGTCCGTTTATCACTAAAGTCAGAGGTAAAGATCATCGCGGAGGTACCCAAATATGTTTGCAGGTATGATATTGTTCATGCTAGTCATGCAAGTACCATTCTTTATGCTGGTTGATTGAGTCACAATACTTCAACATGAGTTTGGTAGTAAATCATTTCTGCACTATATGGCTTTACCCACAGTTTACTCTAAGTAGCTAACATACCCTTTCTTTCTCTATGGTTGTATTGAGTACTGGTGCAAGGATCTTCCTCTTGTATTTGAAAAGTAAGTAATTTGCTTAAGTATCTAGTATCTCGAATAGGCAACCACATGCTGTCTGAAGTGGCAATATAGCAAGTTCACTACATTCTCCCGTTACAGGATACTGCAAGTTCAAAGCATCCTTCTTTGAAAGGGTGATATATGCAATAAGCTTATCTATTGATTTTGATTTGATAGGAAGCTTACGTGTCTGTATTAAACCTTTTCGTCAAAATTTTCAAGCCACTTGCAGGTTAGGTGTCATTACTGTCTCACATATAATGATCCAGAATGGAGAATTCTCAATCATGAGCATATGCATGTTTCCTAAAGTCTATCTTCTTAAAATGAGTATTGGTGCTGTGACTGCCACTGTTGAGCATTTTTGTGGATCTACTACTATTAAAATGGTGACACAAGGGGGTCCAATATACTTTTTTGTTTACAGGGGATTAAGCTCCTTGAGGGAAATCAATCTAATGTCAGAGTTGTGTCAGGGTTTATCACACACAAATTACCACATGGTAGTGTGCAAGAGACATATTTGTATAGGTGGGTTTGGGCTTGTCCTCGATCCATCTAGGTATATGTTGAAGAGTATTTGCAGACAACAAATTTCATTGTGTGAGGAAACATAAAAAATATTGTGCAGAAGACATATGTTTATAGGTGGATTTGGGCTTTCCTTGTTTACATAGGTGTATGTCAGAGAATTTTTTGTGGACAAATTTCTTATCGTGAAGTTTTCATCCAAGCTGCAATTAGTTCATATAGTGCTAATTTTTTAAATCTTAGTCATGTGTAATGCCCTGTCAACTACTCTCTCTCTCTCTCTCTCTCTCTCTCTGTGTGTCTCTCTCTCTCTCTCTCTCTCCGCCAGCTAGTTGTGACTGGAGAGAGTGGATCATGGTATGCACAAATGACACAATGGTTTAGCACACATGGCTTGGATATCAAGAAGCTACCACCATTTCAGTACGACCCCGATTCACCATTCATTTGCCTCTCTCATGTGGAGAGGAACTAGGTCCTTAGACAGGATCTCTGGCAGCTGTATATTAGAGATACATGGAAGAGGCTACTTTAGGATGTGATCATCATCATCGTCAACATAGAACCCATCAGTACCTCGTCATTAACATCAACATCGTCGACATAGAGCCCAACAATATCTCGTCGTCGACATCATTGTCATCGACATAGAACCGAGCAGTACCTCGTCATCGACATCATTGTCGTCGACATAGAACCTAGCAATACCCCCCCGCAATACCTAAGTACCCGCAGTATCCCTCATTACCCATCAGTACCCAGTAGTACCCAACATCAGTAGCATCAGAGTACCCATTAGCATCATCATCTCAGCATTTAGTCATTGTATCAGCATTGTGCAAGAATAAAGAAAGTACTTGCTCTGGCAACAGAGCAAGGGGGCCCTTGAGGATTTGGAACCCGACATTCGGTGTCGTCTCTCTCTCTCTCTCTCTCTCTCTCTCTTTCAGTTCAGTTCTTTCAAGTGAAGTAAAGTGCCCCTTATGTTTGTGCGAAGTACTAGATCCGAGCTAAATCCTTAAACACTTGCGCTACACCTGGCACAAGTGTCCTGCTAGTAGAATGGCTTTGCGCACGCGCGCGCGCACACACAGAGAGAGAGAGAGAGATTAATGAAATGAAATGTTATATTAACTCTCTCAAAAGGCCAAAATGACCTATGAGACGAAAAGGTTACATTGATTTGCTACTCTAGTACAGTGTCAAATGAACATAAAGATAAAGATAAATGAGGGTACCTAGAGTCGGTAGGTTTTTAAGCCTAACCTACATCTTCATCATCATCAATGTCCTCATCACATAATACATGAGAGAGAGAGAGAGAGAGAGAGAGAGAGAGAGAGAGAGAGAGAGAGAGAGAGAGAGATGATGAAACGAAATGTTATATTGAGGTTCAAAAGGCCAAAATGATTAGGACGATTGGCTTGTCTTTCTGTAGCAAAGTGATGGTACGGTTCTAGATCTGGATGGTAGCATTGTTATTATCATGCCAAGGAATGCCCAAAAGAGCGTCATAGTTGCCTAACTTCATGATGTGAAAGTCTCCCTTGCCATGGTACCCTTGGATGGTGATCGGAAGAGAGCACCAATGAGTGGTACAACGTTTTGGGTTTTCCTTGTGGCTAGCTTGGCTTTAAGTTCTTCAAAAAAACGATCATAATCAAAGTCCATCCGTTTCAAGAATTCTGGATGGATGACTCGGTGGCTCCTGGGTCGAAGAAGATAAGTGCCTTGAAGCCATTGATCTTTCCATAAGCTCTACACGATGCATTGGAACCTTCAAGAGCGATGATGAATGTCTGGAACAAGTCTCACCCAATTTTAGCTTTCTTAGCAGGAGGTTTCTCTAGAGACTCGTCCCCTTTTGTAGGACAATGTAAGGTGCACCGGAATGAATGTTGAACTTTGCTCAAGATGAGTGCTCCGAACTGTGCTCAAGGGTTCCTTTTCCTTACAGAAGGAAGAGCCTTCCGTTCCTTTAGTGAGAGAGTGCAATGGACACAAACAAAGTGGATGAACACTGTGAATGAAAGTGTTGAGATTGAGAGATAGAGAGAGAAGAGAATACGACACCATAATTTTGTCAAACCCTCCTCCAAAGGCCCCACTCTCTATGGTGAGAGCGGTCTACTTATGATTGCACTAATCTCTACAATGCTTTGACTTGCCGGCGATGTCGACGACGATGAGTACGACGACGAGATGGGCTGAAATCTGAAAATGCTAAGGGCTGAAATATGCAAATCTTTATCTGCTGAATTCTGACTCTATGTCGGTGACAATGTCCATGGTGACGATGCGACGATGACGCGCTGAAAACGCAGATGCTGAAATCTGTGTTTTCCGGGCTTAAACTGCAAACTTCGCGGAATCTGACCGTGCGGCGAAAATCTGTTGCGGGAAGGTGAGATCTGCGAGATTCGGGACTTCTTCTGCGGGTACTGACTGCTGAAAACTGAAAACGCTGGTGTTCTTGATGTCCTTGTCGCGAAGGTCTACAAAAACGCCGCGGTTGATCTGTAAACCAAAAACGCTAGGGGCTGAAATCGGTCCTTGCTGATGGAACTGCTAACGCCAGGGCTGATCTACTGTTTCAAGGAAATCTGTTAATGCTAGGGCTGATCTGCTGTCTACTGTCGCCGAGAATCTGCAAGTGCAAAAACGCTGGCTGATCTGGTGCAAAAACGCTAGGCCTTCTGCAATGCTGAAAATGCTAGAGTTGTCGCGGGGGTTGGTCTTGTTGAGAAGTTGCCTGTTGAGCAAGGTGCTCCTGCTGCCTCTTCTGCCAGAAAGTGCTAGCGCTAGGTTTTCTTATATACAAACTTAGTAAATTTGACCTACCTAGTTTCCAACAAAAGTCACTTAAAAATAATAAGTGAAAAGATGTCAAAAATAGGGAAAATAGGTCTATGCACTGTAAAAATGCTCCTGATGGGTGCTGATGGAAATTTGATGGTTATGTTGTGTGCAACCGGAGGATATGCATCTAATCTAAGTGTCTGGACATGCTCAGTCTGCGAACAGACTCACAAAAGTGCTAGATCACTTCCTATTCTAGACTGACGGAACTGAACTGAACCCATATCATGAAGTAGCTTGTCCACGTACACATAGGGTTACATGTGCATGTGACATCCCCTCCTTTTCAAAGTGATTTACTGGTACCGAATTGTATGGCGTCGAGGGAGATCGCCAACAGTGCCTGAAATCTTGGAAAGGACTCGTTGCCGGCCCACTCTGATGCGTGGGTCATGCGATACTTGAACTTCATAAAGGTCTGCAACGCTTGCTTCTTTGGGCCGCGCCGAAAGCGACACAAAGTCTGCTGTAGCTCCTTCCATGCTTCAACTTTGTCTATGGACGTAGGTTCATCTTCTTCAAGAATCTCCATGGCTGAAAATTCCTGAAACCACTTTCAACACAAAAACATGAACATACCCATTCCATGTAATTGTCTTCCTCAAAGACTGTGCATGCAACGTAGATGAACAAAGAGACGGAGTGCCAACCCGTTCACCACACACATGCAAACAATGAGATTGATTCTTGTCGTGCTGATCTAAATCAATCAACTGTGGCAAAACACAATGGAAATGCCCATGCTAGGTGCGCATACTTTCTTGTGCTCTTTCTACAACTGTGTCGTGCCAAGGAAGAGACGGGGAATGTGACTTCCTTGAATGCATACTTTTCAGCTTTTCATGAACAAATCATCCTTGTGAACAATCACATCATCTTCATGCAATTCCTCATGCTTGTGAGAAACCACATCGTGATCATCATGCAAATCATCATGCTTGTCCTTATCATCCAAACCATCATGCTCATCATTATCATGCAATTCAGTCTGCTTATCATCATGCAAATCTTGTGTGTCATGCTTTGGAGAGGAAGAGACTGAGAGAGTCCTTTTCCCGAATCTCTGCAAAGTGCGCCTGCACTTGAGAAAAGAGTCGCAACATCTCTTGCATTCTTGCTCTATTCTCGCGATCAAATCTTGCTTGTCTTTCTTTGTTCTCACGCTCTATGGCTTCCATTCTTACGTCGTATTCACGATCTATGGCTGCCATACTTTCTTCATAGGCCTTTCTTTTTGCTTCTCTTGCTTCACGTTCGAACTTGTTGTCCATAAACAACTGCGTCAACTCCTTCATAGGAGTTAGTGCAATCCTTGGCGTAGATGGGAAAGGGGGAGGGTCGGAAAAACCTCGTGGTGGGGAAAATTCTTCTTCGCCTCTCTCATGCTCATCACCTCCAAGCGAAGTATCCATTCTGCTTTGAGTGATGACCATCCACTGAAGTCTTGGGTTCTTAAGTTCACGAGGAACTTGGGTTCTTGGGGTTCTTGAGTTCTTGAGGTTCTTGCGGGTCTTGAGGTTCTTGAGGCTCTTGGGTTCTTCTTTCGCTTGCAATGTGTGTTAGAGAAGGATCTTCTCTTCACCCGAGTTCTGCTCTTTTCCGCGGGCGCACCCCTTTGCGGCATTGCGCTCACACCAGGTTGCTTTTTCCCACCTCACGTCGATTGGCCGGCCGCGAAGTGCACGGTCCGCTCTCAATGAGTCAAAAGAGGCACAAGGGGAGGTTGGACAAGCCCTTCTTTCTTGGGTTTCCTGTCACTCTTCAAAAACACGATTAGGAATCGACACGCCCAAGTGGACTTGGGTTACGTGCGACCGCAACAAGCAAAAAAAAATAAAAATGTGGTTCTTGTGGTTCTTTCCTTGAGTGATACAGAACACTGCCAAAGCTCTGATACCAATGTAAGGTGCAGCAGAATGAATGCTGAACTTTGCTCAAGATGAATGCTCCGAACTGTGCTCAAGGGTTCCTTTTACTTACGAAAGGAAGAGCCTTCCGTTCCTTTAGTGAGAGAGTGCAATGGACACAAACAAAGTGGATGAACACTGTGAATGAAGATGCTGAGACTGAGAGATAGAGAGAGAAGAGAATATGACACCATAATTTTGTCAAACCCTCCTCCAAAGGCCCCACTCTCTATGGTGAGAGCGGTCTACTTATGATTGCACTAATCTCTACAATGCTTTGACTTGCCGGCGATGTCGACGACGATGAGTACGACGACGAGATGGGCTGAAATCTGAAAATGCTAAGGGCTGAAATATGCAAATCTTTATCTGCTGAATTCTGACTCTATGTCGGTGACAATGTCAATGGTGACGATGCGACGATGACGCGCTGAAAACGCAGATGCTGAAATCTGTGTTTTCCGGGCTTAAACTGCAAACTTCGCGGAATCTGACCGTGCGGCGAAAATCTGTTGCGGGAAGGTGAGATCTGCGAGATTCGGGACTTCTTCTGCGGGTACTGACTGCTGAAAACTGAAAACGCTGGTGTTCTTGATGTCCTTGTCGCGAAGGTCTACAAAAACGCCGCGGTTGATCTGTAAACCAAAAACGCTAGGGGCTGAAATCGGTCCTTGCTGATGGAACTGCTAACGCCAGGGCTGATCTACTGTTTCAAGGAAATCTGCTAATGCTAGGGCTGATCTGCTGTCTACTGTCGCCGGGAATCTGCAAGTGCAAAAACATTGGCTGATCTGGTGCAAAAACGCGGCCTTCTGCAATGCTGAAAATGCTAGAGTTGTCGCGGGGGTTGGTCTTGCTGAGAAGTTGCTTGTTGAGCAAGGTGCTCCTGCTGCCTCTTCTGCCAGAAAGTGCTAGCGCTAGGTTTTCTTATATACAAACTGAGTAAATTTGCCCTACCTAGTTTCCAACAAAAGTCACTTAAAAATAATAAGTGAAAAAATGTCAAAAATAGGGAAAATAGGTCTATGCATTGTAAAAATGCTCTTGATGGGTTCAGATGGAAATCTGATGATCATGCTGTGTGCAACCGGAGGATATGCATCTAATTTAAGTGTCTGGACATGCACGGTCTGCGAACAGACTCACAAATGTGCCAGATCACTTCCTATTCTAGACTGACTGAACTGAACTGAACCCATATCATGAAGTAGCTTGTCCACGTACACACAGGGTTAGATGTGCACGTGACAGACAATTATTGTAGTTGTGTCCCATCTTGAAACATTCAAAGCATTTGCCTTCTTGTTGTAGAATTTCTCGTTGGCATTGTGTCAAACGAGGTCTTGTCGAGTGACTCGAGTTGTCACAAGAATTTGGTTGTTGTGTTGAGGATTCTGGGTATTTGTCGGTGGATCTTCAAATTTTATACTTCCTTTCTTAAACTTGTAACTGACCGCAGCATGGTATATAAGCTCTTGCATGGTAACAACTTGTTTAGACAAATATTATTCTTTTAAAGATGACAACATTCCAATGGTATAGCGTTCATACTAGTTCTCCAAGGTTATCATCTTGAATAAAGACACCGGCAGGTATACATCAAGGAACCTTTGGTTGTAGTCTTCCATGCTCGGTGGCAAGCACTTTTAGGTTATCCCAGTCTGCCAAAAGCTGTACTTCAAATCGGGATGTCATGTGGCTCCGGTCCTAACCCTTCTTGGCTTTAGGCCGGTAGGTTCTTCTTCTCCTCCTCCTTTTACTTCTCCCCCCCCCCCCCCTTTCTCACACACACACACACACACACACACACACACACACACACACAGAGCTGACCATGGAGGACATTGATGCCATACTACAAAGACTAATGAGAGAGTTCATGGGATGATCACCATTGTATACTTTCTCCATTGTACACCTCATTAGCCCTCATGTGATTGTACCCCTCCCTATATGTTTTGACATGATATATTGTGTGATGGTGATGATGAGGAGGAGGAGGATGTAGGTGCCCTCATTTATTTCTATTTTTATGTTCCTGAGACATTGTCACACATGGATGTAACCTTTTGGTCTCATAAGTCATTCGGCCTTTTGAAGACGTTACTATAACATTTCATTTCTGTGTGTGTCTTTTGATGGCTGACACTTTATTACTTGAGCCCCTCGGAGCCCCCAAAATGGTGCCTACCCCAAGGGGAAATACAAAAAATGTTAGATGAGACGGCCATATGCAATGTCCGACAATGAAAAAACCTGAAAAAAGGTATTAGTTTACCCCCTTTTGGTTGAACTTAGCTCACATCTTTTGCTAATTTAAGCATTTGCATGCACTAAATTAGCTCACTCACACACACACACACACACACACACACACACACACACACTAAGTTTGCACTAATTGCACTGACTTTTGTGTGTAGGTCACGAATTCACACTAATTGTTGCATTGATTTTTGGCTAATTCTACCAAATTGTGTGCTTCCATATCCATATTTGCAGAAGGAAGGTATGGGTGTATTTCTTAAAGAAGAAAATTGAGGTACTTCACTAAGGTATGAGAGAGTGATATTGAGGTCTAAGATACCCAAGTTAACACTGTTCCACTCAAGGTTGGATCAAAACGTACTTACGGATCGGTTCCGTACCGTATGGAACGATCCGTACGCCGTTCCCCCCCCCCCCCCCCTGTTTGTGAGAAGCCCGTACGGTGCTGATTTAAAATAAAAATCTAAGTCTCTTGCAGTAGTTACACAGTATGTGGTTGTCTTGTAAAACGTGTCTTTGAATGTCTCTATAAGTTGTTGACTTCTCTCTTGTTTTTTTATTGGAAATGTCCTAGAAAATTTAGTACTTTGTGGGTTTTTTACAAGAGTACGTATTTTTACGTACATAAAAAAATTTACTGTATGCAACAATGTACAGTACGTACATATACGCCACGTAGAGTATGTTTGGTACCACCTTGGTTCCACTTGATGTGAAAGGAAATAACATGAACTTGGAGGGGAGCGAGGGAAAAAAAATGCCCTGGCAACCACTGTTAACGAAGGAGGAAGAGAGGGAGGGTATCCACCAAAGCCTCTAAAAGAAAAACATCTCCAACTTATGTGAAGAGAAAACCACCCAAGAAGGTACGGGGCGTAATTGAGAAGCTTGAGACAACATCAAAAGAATGCTTTGAGAGGCAACCATTGCACAGGAGGGTGAAAGATGCGAGAGAAGAGGATGACCACAAACTGCTGTCGTGGTCGATGCCCATCCATAAGGAAGAAGAAAACCACGTGAAATGCCATGAAGGAAATTGAAGAGACCGCGGCCGCTTAAAAGCACCATGGAAAGAGGGAGCCAACAAGGTTGGCATTGAAAGCCAGCGGAGCAATCACCAGCAAAGCAAGGAGGAAGGAAGAAGAAAAACCTCCAGTGTTCCATGAAGGAAATCGAGGAGACCGAGATGCAATCACTAGGTAGCGGCTTAAAAGCAACACCGCAAGAGGGAGCTAGCAAGGTCGGCATCGAAAGAAACAAAGCAAACACCACACTGAGCAATCCGCTGCAATCACCCCCGCAAGAAAGAGAAACAACAAGCAAAACTCACATACAAACACATTTCCACACAGGCACACCCACCCACCCACCCACACATCCATACTCACCCAGCCTGCAAATGACAGAACCAAGGAAAAAAAAACCAAGGCAAGCCACACGCTGAGACACCCACACGCACACATTAACTCATCCACCTAAACAGTATGCAAACGAAAACCACATCAAGAACAAAAACCAACCAAATATGAAGAAAAAACAGAAAATGAAAAGAGGGGGAAGGGCTAACCGTCAGCTGCAGAAGGAAAGGTGGCCAAAGCATGAGACTGACGGTGTTAGCGTGCAAACAAGAAGAAAAACGAGAACCTCTATAGCCTTGCACACACCACACCGTCGGAAGGAAACACCATAAAGCTGCGGAAAACACCTATGTGGAACACCTGTAAAGTCTGGCGGGAAACAGCCTTGACCCGAACCATGATTAAAATTGATGAAAACCAAGACCATAAAGATGAAGCTCGTGTCGTGTAGACCTCCGTAGAGTATCCATATGCTTGATTCCGACAACAGACGAGAGAGTTACAAGCTTTCGAAGTCGGGGTATCTCTCAAAAGCTCCAAAAAGCTAGTCTCTGTTAGGAAAAAGGGTATGCAAGGAATTGCAGCTATTCAAAGGGGATTTTTTGGCTCTTATCCCAAGTGATTTTCTCTCTTCTTAGCCGACATCATTTCCCCCTTCGAGCACCTTTTAATTGGTCCATTTTAGGCCTTTTTTGGGTGAAAAATGAGCTGTCGGCCACTTTTTGACCAAGGCAAGTGGGGAAGGGAGATGTCCAATGGACCAAAAAGTGGCCAGGCACCTGGGCAGCAGTGGGAATTGAAAAAGGGTGCCCCCTCTCTCCCCCAACACCCACGAGCCCTTATTAGCAAGGCAAGGAGGCTTCATTTGCTCCTTTGATACACCCTTAGGAGGTACCCACGCCCCCCCCTTATACCCTCCAATTTCCACTTGCTCCCCCCCATGTGGGATTACTCTATTGCCACTTGGCACCATCCTCCCACCTCCCCACTTAAGCCAATAAATTTTCTATTTTGCTCCCCGTACCGAGCAATCTTGGCGGAGGCGTGGCGGGTGACTCCAAGCACCGAATGCGACGCTGTAAAGCCCGGCTCGGAGCTTATCACTTCGGCTATTTCGAGAAATCCTTGGCCACACCTTTTCTAATTAAATCCATCAAATCAGCCCACTTGCCTTTCCTCGCTTGTATCCGCACCCACTTTCTAAGTAAGGAACCGCCCACTTCCAATGCATGTAACTTATGATGTATGAGTCCGATTCACCGGCTATCAAGCACGATTGAAAGTACTCATTGAAGCCCACCTTTTAGAAGTTCGACCAACCCGAAACTCTTGCAAATGACTAAGTAGAACCAAGCCTTTATACATAAATTTTACAAGAGCACTCTGAAAACTAAAAGCATCATGTACATCTTTGTAATCGAGGCTAGTGAGCAAGTTTTTTAGCATGGATTAGTGACTTTATCTTCATCCAAAAAATGCCTGACATAGCTTGCCAACCCCCCCTAGCCTGCTTGATCATTCATGACAAGCAGAGGTGTCTAGGGTGAACAACTGCTGCATCTCATCCCCAGAAACCTCATCCATATTTTCAGATGTTTCCACATTGTCTCCTTCTATTGACAGCATTTCATCAGTCACAACTATCATCAAATGTGCCAGATATTCCTTCAATCTATAACCATTGACACGATATTTATGCTGTGCACCATTCAAGTCTGCCAACTAATATGTGCCATTTTCAAACTTGTTTACAACAGTAAAAGGACCTTCCCATTTGATTTGAAATTTCTTCTGGAAGGTATTGTCCAATTTACTATTGTATCGCAACACCAAATCACCCTTCTCAATTTTTTTATCCTCCACGCACTCATTGGCTTTTAGCTGAGCCTTCCTTGACATTTCCTCAAAGTAGCTCAAAGCTAAAGCTCTATCCAATTGCAAGCATTGTAAATCCAATAATCTTTTCTGCCATGCATTTGTTTTCTCCTCATCTTCCAATGACAACAACTTGAGAGCAGGAATTTCCACTTCAATTGGCAATAAAGCTTCCTTGCCATAAACCAAGTGGTAAGGGAAAAATCCTGCGCTCGTTTCGATAGCAGTTCTGTAGGCCCATAACGCACAAGGCAACGTTAAATCCCAAGTTTTCCCATGTGTCTGAGTCATTTTTGTCAAGATCTTTACCAACTCTCCATTGAACCTTTCATTAAGACCATTGCATTGTGGATAATAGGGATAACAATACCTTTGCTGTATATTGAGCTTTTCGCATAAGAAATCAAACAGCTCTCCTCTAGATCCTGGTCCTCTATCAGAAAGTAACTCTAGTGGCACACCAAATTTGAAACATATGTACTGATAAACAAATTTTCCCATTTCTTTACTGATAATTTGTTTGACAGCCTTGGCTTCTGCCCATCGTGACAAATAATCCACTGCAGTCAAGATATAAGTATTTCTTTTGCTAGTCATAGATAAGGGTCCAATGGCATCGAGACCCCATTTCTCAAACACATCAAAAGCTAGCATTATCTTTCGCAATTCAGGCTTCAAAATTCTCTTTCCCATCCTTTGACAAGGCAAACACGACTTGCACCAAAGATTAACATCCCGTTGAATACTCGGCCATATGTAACCTCCTTGCAAGATCTTATGCAACATGATCTTTATAGCCAAATGGCCTCCACAAGACCCCTCATGATTTTCTTCTAGAATTTTGTAAATTTCTTCTTTCCAATGTACACGACGCAAAATCAAATCACCCCCTTTCATGTAAAGCACATCATCAAGCATTTTATATTTCCTAGCTTTTCTTATAAACGCATACTTTTTAGAAGACGGTAAACCTTCAGGTAGAACACCTATCAATAGAAAGTCCACTTCCTTTGATAAAATTTCCCTCCCATGATATAAAGAGGCATCCGCGTTTACCACAAACACACAAGTGATCATCTCTTGGGCAGCATCATGAGCTTCATCATTTAGAGACCTCTCAATATGCTGCAAACTCCATGCTTCAAGCCTTTTGAGCATTGCTTTTTGTCATGTGACACATCCAACCCTATGTGTCCGTGGACAAGCTACAGCATGATCAGGGTTCAGTTCAGTCAAGTCAGTTTAGAATAGGAAGTGATCTGGCACTTTTGTGAGTCTGTTCCCAGACCGTGCATGTCCAGACACTTAAATTAGATGCATATCCTCTGGTTGCACACAACATGATCATAAGCATTTTGATCGGAATTTATCAGAATCCATCAGGGGAATTTTCCAGTGCATTAAACCTATTTTCCCTATTTTTTTGACATTTTTCACTTATTTATTAAGTGACTTTTGTTGGAAAGTAGGTAGGGCAATTTTGCTAAGTTTGTATAAATAAAAACCTAGCGCTAGCACTTTCTGGCAGAAGAGGCAACAGGAGCACCTTGCTCAACAGGCAACTTCTCAGCAGAACCCCACGGAGGCCTAGCGTTTTGCAAGAGACTGCAACACCTAGCGTTTTTGGACCAGAGCAGCCAGCGTTTTTGCTTATGCATCTTCCTGGCGACAGAACCCCATCAGATCAGCCTAGCGTTTTGCATTGCAAACCATCGGCAGCAGCAGAAGGCAAAGATCAGCCTTAGCGTTTTTGCATCTGCGGACACTTCCGCGTTTTTGCAGATCTTCGCGACGGAATCCCCACAAGTATCAGCGTTTTCAGTTTTCAGCAATTAGCACTCGCAGAAGGAGTCCCGAATCTCGCAGATCTCACCTTTCCGAAGTAGTTGCTCGCCGCACGGTCAGATTCCGCAAGGTTTACAGTTTCAGCCCGGAAAACGCAGATTTCAGCATCTGTCGTCGCACCGTTGTCATCGACATAGAGTCAGAATTCGGCAAGTAAATATTTGCAGATTTCAGCCATTAGCGTTTACAGATTTCAGCCCGTCTCGTCGTCGTCCTCATCGTCGTCGACATACTCGGCAAGTCCAAAGCAGTGTAGAGATTTGTGCAATCAATAGTAGACCGCTGTCGGAAAGTGTGTGGTCTAGCTGGGAGGGCGCAGGATCTCTGGCTGTGAGAGTTTGTGATGAGAGTCACAAACCCTTTGCGAGAAAGCGTTTGTGGAGAATCACCAACCCTCTTTCTAAGGGTGACAGAGAATCTAAGAGCGTTTGTGACAGCAAAGTCACAAACCCTCTTTCCTATTGTGCTTGGAAATTGCTTGTTTTCGTAGTCAAGAGTATGATGAGAGGATCATCAAATCACATTCAATTTCACTTCAAAAGACCATTGAAAAACACTAATGTTTCAGCCATGAAACCTCGATGCTCATACAAGCACAATTCTCAATCAAAACCCAAACCTCTTTCATGGTATCATGTAGCCTCGCCCCCAATTACATAGTCGTAACATCAAACAGCTGAAAGGAATACACGAGCTTCCACCTTCATGGTGACCATTTTCTGAATTTACAGAGATTTAAGAGCTTCGAAAGTGAAGCCCACACACCATTTTGATAAGGGGAAACCCTAATTCACTCCCTCACTAGCTCAGATACAAGATTTCAAAGAGGCGGGACTGCCCTACACATAGATTGAGCAACCATGAAAGCTATTACACAGTAGAGCAAAATTGCAGGTTTTTTCTGTAAAAGGCAGCCCTCTCTCTTACCCACGGCATTTTCAGCTGATGTGTCAATTTTTGGGCCATTTTTCCACTTTGGACCAAAACTAGGTCATTTTCAGCTCATTTTTTATCCAAAAAATGCCAATTTTGATACGAAAAATCCCGAACGGAATCAGAAAAATCCCTAAATTTGTGGGATCACTCGCATAAGCATAAAAAGCATAGATAAGCATCATTTTCCATCAATATACCATTTTGGGTATTACACAGTAGAGCAAAATTGCAGGTTTTTTCTGTAAAAGGCAGCCCTCTCTCTCTTATCCACAGCATTTTCAGCTGATGTGTCAATTTTTGGGCCATTTTTCCACTTTGGACCAAAACAAGGTCATTTTCAGCTCATTTTTAATCCAAAAAATGCCAATTTTGATGCGAAAAATCCCAAACGGAATCAGAAAAATCCCTAAATTTGTGGGATCACTCACATAAGCATAAAAAGCATAAATAAGCATCATTTTCCATCAATATACCATTTTGGATCACTTTCCATGCAATTCTGCAACGACGACCGTTAGCTATTTTTTGGCAATTTTTGCCCGCATCAATCTTTATAGGCGAGATGAGTGTGCCACCATGAAACACTTGGAATATATACATTGTAAAACCAAATTAAGAATCTCATCAAGTGGAAAAGCACGCAAATGCGCCACATCCAGGGCCACGACTCCGCGGATAGGTATGTACATGATAATGACCGCCGTAGACGCTTCAACATATATCACAATATGTACATGGTTGCTTTTATTTACATACATCGAGAAGTGTCAAGAGTGAGGTGAATGTTTTTATTTCACACTATGTACGTGCCACGGCACGACATCCACCCCCTTTGAACCTGCACATCCTCCGGTATGTGCCACAACAACATTTGTAGAGCATTAAAACTCATGGTCAAGCGCCATATTCTCACATTTCATCCTCACTTTGCATATAGTTGGCTTCATCATCCTCTTCACTTGGTTGTGCATCAAATGGATCAGAATCCCCTCTTCTTTTAAATAATTTAATTCTTTTTCCTGCAACGGGAATTTTCAGTTCTGTCCCATCCAGTTCACGCAAGGTGTAAGTTGCATTTCCATGCACATGTTTGACAACATAAGGACCAAACCATCTCTTTGCAAGCTTCCTTATTGTAGAGTGCTGGTTTTCAAGGCTACTATCGTACACCAACATCCAATCACCTTCTTCAATGTCTTTCGGTCTGAGCCTATACATCTTGTCAAATCTGTCTTTGTTTTTCAACCTTGCATTCTTTAGTTGAGCTTTTGCAAGCTCAATGTCTTCAGGCCTTCTTTCTAGCTGCCGTATGCGCAATGCAAGGTCTTCTCTACTCATTCCATCTTCCCATGGCAATACATTCTATGTAAGAACTACATCTTCAATTGGCATCACAGGTTTTTGACCATACATCAATTCAACAGGCATATAGCCTGTGACTGAACTATGTGTTGTACGGTCAGCCCACAATGCAAATGGCAGTAACCTTGGCCACTCTCCAAGCTTACCTTCACAAGCCTTAGCTAAAGCTTTTATTATTGGATGATGCCCTCTTTCACTTTTGCCATTTCCCTCTAGGTTATAAGCACAAGTTAAAGCTAGTTTGATGCCCATTCTAGAGAAGAATTCCCTTTCTTCATCAACATCCAATTCTCCTCTATCTGCAGTTATCTTTCCCACACACCCATAGCGACAGATCACATCTTCAAGAAGAAATTTACATACAGCTTGTGTACTCTTTGTCCTCAATGCACGCCCTTCAACTTGATTAGACAAATCTTCTCTTGCAAGCACCAAATACCTCATTTGCCAAAGTCCCAAAGACATTGTAACCAAATCCACAACCCATTTGTAATGCATGGCTAATGGATAAGTAGGATGTAGTCCATCACGATGCCGTATATTTGAATACATTTGGCATGTCACACAAGACTCCACAAACTCAGTCACATCCTTATACATTCCTTTCCACCAATACCTTTCTTTTACCTTGGCAAATGTTGCCCATACACCTCGATGTCCTGCCCATAAACTTTCATGGAACTCCTTGATGATTTGTTGCTGAGTAACCTTATCGCATACTACGCGCAATGGTGTTCCATCTCTTCGTTTAGGATGCTTCCATAAGTAGCCATCCCTCAAGAAGTATCCATATGCTTTTCTTCTTATCCTCTTAAATTCTTGCTCAGTCCAATCATCCTACTTCTGCAGAGTACTTAAGTAGCGACCTATCAAGAGCCATTCATCCTCATATAGTTCCTCTGAAAAGGACTCAAGTGAAGACACAAAACATGCATGACTACTCTTTGCATGATCAATAGTGTAAAACTTTGTGCCAACATCATCTCCCTCAATAATCATGTCTTGTTCATCTTCATACCTTGCCCTAGATAGCATATCTGCCATTGGATTGTCTTTCCCTGCAATATGCTTGAACTCAGGATTCAAGGACTTTATGTAGGCTATCCATCGTAGCATTGCAATATCAGGAGTCGAAGAGTTTGTGATCATTCCAAGAAGAGGCAAACAATTAGTTTCCACAACCACTGATGCCCCTATCAAGTACTCCTTATCACACCTCAATGCTGTAACCACCCCCCATAGTTCCCTTTTTACTTGTGCATAATCGCGTTGGCGAGAACTCAGAATCTTGGCTCCAAATCTCACCACATACCTTTTTCCTTCATCATCATCTTGCCCTACTGCCCATCCTATCCCTGTAGGACTCGTGTCCACTATCACAATGATGGGTCTCTCACATGCATAGTCTACCTTTCTCAAGGTTGGCGATGAAAGAAGTAGATTCTTTAGCTTTCTCATGGCTTTTGTGTGCTCTTCTTCCCATCGAAACTTCTGATTCTTTCTCAACAACCTATAAAGGGGATCTGCTACATGTGCATAATGTGGTATCCAAATAAGATAGAAGACGCAAGCACCAAGAAATCTTCGAACTTCAGTTATAGTTGTACGTGTTTCTTTCATGTTTTTGATTGCATCCATCTTTTTTGGACAAGGCCTTCTACCATAAGGACCACACATATGCCCCACAATCAACACTTCATTAACACCAAATACAGATTTTTGCCCTGACAGGGTGAGATTAACTTCTTCTAGCTTTGACAAAATCTTCTCATAATCTTTGATATGGTCTGCAAGAAACTTACGGCACCCCCTTGAATCCATAGCTTCATTTTTATCTTTGTCTTCACATCCTTTGATGGGCACATCACCAAGAAATGGCATTGTGATTTGAGGTATGAAGTCACGTAGAACCATGTTCATCCCATTCATCATGTGTGCAAGTGAATTTGTTGCTCCTTGAGGTAAGGTACACATCCTTACCAATCCCAAAGGTGTTTTCATAGTTGTCAGATCTCTACTCTCAACATCTAGTTGAAATTGATCGTACCTTGAATAGAGATCTCCCATTGAGTAAATTGACCTTCCTGCAAACGCCTCTGTAAATTCATCCACTATAGGTCCTGTACCCACATTCCTGATGGTAACCTTGTTTACAGGTTGCATATCTTGTATGAACCGCAAAGCTCCATTCTTCTTAGGCATAGTGAACCACCTGTTTGAATATGGCGCACAAGAAGGCTCCAGGATACCCATGCTAATCTTTTCATTGAGTAATTCTATTAACTTTGGCAAATGTGCTTTCGGAACCAGAATTGGGCGTAGATTCCAAGGTACGTGAGGGATAGTGAAGATCACCATAGGTGCAACAACATTAGGATCAACACACCCTATCTCATGTGGCTGGAAAGCAAAAGCCTTACCATGTCTTGAAAGCATTTCTTTAAAACTCTTCTTCTCTTCTTCTGTTAAAAACTCTTCACAGCCAACTTTTATCTCTTTTAGGCTGTGTTGCAGGAAACGTGAAGGGTCCTTCCTGTTACAGCGTTTCAGCGTTTCCCAGCCTTGCGTCAGTTTCCCACCTTTGGAAACACTTATGAAACGGCTTCAATTTTAGGGACCATTTTTTATTGCCACCTGGCTTAAATTTTTTTTTAAATTGACGTGCGTGGCTTAAATTTACCTGAAATTGATGTGCGTGGCCTGGGCCATACCACATACGGGTTGTATCTGCGCTTGGCTTGGGTGACTCCACGTACAGCTGAGCGTTTCCAGAATTGGGGGAAGAGAGAGAGAGAGAGAGAGAGAGAGAGAGAGTGTTTTATAAATCACCTGCCGAGAGGGACTTTGGGGGAAGAGAGAGAGAGAGAGAGAGAGAGAGAGAGAGAGAGTTTTATAAATCACCTGCTGAGAGGGACTTTGGGTGTTGTAAGTTGTTGCTTTCTATTTGGTCAAAAACTCATCCATGCTGGTCTTCAAACTGTAAATTTTTTCATATTCAGTAAGTCTCAATAATTTGCATGACTAGATAGTAGAAACTCATTCTACCTCCGATGTTTCCTTGGGTTTGGTGTTGCTATTTCCTCACGTTTCTGCCTATTGACATTTCCAAGTAGAAACATTTCCTGCAACACAGCTTTTAGGGATTCCATTGTAAACTTGTGTCCAGTTCTTTTTGGATCCCTGAGACTCGGCTGCAAAGAAGCTTTGCTCTAGCTTTTTCCTGCAATCTGATGGTAAAGGTAAGGCCACTGGTCTCACTTTCTTTGCCACCGTTTTGTACTTGGTCTCCACACACACTTCCGGTCCTTCATTAGCATTGAAATCTTTATGATCTTCAAAAGCCACAATCACATCACACATTTCCATAGAGCATACTTCCACAATGTGGGTTCCATCTTGCATGCTAGAATCCATTATAGCTTCAAGCTCAAGCATAGTATCTACATGAGAAACTTGTTCAAAGAAACCTGAAATGTATTCACTATCCTCTATGAAACCATTTTCTTTCATGTATTTTTATACACTATATACATATTGTCGTGCACTTCTTTTCATATCCTCAAGCTTCATAAAACATACTGACCCATGCTCTGTTAATCCCTGGAAACCTATAGAAAAAGCTTCTTCTCGCTTTGGGTCAGGCGAGAATCTTTTTCTTCTTGTACCATTGCAATCCCGCTTCACAATGGTACATGGCCAAAACCCCTTGTCTCCCTGTACTCTTTGAACTCTTTGCTCGCTTTTGGTAGAGGATACTCATGAAGACTATTGCGGTTCCTCTCGTGATTCACACACACAGTCAAAAATTGCACAGCTCGCTTCCCATCTCTGCTCTTTACCCTAGCATAAGCAGATCCATCATCCAAGACCTTTGTTTCCATGCGAACGGCTGTGATGTATGGCTGCCCAAGGATAAGAGGATAGGTAGACATCTCCTGCACAAAGAAATTTTCCTCATCCTTCACATTACCAATCGTCACTTCCACATTTGGACAAGCCCCATACAACTCCCCTGATGAGTTATTTGCAGCTCTAATCATCCACCCATGATCTGTGTCTATTGGCCACTTACCCTTTATGTAAAGACTCTTGGACATAAGATTGATCTCAGAGCCATGATCTATCAATGTAACATATGGCTCCTCAAGATCACCCACCTTGACTAAGGTTTTTGTTGTAGCTCTTGCCTAATGACTTTTGGAGTAGTGGCTTTTATAGGAGGCTTCATCATCATCATCATCATCTGCAAATCGAGCATGTGCATCTCTTCGAGAAGATTGGTAGCATCCTTCCATATTTTCATCACAATCACTCTCTTGGACATGTATTCCATGTGCCTTAAGTGACTCCCCTTCACCCTCAGACTGTGGAGAAATAGACTCAGTGAGAGTTTGCCTCTTTCTTTTTATGATATCTATAATTTCTTCATGAAACTCGCGTTTAGAAATGCCAAGAACCTCACCCAAGGTATTGGGAGAGGCCTCCACACATACTCGGTATACCTTCACGAGGGAGACGGATCTCGTGTACACTGATGAGATATACAGGCAACCGATGCACTCAAGGGCCAGGGCGACCACTAGATGAGCTCACCCAGATTCTAACAGAGACGCTCCATGATGCAGCATCAGAGGCATATCCCCACAGCCAGCCTACACGCAGACGATCTGGGAGCATGCCTCAGAACAGTTGGTATGATGAGGAGTGTAAAGAGACGAGGAACAGATTACAGAGAGGTGCTCATGGGTACCACTACACATAGACAGTCACGGATTAACTTTCGCCGCCTAGTGCGACGAAAGAAGAGGGCTTACCTATCTCAATTAGAGCGTGATCTGTATCAGTTGTTTATGAGTCGGGACTCTAGTGAGACATGGAGGCTTTTCAATGAGCACACTCCACCGCCAGCCATCACTTCCACAGAGACATGGGGGGAATATGCTACATCTCTCTATACAGCATCGGGGCAGCACCCTTTGCCTGACCCTCCAGAGGCATGCCCAGAAACATGTACTTTCTTTACTGTTGAGAGGGTAAGGAAAGCCATTGACAGGATAAAGACAGGAAGAGCACAGGATCATGATGGTCTGGTAGCAAAGCACTTTATCCATGCCAGAGATATGCTTGCAGAGCCTCTTGCTATGATGTTTAATAGAGCCATGTATGAGGGTTTTCTTGAGACTTGGGAGTATGTCCACGATTGTGCCTATCTTCAAGTCGGGAGATCCTATGCTTCCTGGGAATTACCGCACCATCATGGTTTGTCACACTCTGGCTAGGCTATATGCATCAATTCTTGAGCATGAGTTGAGTGGATGGGCAGAGAGAGAGGGCATATGGGCAGCACGACAGGCAGGATTCAAGAGAGGTTTTTCCACTCTTGACCAAATTTTGACACTCAGAGCCATTATTGAGGAGGGTAGACACCATGGCAGGAGGATGTATTGTAGCTTTGTGGATTTCTGCAAAGCCTTTCATACAGTGCCATGAGCTAGACTCATACGCAGATTGCAAGACATGGGGGTGCCCACAGAGCTGATTTGGGGGATCTTAGCTTTATACAAGACAGTGGTAGGACAGGTACGCACTACTCAGGGCATGTCCGACATGGTTCACTCCACCGTTGGGGTGAAGCAGGGTTGTCCCCTATCTCCTACTCTCATATATGTAGATGAGTTTTCAGATTATGTACAGACAGAGAGTGATAGAGGAGCTCAGCTTGCAGGGACATGGATTTCGTTGCTATTATATGCTGATGATATTGTGCTGATCTCAGATTCTCCAGAGGGGATGCAACGTCATTTGGATGCATTGCATGTATTTGCACGGGATAGTGGATTGTCTGTGAACCTTGGTAAGACCAAGGTAATGGTGTTTAACACCACGGTGCAGTGGGTAAGGAGGTCCGCCCCCACTTTTACATATGGTCAAGAGACTGTGGAGTATGCATATACATACACTTATCTTGGGGCAGTTTTAGTGGTCTAGTATTTTCCCTGAGACGTGCAATAGATACGCAATTGACCAGAGCCTATGCAGCATTGGGGAGACTTGAGAGGATATGTTCGCAGGTTCAGTTCCAGGAACCTCGAACAAAGCTTTGGCTCTTTGACACTTTGGTCACTTCGGCCACTGCTCCTCCATTGGTAGTGGAGTCACTCACTCGATCAGTTTTATTTATGCATAGCACTTGGGCTCTCCCTAGAGATAGATATGCTCGATTAGCACTAGAGTCTTCGCGACAGCTGGCATTGCAGAGAGATGAATCATGTTGGTATGCAGAGATGGCATCTTGGTTTCAGTTACATGGCTTTAGCATGGATCGGCTACCCCCATTTCAGTACTCTTTGGATGCACCCTCCATCTCCCTCACTAGGACAGAGATTACCAGGCTCATCAGACAGGACTTGATTCAGTTGGATACGAAGAGGACATGGATACAGCCTACACATGAGCTAGGTACAAAGATGACTTTCTATAGAGAGCATCTTCTCCAGCTCACAGAGGATGGTTTTGTGATTAGACCAAGATACATGGATACTCATCTATCCCATGGGATACGATATTACGATGTGCTATTGGTCAGATACGCACATCCTCACATCAGCTAGAGATCGAGACAGGAAGATTTAGAGGAGTACCTGCTGAGTCCAGGATTTGTCTGGTGTGCCAGATAGAGCCCGAGACAGAGCTACCTTACATATGTCACTGCCGAGTATACTATGAGATACGAGGCCGCTTTCACCGTCTATTGAGAGAGGGTTTTGGGCCACTTTCTAGAGTCATGAGATACCAGGATCAGAGATGCCTTGGATTATACTTATTGGAGATTCACAAACACAGAGAGGACCTCCTGAAGAGGGGCACAATGAGAGAGATCCAGCGACAGCAGAAGATTACAGATTTCTTTCAGTCACAGATAGAGGAGTTCGAGCAGCCCCCACAGCATAGCAACACCAGAGGCACTAGAGGCATACTGCTTGATTGGGCGACAGAGTTGGGACGGTCCCGTCGCCCACGGATGAGGGGGCCCTCTCGACATCGACACAGATTGCGACAGAGGATCCATACCATACTGGTGCGACATAGGAGCCCTCCCGACAGAGTGCCTACCTTGGAGGACATTGAATCTCTATAGCCTTTTGGATACTGATGTATATGTATATGATGCCTCGATTGTCAGAGAGCTCCATTGTATCAGCCTTCACCTTACCCCTACCCACTATTTTCTTTTCAGTTCTTTGTACTTGTTGTACCCAGCCCTGGTATTAGATTCACCACATGTAACCTTTTGGTCTCATAGGTCATTTTGGCCTTTTGAAGACATTAATATTACATTTCATCTCTCTCTCTCTCTCTCTCTCTCTCTCTCTCTCTCTCTCTCTCTCTCTCTCTCTCTCTCTCTCTCTCTGTGTGTGTGTGTGTGTGTGTGTGTGTGTGTGTGTGTGCGCGCGCGCGCGCGCGTGTGTGGGCATACATGGTCTGACACTGCTATCCTTAATTATCCTTATTAAATTGCGCTTTAATGAAATTATCTTACCATATTTGTACTATTCTGGCTAGCAGTCCATTGTCAGTAGGTTTAGCAAGCTGAGGCTGCTATTAAACAGTACAGATCTTGAAAGAATCTTTGGATTTTGCAGAGCAGGATATAAGCTGGAGGCTGCTATTGAGCATTTCAAGTGCGATGTTTCTGAGAAGGTGGTGCTTGATGCAGGACTCTCAACTGGGGGTTTTACAGACTGTTTGCTTCAGTCGGGTGCAGCCTGTGTCTATGGCATTGATGTGGGTTATGGGCAGGTATTTTCTTATCACTAGCATGGTCTCACAGTATCTACTGTTAAGCTCTTGTGCATGATCTAGACTCTAGCCAGTTGGAGAATGTGATGCCTCACTGCCAAGTTTCATTACATGCCAGCTGTTTGTGACGGACTGCATCTGCAATCAGCATAGTGTAATTAGCATACTGATTAACTTCTGCAATTAGGATAATGTAATAAGCCGCACAAAGTTGTCAAGCTGTTATTTCTGTAAATACAGGGGTTTTCTTTCTTCTGAGGTTTGATTTCTAAGCTGCATATTTTGTTTGTCTATTTTGGCAAGCTGATTGCTTTTTATCTTGAATCATATCAAATTTCATCTTTGATCTCGAATGCTGTTGAATGAGCAATAGTTCTCTTGTTTGAAGCTTATGTTGGAAAAAATTTTGAGGACTCTCTTACTGTTGCCACCTTTAGGTAGCCGATAAAATCAGGACTGATAGAAGGGTTCATGTGCTCGAGAGAACCAATTTGCGGCACCTATCATCTTTGCCTCAACCTGTGGATATTGCAACACTTGACTTGTCTTTTATTTCTATTCTCACGGTAGCATCTTGTACTCTTTCCATTCATGCAGTTGACACAATCTGCAAAAATTAGATTGACACAGGTAACCTGAAACTTTTCAGGTGATGCCTGCTGTATCTGCCCTAATGAAGGAGAGCTCAACTTTAATTACACTGATCAAACCCCAGTTTGAGGCTCAAAGATCTCAGGTTTGTGAAATCTTGCATAAACATCGGCTCACAAGCATCACCAGACAATGTGTGCTAGCACAATGTGCCCTGCTGTCCTTTGGTATGCATAAGCACAGAAAAAAAGGGATTTATTAGCTTGATATGGCCACGGAAGAGTTGAGAGAGAGAAGGTAGCACAAGAGGCACAAAGCATGTTGGCAACGTGCTTGATTGAGCATCTTAATGCTGTGAACTGTTTCATCGATATTGTTGATTCCCCATGCAGGTCGGCAGCGGAGGCATCGTGAGAGATCCAGCTGTACATAAAGAGGTGAATCAATGTTAGCTACGTGTTTCCCAGTAAACATTCACCAAAAGGCCCTTGTGTTTAAGTTGCACCAGCTCTTGATTACTTTTAGCTGACCCCTTGTTGTTGTCAAAGGAATATTGCTCCTCATCTCCTTTTGAGGCGTTTCACTGGTCAAAAAGGTGTTTCCACGTACGTATAGAGAATGTAGAAAGATCAATATTGTGTTAAACAGGAGCATTGCGTCTCTGGAGCGACAATGGAAACTACAGACACCTTTGTATTACTGTATTCTCTTTTGTATGTATTGTGTTGCGATGACTGGATGGGGCACTGATGATTTGAGTGGGAATGTTGCCAGCACATGCTTTACCCACATTCCTTTTTGAATGAAAAAGGTTGTCCAGTAGGTGGAGGGCATGTCAGTACATGCTTTACTTTCCTCTATCCAGCTGGAAAAGTATCCTAGACTTTTGACTAAGATATGCGTCAGGCAAATATTGCTGACAAATGAGCTAATTTTAGACCCATTCCATGCCAAAAGCTTGCCATGATTTTCTTATCCGTGTTGTTTGTGTGTCATGAGACTGACAAACACTAACCTTATTTGTTGGTTTCCTTCCCTTGATTTTTATTTAATTTTTGGGACCCTCTTGTTGAAATTACAAATGCCTGGACATTGCATGGCCAGTGTGAAATGGTTGTTGAGCAAGAGTTTCACTCACAGGAGTCAAGGCCAGGGAGCCATGAGATACTGAAATCCGATCAATTAAAGACATTTAGGCCCCTCGGCAGGACTTTATAAGTTGGTGGATATTAGGAATCAAACCAAAAGGAGCAAGCTGGACACACAGCAGAAGGAGAGTAACTTGCAAGCCAGCTCAACATCTAGAAGGTCTCATGCGAAGAGCCCAAAATTGAGAGGGGAGGTGATTTTTGCTCATTAAGTGACTACAGTGTGTGTGTGAGTAGTGGGTGCAGGTGATCATAGCTTTAATGGAAAGCTTACCTTCTCCCTTGTCTCATGTAGCTCGATGATTTTCTCTCGTGCATCTCTCTCCCTTTGCACATCTGGTAATGCCCCACTAATTGGGCTACTCAAATGACCATGTACAATTCTGTGGGTTTTAAGTGCGTTTGCCAAGACAAGAGCCTTCTGAATACGAATCGAATTAGCTAATTGCTAATCTTGTCACAAAGTGATGATGTGGCATGACCACCCGAACAATCCCTTGCAAATAAAAGTGATTTTATAAATTGTTCCAACTTATGGGTTCCTTTCCGACGAGGCCCAAGGGACACATGACAGTTAAAATATGCCGGAAGACCAAATTGCGTAAAAGCTGCTGACGTGGCAAGCTATACGGATGTCCGCAAAACGTGCTGGTTGCTGACGTGGCACTGTGTATGGATTTCCGCGATTTGTGCTGGTAGCTTTTGGACCAGAAGCTTTTGAGACTTGAAGCTTTTCATGTACTACTTTTAGAAGGCCCGAAGTCTATAAATTGTAACTAGGGCCTCTCTGTCTCTCAGATTTGGATCGGAGCACCGAGCATAGAGGATTCTCAGACTTCGTACTTTGCTCAAGCATTAATATAAAAATAAATACCGAAAGGGGCTCAAGACTTTGGGGCAGATACCTCTAGGCAGGCAACTACACCGCGCTGTGTTGTCTCTCCCTCTCTCTATTGAAGTTCAGTGATTTTGAAGTTTCTATTCGTGTGTTGCTATTGCTTTTACGCTTGGAGTGTCCAAGCTTGTAACAGTGGTATCAAAGCTCAAAACGATTCTTCTTCTACAGAGGATCCGATCCTTTTTGCAGCACAAGCAGGGTTTTGTGCAAGAATCTTCGCGTCCCGATCCCGAACTTATTAGCCACTCCCACCCTTTGTCCATCGCGCATCGGACACGCTCCCGTCTTCATCGCTCTGTCTTAAAGGGCTTAAGCCATAAAGAACCCCAGATTACACATGGGTTCTCGTGGAGAATCTGACGGAGATAACACCTCTCAAGGGGAAGGCAAAGAAAAATTGAAATCTGGTGTGGGAACTCAAGAAAACAATGAAGATTTGTGCAAATTTTCGGCGGAGAAGTTTGCCAAAGCGGAGTACAAGCGTCAATTGCAGGTTGACACGTGTGAAAAGATTGCTCAAGTATTCTAGAGACTCGAGATTTGCGAAACACCTGAAGAATTACCCGATTTTGATGAGATTCACTTGAGATGGCGCGAGGCCATTGATTCTGCTCTCGAGTCAAGAGGAAAGCTGCACTCTTGAAAGAAGAGGAAATCGGTGAATTTCTCCGGTTATTTGGGCCAGAAGTCGAAGTTTTGAGGTGGCAAGCAGATCCAAGAAGCGTGCTGGTTTCGAGGATGACCCAGATTTTCTTCGTCTTCAGAGAGTTCCGATAGTTCATCGTCCTCTAGTTCCAAAGAGAACGAGAAAAGGCGGAAGAAGCGGAGAAAAAGCAAGAAAAGCAGATTTGTGAGAAGGTCTAGAAGGCATGAAAGGCCATCTAGCAACTCAGAGGAGGAGAGCTCGTCCTCTTCTGAAAGTGACCAGATGAGCAAGAAGACCAAGGAGTTCAAGGAAGGGGGTCAAGCCGTCAGGTTGGAGACGTTTTTAGGCTACCAGGACACCCATCGAGCCCTTGAGTTTGTACAACGGTTTGAGATTGCCTTCTCTGTAGGACGGTTCACAGAACACCATCTCTAAAATCAATTTAAAAAACCCCTTTGTTAATAAAATCCTATTAAAATTTTAAAATTTTGGCGTTAAAAAACCCATTCATTTAAACTCACGTGGTAACTTACATGTTTAAGAGGTGAACCCCCCAAGGATGCACGTTCATCAGAGGATTCCGAAGAAGAAAGGGGATCAGATGATAGTGCATTTCAGGGTTTCAATGATTGAGACAAGCGTGTCAATGGACAGGGGAAGCTAGTGAAGCTACTCACAGGTCCTAGGGCACAAGGAAAGAAAGGAAAAGGGAATTGGCTGGTAATAAGAGATTTCCCCACACCAAGGATAAGATTTTTGGAGCAAATCAGTATGATCTAGATGTGGATACTGCTTTTGCCAAGGTGCACGAGGCTCTTGAGAAGTCTGAAGCAAGGCATAAGAAGGCAGCGGACAAGCATCGGTGCGACTTCAAGCTGAGGGAAGATGATTGGGTGCTCTTATGGTTTGAGAAGACACGCCTAAGGAAATGAAAGGGAAAGGAGTGGCTTTTTCCAAAGCTAAGTATGTGGCATTATGGTCCTTTCCAAATTCAAGAGAAGATCATTGATGTATCCTTCAGATTGAAGTTGCCAGATACTTGGAAGATTCACAATGCGTTTCATGTGAGCGTGTTGAAACCTTTGAAGAGTGAGGTGTCAGGACTCGGTTGACAGGGAGCATGGGGAGCAACCTAATGTAGAAGAGAGCGAGGAGATTCTCGTTCTAGAATAGATACCGGCTCACAAGGAAAAGAAAGAGAAAAATAAAGTAAACGATGGTTCTTAGTCAAGAACTATCCAGCATTGGATGCGAAGTGGATGAGGAGGACCTAGGAGATACTACTCAAATACTGGAACTTTACCTTGAGACTTTCGGTCTAGCTTCGACTATTCTGAGAGATCTCGCAGATCAGCAGGGTTGAATATGGTGCAGATGGGACTGCACGAGAGGAGATCACTCTGCTCGTTTGTCACAGGTTACCCAGCTAGAATAAAGTCACTGAGTTTCTTTTGGATTTTAGGGATACTAACTGGTTGATAGTATTCTGTTGTATGACTTTATGAAAGTACTTTGACATGGGAATTCTTGAAATAATTTTGAGTTACGTGTGCTACATAGCACATGTTGTTCCCGCTTCGTTTCTCCTCTTTTCGGGCTGTTTTCACATCAAGTGCAACATTTACCATGGCTGACAACAACAGATGTGTTCAAGATGTTTCCTACTATGGACAGATTGGACGGGGACAATTACCCTATGTGGGCTTATATGATGCAACATGTTCTTGTGTCGAAGGGCGTCTGGAATATTGTGCAGGGCATTGATGTACGTTCTAATTGTGAGGATGTAGGTGATGTCGAGGATGTTGCAAGGATTGCTACAGTTAGAGTTGTTTTTCCTACAGTTGAGCAAGCTCGTTGGGATGTAAAAGATGCGCAGGCTCATGCATTGATTGCGTTGTCTGTGAAGCGCACTATCACTCCCCACATTCGTTCAACAAAATCTGTCAAACAGGCTTGTGATATTCTGGCTGGTCTTTATGCAAGTCGCAATGAGGCTAAAATCGCATTGTTGCGTAAAGAGCTGGAATCGAAGATTATGCATGAGGAAGATGATATGGACACTTCCCTTGCTGTTGTCAAGGATATCAATGAGCAACTTATTTCTGCAGGTGAAGTTATTTCAGACAGTTCCTTTGTGCAAACTATTCTTGATGCCTCGCAAGATTCTTACCAGACTTTTGCCAATACTTGGAGACTTATGACCCAATGAAATCGTGAAGTTGTCAAGTTTGATGCATTATGCACATTGCTGTTGCAAGAGTCGCTTTCGAGAAAAAACGAGACTAGACAACGTGCAGTTGAACAGGCCTTTATTGTTGCTCAAAGAAAAGGTGGTAACAATAATGCAGCCACTTCTCATGGTTCTTCTGCGAGTGGAAAATCACCTGCTCCTAATGCTTCTACGGGCAGCAATTCATCTAGGAATTCTGGTGATAAGGCAAAAAGAAGATGCGTTGCCATTATTGTAAAGCTAATGATCACGGATCAAATAGTGTCCTAAGTTGAAGACCAAAGAGGCAAAGAAGAAAGAGGGTGCTTCCAATGCAAATGCTAGCTCCACTACAAATGCAGCTATTGTTGAGTTTTCTGTGAAAGGAGACTGTGATGCTGATGTTGATGCAGAATGGGATTTTAGTGCAGACTGTACCTATAATCGTGCTGTCCATGATGCATGCATGTCAGTTGCTGCAGATTCACATGTGTGGTATTTTGACAGTGGTGCTACAAAGCACATTACCTCACATCGTGATTTGTTCACCTCTCTTGAGTCTGTCCCTCATGGGAATTCAGTTACTTGTGCCAACAATGTCTCTTATCCGGTTCAGGGAGTTGGAAAGATTGTGCTTACTACTACAAATGGCAATTCTTCCACGCTTGTTGATGCACTTTATGTACCTGGGATCAAGAAGAATCTTTTGTCTGTATTTGCACTTGCTAGACTTGGTCTTGTAGTCAAATTTGTGGATGAAAGATGTATTGTGCATGATCTCAGTTTTGGTGATGAAATTGTTGCTTCTGGCATTTTATGCGATGGGCTGTATAAGCTCACTTTGTATGACAAGTGGGGGCAGAATTTTGCAAATGTAGTTGTGGATTCAAAGGCTATTTCAGATGCAAAACTGTTGCATGCCGTTTTGGTCATCTGAATTTTGTCAGTTTGTTGCGTTTGCAGAAATCTGATATGGTTGCTTCTTTACCGCCTCTTGAAGCACGTGTCAAACATGTTTGTAAAGGCCGTATTTTGGGTGAGATGGACCGTTCTAAATTTCCAAAGGATGGTTCAGTTAGAGCCACATGCAGATTGTAGCTTGTGCATAGTGATGTTTGTGGGCCCATGCAAACTCCGTCCTTGGGCAATTACCTTTACTTCGTGACTTTCATTGATGATTACTCCAGGCATGCATGGGTATTTCCGCTTAAAGCGAAGTCCGAAGTTTTTATGTGCTTCAAACAATTTTTGGCTATGGCTGAAAATGTCTCGAAATGTATTATGGACACCCTCCGTTTCAATCGAGGGGAGGAGTATATGTCTCATGAATTTAATGCATTTCTGGCTAGTCGTGGGATAAAACACCAATGACAGTGCCTTATACGCCTCAGCAAAATGGCGTTGCTGAGAGGAAAAACAGGTCACTTACAAAAATGGCACGATGTATGGTCAAAAGTCAAGCTTTACCGCATTCGATTTGGCTTGAGGCCATCATGTGTGTCACTTATATACTTAACAGGTGTCCTACGAAAGCTTTGCAGTCTATTACTCCATATAGAAAGCCTTCTATTGAGCACATACATGTTTTTGGTTGTTTGGCGTATGCTTTGGTGCCACAAACACAGCACAGAAAATTGGTTAGTAAGGCTGTAAAATGTATTTTTGTTGGTTATAGTGCTGAAAGCAAAGGTTATAGGTTGTATCATCCACAAGCAAAGCGTATCTTGGTCTCACGGGATGTTGTGTTTGTGGAAGATTCTGTTCAACCCTTGCTGTCATATACTAAAGACACTAATGTCAGTTCATAGGACATTTATGACACTTTGTTACCTCTTTTCAGTGGTGGAAGTTCGTATGTAAATTCCAATGAGGCAAATGTACAACCTATGGGGGTTTCTGAAAATGTTACAGATCAGCCTATTACTGATGCAGATGTACATGATGTACTTGATGAGGAAATGGCTGAAAATGAGCAGGCTAGAGGTATACCAAAATGGCTGGTGCATACATTGCATGACAGTAAATTGGATGCACCGTTGTCTAGTTGCACTCGTTCAGGTTCTCGCCATGCATCTTATGCATGAAATTGTTATGCTTTCGCTGTGTCTAGCTTACATGATGTTGAGGAACCTCTGTCTTTTGATGAAGCACATAATTCAGAAAAGAATATGATGCACTTGTAGAAAATGACACATGGACTTTATGTGCTTTGCCTCCTAGCGAAAAGGCCATTGGTACGAAGTGGGTTTACAAGTTGAAATGCAAGCCGGATGGTGAGATTGATTGCTATAAGGCTCCACTTGTTGCAAAAGGTTATGCACAATAAAAAGGCATAGATTATGAAGAGACTTTTGCTTCCACTTGTCGTATGACTACTGTGCGTTTTCTATGTGCATTGGCAGCTCATTTTGGTTGGGATGTACATCAATCAAACATTATTACTGCTTTCTTGAATGGTGACACATTTGAGGAAGTTTATGTAACGCAGCCTCGCGGTTTTGTCAAGAAAGGAGAAGAGGATAAGGTGTGCAAATGTAACAAAGCTTTGTATGGGTTGAAGCAATCTCTTCGTGCTTGGTATGAGAGGTTGACACTCATTTGGTCAAACGAGGCTTTCGTAACAGACCAACAGAAAGCACATTGTTTGTAAAGCATGAGGGTAATGTACTTCTCATTGTGGTTCTTTATGTGGATGGTTTGCTGATAACTGGACCAAATGAGAGACATATTGCTGAATTTAAGGCTGATTTGAAGGCTACTTTCAAGATAAAAGATTTGGGGCTGTTGCATCATTACTTGGGTATACAATTTAAGAAGTGTGATGGTGGTATTGCCTTCATAGTCACAGGGGACACCCATTTTTGGGCTTCCCATCCCCACTTGCCGCCCCGCCCTCTTTTTTACATCAAAAATCCATTTGAGCCCCGTTCCCCGTCCCCACTTCTTGGGATGCATCCCTTGTGACTATGATTGCCTTGTGTCAGAAAAGTTACATAGAGACATTGCTATGTAAGTTTGGACTTGAGGATTGCAAACCTATTGCCACTCCCATGGAAACAGGTTTGAAATTGAGTCTTCATGATGCTGGTGATCCTACAGATGTCACTCTTTGGATGCCTCATTTATGTATGCAACACGAGGCCGGATATTCAGTTTGCAGTCTCACAGGTCACAGAGTTATGCATAGTTGAGTGTCTAAGCATTGGTAGGCTATCAAGAGGATTTTTCGCTTTTTGAGTGGTACTTTACATCTTGTCTTGTTTTATCCCAAGGGGGGATCATTGCCGCGGGACTTACGTACTTTTTCGGACTCAGATTGAGCTGGTTGTTTTGACACGCGAGTGTCCACAAGTGGTTTTTGTTTGTTTCATGCTTGGCAGTTCATGTATATCATGGTTGATCAAGAAGCAACCTATTGTGGCCACTTCGAGTTGTGAAGCTAAGTACAAGGCAGTCTTCATAGCTACGGTTGAGTGTGTATGGCTCAGACACCTTATGCCTGATTTGGGTGTTGGACAGGACACTGTCAACATTATCTACACTGAAAATCAGAGTTCATTGGCAGTTCGAGGAACCCAGTTTCTCATGCTCACACAAAGCACATTGAGGTGCATTACCACTATGTTAGGGAGAGGCTCTCAGCAGGAGAGCTCAGCTTGGCTTATGTGCCAACGCAGGACAACCTTGCAGATCTTTTCACAAAGGCATTGTCTCGTGAGAAGTTTGAAGCTTTTCGCAAAGCTTTGGGCTTACTCCCCTTTGTGGACTGATCATGTCCTCAGGACTGACACTTCCCTTTACTCTATGTGCCAGCTCTTGTTCACCGCATCACTCCAGGGAGGATTTGTTACCATACACATGTGGTAGTGATGTGTGTGAACACACTTAAGACCGCCGGGGCATTTTTTCTTTCTTTAGGAGGTTTTTTCTCTTGTGCATTGTATATACGCCCATCATTTTAGGGCTATCTATCTTTTTCCACTGCACACTAAGTTATACACTCTCGGTTGTGTGCCTTGAGCTCCCTTCGTCTTCTCCGAGCTGTGTGTGTTTTCGTGCAACCCTAATTCCAACAGTTAGGTGAAAAGAAATACCGAAAGGGTGCCAATCTTTGGGGCCTACAAGGTGTTGTTGTCTACTTGGGAGTGCTCTAGCTACCAAGTCGTGAACTCTTTTGAAGTGGTGAATTCTAGTTATGGCTTTATTTGTGAATTTACTTTGTGTCGTAGAGTACACGAAAAGTTAGACGATATAATTTGGGTGAAAGCCAAAGTTTACCGCCCTTTAGTAAGGCTACAGGCCGGTTTCATGGTTCCGTTGTGGAGACATCACTACTTTTTCCTCAAGAAGTGAGCCTTGGTCTATTTTGGGCGAAGACACAAAGCATAGGAACTTGGAATTCCACTATGGCTGACATGACGAATGACACTAGAGAAGAGGGTTCCTCTTCATAGGACAAATAGACTATTCCTACAGTGCATGAGGTTGGCGAAAGTTCACAGCCACCACTGTCTGTACCTACTATTGATGTGAATGTATCGCAAGCTCAAAGGACAATGACTGGGTAACTAGATGAGGATGTGTTTAGGAGACGGTTGGTAGCAGCTGTGAATGTGTTTACCCGGTTGATGCAGAATCCCAGGTTTATGGAGTTTCTGCAAGCTCCACCACTGTCAAAGTAGGCAAGGCAACATTCTCATCCAGTAGAGCCTGTTGAGGCTCATGGGCAGGTCCCAAATGTGACCCAACAGGTAGGGAGCATTCACATGTTGTGCAATCACTTGAGACTCCAAGGCAAACCCTTTTTGTCCATGAACAAGTGGCTAGGATGCCAATTTCTCAGGCTATACCAATTCAGCCAGCCACCTTTGAATCTCCAAATGTTGGTCTAAATGGACAAGGAACTACCTTCCAGGCTATGCATCAGGTATTTCCACCACCAATTGGTACATCGTGGGTATTTTGGAGGTGGATCTGTGTTTCAAAGCATGGCTGGTTATGCGCCTGAAAATCAGTAGTACATGCTAGGAACAATGTTTGGGGGTATGCAAGGCATGATGCCAAATCCTATATATGGTAATCTTGGCTTATAGTCAGGTTTCAGAGTACTTAGGGCTAGTGTGGGGTGCCATAGGGCAGTTTTGGTGTGGCTGGTTTTTCTAATCAGCAAGCAAATATAACGCCAGAAAGACAAAATGCGAATGGCCAGGGAGCAAAGATGATTCCAACCACTGTGCCCGTGTTGCAGACACTTCCCTTTGACAATTTGATAGCGCTTGACAAGCCGTAACTATGAAGGTGGTGCAACTATGAAGTTTGACACTTTCAGTGGTTTGAAGACAAGACGGATGCTCTTACCTTCCTCCAACAGTTTGATACTGCTTATGTAGGGGGGACTTTGTATAAAGGCTTCGAAGGTTCGGAAAGTTGCCACTTTCTTGAAAGGAAATGCACGTTCATGGTGGACGACCTTGTAGGTTGTTAGTGCAAGGACAGGCACCGGCCACTGGGTTTACTTCAAAAACATGTCTGCATCTGCTTGGCTGTCAAATGAGTTTAAAGTTAATGTTATGACAGATTGACACCAACTCATTGTGGCTACGTGCAAAAACTTAGAGGATTGTTCAAAGAAGAAGAAGAGGCCACCTAACTCAAATGACAAAGAGGACAAGAAAGGAAAGAAGCCCAAACCCATAGCTGGTTTTGTGCCAGATATGGTGGGGGATAGGCCAAATTCTGATGCAAGTGAGCTATGCAGAGCATGGAGTGAAGTCAAGGATCAAACAACGCTTATTTCTTTTATCTAGGTGCGAAGGAAAACTTTATCTCACCAAAGTTGGCTATCAAGCTGGGCATTAAAGCTCAAGAGATGGGGTACACAAGTGAAGCATGTTTGGCATGTCCTCGACATTGAAAGAATGTAGCTCTCATCATTGGAAATTGCATTTGAAAATTCAGTCATATATGGAAACAAAAGAAAAATATATCATGCCTTTGGAAGATTGCGATGCTTTGTGGAGAATCCCATGGATGTTCCATATACATGGAGTGTTGTATGTCTTCTCAACAAAAAGATCAGGGGCAAAACTCACATCTTGGATGTAAAGCTAAACGGAGAGTTTGTCCCTATTGTAGTAGCTTCTGCTATCATTTTTGTAATTAAGAATCATCTTTCTGCATACTTAATTTTTGCACTTGAGGTTTTAGATAATTGTTAGTTAAATTTATCTGCGTTAGATAAAGAAAGATCAACATTTTTGCAGGAGTTTAGTGATTGTTTCTCTGATTCATTACCGTCTCAGCTGTCGCCAAAGAGGCCCGAGGATCGTGCAATAGATTTGGTGCCAGGTTGTAGTCCACCAAATAGACCTCTCTATAGGGTTAGTGCGGCCCAACAGAAAGAGATTATGAGCCAAGTAGAGGACCTGTTAGAAAAAGGGCCGATTCAACCTAGTTCTTCACTATTTTGCTCTCTAGTGCTCTTTTAGTGCAGAAGAAAGATGGCTCCTGGCGCATGTATATTGATTACTGTGCGTTGAATAAGAATACCATTAAGATCGGGAGAGGGTGGCAATTTTCAGCAGGATAGATCTTAAGAGTGGATACCATTAGATTCGTATCAAGCCAGAGGATGTGCACAAGACTGCGTTTAGAACGACATTTTTCTATATGAGTTTCTGGGGATACCATTTGGTCTTACAAATGCTCCTGCTACGTTCAATAGGATGATGGATCGGATTTTCCGCCCACATCAAAAGTTTGTTGGCACATTCTTTGATGACATGATATTTTATTTGAAGAATGAGGAGGACCATTGTGTTTGGAGAGTTACGCAGTAACATGTTGCTCATCAAGGGCAAGAAAAGTGAATTCTTCTTGGAAGAGATTCACTTTCTAGGGCACATAGTGTCAAAGGATGGTGTCTGAATGGATCCTACCAAGGTTGAAGCAATCAAGACATGGCTAACTTTGAAGGTTGTGCATGATGTCCATAGCTTCTTGGGATTATGTTCTTATTATAGACGATTTATCCGAAATTGCTTCACCCCTACATGCTTTGCAGAAGAAAGGGATCGCTTTCAAATGGACTCAAAAAGAGATTTCAACTTTTAATCTCTTTAAGGAAAAGATGACTTTGGATCCAGTAATCGTTTTACCAGATCTGAGGAAGTCGTTTGTGGCCCAAGTGTCATGCTTGTGGCAATAGTATTGGTACAATATTAATGCAAGATGGTCGGGTAGTAGCCTATGAAAGCAGGATCTTGCAAGGGCCAAAAAAGACTATGCAAGTCTATGAGAAAGAGTTATTGGTTGTGATTCATGCGAAACATTACCCGCTAGTGCTGATTTGTTGTCCAAACAGATCATCAGACCTACTTTTTGACAAAGTCAAAGTTATCTGAAAAGCATATGCGATGGGCAAACATTCTGTGTATGTTCCACTTTTAGATTGTGCATGTGGAAGGCAAAAAGAATGTTGTGGCTGATGCATTGCCAAGAAAGCCACAAATTTCAATTGTGTCAATTCCTCATCATCATGAGCGTGATGCTATGAAGAAACAATATGCTACTGATGAAGATTTTGCAAGAATCTTTGAACAATTGTTAGAGTACTATCTCCTCAGGGATGGTTTTATGATGATGCATGGAAGACTATGTATCACTAGGCCATAGCGACGTAAGGTTATGGTAGAAAGTCATGTCCCAACATATGCGGAGCATCGTGGTATAAATGCGATAGTGAAAGCAGTTGAGACATTCTTGTATTGGTCTACTTTGAGGATGTTATTGTGCGAGCATGCATAATTTGCCCAGAAGTCAAGTTTGAGAGGCAAAAGGCACTAGGGTTGTTACAGCCATTGCCTATTCTCGATCAGCCATGGGAAAGTATTGCTATGGATCTTATCTTTGATCTTCCGAGAATGCAGACAGGGAATGATGGTATATGGACCATTATTTGGAGGTTCAGCAAACAGGCCCACTTTATTTCTGTCAGGAAGAAGATAAAATCTGATCAGATGGCACAATTGTTCATGTACAATGTGTTTTAAGTACCATGGTATGCCACAATCAATTGTTAGTGATCATGATCCTCGTATGACAAGTTTGTTATGGAGAGGTTTGTTTGATAACATGGGCACTACGCTTAAGTTTTTATCCTCATTTCATCCACAAATTGATGGAATGTCAGAAGAGGCTAATTCTATTGTCTTAGATCTGCTAATGTCAGACAATAAGGGCAAGTGGGAACAATAATTACTCATGCTTGAGTATGCATACAACAATACGGTGCATTTGTCAACAAGCAAGGCACCCTTTGAAATTGTTGAAGGGGGCAAAAAGGTTCCTCCCTCCCATTTTGCACACAAAGATTTTGAAGGAGATTGATATGTAGAAAATATGGATGGAATGCATAAGAAAATTAAGCTTGCCTTGGGGCAAAGCAGAAAAGGGTTGCTGATCGTCACCAGCGTGAACTCTTGTTTTCACTTGGTGATTAGGTTCTTTTGCGATTTGAAAAGGCAAGATTAAAGAAGATGAAGGGCAAGGAAAGGTTGTTTCCAAAGCTCAGCATGCGTTACTATGGGCCTTTCGCATTTTTTTGAACACTTAAACCCATCAAAACATTTGCACCTTAATGAGTACAGGAGTAGAGCAATAAGCATGCTTTCTGGTCTTGTTATGTTCACACCACAAAACATGGACTTTTCTGCGCCCTTGTTATCCATTTTTAAGCAATATAGCATTTGTCATTCACACGGCTACCACATATTACTTGAATTTTTAGTCAGTTTTCAGAAAACCGTAGTAACTTGAAAGTTTTATTGTCTTAAGAGTTTCTTTAGATACTCCGAAGGCATTAACTATGTGCATGTGGATGTGTGGCAGGTAATTGACAAAGTGGTTGCTGGGGTTGAGGGTCATGACTTTAGATGTGATGGATGGATAGAGTCTCCATTGAAGGGTGCTGATGGAAACATTGAATTTCTTGCATGTTTTAAGAGAGGAGCTCCCCTAACAAGTGAATGTAATAACTCATCTTTTGCTGAATGTGTAGTTTAGTTTGAAGAGTCTGACTCATTTTCTGCTAGTGCCAGTTTTGGTTTTATTCTTTGATTTTATATGCTAAAAGTGCTTACTCCGTCTGGTTTTCTGTGTTGATGGTCTGTCGGATTTTATATTCTACTGATTGAGGACGAAGTCAAGGTCATACGACTGTTCAGAAAGGATATGTACAAAAGTGTGGTTATGCAGCTTGCACAAATGAGATGTCTATGATATGGAGTACATGTAAGCAATGATGAGCTTGTTCCTGGTGTTAAGAGGAAGATGATAACTTGACCAAACATGGCTTGTCGTCCCTTGACAATCTTTGCAAGAATGCTCATATCTAAAGGTAGTCTTTGAACAGGATGTCATAGGTAGAGGATTCAATAAAACTATAAGAGCAGTATATGGTTTCTTAGGACGACTACTTTTGAGTCTATATTTTGAACTTCCCTCCAAAGGTGAATCTAGGCGCTTCTTAGATTCATCTAGGTATATATTCATAGCACACTAAACCCATATGCAATTTAAAATCTAACAATGAGAAATGAAGTACATTGACACCAGATGGGCTCTCTCTCTCTCTCTCTCTCTCTCTCTCTCTCTCTCTCTCTCTCTCTCTAGATAGTTACATTTCTTCTGTGTAGGGTGTAATATCTTTAGCCATTGACTAGAGGAATCATCTATAAATTTATTCATTTTCTCAAAAGTAGAGCATTAGCTGATGTAGTTATGTTAGAGATTTTATATGACAAAAAATATATATATTTTTTTAATGGCCCTCTTTTTTGAACTTGGCCTCCTTTGAGCAGAGAAGAGCTTCATTTTTGTCACATTTTATGTTGAAAGTTATCATCATTTGTAGTACCTTGTTCCATCCTCATGGGCTTTTAGAGCAATTTTCTAATAGCTTGGGAGGTTTGCTCACACTATTTTTGAGAGGATTGGAGTTCTTGCAGTGGCTCAATAACATTGGATGTTTAATATGAACCACGTATATTAGTTCTCCCAATGTCATGCACATGGGCTAGCTTGACTATGTTTTCCAAAAGCTTTAATATCACCATGTAGCTCTTCGCACATCATTGTTACCAACAAAGACATCAAAAGTGGGCATTAGAAAGTACTAAAGGTTAAATGGAAAACTTACATGCAAGATTGGAACAAATGATCCTAAAATGAAAGCTTCTAATATTTTAGGGTCCTTTCTAAAGTCTCCAAATGAATTTTCTGTGTGAAATCAAGATTTTTTTACTTGGAAAAAGAAGTATAAATTATCAAGAAATCTTCATCACTCAACTATATGCTTTTACATGGAATGATCTTTTAATAAGCAAAAATGTTGTCTTTTATGTATGTATCATCCTCAATTAGACAAGTAGCCTAGCCAACAAGAGCCATGAGGTCTTCTTTGATAGTCCACTGAGGATGGTGATGCCCTATATGTTCTACTCTATTTCAACAGGATGCTTTGCCATTTGCCTATATAAGAGGCATCTATGTACACCATTTTTAATCTTATGCGATTAACATCACTGTGAATGCTATATAACGTTTCCAAAACAACTTACAAGTGGCATCAAATCTACATAGTAATTAGCATTTTCCAATCTCATAGAGATCCTAATCAACCCCAATCTCCCCATCTTGCTCTAATTATCTCTTCTCTTGTATTATCTCCCCTCCTAGTCACACTCTTATCTTCAATAGTTTGTCTGGTAACTCAAATTTTGTGATATATTCTAGCTGTGAGCCACTCCTTTCATTGAGATCAATAAATATGATAAGAGTGTGTCCTCTTTGAATCTTCTTATCTTGCAACAAAAAATCAACCATTTGCTTTTAGCTTGGTGCCATTCATTAGGAATTTATTGGGTGAGATCTGTGCATAGAGAGAGCAGATGTGCACACGGTGAGAGAGAGAGAGGGAGCATTTGAGTTCTCTTGGCGTTCCCTACAATTGATGACTCTACTTTCTCCAATATTTATAGTAATTTCAAGCTCTCCTATCACTTATTTATAGTCGTCTCCATTAAAGTCTCCAATTTTTGTGCTACATGTGGGACTACCATTCTATATGTAAAACATTCAAATTCCATCATTCAAAGAAGCATAGGGATGGTTGTTGTTGATTTCTAGATCACATTTGTTACTAGTTCATCGGTGCAACACTTGATAGGTTATGCAATGCCTACATTTAGCATTGTTTCAATCATTAGTAGCATCATTTTGTGGCCAAAGTAAGTTGACTGTAACAGATTGTGTCAATATCTTTAGTTACCTTTGAGACACTCATTATAGAAACATTGGAGCCCGTCTTTAGCACATGTATGTGTGTAATTTAACTTATTTATAGAAGTCTCCACTAAATTCTTGACCTTTTATGCTAACTTTGGGACTATAATTTTATATCTAAATTTTAAGAAAGTGTTAATCCTAGAAATACACAGGGTTGCACGGATCTAATTAAGTAACCAATTCACAATCTTACTAGTCCGTTGGTTACATGCCATGCAAAGCCCTCATTTAGCATTCTGTCAATCATGTGTAGCATCATGTATTTATTAAAATTCTTGAGTGTAATATTTTCCTTTTTTCTAAAAGCTTAAGCTTACTTCAAAGGTTCTTGAGGTAAGCCAGCTTTTGTCTGCTATGTCTTTATCCTAGCCAACCAACGAGCAATCTAGTCAACAAGAACTATGTGAAGTCATGGGCTATAGTCCACCAATGATAGCAAGGATAACATTAGCTACTACAAAAATTGATACATTATAGATTACATCCTAACCAAGCATTGAGTAATTACTTGTGATTTTTTGAAGCTAATTTCCTTTTCGCAAGGGCGATGAAGTTAGTCTATGCTTTAATTGTTGAACACAT
Organism: Adiantum capillus-veneris; assembly: GCF_014529385.1. Lineage (NCBI taxonomy): Eukaryota > Viridiplantae > Streptophyta > Polypodiopsida > Polypodiales > Pteridaceae > Adiantum > Adiantum capillus-veneris. The sequence goes on along the minus strand of NC_140946.1, from coordinate 45,542,503 downwards.
TCACATGTGATCTACCTCTATTTTTTATTTCATAACTACTGATAAATTGCACCATAAATAGGTTTTGGATCATTTCTTCTTATTTTTTGAAATTAGTTTGCATATTTTTGTTATTTTCCAAAGAACAATTTAAAAAAAATAAATAAATGAAGTTAAACTATGACATGATCGTCGAGAATAATTCAATGTCTTATGTATTGCTGAAGTTTTTACTATTAACCTAATTAGATGACATTTACCAAAAGTGTGTGCGCTTCACCAATCCTCCAAAATATCCCATAATTTGGAGGAGAACGATTTGAAATTTTTTTAAGGATATTTAAACAATTAGTAGTTTCAATATGACAATTTTGGGGGTAAACATGTGTTGCTTTAATCGATATGTAATAGCATATACTTGATTCCCATTTCCTTTTGTAAACCAAGAATATAAAAAATAAATGGAAGAAATTCAAGGGCGCGTCTCAATCACTTATCTTGCATGATTTAATAACCACTAATTAAGTAAAACTTTGACCCTAGCAGAAACATTTTTTAATTGAGTCAAAATGTTTGGCTACTTACAAGTAGAATGCAAGACAAGGGCAAGTCTAGCATGAAACTTAGCTTATTAAGCGTACAACTGAATAACTCCCATAGGTGGGATCTACAGTGGGTGAGCAGTGAAGCATTTGGATCTCAAAGAGTATGAACGGCTACAAAAAATTAACATGCCCCCTCATGACTCACGTAACAAACCCATGACCTCCCAGTTGGCAAGCTGATGCCCTATCCATGCCCATGTATGGGTTTTCTTGTCCATATTGCCACTTCATTTGTTGAACTAGTCTAGGAAAAAATAAACTCTGACAAAACAAGTAAACTCGAACCCATTTGATATATGGAAATCACCGTGATTATCATGCCCATGTACCCCGTTGTCGATCCCACCGCTTGGGGTTCATTCCAAGACCCCGTGATAGTGTTGGGGCTGAAAACAAACCAAGAACTCAAAAGGTGAAAAGCTATGGGCTAGTCAACTAGTAAAGATAATCAAACTTTAGTATAGATATACTACTACTCATTCTAGTTCTTTTCTTTGGCTTGCCCCAAAGGGGTGAGGCCTTAGTGATGCCTCCCCTTTTTGCTCATGAAAAAGGAGGTTATATTTTTTAAATGTATTTTTTATAATTGGTTGGAGCATGCATAAGATACTCATTACAAAGAGAAGCATTTTGCATCATTTGAAAGATTTTAATTTCAAGCTATGATGATGATGGGGCTCTTTACACATCCACCTTCTGTCCTCATGATAGAGTAAAATATTGGACACTTTACAAATTATCTTTCGTTCAATCTCTGCAAAGTTGAAAACCCTAAACACCTACGTCTTCTTCTTCTTCTTCTCTCTGACTCTCTCTCTCTCTCTCTCTCTCTCTCTCTCTCTCTCTCTCTCTCTCTCTCTCTCTCTCTCTCTCTAGCAACCTCTTTCTTCTTCATCTTCTTCTTCTTCTCTCTCTCCCCCTACTCCCCCTCCTTGCCAGTTCCGCCAAGGTGAAGATATGTAGCACTCTAGTCCAAGCGAGAGCTAGAATTAGAGAGAGAGAGAGAGAGAGAGAGAGAGAGAGAGAGAGAGAGAGAGAGAGAGAGAGAGAGAGAGAGAGAGAGAGAGAGAGAGAGCAGGCCGTAGGTCCTTGGGGCAGGCTAACAGAGAGGAGAGATCGCCCATATTTTCTCTTTGCCATGACATAACATGTTTAGGTTAGGTACAGTATGTGGGCGCACCTCCTTGTTGCATTGCATATTTTTGTTGTGACTCGTGGGTACATGCACCTATATGTGCACAAGTGGATGTATTTGAAACCGCTGAGCTTGTCAAAACGTGGGTGTCAAAGAGTGTGAGTGTGCACTCCCCATGCCCCGTGTGTCTATGTATGCATGTATGTGGCATGTATTTGCATATGGTCACTTGGAGTAATGTCCATGCTTCATGCGTAGATGGTGGCTTGGAATGTGTATCTGTGTGTGTGTGTGTGTGTGTGTGTAAATGCTCATCTCAATAATATCATCCGTCCAGATTCCACTCTTCTTAATATAACCAACATCGCCATCACAGGACGCTTCGTACAGCACCTCTGGCTGGACAGTATCGGCCTCTCAAGCTTGCTGCCTTACCAGATGGCTACCCTCAAAACCGGCTGCACCTTCCCTTCCTTCCAAACCCTTTCGTTGTCCGACAACTCAGTCACAGGCACGCTGTTGTACTGTGACACTTACATAGTGAAAACGAATGCTACAAGATCTATCTTGTGACTTTTTAGATACGTAAGTATGTTTTCCATAATGTACATATGCATATCTAATTATAATAATAATCTTTCTATCTCATTCTATTATTTATTCAAGGGTAACATATTCTTACTTTACCATCAAAAACTAATGTGGAAAAAGCGTCAATAGCTGTGCCTATTTAACTTGGGGCAAAAAGCATTGGTTCTTTATTTCTACTATCTCATTATCATCTCACACCCTAGCTGGATCTTATATCTAGGGTAACTACTAATATATATATATATGTGTGTGTGTGTGTGTGTGTGTGTGTGTGTCTATATATATATATGTATATATATATATATATATATATATATATAGACATGTGTGTGTGTATTTGTGTGTGTGTGTGTGTGTGTGTGTGTATATATATATATATATATATATATATATTCTATTTATTTCTTATATTTATTTTTAATAGCTACTAGGAAGGAATCAAATCCTAGTGGGACACTAGCTTGCATGATTTTCAAAGATGCACTCATTTTAATGCATTATTATTTAAGAGGATGCTTACAAACCTTCGTCAAGGAGCAATGTCATGTTTTCATATTGCATGAGGTGTCCATTGGAATCAAGTGGAAGTCTAAGCTAAGGGGACCATAAGAAGACTTTTGATGCCAAAAAGATACCCTATTTTGGTGAATTTTTTACACAAGATTCCAATCCGAATTGGAAAAAATAAATAAAATGGGAGTCGTAGCTAATGAGCTGAATTTTTTGCTCCTATTTTTATTTCTTTATTTGGAGCCACGGTTGAGAATAAAGTGAGAAAGATGAATCTTTGGATCTCAAGGGATGTCACAGGTTTGTGGTAAATCACATAAATGATTGTGATAAAATTTTGTCCAAGTTGGAAGAAGTGAATCTTACTTTGTCAGAGAACAAGTCTATGTTTGGTGTCAATGAAGTGCTCATTGTGGGGCATATGTGCAGGCCATATGGTAGGAAACCTTGTCCAACAAAGGTAGATTCCGTCCAAATAATGAAAGAAACAAGCACTAGCATCACTGAAGTTAGAAGATTTTTGGGAGCATGTGTCTACTATGTTATTTGGATTCCACATTATACACATGTAGCTAATCCTCTTTATCAATTACTCAGAAAGAATCAAAAGTTTAAATGGACTGAAGCACATGTAAAAGCCATGAAAAAGCTAAAGGAGTTACTGTAATCAGCACCAACTTTGAGAAAGGTAGACTATGAGTGTCAAAGGCCAATAATTGTGATAGTTGACACCAGTCTTGCAGGGATTGGATGGGCAATAGGGCAAGATGACGAAGAAGGACACAGGTATATGGTGAGACTTGAAGCAAAGGTACAAAGTGCTCGCCAAAGAAATTATCCACAGATAAAGAGAGAGTTCTGGGGTATGGTTACATACTTGAAAAATGTTAGTGCATATGTGGTTTTAGAAACAGATTGTCTACCACTTCTTGGGATGATTACAAGTTGATCAATGCCACACATTGCTATGTTGCGGTGGATTGCCTACATTAAGTCCTTAAATCCCGAGTTTAAGCACATTTCAGGTAAAGATAATACAGTGGCAGATATGCTATCAAGGGCAAGGTATAAAGATGAGTCCCATTTGTTTGACGAGGGAGATGATGTAAGCTTTCTCTTACTACAGCTTATAACCCTAAAGGCAATGGAAAGAGTGAAAGAGGGCATCATCTTATCATCAAAGCTTTGGCCAAGGCTTGCGAAGGAAGAGTTGGTGAGTGGCCAAAATTGTTGCCATATGCTTTATGGACTAATCGTACAACACATAGCTCAGTAACTGGCTATATGCATGCGGAGCTCATGTATGGTCAAAAGCCAATGATGCCGATTGAAGACACAATTCCCACATGGAATGTACTACCTTAGCAAGAGGGGCTTAGCAGGGAAGGTCTCCTTGCATTGTGCATAAGGCAATTAGAGAGAAAACCTGGAGACATTGAGGCTGCAACAGAAGGCTTAAAAAATGCAAGGCTGAAAAACAAGAACTACTTTGATAAGCGACATCGGCTCAAGAGTAAAGCAATTGACAAAGGTGACTGGGTTTTAGTGTATGATAGTAGCCTTGATAACCAGCACACAGTCATGCGTAAGTTCTAAAAAAGATGGTTTGGACCGTATGTTGTAAAGCATGAGCATGAAAATGCTACTTACAGCTTGTCTGAAATAGATGGTACATGAGTAAAGGTTCCCATTGCAGGAAAAAAGACCAAATTGTTTAAGAGAAGAGGAAACAGTGATCTAGAAGATGTTGAGGAGGAGGAAGAGCAAAACACTAGTGAATGTCCATGCTTCATGCGCATATGGTGGCCTGGAATGTGTATCTGTGTGTATGAGTATGTACGTGTGTGTGTGTGTGTGTGTGTGTGTGTGTGTGTGTGTGTGTGTGTGTGTGTGTGTGTGTGTGTGTGTGTGTGTGTGTGTGTGTAAATGCTCATCTCAACAATATCAGCCATCCAGACTCCACTCTCCTTAATATGACCAACATCACCATCAACAAATTCTCCCTACAGCACCTCCGGCTGGACATTATCGGCCCCTCTGGCTTGTTGCCTTACCAGTTGGCTACCCTGAAAACCGGTCACACCTTCCCTTCCCTCTAGACACTTTCATTGTCCGACAACTCAGTCACAGGCGCGCTGTCGTACTGTGACCCGTATATAATGGGAACGAATTCTACAAGATCTATCTTGTGACTTTTTAGATACATAAGTATATTTTTCATAATGTACATATGCATATCTAGTTATAATAATAAGATTTCTATCTCATCCTATTATTTTTCTCAAGGATAACATATTCTTACTTTACTGTCAAAAAGTGTTGTGGAAAAAGTGTCAATAGCTGCCCCTCTTTGAGGATAACTTCCAATTTATATATATTCTATGTATTTTTTATATATTTCTTATATTTCTTTTTAATAGCTACTAGGAAGGAATCAAATCCTAGTGGGACACTAGCTTGCATGATTTTCAAAGATGCACTCATTTTAATGCATTATTAAGAGAATGCTTACAAACCTTTGTCAAGGAGCAATGTCATGCTTTCATATTGCATAAGGTGTCCATTGGAATCAAGTGGAAGTCTAAGCTAAGGGGACCACAAGAAGACCTTTTCTACTAGAAAGATACCCTATTTTGGTGAATTTTTTAACACAAGGTTTCAATCTGAATTGGAAAAAGTATATAAAATGGGAGTCATAACTAATGAGTTGAATTTTTTTCTCCTATTTTTACTTCCTTAGGAGATATGATCAAAATGGTGGACCCCAGTCTGCTCACATCATGCTAGGACAACTTATTTCAAACTTTGCCACCAGTTCTTGTTCACAATGGCTCTTCTCTTTCTTGTGTAACCCTTGGGGGTTCCCTTCACCTATAAAAGGGGACCTCTTCTTCCTTGAAAACCATTCAAGAGGGAGTAAGATGATTCATGTCAAATTAGCCTTTAGCTCTACACTTGCCTTTGAAGAAGGCTAGCTAAACTTGAAAGTATCCTGCAAAGATTGAATGCCATTAACTCATCTATTAACCCTTTCACATTACCCATGATACGATACGACCATAGCCTTGATGTTTTCATCTTTGTGTTATTTTGATATGCTCTTTTGTGTTCTTTCTTTGTGTGTGTCAGTGCAAGAGAGAAAGAGTGGGGATTCTTTGATTGCACTTCCTTCCAAACCCTAGACTTCATGGAATCTATGATATAACTCCTTCATATAGTTTTGGGAGTTCTCTCACAACCAAAATCCCGGTGATTTCTTGGAATTACAACAAACTTCTTGACAGCGCTACCAAATTCTGCACAAAAAATACTCTCCTTCTTCTCTCCAACGATAGTTTTTGACGCCCGTCTACCCTTCAAACGACTGTCAACCTTGCATAGGAAGGGCTGACTAGTGATAGGATTTGAAGGGCTACCCCAAATGTCTAGTTACATGCATGTGTAGCTTATGCCCTTCTACATTGAAGGGCAAAATTTACAATTTCCCTTCTAATGAATAAAAAGAAACTTTTGCATCCATCTACATCAAAATATCAAAAAATAATTCATTATTAAACAAGTTAATATGTCACTTATCTCATACATTAATATTTCACTTATCTCACACTCTTCCATGCAATAAAACCATCCTTTTAATATACCTTTGACAAAATTCATTATTTAACCAATGTATTCTCAAACCACACTTCATGGCTCACAACTTGGTAAAACTTTAAAGATTACAAAATAATAGAGCAAATGAAATCAATGACATAATAGATATGAGTTCATTTCCATCCATGAAAGTACCAAATTGGAGAATAAAAATTGTTTTGAAAAGAAGATTAAAAGTCATTCAATACCAATACAATGGAAAAGAGCCCTGGATACAAAATCATGTCGTTTGGCTTGAGTATCCAAGAAAATAATGCTCCATAGCAGCAATCAATTTGTTTCCAAGCTTGCTATCCTTCACTTCTTCTTCTCCTGGAAAAGGCATTGTTGTCATGTTTATGCGTATGCGTTTGACAATGTTCATTTGGTCAAACACACTCTCCTAGAGTTGGAGACACTGACAGTGACAGTTCTTTGAGATTCTATCTTGCCAACTTAGCCATTTTGATCAACGTTACACATTTGTTTTGGGTTTAGAAGTCAGTTTTGCAAGGGAGACTCTGCTAAAAATTTTCAAGTTTTCTATTATCTTCTTTAGTACAGTGGATCTATCACTTTTGTTCCTTGTCAAGTGATGGCTTCATCATTGGAGAACTCTTTGTTCAAAATTGAGAAGTTAGATGGTACTAACTTCCCATTTTGGAAGGAACAAATTTACAATGTCTTAGTACAAAAGAAGTAGATCCGAGTGATAAAGATGAAGGGGATAAATCCTAAGGATATGGATGAGTATGATTGGCAGGAGTTGGATGAGCTTGCTAGGTGCATCATCATGCTGACTTTGTCAAAGAATGTGTACTTCAATGTGAACATGGAAAGGACTAGCTATGAGCTGTGGAAGAAGTTACATGACGTGTATGAGAAGCAAAGTGCAACATCACAGGTTTATTGGCTAAAAAATTTAGTTGATTTGAAGATGGATGAGGTCACACCCATGTGCAACCATCTCAATGAGTTCAACACAATTTTTAGTCAATTTTCTGTACAAGGAGTCAATTTTGACGATTCGCTCAAAGCAATGTTCTTGCTCGTTACGTTGCCACAAAGTTGGGATACTTTTCGCGTAGCCATAAGTAACTCAACACCTCCTGATGGTTTAACATGTGCTGATGTTGAGGGAAGTTTGCTTACTGAAGAGTTTAGCCAAAAGAATCTTGATGCTTCTTGTGGTACTAGCAATGCTCTCGTTGTTCGTGGTCGATCACACAAAAAAGGCAAGCATAATCAGAGAGGAAAAGCTCATAGCAAATTACGTGGCCGAAAAGACATTGAGTGCTATCATTGTCACAAAAAGGGTCACATGAAGAAAGACTGTCAAAAGTGGAAACAAGAGAAAGGTAAAAACAAGAAGCGGGAAGAAGGAAAGACTAAGGAAAGCAATATAAAGATTGAAGAGATCAACAATGTTTTTGTTGAAGATTTTGATGGAGCCATTTATCTCACATCTACCATGGATTTAGTATTTTTGGTCGCCGCTAGTGACTATACTTTACAAGATTGGGTTATTGACTTAGGTGCATCATTTCATGTGACTCCTCACACAGGGAGTGGTTGAGTACTTATGGTGCAGTCCATAAAGGTCGTGTTCGTCTTGGTAATGATTTTGCTTGCAACATAATTGGTGTCGGCGATGTGCAAGTGAAATTTCAAAATGGTTCTTCATTCATGCTCAATAATGTGAGTCATGTGCCGAAGCTTAGCAAAAGCTTAATTAGCACAGGATAATTGGATGATGCAGGATATTATTACACACTTGGTGATAGTTCGTGGAAGATTACCAAAGGTTCTTTAGTGGTAGCACATGGTTCAAAGTCTAGGACTTTGTACATGCTCCATGTATCCAATGTTAAAAACCATGTAATTTTGTGTAACCGAGTAGCCAAGTGTTTCTTTGTGGCATCGCTAGTTAGGACATATGTCTCAAAAGGGAATGAAAATATTGTCTTGTTTTGGTTATGTTCTTGGATTCAATTTCTTAGACTTTTGAGTTTGTGAGCATTGTCTTTATGGTAAACAAACACATTCACCACACAAAAGAGGAAGATCTCAAAAAAGTGAGCATTAGAGTTAGTGCAGTGATGTGTGTGGACCTATGCCTAATGTATCCATGGGAGGTTCATTATACTTTGTTACATTCATAGATGAGTTCTCACGAAAAGTGTCGGTATATCCTCTTAAGAAGAAGGATGAAGTTCTTTCAAAATTTTAGAATTATGTGGCATTAGTGGAGAATCAGTTTGGCAAGAAATTCAAGTGCTTAAGGTCTGAGAATGGTGGTGAGTATGTCACTAAAGTCTTTCAAAAAATTTGTGATTCCAAAGGCATGAAAAGAGAGTTGACTGCTCCATATAACCCTCCACAAAATGGTGTTGCTGAGAGGATGAATCATACCATACAAGAGAAGTTACGTAGCATGTTGTATAATATAGAGTTTCCTAATGGTTTTTGGATGGAAGCATTAGCAACAATTGCCCATCTTATTAATAGATCTCCTAACAAGGCTTTAGATGAGAAGGTACCTGAAGAGCTTTGGTCTAGGAAGCCACCTTCTTACAAGCATCTTAGAGTCTTTGGTTGTGAAGCATATTGCCATGTTTCAAAGGAGTTTCGAAGCAAGTTGGCTCTTAAGTCGAAGAAATGTATATTTCTTGGCTATGGAAATCCTGGCGAGATGGGATTTTGGTTATGGGATCTTGAAGCTAAAAGGATTGTTCGCAGTAATGACATATACTTCAACAAAGAGAAGATGCATAAGAAGCCTATGCATACAGTGGAGTTCAAGAGAGTTATCTTCCAAGAAGATGGATTTGTTCACAATAGGGCTGAAGTGCCTAATGTCAGACAATAAGGTCAGAATCCTCCTGTAGTACAAGATGTTGCTGAGGGACAACCGGCTCAAGCAGTTATTAGAAGGTCTACAAGAGTTTTAAGGCCTCCTGATAGATTTACTCCCTCATTGGACTACATTATGTTGATAGATTGTGGAGATCCTTCCTGCTATAAGAAAGCCATGTCAATGGATGACAAGGCAAAGTGGGAGAAAGCTATGCAATCAGAAATGGACTCGTTGCATAAGAATCAAACTTGGAAGTTGGTTCAATTTCCCAAAGGTAAAAAGGAATTACCATGCAAGTGGGTGTATAAGCAAAAAATTACACCTCATGATAATAAACCCAAGTATAAGAGGCACAACTTGTTGCTAAAGGATTTAAGCAGTAGTAGAGTATTGACTTTGATGTGATCTTTTCTCCGATTGTCAAGATGACTACTCTACGGTGTGTACTTTTGTTGGTTGCTAAAGAGGACATGGAACTTGACCATATGGATGTCAAGACAACATTCTTGCATGGTGATCTTCAAGAAGAAGTTTATATGCAACAGTGAGAAGGTTTTGTTAAGAAGGGCAATGAAGACTTGGTGTGTCAGTTAGAAAAGACTCTTTATGGTCTAAAACAGTCATCATCAAGGGAGTGGTATCGTAAATTCTACTCGTTCATGCTCTCTCAAGGCTACAAACGTAGCGATATGGACCACTACCTCTACACTAAGCGAGCTAAAGATGGTAGTTTGCTGATTTTGGTCCTTTATGTGGATGATATGTTGATTACCGAGAAATACAGGGATAAGATTTCAGCCTTGAAGTCAGAGTTACATACAAACTTTGAAATTAAATACATGGGTGAAGCAAGCCATATCCTTGACATGCACATTAGGCAAGACAGATGTAAGAAATTGGTCTATTTGTCTCAATTTGAATACATTGCTAAAGTGATCAAGCGTTTCAATATGGAGAGGGGGAAGGCTTTGAGTACGCCATTGCCTCCATATGTGAAACTTTCTAAAAATGATTGCCCTAAGACTGAAGAAGAAAAGGCTGAAATGGTACAAGTGCCCTATTCATCTGCAGTTGGGAGTTTGATGTATGTTATGATAGCTACATGTCCTGATATTTCTTTTGCAGTGGGAGTTATTAGCACATATATGTCAAATCCAGGCAAGAAACATTGGGGAGGTCGTGAAAGGGGTTATGCAATATTTGAATGGTACAAAAGACAAGTGCATTTGATTTGGAAGAAAGGAAGCATGTGTAATGGGTTACATAGATACAGATTATACAGGAGACTTGGACAAGAGAAGGTCCACTTCAGGCTATGTTTTTGAATTCACTGGAGGTGCACTTTCATGGCGATCTTGTTTGCAAGATTGTGTTACCTTGTCTACTACACATGCTGATTATGTTGCAGCTTCAAAAGCTTGCAAGGAAGCTATATGGCTTGGTCGGCTGGTGGGAGACTTGGGAATCAATGTTGAGATGCCTGTGGTACATTGTGATAGCCAAAGTTCTATACAATTGGCAAAGAATCGAGTGTTTCATGCAAAGACAAAGCATGTGGATGTGAAGTATCACTTCATTCATGAGGTGCTTGAGGACAAGCTATTGCATCTTGCCAAGATTCACACCATTGAGAATCCTGTTGATCTTCTAACAAAGGGATTACCTTCAAAGCAGTTTGCACATTGTTCGACACTCATGGGCATTAGGTAGATGATCATGGTCATTGTCTACGTGTATTGTATGTATATATACATTGTCACCCAACTTAAATGCACGTTTTCCTTTAAGTGGGAGGTTGTTGAGGTGGTAAAGCCCAATGTGCCGTGCCTTAGTGTTGGGCGGCTGGAGACTAATCGGGAAGTAGCACTGACCATTCATTCTACATAAAAGAATAAGGACTCATAACCCTAACATTATTGTGTTTGGAGTCCACCCAAACTTGTGTCTCCTCTCTTCTTCTCTCTTCTCCATTGCTGCAATCTCTCTCTCTCTCTCTCTCTCTCTCTCTCTCTCTCTCTCTCTCTCTCTCTCTCTCTCTCTCTCTCTCACATACACTTCATTTTCTATTCTTTTCTTGGAGAAGATACCTAGCTTTTACAATCTCTTGAATATGGTATGCTTCACTTGCTGAATGAGATGCTAGCTAGTAGGTATTGTATTACATAACTCCATACAAGACTTGACCATTTGATCAATAAGCCATGCTAATGCATAGACATCAATGTCTCTAAGGTTTAGGCTTATGGACTTTGCTTTGACAACGATTGAGTGACTGCTGCCTCTCTGATTGAGGCCTCATGACTAATCCCCAACCAATGATGCCAACTTGAGGATCTGAATCCCTGGCAAAATCCAACATAACACTTCCTCTCTAATTCAGGCCTCATGGCTATCCCCAATCAATGATGCCATCTTGAGGATCTGAATCCCTGGTAAAATTCAACATAACATTGAAAGGGTGCAGGTCACAATGAACAACACCCAATTGATGGGTATAGACCGTTGTATGTATGCACTACGGTAACTATGATATTTGGTAGTTGTTCGCAAAGTCCATGACTCGAGTTAATTCTCTTTGATTTAACTTAGTTACCTTTACTTGAACCTTTGTCATCTTTCTCGTCCTTCTTCACAATTAGTTAAAGGTACCTTTCTCAAAAGGTAGAACGTGCATCATTTTTCCATTGAAGTAAGGAAAAATGGCTATCAAAGGCTCATTGCATGTATGTTCAATACTGCGCAAAATTTCTTGTGTCAAAGATCAAAGCTGACCTCATCCTTGAAGGACTTCAATTTTTGTCCAGGAATTCCTTGCTACTGCTTTGCTGCATACGTATTTTCACTTGGAAGATACAAAATATTGTCAATTCTTACTTGGAAGCATGTACCAAAGGAGCCAACACCCAAGTTCTGTAAATAGGTAATAGTATCATGTGGTATGCCAAGTGTCAAGGTATACTCCTAGTTTCTCTTTGCAAAGAGCTCGCAGTTGGGTGTCCATGGAATTCTATCTCTGACTCTGTCTTCTCTTGGACATGGTTGACTTGCTCCCTTTATAGCTTTTTAGAAAATACATATCTTTGGCACGCTTACTCTTCTCTCTTTCTGCATGCCAAGCCAAATCCAAACCTTTGGAAAGAACTTCATATAAATCATGGGTGCACTTTTCTATGTTACCAATGAATCTATAAGCAGACTAGTGAGCTTTGTCTTTACTTATTACAAGGTTTCCTTGGAGACCGCACTTACAATTTCTTTTTCAAGAATTTTTGCTTTGAGCGTCTCTGGTAATTCACTAATCATCTTGCAGAGAGTTGACCTTAGAGACTGAAGAAATGCCTTCTTCTTACCCTCTGCAGATTGCCATAGTGACTATATAGTTATCCTATGAACAAAAAGAAATGAGAAGTCAACCTACATATGTGTAGATCTTTTTGAGTCTATTTTAAATTATCACATTAAGGCTCCTATATTAACCTAATGTAACACATTGGTATACCATATATCACTTTGAAAGGTAGAAGAACTGAAGGTAAAAATTGATAGCTCAAGATGGCACACCCGGTCAAGCCATATGACCATGTGACAAACTGAGGCTATATTTGTAATTTTATAAAGATAAAGACACTATGTATGTGTGATGTGACAGAGCCAAGTATGGCCTTTGAGAACAATCTACCAAATATCATAGTAGCTGCCTTAGTACACACGATGGCCTATACCCATCAATTGGGTGTTGTTCATTGTGACTTGCATCCTTTCAATGTTATGTTGGATTTTACCAGGGATTCACATCCTCAAGTTGGCAACATTAATTGGGGATTAGCGATGAGTCCTAAATCAGAGAGGTTGCAATCACTCAATTGTTGTCAAAGCAAAGCCCATAAGCCTAAACCTTGGATTTCTTTAGAACTATTGAAGGACACACATAATGATCGTGGGTATACCAGAGAGGTTGATTTCTATGCATTATGGCTTATTGATCAAATGGTCAAGTTTTGTATGGAGTTTTCTATGGAATACAATACCTACTGGGGCTAGCATCTTGTTCAGTAAGTGAAGCATACCATATTCAAGATATTGTAAAAGCTAGGTATCTTATACAAGGAAAGAATAAAAAAACATTTGAAGGATTGTATGCAAACTTAACCCACATGCACGTGGATGAAAATAAATGTCTGCGTTCATTGGTAGAAATGATGCCAACCTTTTATTGCGTTAAACCCTTTTGCCTTCGTAGCAAGATGTTGGCCATCAAAGGTGTAACTTTCTTTTGGACTAGATGTTGGCCATCAAAGATGTATTTCTTTTGTTTCAATCAATGTATCACAAGTGTTTTTATTCTAAAAGATTTGGTTTGTATATTTTAAATTTATTTTCTATAGTCATAAAGATAGTTTATACTTTGTTTTTGAAATTTATTTGTAGATGGCTCCTATTGGACAACGCAATCAAACTAAAAAGCACAAGACCATTCAACAAGTCCATGGCTTGCATAATCCTCAATTTTCTCTTGATAAAGAGGATGGTGAGGTGGCTACTACAGATCTAGATAGCAATGAGACTGAAGGTAGTTCTAACAAAATAAAGTATACATGACGATGGATAGAAATTGTAAGATACCTCATCCTTTGGCTTTTCAAATTATTGATAATCATGGAGAAGAGAGGGGTGAAATGTAGGTGGTGTATCTTTGCACATGGAAAGACTCAATTTAGTGGAGAAGGTTCTTCAACCTTACAAAGGTCTACATTACATGAGCATGTGGCTCAGGTCCGCACTCAGATGCGAAGACAATGTGGGATGCTCGCACTAAAAAACTACAGTTTCCATTAGAGAACACATTGTAGTGTTAACAGATGAGGAGAGAGAAAAAATCATCTCAGTCATGTAGACTTTGTGGTATGTGATTTGTAGAAATTTTCCTTTTGATGAGTTTTCAAAGATTTGCAATTTTCAATGTTTCATGCAGACACCAAATATGTCAATTACAAGTAAATATTTAACTTATACGAGCACAAGTGCCGGAAGGAGTTTGCAAATGCCATCAAATAGGTCTACTAGGAGAGACTAAAAAGGGAAATTGTTGCTAGTTTCTTTTGTTCTTTGCAAATTGATGAGAGTACAAATGTGATCACTCAACAATATATAATTATTTATGTGAATTACATGTGGAAGGATGTCAATGGATCTAGATACACATCGTTTGTGGATTTTTTGCATGTCAAAAATGTTGAATCTAAAAGCTTGTATACCACCTTGACGGCATCTCTGGTTAAAATGAAGCTCCCATTGCATAAGATGATAGGCATTGCAACTGATGGTGCTAGTGTTATCATAAGTGCTAATAATGGTGTGGTTTTGAGATTAAAGAAGGATGTGCCGCATCTTTTGAGTTTTCTTGTGTTGCACATAGGGAGTCCTTGGCTGCAGGTGATGCATTCAAACTATACAAGGAATTGAAATTTGTGGACAAAGTGGCCAGAAAGTTGTATGAATGGGTTTCTTGATCTGCAAAGCGACATAAAGGACTTCAATCTTGGTCACAATGGAAAGATGAAGTTGTTAAAAATCTACGATGTTTGTTGGCTCTCAAAAGGGCAAGTTATGATAAGGGTATTGCGCTTAATGCCAGCTTTATTGATTGTCTTGAAGGCAGAAGAAGCCGACTTGTATGCATCTCTCACAAACTACAAAATACAATTTCCTTTGCACTTCTTTGGAGATGTCCTTGGAGAGCTCAATGTCTTGAGTTGTAAACTTCAAGAGGATCACATTGATATTTCCTATCAGTAACCAATTGAAGGTTGCTATAGAGTCTTTGCAAATGGATTTTCTAGGGAATTTATTTAGATATGAGGCCAAGTATACTCAACTTTTTTGTCAAAGGCGATAAATCAATATGGAATCATTGATTACATTGATTCCTCAGGATATACACATTCTCATTCACTACATCTTGGCCCTATGTGTGATGAGGATATTCATGATCCACATGAAAATTTCCAGTGTGTGGTGAATAATGTGGCTTACGTGGCAATTATGTACATCAAAGGCTTGGTGGATTCATTGTCAAATTGTTTTAAGGTTTCTTTTGATCTCTTTGAGGTAGCAAAGTACTTTAGCCTGAAGGATTATGATCAAGACTTACAAAAACTAGATTTCGATAAGGTGGCTAGTTATATTGTGCAAACATTTTGGAAAAGGATCCAACTCTTTCATCAATGAAGAGGAATGTAAAGGAGAACACGTATCTTTATCACACACATTTGTAACTGATTCAAAGGTCAGAGTATGCATTCAGCTTGGCAAGATTGTTGTAACCATGAAGAATGGGAGGTATCTTTTCCATGGACCATGACATTATGGAGAGTTGTGCTTCTACTTCCACTTTCATCAGTTGCTTGTGAAAGAAGCTTCTCAAAAATGAATAAGATTAAAAAAAATTATCGTGATAGGTTGTCTCTTGAATCATTGGGCTTAGCAATGTTTGTTGGACCCAATACTCTCAAAGCTTCATATCCTCAAGATGTATTGTGGGAAGAATTCTTTGATACGTGGAAATCTATGAGGAAGAGAAGGGTAGCAAGTTTGGAAACAAATTGATTGTTGCTATGGAGTTTTATTTGCTTAAATATTCAAGCCAAACGATATGATTTTGTATACATGGCTCTTTTGCATTGTACTGGTATTGAATGACTTTTAATCTTCTTTTCAAAGCAATTTTTATTCTCCAATTTGTTACTTTCATGATGGAAATGAACTCATATTTATTATGTCAGTGATTTCATTCGCTCTATTGTTTTGTATTCTTTAAAAATTTACCAACTTGTGATCCGTGGAGCATGGTTTGAGAATACATTGTTTAAATAATGAATTTTGTCAAAGTTATACTAAAAGGATGGCTTTAATGCATGGAAGAGTGTGAGATAAGTGAAATATTTGTGTATTCATAAGATAAATGACATATTAACTTGTTTAATAATTAATTATTTTTTTGATATTCTGATGTAGATGGGTGCAAAATTTTCTTTTTTTTCATTAGAAGGGCAATTGTAAAATTTTTCCTTCAATGTAGAAGGGCATAAGTTGCACATGCCTGTCATTAGAAATTTGGGGTAGCCCTTCAAATCCTATCACTGCCCCTCTCTGTAGCACTTGGATCTGTCCCACAACAATCTGTCGAGAACAGTGGACAGCTAGTGTGGCACTGGCAGTAACCTCTTTGCCACGCTGATGTACTTGGACTTAAGCTTCAACATATTGCAAGGGGTGATTCCCATTGCAGCACTTGGATCTCTCCTTCAATTAGTCACAGGGTGATATTCCAATCACTTTGTTATGGTCTTGTTGCAATCTTACCTTCTTTAGCGTCATAAATACTTGGACTCTCTTGGGCTCCCTTTCTACAGAATTCGGTCTGCTATCCCAGCTGGAGGGGAACTAGTTCTCCTCTGGTTCTCCTCTACCCATTGTCCTCAACAAATTAGTTAATCTCTCACCTTATAAATTTTTTGTTACTTAATTATCAATTGAAGAATAGACATATTTGCATAGTGGCCGAAGCCCTTAATTTCTTGTGTTTATTGTGTGCTAATTCATCTCTCTCAGGTTTAGAAGCACTTTTTTTAGCTCGCTCATACAGACACACACACAATCCACATGAGAATGTTGTTGTTGATGATGATGATGATGGGCCTTGGGAGCCCCCACCCACTAGCAGCCCCCGAACTTGGAAGTACATTTACATGTAGTGATGTGTCAGCACAACTTTTTTGCTTGTTCAAAAAGCCATCATCTCCTACAACAGAGACCATAGTTTAGAATTTGCAGTGACTATAAAGGCCTCAAAGACCCAACCATTTATTAAGCTTTCATATAGGGAAGTATCTTGGGTGGGTGCTACCATTGTCTGGCTCATTAATTGCAGAGGCATCAGATGTACCATAAAAGCAGCAGCTTACCAGAGGGACATCCACTAACGATAGCTCAGGTGAGGCATGCACTGCACGCAGACATGCACAACTCTCCTGTAGCTACACAATCAGGAAAAGAAGATCAGCCCTACAATATATTGTCCCCTTCCTGCATGCATCTCGATCACCCCCGTCCTGCATCCCTCCCAAAGTGGATGCATATTATTCCCTTCGTGTGACCGCCCAACCTTACTCACCTTATGCCACTTTTGTTGAGTTCCTATCTCCGTCTCACTGGCAAAACGGCCAGTGAGATGCAGATAGGAACCCTGCAAGGTTGCGGGTTTGTCAGATATCCAAGCACCCTGCAAGGTTGCAGGTTTGCCTTGTGCACAGAGGTACAAAGCCCTACCGAGAGAGAGAGAGAGAGAGAGAGAGAGAGAGAGAGAGAGAGAGAGAGAGAGAGAGAGAGACAAAGAGAGAGAGAGAGAGAGAGAGAGAGAGAGAGAAAGAATCATCTGTTATGCAAAAATGACAAACAAAAACTTTCCTTTCCTCTCAAATTCCCAACCCAATTTTATTTTTTTTGTTTAAAGCCATACTCGCTCAAAGGGCAAGACTTTTTTTTTTTTAAATCTAATACTTGGCAAATTCCTTGATGTGCCTTGGTGCATGCGGCTCTAGATTTGACCCCTCCTGCTCTCTCCCAGCCACTTGAGGGAACCACCCTATGCTAGCCTCTCCTCCACATGTCCCTTCACTGCCTTGCCACTCTATTGGTGCCCCTCTCCTCTCCTTTGGGATGAAAATTGCAATCACCTTTGCTTCTACCTTGAAGGCATGCATTACGCAGACAACACCCCAAGTAAGACGTCTTCTACAACAACCTCTCAAATTAACCACAAGCAAGAAATCTTCTCCAAAAACTTGACACACACACACACACACAGATGTCTCTAGACTCCTCCTGTGTTGCATTTATACACCTGTACCAAAATAAGTATACGTATAAAATGCTATTATACGCCGAATTCCCGTATAATCACCATATTGCCGTTTTTTTTTCAATCAAAAGTCTTTTCGATCAAAAAGACTTTCGATCGAAAAATATCTTATATAAGAAACCATCACCGGTTTTGATTGAAAGTAGTTCTAGAGCTTCAGAAGATTGTTGAGACAGACAGAGCTTCAGATTGCCAAAGCTTGAAGAGGATTTTGGGACAGCCAGATATTGAGGTAAAATTTTCAACTTGTATTGCTCTTTTCTAACTTGTATTGCTCTTTTCAACTTGTTTTTGTGTGTTGTGCCAGACTCGTGTGGTGCAGTTGTTTTACTCTCACCATAGAGTTGGCTTGCAGGTTATATGCCACTTCGTGGTGTGTAGCCATCTAGCTCACTCCAGAAGTGTGTAGAAATTAGTCACTTTTTTTGTGTTGTGCAGCCACTTTGCTCACTGCAGAGAAGGTTTTTAGGATAGACTTAGATTCTCACTCGTGTGATGCAACTGTCTATCTCTCACCACAGGGCTGAGTTTAGGGTTTAGTGGTTGACTCGTGGTTTGTAGTAGGCATGATGTTACACCTCTCACTCCAGAGTGGCCTATAGGTTGCTCAATTTTAGATAAGCTCAAATTATTGTTTGTTTCACGTACACACAAGAGTTTCTATTCGTCAAACAAAGAGTGGAGAGATGCATAGTTTATGCCCTCTTCATCTTTGTGTGACGTACTTGTTACTCTTGTGTTTTGAACTCCAAAGACACGTCATTGTTCATCACTAGATGACTTGGTGTTGTCTTGGATGTAGATACATATGATATTTGGTCTGCATCTGAGATTGTTAAGTTATCCGCTGGTGTTTGTATTGTGAGTTCCACACACTTCATCAGGGATTGGATTAAGTCACATCATCATTCTTACTACATAGAAATATGAGGGATACGTTTGTCTACCTAAGAGTGGAGAGATGCATACCTATGCCCTCTTAATCTTAGCATGACATGCCTTGTACTTTCTCATCCATAGATATACCACTCATCAGTAGATGACTTGGTGTTGTCTTGGATGTAAATATGTACGTTGTTTGATCACAATTCGAGATTTTTAAATTATCTATTGATGGTTGTGTTGTGCATTCCACACACTTCATCACGAATTAGATTGATTAAACTATCAATCAACATTACAACAATGTCCATGACTTGTGTTGAGTGTACCTCACACCAGCTGGGTTGTTCACATTCACACTCCAATTGTCATGTGTATTATGTAGAGCACATAACAGGGTCCAGTTCTTGTAATGAGTGTACCTCACTTCTGGCATGTTCACCTCTCTCCATTTCTCTCTTTGTGTATTCTCCTCTCTATTGTACAATGTATGTATTGCAATCATAATATATCGTCGTTTGCTATGAATTAAGTCAAATTGTGTATGAAATCTGGATTAACAAACATGACACAAATTTGATAGTTTTTCTTCTTCTCTGAGGATATTTATGTTATAAAATTATATCTTGCAGATATGGCGGATATTAAGCTGGCGAAACATCACCAAAAATTCGTTTTCAAAGTGATAATACGTCACTTTCATCGCATGTCAGAGCTTGAGCTTTGTCGTTGCCTAAATCCCTTGGCCCCGGGACAGTATTACCAATTTACAGAGGCTTTACTGAAGTCTATCTTTGAGAAGCTTAAGCACACATTTACTCCCCATAATGCATTTGACATATCTTTAATGACATAAGGTTCATTATTGAACAATGGTCAAGCAGACTATTGGACAGATTGCAAAGATTTTTCAGGATCTAAAACATCCTGAAATAATTACTTTTCCAGGGGTAGCTACTCGCATACAACTTGTGCAACAATTGTATACAGAGCTCAAGAGAAAGGGAAAACTAGAAAGAGCAGCAAAGCGCACGAGAGTGGAAGTCAGCTCTTTCAATGCTACTGCAGAGCCAGAGACTACGATTAGAGTAGAGACTCCTGCTAGTGCCACTCTCGCACTCGATCAGTCTCAGTCCCCCCCTATGTTATATCTTTTGCCAAAAATTGTAGTCTTCAACATATAGGCTCCGCAGCTGGGAGAAGGGAGATGGGCAAACATGAAACGTGTAGGTATCACACACCCTGCCTTTAAAGAGCCAATATATGCTGCAAAAATCTTCAAAGTCCACTTGCATGGACCCACAATGGATCAACATGTCAAGGATGAAGCCACAGCTTTGGACATTGCTCATCGCGGCATCATTTATCCACTTGCCATGGTCCACCATATAGAGCGTCCAATGCTCATTTCACGTTTTTGGAATGGCGGCCATGTAGAGCAGTGGATAAGAGAGTGCAATGCAGATGGTAGTCAACCTGCCATTCGCAATTATGTAACCACAGAAGGAACATTAGAGTTGTTCCAAAATAACATTTTGCAGATAATAAACGCTCTTCTTTAGACCCTGAAGTATCTACATGCACACGACTATCTCCACAATGACCTTCACTCCCGCAACATGATGCTTCACTTTGGACAGAAGGGGTTCTATGCAGGCATTGTGGATTGGGGGTCGTGTACAAAGACCCCCACAACGGCATGCTTTCCTCCTTTCCGCAACTTGCAAACAGAAACTAGAAAGCAAAGCGAGAGAGATGTTCCATGGGCTACCCCAGAATGCATATCTACTAATATCTCTCCCTGGAATAAATCCATAGATATTTACTCCATGTGTCATACTTGTAAACGGCTCTTGAAGTGCATGGAAGTGCCACAAGAGCAAAACAAAACATATTTTTTAGGCAATGTACTTACCTACCTTGAGAGTGGCAAGTGAAACAATCCCTTAGCTTGACCTAATTCTTTTGATCTTTCCTTGTGTCTAAACGGTGCCCATAGAGTGGGCTATGACATTGTAACAATTTTTGGTCTACGACCAAGTGATGATTGAAGTGATGAATTGTTTATGGTCCTCTTCAGTTACGCTTCTAAATTATATAATTGATCAAAGTATCTTGTCTCTTTCTAACGACATGGTGATAAATATTGTATCTCTTTATTGCTACAAGATTAAGATATCATGTCTATTTCTTTGAAGCTTTGAAAGTGATAACATGTTAACTTTACGACAAATCTTTCTCATGATGACATGTTCGCTTGATTGAAAGATATGGAAGAAGAACTTAACCATGACGAAGCACATGCCATCTACAAAGAGGAGAGAGAGCGTTATGGTCAGGAGAAAGATCTTGAAGCTATTGCACAGATCTAAGAGGATGAGTCCGGGTTGCAAGAAGGAAAACCTCTCGACCTTAAGGAGTGCAGGAAACTATGTCCAAAACACTTTGTGTGTCAACATTTATTTTGAATCAGTGGCAATGCCAAGGAATCGATGCATGTAAAGGTATCAAATTTGCAGCAAAAAGGACTCACACGAGTGTTGCTACAAAGATTCATTCATTGAGAGAGAGTTATGCCAAACAACAATCAAATAGGAATCAAATGGCACTCTACTTTATACATCAATGTTATGTTCACAACATCCTTGGCAGACGCGTGGATTGGTCAGACCGCCCCAAGAACTTTGGCGTTGGGCATGGTCATATTGCAAAGAAAGTGGCTGCAAGTCATGCCAATAACCCAATGCCTCCACGCAAATGCCCCACAGTTCTACTTCCCAAAGAATCAGACACACTCGTTGCATTGGCAAGCCAAGGGCAAGATCTTGCAATTCAAGGAGAGACACTTGATATTTTTCACAGCAGAATCCTTGAGCTTGAGATAGAGCTATCAGAGGCCCAAGCCAAGCTGCAACAGTATGTAGAACTCTACGGTCCATTGCCAGACCAGGCTGGTTCTTTGTAGCAAGGGCCTCTAGGCCCATCTCCTACACCTGAGAATGCTGAGTTTGACATAGATGAACTACTCAATGAGCTGACTCAATCTTTGGGTTGAGCACTTCGCATTGATGAGTGGCTTCTTCTGACATTTGGTCCATTCATTCAAGGCTATAGTGCAACCATATGCAAGAACAAACTCCACCACCGTGCGCTTGAGGATGGCTCCAGTATTGTCTTTCACTTTATCTAGATACTCTGTGTGCATCTTATTATAATCAGGAAGCACAAACCCCTTTTTGGTCGTGCTCATTAAAGCATCTTGAAATATGGGGTTGCGCATAGCATTGAATGGTATACATGGTATACCACACGCCACAAAAGCTTGCGTCCACTTCAAGTGCAACTTAAGAAACTTTTGCTTATCTACCATTTCATACAACGTTTGGCCATTGGATGATGCTTTACTAGCTTTAGTTGAGCTAGGATTTGTTGTTGCTGACGTCAAAGCACGTTCGTGAAAAGGAGTTGACTGGGGAATCTGAACATTTGCTTCCGTAGGCACATGCTCTATCCTCTCATTGACAAATGAAATTTCAACATCCATTGCAGCTTGTTTGGCATTCACAGTTTTCTTTTTAGCTGCAAGAATTTGCTTTGCAATGAGAGCATACTTTGGCAATCTAGCATGAATATCTCTTGGCGACGCCATACACTCGGACACATTACCAGGGGCTTTAAACAAATGCTCTTTGATTCTTGTTTCATTACCATTGACCTCATGGCCGCATGTCTTGCATTTCAATCGAGATGTATTCTTTCCAGCATATAGCTCGTGGATGTAATTCCACTCATGTGCTTTCACCATGCTGACAAATAAATTTCAGCTCTGCCATATCAACAAATCCACTTGTTAATTTTGAAGTCAAAATTAATTCAAAGCAACAAACTGCACAAGCATCGCTCTATCAATCAATATAGTGATCAGAATCTATCCACAATATAAATTAGTATTGCGCTACATTATCAATTAACAATAGACAATAATAGTCTTTGCATTCTTCAATAAATTCATGTCAATCAAATTATATTTTGATGCAGTAAATAACTTCATCACTTCAAACAAAATATTTCAATCACATTGCACTATATTGATTCATCTAAAGTACAAGATTTTGACTTTCACACATTGCACTATATTGATTCATCTAAAGTACAAGATTGACTTTCACACATTACAATAAAAATCAATTTTATAATCGGTTGCACTATATCGATTTATCTAAAGTGCAAGCTCAAAGCTTTCACACATTACGATAATTGATAATATTGATCAAATCTTGCAATTGATTCTCACTGAAAATGGGATTAATTGCAATCTTTGACAATTGTCATATCTATCTGAAGTGCGAACATGAAGTTCTCACACTCCACGGTAGATCTTTGAAAGCTTATCTATGTGCATTTGAAACACGTGTACGATCACATATCATGATAGGCGCAGCAATCCAAATAAAGATAATATAATATCAATGTATTTGGACATGAGATTCCTAAATTTTGATTCCAGTGAGAGCATAGTGTGATGGCTCTACACAGGACAACAAAATTTCTATCTATGTTCACTCTGAGGTGAGAAAGTATCTGCACGTCAAAATCGAACTTACCTAAATAAAACTGATCTCTATTATATTATATTTTGCTGACAGATAACCTCATGTGAGAGTACACTCTACACACAACGGTAATCTCTAAACTATATCCTAATTCACTTCCACGTCTCAGTAAACTGAGCACGTAGCAAGTGATTCTCATAAAACAAAAATCTTGTATGAGTGAGAGTTTGAGCTCTACACGACATACAAAGCTTAGATAATTTTATTTTAAAATAAATGATTATAAAATTATCCAAGCAAAACATAAAATTTAATTTTGTAAAAAATTTAAAACATTTTGAGTTTTTATTTTTTTAACTATCACAAAATTAATTTTTTTATCTTTTGCTGACAAGAAATACCTTTTGAGAGTAACATTAGTCTCAATAGGCGCGTTGCTAGTATATATAATTTTTTTTTTTAACAATACATCTTTCGATCGAAAGAAAGTTTGTATAAAACATCTTTCAATTGAAAGATGTTTCGATCGAAGTATCTTTCGATCAAAAATCTGGGAAAAAAATACATAGCCCGTTTTTTATGACTCCTCATGCCTTGCAAAAGCGCCACATACCTACATATTGATTAGAGCACCACCAAACATGACATGCTACGGCTTTTTTTCTGGCACGCCATCTTCTATAACTGGTAGGACACAGTGCTCCTATCACAAATGGTTGAGAAAAGCATATTTGCACATTTCCATTATTTTTTGAATTTTCTCTAGCTGGTTGTCTTTTCCAACCCCATGGTCGTCCCTTCAGTTGTCATCCGCCCTTGAACCTAGCATGACTCCTCATCCTGTCTACTATCTTGTGTGATCATCGTCTCTATTGTGCCTTTTTCCTTGAGTTGCCATAGCTAGTCTCTCCCCCATTTGCGCAACCCCACCTACGCCCTACTAAGTGGCCATCTTTTCTCTACCCATTGGCTTCGCCTTGACCCCAAGGATTCCATGAACGTCCATTCACTACCATCAAGATGGCGATCTATGCTACCTGTAGTTTCCTAAACCCTCTGCTCTGCCTATCTAATGGGCCCCAACAATCTCACATGCCTGATGGAGCCAAGATGTTGTGCGTACATTTTTGCATGATGACTTGCAACATGTTCGATGATTCTCTCCTCCCCCTTGTTCATTGTTGGTCATCGGCATCCACTACTCCAATTTGGGTCTACGTGTCCATCTCTAGTCCACTATCGTCATTTGCCCTCTATTATGCTAGAATGCTACTGCCACTACTTATACAATTGTGTTTGGACCCACCAAACAGTTTCTCTTTATTCTACTACAACACTACCACCACTGCCTATATCATGTTGTCATTGCGTCCACTAGCTTTGCATCGCTGCTCTGCAATAGATGTGATCTACTCTCCATGCCTCTCCCTCCTTGGACGCAAACCTTGGATATGCATCCACTCTATCCAAGCTATTACTCACTCTCCAACCCAACCTACACAGAAAATATAAAGAGATAATTTTTATAAAAAAAACTCAAGATTTAGAGAAAGAAAATAAAAAGGAAAATGTGGATGTTTTCATTTATTTGCAACAACAAACCGGGTTTTGTACAAAACTTGACTCGAGTAAGATGGCCAAATCCTTTTTTGATTTCGAGTTTGCATTGGAAGAGAAACGGTAAAATTTTGTAGGCTTTAGTACTGAATTGGCTGTAAACTTCAACTTGGAAACTGAGAATTATTATACATATTTAACTTGCAATACTTGTCTTCACCTTCCACTGCTCTTCTCAAGGGCAAGCCTTGTGATTTTATCACTTCTTTTTTTTTCCAAATCTCACAATATGTGAGAGGTTATATCAATAAGAAGAAACCATTACATAAGCACCATGCTCAAATCAAGCCATGGCCAAAAAATTCCACTAGAGACCGATGATCAGGCATTCACAAGGAGCCACAACCTTGCATCCATCATAACACATACAACAACATTAGACCGAGGCAGAATATGATCTAAAGTCCCTGTAATCCTGACGGCGAGAGCTAGCCTATTCCACTTGTCTAAATTCTTTCTTTTTCCAATCACAACAATAGTTTCTTTGCTTTCTTGGATAATCTCTGAGAAGTTGGCAATAGAGAGATCCTTGTCAAACACTTAGTAATTCATGGCCTTCTGAATGTGGTGGAAGAAGAAAATTCTAGCAACTTGAGTACATATAAGAATCGCTTGACTTTACTCACTACTCGTTCTAGTCTACTGGCTCTACTCGCTCGTTTTAGTTGGTGCCTCCTATTTGCTAAGTAAGCATACTAGATCAAATTCATAACCACCACTTGGTAGACTTTTTTCTCGTTACCTTCTTTTTTATAAGCCTTTTCCTCTAGTTCTTTTTTTTCAGCCCTCTAGTTGGTCTAAGAAGGTAAATGCTTGCCGACCATCCATGCTGAGAGGTTTCTTTGCTTTAGAGGTGGACATCTTGATTCACTTTGGGAAAGCCTTCACTCAAAAAAGTGATCATAATGAGTGAATGTATGTGAAGTGGGGATGTGGGTCCCTTTTATAGGTTTTACCAAGCAAGGAAGGCTTGCAGGAAACCCTCATGTTGAAGTGGCACAGACATGTCAGGAGGGGATGAACGTTCGATGCAGAGTTGTAAATTGTGACCAAAAGGTGAATTCAGGCCCACCCATCAATCCCCCGCGAGTTGAATCCTTTATCATCACCCATAGGAGCCCACTACCCTAACCACTTTACCGGTGCACTTCTTTTGAACCATACAAAAAACCGCTTGGGGATATCATAAATGTAGATGTGATGTAAATTTGAGAGGTCTTGTAACTTTAGGTATTGGAGGTGGTACCTTGTAAATTTGGGACTCCAATTTACAGCTCGATTTTCCCATCGCCTCCAAAATGATACCCGTCCTTGATCCCATCCCGACATGCCTATGCCACTGAGATAGGAGGGTGGGAGCCTAAGGGGACTCTCTAGGATTTCCAAACATAGGTTTGATTCTTGTAAAAAATTACATATTTCTTTTTTTGGGGCAAAACTCACAATTGTGAGTATATTATATTATGCTAACAAAAAAATTACAAGCACCTTTCATGCCCATGTCGAGCCATGATAGCTTTCTAGGGTTATCAATACATTGGTTGAGAGGGGAGCCACCCCATGGCAAGGGATGAGCTCGTATGTTCACCCAAGAGTGTTAGTCATAACGGTGCCTACGACCTTGTTTCATTCATCTGAGTTTACATGTATCCTAATGGCTATGATCGCCTCCTTACTTTATTGGATTATCTTCGTGAACTTAGTTGTTTCCAATGTGCTCTTGAATACTATTCCTTGCCTTGCAAACATGTCAAAAATGGCAAAACCTCACAATTTGTGTGACGATGAGTAGCGCTTGACTCTTAAACACCTTCGGCCCCAAGAGGAGGTCATTTTTTTCAAGTTTTTTGGATCCACTTGCACATTTTTCTTGCTAGGGCATGAATTGCCGAGCACTCCTTGAATAGGTGAGTGAGGTCTTCGCTAGCTGACCCACATTGTGGACATCTATCTCCTAGTGAACAGCTTCACCCCACTCAACATGGCTCCCCATAGAAACTTGGCTTGGAAGCTGGCATTTATCCCCTTCTACCCTCATGTGTGTTTCAAACACTCTAAAGTTCTCTTTTGTTCCTTACCCCCATGATGCATGATTATTATTCTCTTGATTTATGTGTATATCTGAAAATTGAAGAAATTTTTCATAAGGCACAATATTCATGCTCAAGACCACACATTAAAGAGGAGATTATCATTCTATCAATTTTTCATAAGGTGTTCTCTCTCTCTCTCTCTCTCTCTCTCTCTCTCTCTCTCCCCCCCCCCCCCCCCCCCCCGCGGGCGGGTGTGTGCACATGGACATGCACATTATGCTCACTACAAGTTTGAGAGTCTAAGTACCACACACCACTACAATATGCATGCCCAAAACAACGCATTGAAGAGATGGAAAGGATCAAAGAGGAGATTTTAAAATTTTTTCATAAGGTGCTCTCTCTCTCTCTCTCTCTCTCTCTCTCTCTCTCTCCCTCTCTCTCTCCCTCTTCCTACTACTACTCCTCTTTGCCAATATCATCGTTGGTGTTCCAATATCATTCAAAAAGCATAGAATCAATAAAATTATTAAGGTCAAGTGTGTTTTGCTAGATATCTTCTAAAGTACGGATAGGTATAGTTTAGGTCGGCTTGTGTGGTTGGTATTACAAATAGCCATGCTTGTAATGGTCTTACATACATACTTGCATTGCATTGCATGCATTGAGAGAAAGAGACTTTCCTTAATGTAGATCATCATGTGTAGTTGCACATTGGGTGAGAGCCCGAAAGGTATGTCCATGCTCCATCATCTTTAATTGTATTTACTTGGCTTCCCATAGTCGAGTCCAAGCTAGATGTGCTTGTTAGAAGGGATTCTCCACTCTCCATTTGCTTCAAAGGCCTATCTCACATCTGATTGTACGTGCAATAAGTCATTATCAAAGAATGCATTTGGGTAGGCTTCAAATGCATAGGCAGCAAAGTAGCTCACCCGATCCTCAAATTGTAGCTACAAAAATAGCCAATCATGGAGCTGATGGTCTAAAAATTCCTTTGTCTCTTCGGTAGTCTAGTGCTTGAACTTAGGAGTCATCATCCATCTGTCTTCAAGTTTCTGGAAAACCTTATACAGACTATCATCAATAATGAGGGTACAATTGTTCCCAAAATCAGAATATATCTTTGAAAATTTTGACAATGATTTGTAGAAAATAGATTTATCTCTTATATCATCCAAAGATATTTGTCACAACTTTCTTATAAAAGTACTCCCGCTACGTGGGGATTTTTCTCCTTTAATATAGTATCAAGTATTGCGTTGACCTTTTGTAGCATACAGGTGCTCCAGATAAACACATGAAAAAATTGCAAGCACCAATTTAACAAACTACGTGCAGCATCCTTCCAATAGTACACATCCATCGTAAAGTACACCCCATGACCTTGTATTGTATCATGTGTTGCTATAAGCAAGGACTTGATCACCATGCCGTAGCTCAACATTCTTCACCAAGAGGCCATTCAAGTCAAGCACTAGCACACACTTCTCATCTTTTAGCTGCTTGGGCACCCACATAGGTTTTGCAAGAGGAATCTAGGAGCCCAATACCATAGGACCTGAGGGATGTACATAGCTTTAGCAGTCATCAATGGCTCTTTGTAATGTCACAAACAAAGTTTTACAGATCTCTAATACCCATGAACGACAACTAGCTTCTGAATTACCGCACCTGCACAATAGAGTCCTGTTTGAAAAATTTTGTGGGCACATTATCAATTTTAGTAATTATCTTCAACACATTTTTCAAGGTGAAAAGTTCAATACACTCATTTAATTGTCAAACTACATCCTAATGGAGTGGAGTGTTTACAGGTCTATGTGTGTGTGTGTGTGTGTGTGTGTGTGTGTGGGGGGGGGGGGGGGGGGGGGGGGGTGAAGGAGGTGCGGACCGGCGGTGACAATGCTGAGCTTCGCAGAAGCCTTGGGCATCCCCCCTTTTGATGGTATTGTTGGGTTGATTATTTGTGGTTTATCTCTCACTTCTCCTCCATTTTGAGGTCCTGCTTTGGTTCTCTAGGGATTGATATTGGCAATATTCGAAGATACTCTTTGGGCATATCGTCTGCTTGTGGCAGAGGTGACAATATGGTGGCACCGTGAGGCTCTTCTGGTGATGGTGACGAGGGTGCCACCCTCTTGGCTAGTATAGCAGTGCTCCATGCTTCTGATGTTTCTAGGTATCCTTTTGTTTGGGGTTGGCCTCCCCTGTTCTGGCCCGATCTTGGGGTATTGATGATGGTTTGCTTTTTTGAGCTAGTATGGGATGTTACTGTCTTATGAAGTCATGGCTCGGTGGGAGCATGGCTAGCCTTGTATATGTTTTTTCCATTAATCTATTTTCCACTCACATTTTGTGAGTTTGGCCAAAAAAGAGAGAGACTATGGGCTCTTCGAATGCACATTGTTTCTAGATTCAGTAGCCAAAGGTGACCCTTGATGTGACCAAAGCTAACATCAATTTACACACTCATAGTGTTAATGCTAATAAGGAGACTCAAAATCAGTAACACGATTTGGGCTTGCTCATATTCATAAATACATCATAATATTCTCAATGATAAATATTGATGAGAAAAAAAATTTGGAAACACATCCATTAAACACTCTTAGCTATAAAATATTGATCGTATATTGTTCCAAAGAGATACATATGATAAAGGATTAGCTAACCGAACTTTACAAGTAAATAATGTCTATTGTATCTGTGGTTGATAACCTAAAACTAAACTGATAAAAAATATCCAAACTTGAGAGATATCTCATGACTATGGACATTGTAATTGATAAGCTGGGCTCCGTTTATCATCTTGCTCGATTTCTCCAAGCATAGGGAAGTATATTTTGGTATGTGAATTAAGAAATAATGGATCTATTAGCTTGTGCAAAATCAACAAAGATAGAGAATTTATAGAATTGGTGACCCTCCGTGGAGGTTCAATAACTGGGAAGGGTAGTGTTTGGTGTAATTCTTTATCTGCATCATATACAATAGCTTTGCAATTGCGTCTTCCAATGTCTTAAGATGAAAATGAGTAATTGAAGCCCTAATATTAGGATGTACACCACAAGAAAACTTTGAACTTTGTGCAACTTATCTAACCCATCCAACTTAAGGATAATTTTGTGGTACTTAGAGATAGAGTTGAATGCAGAAGAATGGTGCATGTAACAATTGTCCCATGCCTTCCAATTCTTCTCTATTTCATTTGTATTGAACAAAGATAGTGAATGTCTATCCACCTATGCAAAAATGTATTAACAATACCTTTGTTCAATTCCCAATCTTCACCTCTATAGATCAGGGGCTTCAAACCATTCATCCATGATGAAGTTGTTTGATTTTTGTGCTCACAAGAAGAGATTCTAATAATGGTGGTCCTCCATTGGCTCCTTGATTGCTACCACAATTGGAATCTACATCTGCTCCTTAGCTATGTGCACCATAAAATTGTTAACAATTTCATGAGCCTACTTAAGTTTGTACTTATGGTAGTCAAATTATTCTCAAATTTCTTAATTTTCTATAAAATTGAGTTAAAATTGTGCATGCCAACTAAACCATGATTATTCTATAAAACATCGTTATTATATGATCGCACATCTAGCATATCCACTTCCAGCCCTGGTTGGGGAGGATTTTCAAAATCAAACCGGCGATCAGTGGAAAGAGGGTGCTCTGTTGACATTGGTGATTTTTTTTTTGAAATTATGGTCCTTGAGCAATTTGCGAAAGCTGACAATGGTGCAACTACTTCAAAATCAAAAGCCCTTGGCTTTGAAAGGGAAGTCTTCTAAAGAGAATAAAAACCTTTACTTTGATGTCACCTTTCTTTATGGTGTCATATGCCAAAAACTATGGAGCTTTGCTAGTTTAAGAACTTACACAAGGATGTAGTGAAACACTATAGTTCAAACCGGGAACCAAGCTCCGGAGGGAAGATAGAAAGCCAATTTTATTGTCCTTGGGTGAACATTTTCCCTTTGTTCTTCGATTGTAGTAAACTTTTTACATTGTGGAATCTTGACTATGAATATCCCAAACTCGCCACCAATTTTTTTACAAAAACTAAGAAACAAAGAGAAGGCTCAAAATTTTGGAGTTAACCTTAATCTCGTTCTGTATAGACGTGATATTGTCTGAATATTTTTGAAGCCTAAGTCTTGAAGCTTGTGTGGGAAAAATCTCCTAACAAGAGCTTTGGCCAACACACAATCGATGGGCACCCCCAATGTAAATTTGAAGAGAAGCTATTGAGAGAAACATCTATAGATAGCACGCTAGGAAGAAGCACTCACGTTTGCATGTAGAAACAAAAAAAGACCACATTGTAGAAGTGTGCATTTCTCAACATGCCTTGGCAACCTAATTTAGCACTACATTTGTTTTGTGTGGGTCGATTGCGTCCTTCTTTTCTCTCAAGATAGATTCCACGCCACATCCTCGACTTCTTTCCTCATCCATATACATGTAAAATTGTTCTTCCATGACTGTCTTCCACAAAAACTCAAAATGCTCTAATACCACTAAAAGAACAAGGGGAACTTTGCATGCTCTTCTCCACCCAACGATCTCCTCTCGTAGGCCTCTTGCTCTCTCTTTAGGAGACCCTTAACTTAGCATGCCTGGCAAATCTTGTTAAGGACCCATGCCCTACCCTTGTCCTCATAGTAATGGTATTTATTTATGGTATATGAAAAGTATTTATTAAATGGATGATAGGAGGAAAGAAATCTAAATAATTGGATCATGTCGGGGGTTCCATCGTTGCATAGCTCCAATGAACAACAAAATTACCAATCCAGAGAGATGAGCTACCCGGCTAGGGCATGGAAACACTCACATGATTAGTGAGCTAATCACGGCAACACAAATGGTTGACTCTATGAGGTGAGCTTCCCAGCCTATGGAGGAGCTAAGCCACAATGAAGGGCAATCTCCACATCCACTTCTCTTCACCTCCAATCAACCCAATCACACACACTAACGATTGCAAGACTCACACAAGACATCCTATCATGCAACACACTAATCACGAGCACACACACATAGATCTATCGAGCACCACACTCCAATCAAACCTAATTGCACACACAAGAAAAAGAGGGCAATCACACAAGAGTAGAGAGGGATTAACCACTAATTAGTTAAGATCTAGCTAATCAAAGCATCAATAGAAATCACAAGAAGCATGAGAGAGGCATAGTGAAAGAGAATTAAGCATTGATTAGTGTTAATCAAGTCTCATGAGCAAGGAGAAGCTCAAGGACTCCATAGCCACACACCTCAAGAGCTCTCACCAAAGAGTGCTCTCAATAAATGAGTTTGAGAACCCTAATTTCTTTTACACACTGTCTTATATACCTAGGGTGAAAATATACAATGTCCAGGCGTCCAAGGCCTTTAGGGCTCCACCACTTACTAAATCTGCTACCTAGGCACACTAACTGACCTGTTCTTTACAACTTGGAACTCCCATTGAGCCCGTAGCACATTAAAATATTACAATGGCTTGAAATAAATCGAGAATTTACAATACGTGACCACTTTGGGAGAATGTCAAAAATGTGCAAATCCAATCTTTACTGCTTCTTCATGTTGATCTTTGATGTGCATCCGTACGTCTTTGGTCTTTAGCAGCTCCTGTTAACTGACGTTGACTCAGTTAACATTCCCCCCTTCCAATTTTAGTGCTCGTCCTCGGGCAATGTTGAAAAGTGTTCGTAGAGGCTGTGGAAGGTTTTGATTGGTTGTTTATGGGCTGATCGTCTTCATTTTGTCGTACAAAGATTTGGCTATCAGTCAACTACAAGCCAGCTGCAACTACACTAGACTTGCATGAAGATCTCAAGAACTCAACAAGACCTAGAGCAAGGAAAAGTCAACAAAGGAGATACAAAGGTCATCAAGAGATTTGAATTCCTAAGCCTTCCAATGCTCCTATTCAAAAGCCAAATGCTGACAGTGAACAGAGACGTGAACAGAGGCCTACAACAACATCAAAGACTCCTACTAACATGCCCAATTGGGAGAATCAAACAAATAATGGAGTCTTCACAGTCAAAGAAGGACGGCCCAACCAATGTGAATACAGATTCGAAGATGATGAAACGGGTATGGCAGAAGAAACATTCAATGCCAACTTGGTCTTTCACTAATCCTCTTTTTGAGGATTCAAGCTTACTTTTACCTAAAGAAATGTTTGTAGTAAACACAAGAATGTAAAAAGTCAAGTCGCCAGGGTGCAAAAAACACTTTTTGGCATAGTCAGAGTCGGGCTATGGAGCCATAAAATAAGCAAAGCATTAGTCTCAAAGCTTCGAGTCATATTAAACTCTGTGCTAAGAGTTGTAGTTATTAGGCTTACGCTCAAGCTGGAAGAGTTGAGCATATTTAAAGTCATGTTGCTCATGCACTGGATGAGATGAGCGTAAGAGTCGAAGTCTATTAACTTACAATTGGTGGAGTGTCATAGAGTCCAACACTCATGCACAATGCACAGTAAGATAAGAGCACATATCCTCGTTAATGAAAACCATTCTTAAAGGGGTACTAGCTTGCAAATCCATGTCGTATGCTTTTATAGCTACACCATCTTTCTGAAGAACCTCTCAAAATACTTCTTGCACAGCATATTGTTTCCCATGCATTTCTGTATATGCATAAATAGAATGTCCACCATTGGACATATACATTAGATACTTTTTTTTGCTTCCACCTATGCACCTTGAGTGGACTACAACCAGGCAAACCAATGTTCCATCATGCTACCCTTTCATATTTGCTGCCGTTTTAATTCCATATCTATCAGAAAATAGTCCCTTGAGTATTTTATTAATATTTCTCATGCTAATAAGTACTCCAATAATGCACTTATCCCAAAGATGCTTCTTTTCCACTGGGTTTTTTCCTTTGGTCATCCAAGTATTATACCCTAATTTAGAACCTCATCATTCTACTTCCCGTGTACATACTTTTCATAGATAAACAATAGCCTCCTCATTATGCCTTGTCTAAGAGGAATATTCTTTGAGATCCGTCTTTGTTCTGTATCCTATTGAGAGTTGTGGTTGACTTTAGCATATTTCAATGTTGTTATGTTGTATACCTGCTTCTTAGATATCCTAAGATATTGTCGAGGTTGATACCTTGTGGGCCTTCTTTCTTGGGAGGGTCTTGATGTTACTTCAAATGCTCTAACCTGTGATTTTGGCACCCATAGCTATCTGTTACCTCTATAGTCCTCATGTTCTTTTAAGCTCAATTGTGATGCTATCCATCCCATGTGTTTGTCTCTCTGTGTTGATTTCCTGTCTTTAATCCAAACTGGATCATTGACTTTGACTAAACTGCTTGGACCAAACACTTGATTAACTTTTCTTTGATTTCTTGAGTACTTGGGCGAATATATCTTTGCTTTTCTGGGTGTCTCCTTAGAGATTTCAATTGGGTTAGCAATTGACTTGAAGTTTTGAAAGCCAGACTTGCTTGAAGAAGCTGATCCATGAGGGTTCTTTGATGTAGAGGCATATGCTGTCACATCTTTCGTGCTAATCGATGGAAGGTCCACTTTAGCTTTACCTTTGTTCGCAAGATTTTTTTTTTTATTCTTGTGACTTCTGCAACTCTAAATCTAGCATTAACGGTACCTGTAATTGTTGTTGGCTACCTCTTGGAAAAGAGAGTATTAGCATTTTATCTTTTTTGTAGGCCTTGTGTTGGTCTAACCACTGATGTGCAAGGACTAACCACGGGTGACCAGTCTTGGTCTTCATTCTTGGTTGTCTGTGATGACTCCGTCATGTTTGAATTATGTATCTCTGACATCTTCTGGGCCATTGGCATTCTCATATGATGTCATCTAGCATATCTTTTGCTGTGATCACGTGCAATTGAGCTATGATGATCTGTGGACTTACTTCAATGGTGGTGGATATGATTCCCCAGCATTCTGCTCGTTTGTTTCCATATATGCTCACAAATTCAGGAGCATCTTCCAGTTGTGGTTGGCCACATCTTTTCCAAGTGCGAAAAGACATGAGGTTCTTGTCTAACTGAAAATCTAGCTTTACTTCTCTTGACAGTTTTTCTTTGTTTTCACCAACAATGTTGCACTTGATCATCTTAGGATTCGTGTCTGAATTGACTGCTTTTGTTGTGGTAGCGTCCTTTGGTTGATCTTTGTCTGCATTTTCTTTGCTTTGATCACCTGCTTCAATTGATGTTGACTTGTATAAATGTGATACTACACTTTTTTGCAATTGTTGAGCATTATCCTCCTGCATCTGGGTAACCCTTGATCTTAAAAGATCCATTGTACTTTCTGGCAGAATCTGTCTCTTCGAAGGAGATTTTGGTGGTGACCGTTGTGTAGCTTTTTGGACTTTTGCTCCCATTGACTTTGACTTTTTTGTCACCTGTTCTAGCAGCTTGAGGCTTTGCATCATCTTCAAATAGTCTTTGACTTCAGTCGTACCATCCATAGGGGTTTGTACAAGGTCACGATCTTTCTAGTATTCATTACCATGAGCATCTAGATATACATATGTGAGCTTGGTCACATGTTATTGTTTGAACAGTATTGGATTTGTCGGCTTTTGACTCTGACTTGTGGAGATCGGCTAAAACTTTTGTCCCTGATGATCTTTATATAAGCATTTATTTGCAGATTCTAATGGGATCTGGGTCACTTGAAAACTTCCAACAACCATATGAACTTTCAATGGTGTCTGATTTGAAGGAGTTTGTTGGTTAAAGGCTCTAGGGCTTCTAACTGGTGTAGCATTTCCTAGTACATGAGCTAAGCTTGATGGATTTGCAGCTCCCCCCTTCCTAGGGTGATCACTATAGCTTACTTCATTGTAAGTGTTCAAAATTGTTTGGCTATGGTTTTGTCTCACCTTTTGGGACTGTGAAGGTACATTGTGGGCAACACTGTTGACATTTGGCATATGTAAACCTTCTGCATAGTTTCCTATGCATCTCCATGAAACATGACAAATTATTCTCCAAGTCAAGCTGTAGATAGCATTATCTTTATCCTGATATTGTCTATCCCATGGGTCTCCTATGATATGAGCTTCTGTGGTTTCAGGACCCAAGGCATCATAGATGCTAAACTCTCCTCTATATCTACGACTGTTTTGGTCAAAGTATATACTCGTTTGGCTACAATGTCGAAGCTTGATTTCCGATGGAGGAGAGTTTGGCTCTGAACAGATGTCTAGGTTCACTCTCGGGTAATATCCTTCAGCTCTGGAGGGGATGAGCTATAATAAATACTTTCCTCTGAAATGAACCATCCTTTCTGATCTATCACTGGACGCACTTCTATGAGTTGATATGTGGGCCGTTCAAACACTGGTTGATCCTTTTTGTACAGTTTCCCTTTTTGGTCTATATAGTGTGCATATGAATTATGTGTACCATACAATGCTAACAACATTCTGTTTGATGTGTCCCTTAGACTCATCAATGATTGCACACTTGTGGCAGTGGATGCAGAAAGCCTAACAGTCTTCTCAACATTCGGTTATATCTGGACACCTTGACTAAATTCATGTAGGAATTTGTTGTTCAAAGAATCAATTTTAATCTTTTCAAGTGCTTGTGCATCTTTGTGCTGATTTTGAACTTGTAGTGCTTTTATTGGTGCTTCTAATGGTAATGCAGAATCATCCGACTGCATTAAAAGTGACGAGTTAAATGCACTTACATCGAGATTTGCATTTCCAATTTTCTATGTACCTTGCTTGGCAGTTGATGTGTCCTTGTTGTCTGGATTTCTTGGACAATATTCAAAAAAATATCCACCTTTTCATCCACAATCTGAGCAATACGCCATGACTGGTGCTATTTCATTTGGTTCTGTCATGTCAAGCTCTACCAGAGGAGCTTCTGTTTCTGTGCTTGCCAAGTTGTCGGCATCTTCTTTCATAACACTAAGCATCAAATTGTAGAATGCTCCATCTTGACCTTTGTACCGTCTTTGGCTTGGTTCTCCAACTAGACTGGCTCCTATTGGTTGATCTGTGTTGGATCTTCCATTTCTGATTCTCGACTATAGATTTGACCACTGTATTCTATGTACAATGATCCTGATTACATATGCACCAATTGTATGTTGGTGCATATGTAGTCAGGATAACACCAAGCATCAAGTTGTAGAATGCTCCATCTTGACCTTTGTACCGTCTTTGGCTTGGTTCTCCAATTAGACTGGCTCCTATTGGTTGATCTGTGTTGGATCTTCCATTTCTGGTTCTCGACTATAGATCTGACCACTGTAATCCATGTACAATGATCCTGATTACATATGCACCAACTGTATGTTTTGCTGGCTTGTGCAGATTTTTGGATAAACACTTGAGTTAATTTTTTGCACTTCTATCTTCACTTCATCTTTGAGCTTGCAATACCTGGTGTCCACCGAAGTCTGTGAACATCTGGGAGTTCTCGAATTTGGCTTTACTCTTATCAATAGGATCTTGGCTCCTGTGCTGCTTTTGCTCCTCACCAAGTATCTATGGCCTTTTGTATCTGCATATAAGACTTTGTCTCCATTGTAGCCATATAGTTATAAAATCTGCTATGTTGCAGTTGTGCATGTGTTTCCACTGCTACTAGCTTGCTCTGTTGTACTTGAACTCTCGGCTCGATTTGAGTCTATGTTGGCTCAATCTACAGAAACTATCTTGTAGCAGATTTTGGTATCGATTAGCAGAATTTTTGTTGCTCGTACTAGCCTAATCTACAATCACATGTGAGTTGTCCCTGTTCGTCCAACTGGAAGCTAATTTTCAGTGCAATTACTTGCACTTGCCAAATTTTAGCATGCAAACTTTTGAAATTTATTTGCCACTCTACTACCTCGAGTTGATCGTTTTCTCGCTTTTTTCGACTGTTCTTTTGCTGTTCTGGCTTTTTTGTGGTTTGCTCGGTTTGCGGTGTGATATTCTCTCGGCGGTGTGTTTTTTGCTTTTTTGGCTCTTTCGACGACTTTCTTTTTATTTTTATTAATTTTTTGTGAAGTTTTGAATTTTCTATTTTTTTGATATTTTTATGATTTTTTTGAAAGAGTTTTGGTTTCTTTTTTAAAAATTGGAAAGTTTCTAAGTTTTTTGTGAGTTTTGTAATTTTTATGGAATTTTTTGAAGGTTTTATGATTTATTGTGATTTTTTTGAGTAATTTATGATTTTTTATGAATTTTTGGTAAGTTTTTATGAATTTTTTACATTTTAGGATTTATCTGTGAACTTTTTGATTTTTTATGGATTTTTATGAGTTTTCTAAAAATTTTGGTGATTTATATGTGTCAATTTTTTTTAATGAATTTTCTGTAAGGTTTTGCTTTTTTTAATAAATTTTTGACGAGTTATTTTTTTTACAAAAATTTAATTTTTATTTTTATTTTGGATTTTTTAATTGGCTTTTGTGATACTTAAAGGTTTTCTATGTTTTTTTTTGGACTACAAATGAATGAAATGAAAGTGAGAAAAAAATTGAAATTGAATTGAAATGAAATGAAATTTAAAGGGAATGAAAACGAAATGAAATGAAATTGAAAAGAAACAAAATGAAATGAATACAATAAAAAAGTCAATGACACCAAAAAAAAAAGGAAAAAGACAAGGCTCGAGCAGGAAGCCATTGATGAAAGAGAGAAAGAGAGGTCCCCTTTTATCTTTTTTTTGTCTTCTTGTAGCTTAATGAATTGTGTGTGTAGGGGTGCGTTTACTCATGTGTGTGTGTGATAGTTGACGACGTTCACGCGTACAGAAGAGAGAGAGAGAGAGAGAGAGAGAGAGAGAGAGAGAGAGAGAGAGAGATACTTGTCACTGCTAACGTGGTGTGATGCAGCTGGTACACGGGAGGAAGTAACAAGGGAGCGAGAGAAAGAGTCAACACTTTTCGGCGCGGCAACGCGAGCCAGCAAAAAATCAAAAATCATCGTCGAGTTTGCCACGAACGTTGACACCGTATCGAACCAGACGTCAAAATTTGAAAAATCCAGCTGGTCCACACTAAAGCTCAAAGTTTTTCTTTTTTTAATTTTTTTTTGAACGTTCAAAAATGCCAAAATTAGGCTGAAAATCACCCAAGAACACAAAAAAGTCATCCAAAAAACCCAACAATTGCCAAAAAAATCCAAAATTTTTTGGAAATCTCTAAAAATCATCAACAATCACAATAGAACATTTTCGACACGCATAAACAAACCAAAAATAACAGTTTTTATCAAGAACTCGATTTATGACAAAATCATCAACCTGGCCCCTGAAAGTAGCAAAACGCTCAAAACTCGATCAAGGAGGACACAAATGCGTTCAAAATTATGCCGTAATTACGCACACAAAACAGCTCGTCAAGATCACACGATATCAATTTTTCATTGAATTAAGTACAAGTGCAACGTGGATGCATTGTTGTGTAGAATGCAAGGTGAGCATAAGACAAGCTACAAGAAAGAATTCTTGCTCTAGAGTTGTTGCAAATGAATAGAGAAAATTCCAGTGCTTATTATCTTCAACGGGCAAAGACCAGAGTGGAAAAAATGGAGGCTACCAAAGAAAGAGATTAAAGAGGGAAATCTTTTAATGAAATGTGATTCTCGCTTGAATTTCACTTCTCAAAAGAAGTTGAGGGACAAATGGTTGGGGCCATACATAGTGAAGCATGTTTTCTAGAATGGCACATATGAGTTAGCAAAACCATCTGATAAATCTTTGTGTTATAGAATAAATGGTAATAGAATGAAGAAATAGTTTGCAAGGGATGTGGTTCCAGATGCAAATAGTCTCTTGGTTGAGCATAAATGTTCGACCTAGAGGGTGGGCAACGATGATAGAAATGCTCGACCTAGAGGGTGGGCAACGATGATAGACAACTTTTGGCATGTACTGAGTAGTGTGTATATGCATGGACATGTGTATGAATAAATGTAAATACATACATTTGGAAGCTTCACAACGTGATTTTGAGTGTTGAATATGATACAACATGTACACATAGTAAATAGTCAGGTTTGTGTGTCAATGAGGTGATCGTGCGATTTAAAGCCTTAGATGTGGTTCCAAGTGGCTTTAGTTGGCTCTAGGGTGTGCTTTTAATATTTCTATAATGTAAATAATGCAAGTGGGAAGTGTGGGTACTCTCATTGCCACCCCATAAGTTTGACAAGTGCGGTAACTATCTACTTGAAGCCCCGAATATGCCGTGATACGGGGACCGATTTAGAAGTGTTCAAAAATATAATTTTGATAAATCGCCATGATTTTGAGTATCAAGGATCAAACCTACAGATTTTGGTGGAATTCATAGTCCGTTTGGCATTTTAACCACAAAAAATGCCCATCGATAGTCAAAATTGGCCAAAAATGGATCAAAAAGGTGTGAAATGGCTGCTTTTTCCCACATCACTCACGTTTCAATGAGTATACATGTTGAAGGAGTGTGTGTGGGATAGAATATCATCACTTTCACCCCTCTCTGTAGAGGAGGAAGAAAGGGTTGCAATAGGTGGGTGATCCTATGCAGTCCCGTCTTGTTCGCGTTTTGTTTTTTAGTGCATGGAGGAGTGAATGGGATTTTTTTCTCTTCAATTTTGCACTTGAGAGTCTATGGAAGTTTTGAGCTTTCCATGGATGTGTTCATGTGAGGAATTAAGGGAAGAGGTGCGACTTTCTATAAGACTAAGTGGCCCTGTATTGGTGCCATTAAGGTTGAAGCTACACCAAATAGAGTGGATTTTGGTGAAGATTTTGCAATGGTTTGAGAAAGGCCTTTTGTGGCTAGTGTTTTTGAGTTTTTGATGGGTTTTTTGTATCTTTTATTAGCCATCGACTGTGATTCCAAGCCTTGATCAACTCGACTCACTACGTAGTGTCTGTGGGTAGGTAAGAGCGTGTAGGTCGAGATGTTTGGAGCTTGAATTGAGATTTGGGGGAGGATTTTTATTGAGCTATTGAGGGTTTTTGTATGAGGTGAGGAAAGCGAGAGAATTCCTTGTGTTGGTTTAAGGTGCAAGGGTGTGTGAGTGTGTGCACTGTGTCTTTTGCTCCATCAACGAGTATGTGGTGAGGGTAGATAACGATGAAATAGATTTTGAACCACAACTATAACAAACAAAGGAATTATTACATGGACCCTAGCAACACAAAGTTCTTTAAAGGGAATGATCTCAAAAATATAAATATTTGGGGATATACAGTAGTACCGTTAGAGCCAATGAAAGAATTTTGTTGGAAAACCACCTCCTATGGGTCTAGAGGAACATGTCTTTCGCATTCAATAACCTTGAAGACTAATGAAGAGATCCTAGGAGTTTATCATTGTGGGAAACAACATAAATCTTGTGAATTTCGAAGGCCAAACGAGAGACACTCCAAGAAAACAAAATATTATTTCTTCAAACAAAATGAAGTAATTCCATTGCCTTGACACAACAACATGGGGAAGTACAACGATGGGTTCAAAATTATGAAGGAAGCCAAAATAGAGAAAACAACTTTCAAAGGTCATTTTGTTAGACATTGTTGGATACCTAATAAGGAGAAATTAGAACCTCATCCATCTCCTTTGGGAGTATGAACAATAAAAGAGGGTTTACTCAGCATAACATGAGATCATATGAGAGGGAGGATTTCATCCTTAAAATTATTGGATTGATGGGAGTCTTAATACCTCTAACCCTAGTAAAATTGGCGGCAATCAAATTAACAAAGAGCCAAGAGAGTCATGCTAGAATAGTTCTTTGTTCCAAGACTCGGAACCAATTCCACCGACATCTTTCGTTCATAGATGAGCAGAAGTAGACGTGAGTAAATTCAAATCAATGAAAATAGACATCCATACGACCATTTAACTAGTTTCAACCAAGTGTTGCAAGCTAAAAGGGTATATAATTTTTACACCCAATACAAGGGTATTGGGATGACTCTTGAGGGAAAATATTTGACTTGGTTTCAAACCTTAGGAATTGGAAGTGTGACAGGTTTAGAAACTCGTGATAAGGTTCGTGGTAGCCTTTTCTAAGACTAGAATTAATCATAACATTGTAGGTCAAATCTATAGCTTCAAGCAAAAACAAAGCAAAAACGGTTAGATATTGTGCTAGACCTATGAGACAATTAAGTTGCTTTGTGCGAGCATGAAAAACTGGATTCCTCGCAACTGCCAATGCGCTCTGACTGTCAGTGTAGATAGTGTTGGCAGTGTCCTGTCCAACACCCAAATCAGCCATAAGGCATATGAGCCATACACACTCAACCGTAGCTGTGAAGACTGCCCTGTACTCAGCCTCACAACTCGAAGTTTTGAAAGTAGGTTGCTTCTTGCTCAACCATGATATACATGAAAGTAGGTTGCGTCTTGCTTCTTGCTCAGCCTCACAACTCGAAGTTTTGAAAGTAGGTTGCTTCTTGCTCAACCATGATATACATGAACTGCCAAGCATGAAACAAAAACCACTTGTAGACACTCGCGTGTCAAAACATTCAGTCCAAT
The DNA here is from genome assembly GCF_014529385.1 of Adiantum capillus-veneris. NCBI lineage: Eukaryota > Viridiplantae > Streptophyta > Polypodiopsida > Polypodiales > Pteridaceae > Adiantum > Adiantum capillus-veneris. Next base: position 45,499,680 of record NC_140946.1, on the reverse strand, counting down.
CTGAGTCCGAAAAAGCATGTAAGTCTGGCAGCAATGATCCCCCCTTGGGATAAAACAAGCCAGGATGTAAAGTGCCACTAAGGTAGCGGAAAATCCTCTTCACAATCTGCCAATGCTTAGACCCTGGGCTATGCATAAATCTGCTGACCTGTGAGACTGCAAACTGAATATCTGGCCTCGTGTTGCATACATAAATAAGGCAGCCAACAGCAGTTTGGTAAAGAGTGACATCAGCAGGATCGCCAGCATCATGTAGACTCAACTTCAAACTTGTTTCCATGGGAGTGGCAATAGATTTGCAATCCTCAAGTCCAAACTTACATAGCAATGTCTCTATGTAACTTTTCTGACACAAGGCAATACCACCATCACACTGCTTAAACTGTATACCCAAGTAATGATGCAACAGCCCCAAATCTTTCATCTTGAAAGTAGCATTCAAATCAGCCTTAAATTCAGCAATATGTCTCTCATTTGGTCCAGTGATCAGCAAATTATCGACATAAAGAACCACAATGAGAAGTACATCACCCTCACACTTTATATACAATGTGCTTTCTATTGGACTGTTACGAAACCCTCGTTTAACCAAATGAGTGTCAGCTTTCTCATACCAAGCACGAGGAGATTGCTTCAACCCATACAAAGCCTTCTTACATCTGCACACTTTGTCCTCTTGTCCTTTTATGACAAAACCGCGAGGCTATGTTACATTAACTTCCTTAAATATGTCACCATTCAACAAAGCAGTAACAATGTCTGATTGATGTACATCCCAACCAAAATGAGCTGCCAATGCATTTACAAAACGCACAGTAGTCATACGACAAGTGGGAGCAAAAGTCTCTTCATAATCTATGCCTTTTTGCTGTGCATAACCCTTTGCAACAAGTCGAGCCTTATGGCGATCGATCTCACCATCCGGCTTGCGTTTCAACTTGTAAACCCACTTCGTATCAATGGTCTTTTTGCCAGGAGGTAAATCACATAAAGTCCATGTGTCATTTTCTATAAGTGCATCATATTCTGATTGCATGGCAGCCATCCAATTTTCTGAATTTTGTGCTTCATGAAAAGACAGAGGCTCCTCAACATCATGTAAGCTAGACACAGCCAAAGCATAACAATCTGATGCATAAGATGAATGGCGAGAGCCTAAAAGAGTACGACTAGACAAAGGTGCATCCAATTTACTGTCACGCAAAGTGTGCACCAGCCATTTTGGCATACCTCTAGCCTGCTCATTTTCAGCCCTTTCCTCATCAAGTACATCATGTACATCTGCATCAGTAATAGGTTGATCTGTAACATTTTCAGAAACCCCCATAGGCTGTACATTTGCCTCATTGAAAATTACATTCGTATTTCCACCACTGAAAAGAGGCAACAAAGTGTCATAAATGTCCTGTGAGCTTATAGTATTGTCTCTAGTACATGACAACAAGGGCTGAACAGAATCTTCCACAAATACTACATCCCGTGAAACCAGAATACGCTTTGTTTGCAGATGATATAACATGTAACCTTTGCTTTCAACACTATAACCAACAAAAATACATTTGACAGCCTTATCATCCAATTTTCTACGCTGTGTTTGTGGCACCAAAGCATATGTCAAACAGCCAAAAACACGCATGTGCTCAATAGAAGGCTTTCTATCATGCCATGCTTCATATGGAGTAATAGATTGCAAAGCTTTCATAGGACACGTGTTAAGTACATAAGTGGCACACATGATGGCCTCAAGCCAAAAAGAATGCGGCAAAGCTTGACTTTTAACCATACATCGTGCCATTTCCGTCAGTGACCTGTTTTTCCTCTCAGCAACACCATTTTGCTGAGGTGTATAAGACACTGTACATTGGTGTTTTATCCCACGACTAGCCAGAAATGCATTAAATTCATGAGACATATACTCCCCCCCTCGATCAGAACGGAGGGTGTCCATAGTACATTTCGAGACATTTTCAGCCATAGCTAGAAATTGTTTAAAGCGCATAAAAACTTTGGACTTCGCTTTAAGCGGAAGTACCCATGCATGCCTGGAGTAATCATCAATGAAAGTCACGAAGTAAAGGTAATTGCCCAAGGACGGAGTTTGCATCGGCCCACAAACATCACTATGCACAAGCTGCAACCTGCATGTGCCCGAACTGAACCATCCTTTGGAAACTTAGAACGCTGCATCTTACCCAAAATACAACCTTCACAAACATGTTTAACAGGTGGAGGCGGCAAGAAGCAACCATATCAGATTTCTGCAAACGCAGCAAACTAGCAAAATTCAGATGACCAAAACATGCATGCCAAAGTTTTGCATCTGAAATAGCCCTTGAATCTACAACAGCATTTGCAAAATCTCGTCCACACTTGTCATACAAAGTGAGCTTATACAAGCCACGGCACAGACGGCCAGATGCAACAATTTCATCACCAAAACTGAGATCATGAACTATACATTTGTCATCCACAAATTTGACTACAAGTCCAAGTTTAGCAAGTGCGGATACAGAGAAGAGATTCTTCTTGATCCTAGGTACATAAAGTGCATCAACCAGTGTGAAGGAACTGCCATTTACAACAGTAAGCACAATCTTTCCAACTCCCTGGACCGGATAAGAGGCATTGTTGGCACAAGTGACTGAATTCCCATGAGGGATAGACTCGGGAAATGTATTTCACGATGTGAGGTAATGTGCTTTATAGCACCACTGTCGAAATACCACACATGTGAATCTGCAGCAACTGACAAGCATGCATCATGGACAGCAGGATTGTAAGTGCACTCTACGCTAAAAGCCCATTCTGCATCAACATCAGCAACACAGTCTCCTTTCACAAAAGACTCAACAATGGCTGCATTTGTAGTGAAACCAGCATTTGCAGTGGAACCACCCTCTTTCTTCTTAGCCTCTTTGGCCTTCAACTTAGAACACGACTTGATCAAGTGATCATTAGCTTTACAGTAATGGCAATGCATCTTCTTTTTGCCCTTATCACCAGAATTGCCAGACGAAGTGCTGCCAGCAGAAGCATTAGGAACAGAAGTTTTGCCACTCTGTGCAGAACCATAAGAAGTGGCTGCATTGCTGTTACCACCCTTTCTTTGAGAAGCAATAAAAGCATGTTCAACTGCACGTTGTCTAGTCCTGTTTTTTTTGGAAAGTGACTCTTGCAACAGCAATGTGCATAATGCATCAAACTTGACAACTTCAGGATTTTCTTGGGTCATCAGCCTCGAAGTACTAGCAAAAGTCTGGTAGGAATCTGGTAAGGCATCAAGAACAGTCTACACAAGGGAACTGTCTGAAATGACTTCACCTGCAGAAATAAGTTGCTCATTGATATCCTTGACACCAGCAAGGAAAGTGTCCATATCATCTTCCTCATGCATAATCTTCGACTCTAGCTCTTCACGCAGCAAAGCAATTTTAGCCTCATTGCGGCTTGCATAAAGACCTGCTAGAATATCCGAAGCCTGTTTTGCAGATTTTGTTGAACGAATGTGAGGAACAATGGTGCGCTTCACAGACAACGCAATCAATGCATGAGCCTGCGCATCCTTTACATCCCAACGAGCTTGTTCTGTCGTAGGCAAAACAACTCTAATAGCAACAATCCTTGCAGCAAGACCTGCAACATCCTCAACATCGCCTACATCCTCAGAACCAGGACGCACATCAATGCCCTGCACAATGTTCCAGACGCCCTTTGACACAAGGGTAGTTGTCCCCATCCAAACCTGTCCTCAGCAACAAACATCTTGAACACATCTATGTTGTTGTCAGCCATGGTAAATGTTGCACCTGATGTGAAAATTGTCCAAAAATAGGAGAAACGGAGCGGCAACAACACGTGCTATATAGCACAAACCGTAGAAGACTATGAGGCACCTGTTATGCAGAAAACGGCACTGACAGAAATTCTGTACAAAATGACGAAATATATGCAGTACTGCCTATAGTGGAAACGGAGGCCGAAATGAGCCCGAATCAAAAATCTGAGCAGACTGAGCTCTACAAGCTTACCCAAAATTTTTGTGGACCTGCGAACGCTTGCCAAAGCTCACTGAAATCGGAGAAAGTGAGTAGGCGTGTGCTGGAGCAGCTGGAGACTAAGCCCGGGAGGACGCAACCTGCTTTGATACCAATTGTTGGAATTAGGGTTGCAGAGAAACGCTCCATTGCATACTAAGTAACACACTCTCTATTGTGTGCCTTGAGCTTCCTTCGTCTTCTCCAAGCTGTGTGCTCGGGGGAAAAAACATCCTAAAGAGGGAAAAAATGCCCCAGCGATCCTAGTGTGTTCACACACATCACTACCACATGTATATGGTAACAACATAAACACACACACATGCACAAAGACTTTGATCAAAAAATTTATTGGATTTTTCATAAAATATTTCCAGCATGTTTGCCTCGTGCGATGAAGTTTTGAAACATGTATAGTTCATTATAAGCCTCGTGTTCAAGACACCTACATTGACATGAACACATGGATGACCTAATGATCTTGGCATAAAAGATACAGGTAGGCAGTTCAAAATCAAGACAAAAAGCCAATTGACCAGAGCACACAGCCAAGAGAATCTTTATAAACATACAACCATATAAAGTGTGATGGAAAAACAAGTCAGTTGTCCTAAAGTGGCAATCCAAATCTCCATTCAAGCCAACCCTTCAAAGGACAAATGGCCCTAGAACTCGAAGGCCCTTTAACCCATCACTTCTAGAAAATCACTTTAAATACTCTTTATTTATGTTCTGCTCCTGAAGTAACCACCTAAAAGTGGAGAGAAGTTAACAAGTGAAAATTTCACCATGTTGGTTGTGGCTAAGATAAAGCTCTATCATTATGTGATGTTAGTTCTAGGTGTTATGGGTTTATGGGTACATGTTTTTCACAAGTAGCCCATTTGAAGACTTCCCAAGTCCAACATTCACCTCTCAACTTTCTAGGTGTTATGGGTTTATGGGTGTGTCTTTGCTTGTAGCAGGCATGTTAGAAAGGGCGCAAATGCCAACTGCGCTCTATTTCTTCAATTGATATTATATGTGAGACATCGACACAAGTGAATCATAGAATCCAGAAAATCATACTAATGCAATTGTATTTGTTTTTTTTTCACCATCAGTGCGGGGAAGGTTAGGGAGAAACTATACACATATCATGTATTTACAACTGTACATTGTTGTACATTACACCTTCAAGGGGCAACCGTGGAAACCACCCCCCCAATAGGGGAGGAGAATACACCCAAGAGAACGCAACCATGAGCCTCGAACCCTCAACCTTGGGGTTACATCGCAAAGGTCTCACCAACTGAGCTACGCAATTGAATTTCTCTTGTCTGCCCTTTCTTGTCATTTTTTTAATGAGCTGAATTCTATGCAAGGTCTTGGGTTCAAACCTCATGTCACCTAGACCATCTTTATCAAAAGTCTTTAGGAAAAGGACAAGCTGAAGTGAAAACAGTGAAGCACTTTCTTTTGCCGGAAGAAGAACAAGCGAATGTCACAGAAAAGAAAAGTTGGGCTCTTGCCTACAAACTTGACTTTTCTGAAGCTGGTTGTATGTAAACCCTAACTTTATTGCATAAACAAGATTTTTGTACCAAAAAGGGCACAATCTGAGCTATTGTCTATAAAGGTAATCTTTTGCAGAGCTCTTTTTTGGCATGATCTATGTACTGATTCTATGAGCTTCCATGGCATTAAAAGATGAGAGACCCTACACAGAGATAGATTTTTTGGTCCCTGAAGTAGCATGCTTAGCAATAAGATTAAGACGTTGTAGTAGCGTTTGTATCTTTTCCTGTACCAAGTCTTCAATTGGATTGAATCTTGAATTTGTTCAGGTAGTATAGACAATCCTGGTAGGCTACCCCTAACAAATTCCCTACTCACCTCGCCATCTAGGATGGCGAATGCAGCCCTTAAATGCTCATATTCCCTTTGTTTCAATGAACTTGCGAGCTCGGTGCATCTCTTCTACTCATGATGCATCAAGTTGCCGCCTCCTGCATGAGCTGATCTTGAAGAACTGCCGCTTGAAAATGCAGGAAATTTCCTCCTTTGACAGCAAAAATTGTTGAAAAGTAAAGGATATAGTTGTAGGTCCAAACATGGCATTTCTCTTTGCATGCTTCAAAGCAACTTTTGCATCTTGATCATCTTTGAAAACAACCTCAGTAGAAGTAGACTCCTTAAAACACTTTCACCCCTGAGAATTGCAATGGTTTAAACTGCATGAACATGGCTTTCAGCTGTGACACTGAGGGCAAACCAAAATCCTTTGGGAAACACATGAGAAGGCCATGCTTCGCTGCTAGCACAATGCTCATGTCATATGGTGTACTAGAGCTCCTTGCAATTGACAGACAGGTGCAGGGAAAGCTTCTCCGTGGCTCTCTAAAATGTTGGGCTCTATCAATAATCCGTTTGAAATTGGGATAAGTTGAAGCTGTCTCCCAAGACTAGAAGTTGTTGAAGACTTTGTATACATCTCCTGCAAACCATCGAATCGTCTTTTTTGTGTCGTTTGAGTTCATATCTGCTGTGTAAAGTCTCTCGGCCTCAGGAAGCAAACCATCCCCATCAAGAGTGTTTTCAGAAGCTTTACTACATAGGTTTGTTTAATAGCTTTGTATTGTGAAAATAAGTCATGTGCAATTAGAGACAGGGAAGAGGAGCGATGGGCATGGTGATGAACCACAGGGAGAAGATAGAGGGCTGTGCTATAGACAGGTAGGAGCTAGAGCGAGCAATTGGTGTCACACAGCAAGTGGAGGAGTTCTCTCTCGCTCTCTCTCTCTCTCTCTCTCTCTCTCTCTCTCTCTCGCACGCGTGCGCGTACACACACTCACACACACACAATCAACCCAATTCACTGAAAGGCCCAATTCACTGCAAGTCGGTGGCTGTTGAAATCAAATGTGTTGCTTGGTTTGATGTTTGCCGCTTTGTATGTCTCATTTGTTGTACACACATGCATACATAGTGCGCAAACCCCGACACCCACATCCCCAGACATGCGCACAATGAGCGGGATTCATTGCGAGTCATTGGCCATTGAAAACAAATGTGTCGCTTGGTTGGTTGTTGGCAACTTGCCTGCATTGTATGCCTCACATTCACACATAATGCATAAACCCTCACAATGCATATGGAGACTTTTGTCAAATTTTAATCTTGGATTCTTGAGAAAGTCTTTCCAACCTGCTTGCCTCAGTGCTGGAGATTTGAAAGCAGTAGACTACTTAATGAGCTTCTTATTCAAAGTATCTACATCGATGTACATGCTTCAATGATCTAATGATCTTGTCACAAAAGAAGCCCACAATAGCCGAATCAAAGGCAGTCCGTACAAAATTAGGGCAAAAATCCAAACAATCAAAGCAACAATTTTCTATAAAGACAACAATGAGGGGCATTGGTAAACCAGCTCACCCGTCCTACAGTGGCAATCAAGAGCTCCATTCAACTTGAGACATATTGACCGTACTTCTACCCACAAACAATTGCCGATGGATCAACAAAGCTGCCCAAGCCCCAACCTTACCTGCAAATTCCTATTCACCAATATATGGTTAATGTTCTTTCTTGAGGCTTACTTTTATTGCTCAATGATCAAGGCTTTTACAAAGCAACAATTAAGCTATGTGATCTTTTTTGCTTTAAATAGTGGATGCTATTTGGTAGTGCTTGCATTTGTCAACTTAGGCAGCACGACTAAAATACAAAATCGCATTTAGGCAACATAAGTGTAGATTTACCGGTTTAGGCATCAAGTACAATGAAAAGTCATTTTAGTCGGAAGCTTGATGTAAGCTTCACAATTAGCAGATTAGTAAGAGTCCCATCACATTTGGGACTCTGGAGCTTGGGATTAAGTGACGCAGAGAGATTTATAGCACTTTGAGGTTGAGGTCATGATACATCCCATTGTGTTAAAGAGGTAAAACCTTACAAATGGTAATCATACATAAGAAGAGGCTTCATATAGTACAAGAGTTACTCTGCACACTCCCGGTGCAAAAGATAATAATGATTAATCTTTAAGGATGATCTGAACGAGAGAGCAATGCAATGGCAATGATGAGTTTTGGCATTAGCAAATCAGATCAGGAATGTTCTGATGTTGAGATTCCAAATACATCCGCTCTGTCATTGTCGTCTTCGGAATCCGCCAAAACCCTTCACAACACCAAGCACCAACACTCTCCCCACAGGTCCCCCACCGATCCCACAAGCTAAAACAAGCACACCACCAATTGCAACCCACTTGCAAGCATTTGCATGCCCCCCCTTTACAAGCTCCTCTCCTTGTATTTTACCTAGCACCTCTGTAGTATTAGACTCCTCAAATAAGGATGGTGGAACCCTTGTGCAGACCTGTGCCAATGAAGCACTCAAGGACAGAGTACTCGACGTTTTTCGATATGCTTGGTACTTCCGAAGCCCCGGTTCCATTCTCTTCACCAAAGGCCATATCAATTTTCTCACTCCGAGTTTTGCGAGGTCCCTTTGTATGAACAAATCTTCTGAAAGCAGAAAGGTCACCTCACATGCTGTGATTTGACCTGTTTGTGATGACTCAACTGGAAAGAGAATCATCCAAAGGGTGAGAATGCTGCAAGTATCACATGCACAACCAGCACCTAGCCTCATCTGATTGGCTTAACAATGTTACCTGCTTGGATGCACCAATCACAAGAGAAAACGGCAACTCTTCGAGGCTTTTTCTTTACAGGGATGTCCTCATGAGATACAGCCTGCATTTGCACACATCCTTTTTGACAATACCAAAAACACAGAATTGCACTTTAAAGGGTTTGTGTTGTTAGGTCAGGTGACAATACATGTCGTTTACCCATTAACCACAAGGCGTGTTTACCTTAGTGATGCAATAGAAGACACCCTCACATTCATAAATTCGTCTACTCATCACATATTCACGGTCGCTACAGAAGATTGGGAACTGAAACAAACCCAACATAGCTCAGTTAGAAGAGAGGGCTTGCACATGCAGCTGAGGATTTTGTTAGCCAGGAATTTCGATTACCTTTTTCACCCAATGGCTAACATTTTCTCCCGTCTCAAAGCAGCCTTCTACACACTTTGCAGACCTTATTAAAGAATCCCATTCGTGCCGAAGCTCATCATCCCACAAGAAATCTCTCATCATCTGTGGAGTAGCATTCTCAAAAATGTGGCGGGTTCTGTACTCCGTTGGACCTTCCTATAGAAGACACCAGATCAAAACAGTTAAGAAAGGGCAATGTTTCATATTGGGATGATTTTAAATCCAAGTATTCAATGGACACCAGAAAGGAATCAACTAGCTTAAGCCCCATACAGGAGTAAAGGGCAAAACAACAAGCACCAATCTTCCGTTCGATCCACACAAACAGAAAATACATCTCAATGTTCACCGCATTTCCCAGAAGACTAACTGCACCATTCACATTGTAACCTCAAAATCTCCCACTGTTGCAACAAGTCATGTTATAACTTTCATTACTTGTCATGGCACCGGTATCAGAAGTAGGGAAAATCACCAAAACACCCCTTAAGTTCGCGGAAATTCCCAAAATACCCCTCAAAATTTTATAAATTCCCAATATAAACTGGATGGAGTATCCCAATTTTCATTGTCTAGTATTTTTTTCAATAGAAAATTATCTTTAAATGACTTAAGGCGAAACTATTCACCGCTAAGCTCTCAATTAGAGGCATTGATGGCACAAAATAATGAATGATTTCATCTTGAGTGCCTACAATACCATCTAAAATCCTAGTTCCATCGTCTTCTACACAGGGAAATCCAATCTTCCTATGAAGAGTTGCAAAAAAAAAAAAAAATGGAGATGTTTGCGAGGTTGATGAGGGATATTTTGGGAATTCTAGAAAAATTGAAAGGTGGTATGGGAATTTTTGGCCAAATATGAAGGAATTTCTGAAATTTGAGGGGTATTTACATAGGAAAGGCTAAAGCACAATGCACCACATTTGATTGGGGGTCACATGCACATGTGGCTCTGGCCACCTACTCTGGAGTCCACGTAATTTTAAGGCTGGGTTCAGATGGTCCGGTGGAAGAAGTTCCAAAAGGGGCGTCTTGCCTACATGGCGTGGCTCAATTGGCATGGAGCTTTGGCATGTTTTTCCGGACCCACACCAGAACTGGCAAGCCCCCCCCCCCCCCCCGCGGGAGAAGACATTTGCTTCCGCCTAGAAAAAGTAATTGCATGCGTCCAGCTAGGATTGAATCCGGGCCTAGCCAACGACACGACGAGCCATCCACGTGCCCAAAGCTCATTTCTTGTGTGCCCCCGCCTGTTGTGAGCATGAACCGGCGGAAGAGGAAAATATGACTGCCTCTTACACCGCCCTTTGTGAACCAGGCAAAAGAAAGGCCTAAGGATTATATCTGATACCGATGTGAGCCTTTTCCAGCCTGCATGCCCAGATAATTAGTAGGCACATTTCATAACCTCTTTCTTTGCAAGCAATGATTGTACCTACCAAAGGTGGTTTTTGTTGCAGGTTATCCAATGACGTGATATTGTAGACTAAAGCACTGTCGATCGTATGTCCCTAGTCACATGGAAACTCCGTTTCGGGGACTATCCGATCGGAAACCCTGTTTCCCGTCTCCTTCATGCCATTCTTTCGGGAAGTTTAAAAGGTTGCATAAAAATATAACAATAAAATGTCATTTCTAAACCGTTCCTTTGAAACAAGCAAGCTGTTTCCGTTTAGGTTGTTTTGCGAGTCTTGTTTCTACAGCTAAGGTGGCTGTGGCCATCATTTAGGGAGCCTACACATGCTGACACCATTGCCAATCTGGACGGCTATCCAGCGCCTTTACCTGCAAGGGTTCGGGATAGTTATACAAGCTCACTTTTTGGGTGACTCTACTGGGAATAAATACTGCTTTCAGACCCTGTCAGTGCCAGCCTTTGGCGTTTGTCTCAGCAATCCACAGAGGTGCATCACCCTTCTCCGCTTACTAAAGAACTCACTTAGCCCTGGTGATTCCAAACCCCAATTATTCTGTCAACTTGCTCAATGTCTCTCTAGTTTCCAAATGTTCCCTCAATCCCTTGCTAAGCTCTCGTGTCCATTCACACTTACCCATCTCCATATACTCATAAGCCCTTTTGCATTGTTTTCCCTCCATCACCATTGCATCACACGACAATCATTTGCATGATGATGACACTGCCAGTAGACTCTAGACTTCACACACATGCACAAGTGATATCAGATGGATTCTTCTCCCTTACCTCTCAGACAAGATCCGTTACTCTTACATAGACCGAATCCTTGTCTACATATTGGCAAAAATAATGACTTCCATACAAAATATGCCACATACCCCTTTCATGGCTTTTATACACAACATAAACATCACTTTTTATGCAATTTTTAGGCTGTTTAAAGTACAAGATGCCATTTTAAAAATACTTTTTCCAGAATTGACCAGACAGACCTTGAAAAGCCCATATGTTTCAAGTTATAGTTGCACAAAACGCCGTTTCGGACCCATCAGAAACAGCGAAACATTACTGTTTCTACTTTTCAGAAACACGTTTCGGCGCATTTATTTTTTGGGGGTCTTTTTTTAAGGCGATTCTGCGTGGGTTTGCGGGTAGTGTCTACTCCAGTAAAAACACATGAAGATGTGCTATGCAAGCCTGCAACAAACTACGAAAACAAACCAAAAAAAAAACTATTAACAAGGAGTTCCTCGAGACAATGTTTGCAAGTCTTGCAAGCATGGATGCACGGTACACTCTGCATACCTCCCACAGTCCCCCGCATACCACATGCTCCCCCCCCCAAAAAAAAAAAAAAAAAAACCCAACCATCACACACACAGTGAAATTCAGAGGCAGGGCAGTTGGCTGAGGCCAAATCTCAGAATTTCAAGGGCCAGGGCTCCGGAAATTTGCAGATTGCAGCAGCTTGCAAGTTGCCATCATGCCCAAGGACAATGCATGGAGCCATGTGTCCGTGCTTCATGTATATGGAGAAAGTGGTGGCTCCAAGCATTGGAAATGTTACTATTGTGGCTTGGTAAGAGAAGGCTTTATCTAAGATCTCCATATAGCACAGGCTATATGTAACATCTCCATATAATATACTATCTAGTCTATTTATATACTTATTATTATTCCCATTTCCCCAAAACTCCGTTTCCCAGCCTTTTCTGATTCCCCGTTTTCAAAACGGCTGGCAACTATAGTTTTAACGCTACTCAAGAGATCCAAACTTGCACCATCCACCTCATGCTCATCATACACAAAGTATGTATATTCTTCACATATCCATCATTATCATCTTTGGCACTCTTGAAAAGCAAGGCATCATCTTGTACCATGAAGTCTTCATCAACACATCTCATTATGGCTTGGTCTACATGGACAACAAAAGGCTCTTGCATCACATCATCAAAGAAATAAAATCCTCACAAGGAGGCTCCAGCATCCTTAGATTCCAATCAAAATCAGCCTTATGATCTTCTTGTGCATCCATAGTAGTCCATACATGGTTGGAAAGGCATGAAATAACATCATCCTTTTGAGTATCCACCACGCTTACTTCATTGAGTCTACTTCAATTTTCTCACATACCTTAGCACTATGCATCTCTAGCTCATCATTCTTGCTCTTGTGGATCATGTCTACGTTCATGACAATAGCCTTCAATTCCTTGAGAGATAGAACTATTTACACATTCCTTTGCTTTACACACCTCTTCCTCAATAGTAAGTGGCTTCTCAAGTTTCAACTTTCATGACCATCTTCAATAACCCTATACAATAAATCAACGAGGTGTATATCGTCTATCTTTGGTAAAGAATACAAACCTGCCATAAGCCTTATCTTCCTCAACCTTCATGCTCCTTAGCTTCTTCAATTCCCCATGTGATCTCAAGGTATGGCTCAATTTGCTTTTGAAACTATCCAACCTCTCAAATCTCATATGTGCAGCATCCAACTCCTTCATTGGCATCCCTTTAGCGTGCTTTATAAACTTCTCCCATTTCATCCATAAACATCATTAAACCTCTTCCAAAAACAACAAACAAACTCATCTTTATGCATAGTTAAGCTCTTCACCTTGGACCAAAAGCCTGATTTGAAGTTGACATCAGTACAATATCTTTGAAGGAAGGCTTATTCCTATAGTGCCTAAGAACTCTTATCATCATCAAGCCCATCATCAAGCCCCTATACCATGAATACGCATCACCTTCAAGCAAGAGAAAACATTCCCTCCCTATAAAGATTGCAATTTTACTTACCTAAAAAACCTTCGGGTCTTCAGTCGACCTTGGAGATTCCATGATGACAGCTTACAAGTAGAAGGCTCGGCTTGACTCCAAGGAAAGACTCAATTGAAGATCCAAAATGGGTGTAGTGGGGTCATCAAAACATGTCAAGGATTTGGGGGTGGTGCTATAACACCTCCATATTCACATGCTATATGAGGATGAAGAAAGTAGCTCTCACACGAAGATATGCGCAATCTCCACATACAAATTTTCTCACCCTTACACACACACAACCCCATCTACACTCGGCTAGCTTCCCTCTACACTGCCATAGTCCCACCTATGATCCAATGCACTGAAGGGAGAAAAAAATGGCTAAATTTTGAGGGAAAAAACGAAGACAATTAAGAAAACACTCTGCACATCTAAACATAAAAGCCACAAGCTTCACATCATCTCACCGATCCTTGAATTTGCAAGATGGGCCTCCATAGCTGCTCCCAAACATGCACTTAAACTTATCCAAAGCCATTCCAATCAAGACTTACACAAGCAGCCATAATCTTCAGCCCAAAAACGCAAAAAAAACCATGGAGAACATTGGGAAATACTATTCCATTCATATGTGTAACAAAGGGATTTTATTGACAAACCCAAGTCCCAGACACGCGTACAAGAGAGCTCATATCACGTAGCTAACACTATCAAACAACATGAAGAGGGGTGAAAATGCAAAGGTCCACACCCATCTTCATGGCCCTCTTGAGGAGAGACACACCCTCAATTCAAGCCACACAACCTTGCATGCACACACGGGCACCTCTACTCTCAACCCCCCACCACCATCGCAAGGTACAACACCTGCTCCTGGCACAATTCCATCCATAGAATTTGTACAAAGTATGATTCATGCATATGTGTGCTGCAAACAAGCATAAAATACCATCTCTCAAACTCTGGCCCGCATTATTTCCTAAAAGCTTGTCACATAGTATTTTGGTAGAAAGCTCAACACTTTCCATTTTCAGATTTTTGGGAACGATACCTATATCCATGTTTCAAAGAAACCAACGGGGAAGTTTCATTCCAAAAAAAAATTTCCGCTACAACTCTCTTTCCAAGGGCTATTGTCTCTTTGATCCATGGAGGCCAGAGATCATACTGTAGTCTTCAATGAGCATGTTTAGTGTTGATGGTAATGAGGAGATATCTCTTGCCCCCAACGGAAGGGCAAAGTTCAAACTCGTCAAGTTACCCAGGTAGTTGCTAGATACTTATAGCACAAAAGTGAGTATTGTGTGCCTCTTGATTATGAAGGGGTTACCTCTGTGAAGTATGCTGAAGCCTCACTCACTCACAACGTGAACTGCAAGACAGTAAGGTACTAGGTTCCCACAATGCAGAAGACAAAAAAGACAACCACATCGCATTTGAGAGTCAATTTGAACACAATGAACACTCAGAACTTCAGATATAGCGCCCCAAAGATGACTACACGACTATGACTAAGACCAATGACTGGCCGGCAGCACGCCCAACTCCAGAAAAAGACTCAGACACGGTACAATGGGCCTGTAGAGGCTAAGGTGCTACGATTCAGTTCAATGAGGACTTGTGAACATCCGCCTAACAAAGGTTGAGGGTAAGATAACTTATAAGGGCTAGCTCACTAGGGTGTGAAGGATGGTACCTTCCACACGGTATCACCTTGTACCGGTGTCGTAGATATACTTTTTTTTCCGAGAAAGAGATCCTTCCATTAGTTAATAAAACTGCCTATAGGGCTACAATCACCTCTGCTAGAGAGGGCTACAACAACAACAAGGGGAGACCCCCAATGAAAAAACAGAATATGTACAATGGGCTAAATCAAGAGATGGGAGGAGGAAAGAGCCACACAGGTGGACGGTAGTGCCATCTAGGTGTCCCCGACTCCCCTGGACCATGGTGAAAAAAGGCCCTAGGCGCCAGAGTCGCAGGAAAGCCTCTCTGCGCTCCCGCATGCGGTCGGAGCTGCCCTGGAGTCTCTCGAACTGGCCCCTGAGAGTGTGAATCAGCTCCAGCCAAAAATCCCGAACAATCTCTTCCGAGGGGACAGGGCGAGCCTCGAAGATGCAAAAGTAGCGGGCCCACCAAATGAACCAAAGTGTCAAGCCGCATACGAGCTCCCAACACACCTCTCTCTCACTGCATCGCTCCTAGGGGGTAAGCTCTGTGGCTAGTTGAAGCGTAGGTCGACCCCCTTGTATATACCTTAAGGAAAGTGCAAGGTATAGACCCATGGTAGTCACCCACAAGACAATATAACCATCAGCTCATCATGCGTAGCATTGACTAAATACCACGACATCCCCACTAACGTCGTCAGTGCCCAATAGTGGGTGTAGAACTAGGTACTAACATATGCTCCCAAACACAACACACGCCACACCCACACACACATGAGCATACATCAACACATAATTCAGCGTACTCAGTTTTTGTCATGACTCCGGAGAGCAGACTCAGCCATAATGAAGCCTAGCACTAAAAGAAACATTAAATCGGAAAAATTAGCACAAAAAATGAGGTAGTTGATAGGGCATACGCACCACAAAGATAGAAAAAATTAGCACAATATCAACTGGTCGTAACTCGGACGAAAACTTCACAATGTGAAGTCTGCATGTCCGCTATACGACTAAAAAATATACCTAGATGAATCCAGGATAAGCCTAGATTCACCTATTAAGGAAAGTGCAAGGTATAGACCCATGGTAGTCACCCACAAGACAATATAACCATCAGCTCATCATGCGTAGCATTGACTAAATACCACGACATCCTCACTAACGTTGCCAGTGCCCAATAGTGGGTGTAGAACTAGGTACTAACATATGCTCCCAAACACAACCCACGCCACACCCACACACACATGAGCATACATCAACACATAATTCAGCGTACTGAGTTTCCATCATCCTGGACCCCCTTGGATCACTATCATCCTGCTGGTGGAAGCCAACTCAAACTGGAGCGCAAGGCCCGTAAGTGTGGACCAAGTTGCAGCACACCAAGTGTACTGCCGGCGGGCTGTGAAAAGAGCCGGCATCAGCCGAAGAACCCGAAGCCAAACCTACTGTGCCATGGGGCAGTCCCACACATAGTGTCTCTCCAAAGGGTGACCACAAGCTGCACAGGCTGCCGAAAAGCCAATGTGCACTAGCCAGCTCCCAACTATTGTAGCTCTGTGTGCAACTAGCCACGAGAACAAAGTGACTCCCCGCGGCTCTCTGGAGTCCCACAACCACGGCCAAAAGCCTGACAAGAACTCAACTGTAAGACCCTCCTCCTGCCAGCGAAGTGCTGCAGTAGGACGAGCCTCTCTCCGTGTTGCCAGTATGTGATACCCCACACAAACAGAGTATTGAAAGAAAGGGATCCCAGGGTGGTCGGTTGAAGAGAAGGGGTCTCTCCAAAACCACTCTCCAGGGTCCCACTGCACTCGTGCCAAAGGGCAGCTCTCGCAAGCCCAAAGCCTCCACTGGCCTATCTCAAGACATGATGGGTCAAGATCTATGACACAAGTCCTCCCACAGACACCCACTACCCGTATCCTCTGAAAACAACACTCTGCAACCTCTGGAGCCTCTATTGAGACTGTGTAGTAGACCCTCGTCCTTGATCTCGAAGAACATGGAGGGTACGGACTCTGAGCAAGCACGAACTGCAATGAGGACCTCCAGTCGCGTGAAGGCCCCCATCCATCTCGGAGCTGCTGTCTCTAGAGGAGTGAGCAACTCAGCTGGTAAGGCCTTTGTGGCACATGCTCTACACCCCTCTCATGCCCTGTAGCTGGATGCTTTGTACCTCCTCTGGCAAACCTGTAAACTGAAGCCAGTCGCCTAAAATGAGTGTTGGACCCATGACTACCAACCAAGTGGCCTCTCTTAAGTGCTAACCATGGGGTTCCAAATGTAATGGAATTGGCCCATTTAACTTGAGAGTAGCAGAAATTAATGAGAGTACTTTTGAGAAATGACTTTGTAAGCATAGCGGGTGAACATAATTGAAGATAGCAACATAATCATAGCAATTAGTTAACTTGGCACGATCAATACTTTTGCAAGAGAGAGAATTTAGAGAGCATGACAACAGTTGAGGACCGGATTTATGTGGAGCCGGTCCCCCCTCCAATAAGCATTTGTATTATGATTTCTCCCATTAAGAGAGACTTGTTACAATACAATCTTTGTGTTCCTTGTAACCTAGGTGATGCAATGAAGATGGAAAGCTTCATGCATCACAAGCATAACATAAACTTGAAGAAAGCTTTAACTATCCCAAGCCTCAGTCCCAAGACCTCAAACACCTTCGAAGGTGGAGAGAGCTAGCAGGGAATGAGGGTAGGAAAGAGGAAGAAGAAACATTTCATGGGAGAAAGAATTAGTTCCTCACTTATCATAACTCTTCTTGCCAGCATACATAATAGCATAGTAATGAAGAAGAAGGAGATGGCAAGCTTAAGCATTGAAGCATGGCTCTTGGTTGGATTTGCACTCCATAGCCAAGAGTGTTGGTGTAGGCTCTCAACCTCTACTTGCTTGGAGAAGGAGAGGGAGCTCTTGCACTTTGCATAGCACACAATGAGAGTGTTTGTGAGTGTGTGTGGGTGAGTATACCTTCTAAGCAACCCCCTAGCTTGCTTGGGTCGACCCCCCCTTGTAGCTCATGCTTGAAGCTCATTGGACCCCTCCAGGCCTAACCAATCACAAGCAGGAAGCATTACAAGCAGCAAGGGTAGCCTTGAGACAAGTGTCCCCCTTTCCCCTTTGAGAGAGAGGACTTGATAAATGCAAAATCAATTAATTAAATTCCTAAATTATCATTGGACCCCTTGGGTGGCCAACCAATAGGCTTCAGGCACACCATGAGGGCAACATAAGGAGGAACTTGACAAGTGTCCCTTCTGCTTTCTTTGTACCATGCATGCCTTGTGTGAGTGTGTGGGTGTTCTCTCTCATCCCCCCTCATGTAGGGCTCGCCCCCTCCTTGTAGGGATTGAATATTTGACTTTTTGACACCTCAAGCCCCTCATGCATAGGCCCAGTTCCCACCACAAGCTTGGCCCTTGAGCACTTTAAGCTTGGGCTGGGTTCTCACCTCAAGTGCAACCCTAGCATCTCAAGAATGACAAGCATCTCAATCATCAAGCATCTCAAGCACCTCAAGCACCTCAGTCATCAAGCATGACAAGCAGGACTAGCACCTCAAGTTGGGTCGGGTTTCCGCCTCAAGCTCAGCCCTAGCTTACCTGAGGTCAAAGGACTTTTAAACACATTATTGGAGGTCTTCAATGAAGCTAACCCTAAGGTCTTATGCTCCATTGGTTAGCCTTGCTCTTTGATAGACCATCTCTCATTTGGGCCCCTTTACCATTGGCCCCGTGTTGAGATAGATCTATAAGCACATGTCTATATCTTAACCCTTGTTCCCGTTTATTCTCCCACATTAAGTGATCAGTTTAATATGAGAAAATCATTTGGGTTGGTTAGATATTAGATATTAGATTTTATGACACCAAACAAGGGGCTATCTCAAGCGCTCCTCCGTGCACGTGGACTGGTGTTGCTCCAAGCCACTCCGTAGTTGCTCCCAAGAGCGAAGCAAGCTCGCAGCAAAACGATCCTCCAATCTCCTGCTCAGACCAACTCTACGCATCTCTATGAAGATCCACCTGATGGATGAACTCCAAGGGCCTCCTGCATGACGCACTCAAGCTCTCAGCCGCTAAAGCAACAACTCTTTCCAAGGCTCCTCCCCTGGAAGCAATCCTCTGACAACAAACTTCCCAAGAAGGGCTCTTCTCTGCTGTGCTGGGTCTATAATCCCCAACCCCCTCTGAGAACATGGTAGAGGCTACTTTGGCTCGGGCTGATTGAGTGTCCCGCCTTGACCAAAGAAAATTCCTTATCAGCCTCTCCAACTCGCTGATACAGGAGCTCGAAAGATCCAGCAAGATGTAATGTACCACATAGTAGCCAACAACACCTGGTTGGCCACTACAACTCTGCCTACCATAGAGAGCCGTACTGAACTCCAGTGTAGCAACTTCCTCCTGATGGACAAGAGGAGAGGAGCAGTCTGCTGCTCAGGAGACAGGTCCAGGCCAACCTGACAGCCCAAGTAGCGAACTGCAATCCCTGGGGGAACCCATCTGAAACCCTCACTTGATGACCACTCAGGTGTCGGAGCACTGCCAACACAGGAAGAAATTGTCTTCCTCCAGCTGATCAGTGCACCTGACGCCCAGAAAAACACATCAAGAGCCTGCTGACACCCGTGCAAATTGGCCTCTTGGCCCTCCAAGTACAAGGCTGAGTCGTCGGCAAACTCAACATCAAGAAGCTCATCTGCCCGAATACGAAGCTCAAGGCCACGCAGGCCAACCTGCTGAGAAGTGAAGAATCTGTTCATCGCCTCAGCATAGAACAGGAAGACGAAGGGGGCAAGAGGGCACCCCTGCCTGACCAAACGAGCGAGTAAGAAACGTTACCCTCGGCCCCTTGCCAAGCGAACCTGGCTATGCGCACGCCTATACAGAGTTGACACACCTCTGATCCAAGCATCTGTGAAACCCATCCTGCGTAAAATGCCCTCCACGCTTATATGTTCAGGAAACCCATGAGGCAACCCTGAACCTACATAGTGATCCATTGAGCTCTGCCTCTCACAATAATACCTCTGCCCACAATGGCCTGCTGCAAAGAATCCGCAATAGACATACTTACCCCTCCCTGGATACTTTCAGGTCCAAATGCAGCTGACCAAAACATCTCATAGAGACCACGCAAAATCTGAACACATCGTCTAATGCGGCTCTCACACAGATTATGCTCCTGTAGCATAAGAATATCAATCTCACCATCCACAAGGCATCGCTGAAGCTCCTCACGCAACCGACCCGTCTGACGCTAAAACTGGGGCCCTCCTAATCCCTGCACATTCCATGAGACGATCCTCATGGAGTCGGTGAGAGAAAACCGATGATGCAACAGCAAACAACCTCACTATCTTTGAGGCCGGTTTGGATGCGGATTACAGCAACCTCTAGACAAGCGCATCTGGAGTGACTGTCCCACCCAGGCCTAGGCCGAGCGTGCAGCACGTAAGGCTACTTCCTCTGTCCAAGAATCCTCATGTACGTATACATAACAAGGAGGGCTCTGAGTGTCAGCAAACAAATGCACACTATGTACCTACAACTTCCTCTGTCCAAGAATCCTCACGTACGTATACATAACAAGGAGGGCTCTTAGTGTCAGCAAACAAATGCACCACTATGTACTTGCAACCTGCTGCATCCGGCGGCATCACGCTAAACTTGGCTAAAGGCCAAAGTGTCTGTACCAGATATGTCACCCCTAGGTCCCCTGTGTGGTGTGAGAACTCAGTGGCTTGAATGTGGAGCGAGTCAAGAACTGTGTGCAAGGTCCAGTCTGTAGGATCCCTGCCGCACAACGGAAAGGAGAAACCTACCGCTGTATCCAAAGCCTCAGTGCCTCGAGCTGCGAGAAAGAGGACGTGGACTCAAAAACAAGCCTCCTTGGGAGAAGAATCGCCTAGGAATTGTGTGAAGCTATAGTCGAAGAAGTCCCATCATCTACGAATGCCAAAGCTAGTCAAACCCCAAGGGACTGCTGCAAAAGGGGAAGTCTAAACCAAAAGAGGCGACCTCACATGGGGCTGTCCCTCCCAGGCCGCGCGGCTCGTAGCGAAAGCACTACCAAGAGAACGCCTCACTGCAGACGTGTGTCGAGTCCCTTGCGTCTGAGGAGGAGTGAGGGAGGGGTCGGGAGATGAGGTTGAGGGTCCCACCGGGGATAGATGAGGAGCAGGAGGTAGAGGTGGAGGTGGAGGAGAGGGAAGAGGCGGGGGAGGCGGGGTAGGTGGCGTCTCAGGGAGGAGGAGGGGGAGGCGGGGGAGGCGACGGAGCTGAAGAGGATGGAGCCTCCTCGGGGGGGTCCTGCTGAAGAGGGTCAAAACAGTTCCCTGTCGGAACCCAATGCTGTTGAGCTGTAGGAGGTCGGCCACCAGGGGAGCAGTGTGGCTAGCCCGTCCCTGTCGGCAGCGGCCAGGCACCTCCTGCCAACCGTCAACTATCTGATCGCTGGCCTCTACCGATAGATTATCCTCTCCTCAGATTATGCCCCATGGTTGTTGGTGGTGAGGGTGGACCTAGTAGCCAAAGTGGAGTCGATGAGCGAGGAGGTAGCCCCTTCATCACCAAGAACAGATAGTCTCAGTGGTGTGCTAGAGGTGCTCTTATTTTTTGGCATGCACGGTGGGGCCTCTGTGAAGTTTCACTTTGAGGTTTTGAATCAGGTGTTTGTTGGAGCGCTCATGTATGATCGATACCTGAGCACAGTCTAAGGACCCTCCTGTAAGTCCGCTCAAGAATCCTCTCAGAAGCCCTCTTAAACTTTACTACCACCACCATCACCCGCTGACACCCAACCGAAGTTCATCCTCACCTCTCAGGTCTTCTCTCCTCAGCTTAGTACCCTTCTCCTCCAAAAATCAATCTCTGCCACCTCAGCCAACTGAGAAAAACCCCGGTCCTCCAACTTCTCTCCGACCTGTATCTTGAAGCCTCACTCAATCACAAGGTGCCTTGCAAGACAATAACAGCACTAGGTACACACAACGAGTAGACAAAAACAAAATAACCATAACGCATCCGAGAACTCAAGCTAAACAAGATAATCATTGAGAACTTGAGATACAAACACACTTGTTGAACTTGGATTGCCCCAAAGCCGACTTCAAGACCATAATCACGACTAACGATTGGTAGCACACCTAGCTCCAGACCAAGACTTAATCACAAGGTACAATGGGGGCGCAAAGGTTCAGTGGAGTGAGGTGCCGACTCTAGATTGAGACTAGGACAAGAAAGTAAGCACAAGATTTTTTGGCGATAAGAACTCATTCAAAATTATGGTGTCAATGGTCAAAGAGTGGTTGTGTTGTTTCATTCTCGAAGTTCTCAAGATGTCATCCGTGAGGCTTTGGTTAAGCATGCACGTCTTCCGACTATTCCCATTCCCACCTTCCCAATGCAAGGGATTTTTTAAGCCATGCCCCTCTCTCTCTCTCTCTCTCTCTCTCTCTCTCTCTCTCTCTCTCTCTCTCTCTAAGGTCTCTTGGGATAGTTTCCTTCGCCGTTAAAACTCTCTTCTTCTTCTTCTTCTTCTTCTTCTTCTTCTCTCTCAAAGGAGGGAGAAAATCAACCCTCAATGATTAAGGAGCAGGTGAAAACTCTACGGGAAGAGGAAGAGCAGAAGGCATGAACAACCTCTTCATGGGCAGAGCACTTTTCAAAACACAAGAGAAGGTTGATAAAGCTGAAAAGTGGATCGAGGACGCAAAGAAAGGAAAAGATAAGATGCCTGAAGCCACATCGATATCCACTATCATCAATATGACAATTGAGGAGGAGCAAAAGAGAATGACTATAGCCCTTCATGTGCGTGTTGCAGGTCTCAAGGACACTGGAAGCGTTACGCGTAGAAGAAGAGGTGCAAGAGCTCTTGAAGCACATGGGTATTTCTAAGCCCACACACAGGTGCTTGGAGAGTTGGCAAGAAGGGAAGTGATGAGAAAGGAAGGCCCAAGGAAAGAGCACTCATTATACGTTTCCCTATGTTGGAAGCTAGGAAGGAATTCCTGAAGAAGAGCAACACTCAAGCAAACTAGGATATTTTTGGGTGATGACCTCACTCTAACACACGTAGCATACATGCAAGAGCTGATACCAGAGATCAAGGCGGCGAGGGAGAAAGGGAAAATTGCTTTCTACAGGGGAGGGAGAGTAGTGGTGTTGGAAAAACGCACCGCATGACAATGCGAGACCTATGGGACCAACCTTAAAATGGCAGCATGGAATTGTAATAGATCAATGAAGCTAGATGTAGGCACATTTGAGGATAGATTTAAGGGAAGAGACATTATTTTTTACTCGGAAGCGCATAAGACTCTTGGCGGCACATTACCTAGAGTGACGGGATACCATTGGGAGACTACTTGTAGGTAGGATATGAGATCAACACATAGAGGACGGGGGTGAGGAGGTGTGGCAGTCCTATTCAGAGAGGAGCATCAACCCCTCATTCGTATTGTTCGAAGAGATGAGCAGGTCAGATATATGTGGGTCAGAGTGAGCGGAGACAGGGAGGCCACTCTACATTGCAATATGCTATTTTCCCCCCATCACATCTCATTATGCATCACCCGGGGGCAATCATCCTACATGATATTGGATGAGGACATATGGGAGTTCTCGTTCTCCTGGGAGACTTTAATGCTAGGACAGACCAATCTCAGACAGCTTTCTACGATACCTAAGAAGAAATGTTGAGAGAATTGGATAAGAGTGAGATGGGATTGGCCAGGTGTTCCCAAGATGAAGAGCACACTGAATATGGAAGATATCTGACAGATTTGGAGGCTGCACATGGACTGGCCATCTTGAATGGCCTCCAAAGATTTCTAGCGTCGAGTGGGTTCACTTGTTTTCCTCATAGAAATGGGGCTAGCACAGTGGATTTTCAGCCTAGTTCCATACCATCTATTCAAGACTTTCGCGTATTGGGGTACCACCGTTTCATTCAGGTTCAGCACAGCTCAACTGGCACAGACATCTACGCATACCCGATACACTTTCCTCTAGGGGAGCTCACATATATTTTGACAGAGACACTACAAGATGCAGCAGCAGAGGCATACCCACACATTGAGCCTAGGCAGCAACGACGTTCTGGGAGCATACCCCAAAATAGCTAGTATGATGAGGAGTGTAGAGAGACCAGAGCCCGACTTCAGAGGGAGGTACTTCTAGAAGTCATTACTCACAGGCAATCACGGATTGCTTCTCGGTGTTTGGTACGCAGAAAGAAGAGGGCGTTTCTAGCTCGACTAGAGCAGGATTTATATCAATTGTTTTCGAGCCAGGATTCAAGCGAGGCATGGCGACTCTTCCATGAACACTCCCATGAACACTCTCCCCCACCAGTCATCGGAGGTATGGGGTCAGTATGCATCATCCCTCTACACAGTCTCGGGGCAGCCACCTCTTCCAGATCCGCCAGAGCCATGCCCACACACATGTGCTTTCTTTACCGCGGAGATGGTAAAGAAAGCCTTTGACATGATGAAGACCAAGAGAGCATATGATCACGATGGCCTAGTAGCATAGCATTTTATACATGCTAGAGATCTACTTGCAAAGCTTCTAGCAGTGATGTTCAACCGTGCCATCTGAGAGGGCCTACCTGATACTTGGAGTTTGTCCACTAGTCAGGGGATCCTACGGAGCCTCGGAACTACCGCAATATCATGATTGAACACACATTGGCACGGTTGTACGAATCCATCCTTGAGCAGCAATTAAGTAGATGGGCAGAGAGAGAGGGTGTACGGGCAGCACGACAGGCGGGTTTCAGGAGAGGTTTTTCTATTCTTGATCATAGACATATTCAGACACTCAGAGCCATTATTGAGGAGGGGAGATCATGTGGGAGACGGCTCTATTGTTGCATTGTGGATTTCCGCAAAGCCTTCGATACAGTGCCCCGAGCTAGATTGATGCCCAGACTGCACAAGATGGGGGTACCCAAAGAGTTGATTTAGGGGATCATGGCTCTATACAAGTCAATAGTGGGGCATGTATGCACTCCGGAGGGGATTTCTGATTTGGTTCACTCCACTATTGGGGTGAAGCAGGGCTGCCCGCTATCTCCTACACTATTTGGCATGTATGTGGATGTGTTGATTTCTAACTCCACAGAGGGGATACAGTGTCATTTAGATGCTTTGCACACATTTGCCCACGATAGTGGACTCTCTCTCTTAGCCTGGGGCAAACCAAACCCACACCACAATGGGTCAAGAGGTCAGCACCAACTTTTACATATGGCCACAAGATGGTGGAGTATACAGATGCATACACCTATCTTGGGGTAGTCTTCAGTCGACCGGTGTTTTCATTGAGGAGAGCAACAGAAACTAGATTGACGAGAGCTTATGCAGCCTTGGGAAGATTGGAGAAGATGTATTCGCAGGTTCAATTTCAAGAACCTCAAACAAAGTTGTGGCTTTTCGACACTCTAATGGCTTCAGCTATGCTTTATGGGGTTCAGATTTGGGGACCCTCGTTGGACCACCATGGCAGATCTGATAGCACTGATCGATGGAGATGTATGGAGAGACCTCTTGTCACAAGACGGGCACCACGTGCCCATAGAAAAGAACAGGCTGAACAAACTTTTAGCACTTCAATAACAACTGAACTGAAAGAGAGAGACGACACGCAACACGGAGTGGCGGAATTCCACCCCAGAGAGTATTGGCCCCAAACCTTGGCGCCCCTTTCGGTATTTCTTTATATTGCATCAACACGGTACAAGCCGGTACTCCAGACTGTGCACCTTCTCCAGAAAGCATGCCAGAGAATGAGCCCTAGCATCATATTTAAAGGCCCTTGGCCTGAAAAGCAGTTATAGTAAAAGGCTTTTAAAACTCAAAAGCTTCCGGTCCAAAAAGCAATGCCAAAAGCTACCAACGTAATTTACGGAAATCCGTACAGCTGCCACGTCATCAGCCAGCGCAAAACGCAGAAATCCGTAGATCCTGCCACATTATCATCCCAACGCAATTTTCGAAAATCTGCCACGTCATCAGTTTTTGGCATGTGTCCGGATCCTGCTTTATTTTCTTCCTTTATGTCACTTGAGCCACATCGGACAGCGTCCCCATAAGTTGGTAGGAGATCTTCTTTTGTTACTTGTTCTTCTTTGGGTTTAGGCCCCTTGGCCAGCATCTGAAAGTTGGCTCCATTCTTTAGGGTTTTGACACGTCAGCAGTTTGTTACATCTCCCCTTCTTAAAAGAGAGTAATCGTCCGCGATTACATCATATCTGCAAAACAACTCAAGTTAGCTCAAAAATTTCCGAGGGTCATTCCGAGGGACAATCAATTTGCTCTTCTTATTAAGGAGTTAGCTTCTCCTTTCTGCTCTTTTGGTCAAGGAGTTAGCTTCTCCTTTCGGTTGTTTTGATCAAGGAGTTAGCTTCTCCTTTCTACTCTTTTGATCAAGGAGTTAGCTTCTCCTTTCGTACAGATCGGAACTCTTGATATTCCGGCGTAGTAAAATTAGCCATCACACCCAGACCATACTGATCTTCCACGGGTGTCTTGATGCACTAAAAAAATTACATACCCAGGCAATCTTATCCAATTAGGAATATTCAGTAATTGGCACATCACAATGCAACACAAATGCTCACATATGCATGTTACAAGACATAGAAACATAAAGCCGCCGATGAACACTCCCCTCGCAAATAACCATCAAGGTCCGGGCCATGAGTTGTTCAACGACTCCCTCATCACTCCTCCCGCAAATAACCTAAAGAGGTCCCGGCCATGAGATATAGAGGCCTTTTACAACCAAACGCCCCCCAAACCGCAGCCTACGTCGTTTGGAGGTGTTGAGAGTAACCACTACTCAGACTTCTTAATACTCCCCCCGCATAACCATCCAGGTCCGGGCCATGAGTAACAACAACAATACTCCCCCCGTAAATAACCACAAGGATCCGGGCCATGAGTAAAAACAACACTCTTTAATCATTCAATACTCCCCCCGCAAATAACCACAAGGGTCCGGGCCATGAGTATGAACAAGCATTCTCAAACATCATTTCTCACTTCTCCACCCGGGAGTAAAATCACCAATCATTGAAATCAGTATTAAAACCACAATCAAACATTTCAAATCGGCACCAAAACAAGTTTAAAACAGATAGAATCCATTTCAAACAAATTCCAAACAGGATCACCAAACAAGTTCTCAAACAGATTTCAAACTTAAAAAGCAATCTCGACATCAGTTCGTGTAGGCTCTTAACCTCTACTTGCTTGGAGAAGGAGAGGGAGCTCTTACACTTTGCACATTTCATAATGAGTGTGTGTGTGTGTGTGTGGGGGGGGGGGGGGGGGAGGGGAGAGTATACCCCTCAAGCAACCCCCTAGCTTGCTTTGGTCAACCCCCCTCCTGTAGCTCATACTTGAAGCTCATTGGACCCCTCTAGGCCTAGCCAATCATAAGCAGAGTCATACCAAGCAACAAGGGTAGCCTTGGGACAAGTGTCCCCCTTCCCCCTTTGAGAGAGAGGACTTGATAAATGCAAAGACAATTAATTAAATCTCCTAAATTATCATTGGACCCCTTAGGTGGCCAACCAATAGGCTTCAAGCACACCATGAGGGCAACATGAGGAGGCACTTGACAAGTGTCCCCTTTGCTTTCTTTGTACCAAGCATGACTTGTGTGAGTGTGTGGGTGTTCTCTCTCATCCCCCCTCTTGTAGGGCTCGTCCCCTCCTTGTAGTGATTGGATTTGACTTTTTGACACCTCAAGCCCCTCATGCATAGGCCCAGTTCCCAACACAAGCTTGGCCCTTAAGCACTTTAAGCTTGGGTTGGGTTCTCACCTCAAGTGCAGCCCTAGCATCTCAAGCATGACAACAAGCACCTCAAGCATCTCAATCATCAAGCACCTCAAGCATCTCAAGCACCTCAGTCATCAAGCACCTCAAGCATCTCAAGCACCTTAAGCTTAGGCCGGGTTCCGCCTTCAAGCACCTCAAGCTTGGGTCGGATTCCCACCTCGAGCTCAGCCCTAGCTTACCTAAGGTCAAAGGACTTTTACACTAACTATTGGAGGTCTTCAATGAAGTTAACCCTAAGGTCTTCTAAGCTCCATTGGTAGTGACGGGAGCAAAGCGAACCCCGAACCCCCAACGGCCTCTAAAACACCGAGGACCGAATGGAGCGCCTCGAGCCTGTCATGGTAAAGCAAACAGGAGCACCACCTAGCTTCAGCGGCTAGGACGCAAACAACACACCACCATAACAAAGTTTTCATCCAAGAGAAATGGATGCTTGGGAGTAATGATGAAGAGGAAAGGGAATGAGATCAAGTGAGAGAGAGAGAGAGAGAGAGAGAGAGAGAGTGAGGGAGGGGGTATAGCGGCTTAGTACTTAGGCACCACAAAAGGATGGCGAATCCGCACACCCTTCACACATACACAAGCTCACTCCAAACACAAGATTAGGTGGCGATTCCGCACACCTCACATGGACAAAACATTGCAAGAAAACATACTCACAAAACCTCAAGCTTTATTTAGAGAATAAGGCGATGAAATGGGGAGCATAGGGTAGGGGAATGAGAAGGGAGAGAGTGGTAGAGCACATGGCGGATAGGTGGGAGTTGATGGCGAAGAGTCGCACGAGGGTTATGGCCATCATCCTTCATTTAGTTGCCCTTCATCTTCCATAGCCAAGGGTGTAGAGGTCATACTCAAGACAAGCATGGTGATTGCGGTGATGGTGATAGTGTGGATGTGTGTGTGTGCACTAGGCACACACAGTGCATAGTGTGTTCTTTGGTGATGTTGTGTGTGTATTTAGTGTGATGGTGACCCCTCTTTATATAGGGGAGGAGGGGGGAGGAATTCTAGAATTTAGAAATGAAGAAATCATTATCTACATAGGCCATGTGACTGTGGGTCCCACTTGTCTGGCTGTGTGTATATGTGCCAGAACAGCAGTCTCATGAGAGAGAGACTAAGAGAGAGAGATGGGTTGATGAAAAAAAGTGAGCGGTGACATGGAGAATAAAGTAATTACAAGAGGGGAGAGAGGGGAGAGTGTTCAGAGGTGAATCTGTGTGCAGATGTGTGTGAACACAAGAAAAATCAAGTAACCACTGGGTGGGGATGGGTCTGTGGACACCTTTTTCAGCGAAACTGAGTGTGTGTGAGTGTGGGGAAGGTTATTTAGCTACAAGACAAGAGATATGGCGCCCTTTAGAGAGAGAGGGGGGTATTTGGGTCATGGGATATGATAGGAGAGAGAAAGAGGGGGTGGGGTATACTATTTTGGAAGATAGGATAAGTTGCATGTGAGTTAGGGTGCATTATTGGTGAGTTATAATGCATTATTGGTGAGAGGTGGGGTAGCTTGAGGGGAGAGAGAAAGGAGAAAGGACAAGGGAAAGAGAGAGGGGGTTGACCTTTTGAGTGGAGGAGAGGAAAAGGGACACACAGCGGGGCAACAGTGAAGAAAAAGGAGGCAAGGTGGGGATGGGCTACCCCGTAGGCATGAGGTGGCCTATTTTACCTTTTTTATATATTTACATAATCATTCTTTATTTTTTTCTTACTTTTTCCAATGCCTTTTATCACTCCCTCCCTAAGAGGGGTTTTCATGGGGTGGAGACGAGAGAAGAGGGGTATGGGAGCTTGGCTTGTGAAAAGCCCCCATCATTAGCCCTCCCCTTTTGGCTAGAGGCATTCATGTCTCTAGCTCATCTGTTTGATCATTATCGTCGGAGGTGGCGACTGATGGTGTGTCCTCATCTGGAATGTCAATTGGTGGAGCCTGGTCAAATCGAAGAAAATAAGGTTGAAGTCGCCAACCATTTACCCTGGTTTTATGAAGTTTTCCATCAGCCTCCATAAGCTGGTAGCTTCCATTGGCATACTTTTTCCTGACGATGAAAGGACCTTCCCATCGGAGTAGGAGTTTCTTATCCTTGCGCGTGTCGAAGCGATTGTCGTAGCGGAGCACCAACATTCCTTTCTTCAATTCTTTTTTCCGGAGATGCTCGTTAAAGCTAAGCCGTCTATGCTCTGCTTGTGCTGCATAATAATTTATTGCTTCTTCTCTGTCCAGCTGCAGTCTTTCCAAGTTGATGATGTGATCTCTCAAATGCATGTTGGGCTGTTGAAGCTGGCTTGCCATTACTCTGAGACTTTGTAGTTGCACTTCAATGGGCAAGATTGCTTCCTTACCAAATATTAGATGATACGGTGTGAATCCCAAGGATGTACGAAATGAAGTTCTGTAGGCCCATAAAGCTGGTAGTAGATACTTATCCCAGTCTCCAGGATGATTGTTTACCTGCTTGGTAATAATTTTAGAAACCATTCCATTTACCTTTTCAACTAAGCCATTACATTGAGGATAATATGGTTAAGAGTGCCTCCTTGTAATGCCCAGTTTCTGCATTAATTCTCCTACCAAGTCTGCTCTGAAACCTGGCCCTCTATCAGAGATGATCTCTAAAGGTGTGACAAACCTACAGCATATGTGCTCGTAGATAAATTTAGCTACCTCTATCGCTGTGATTCTAGTGGTGGCTGTAGCCTCTGCCCATCTAGTCATGTAGTCGACCCCCATGATAATGTAGAATTTTCTTGAGTTGGCCCTAGGTAATGGCCCAATGGCATCGATACCCCATTTTTCAAATGGGCCATATGAGAGAATAGGTGTCTGTGGTTCAAGCATAAGTGACCTAGTGCCGGCCTTTTGACACAACTTACACGTTTTGCACCAGTGGTGTACATCACGGTTGAGGCTAGGCCATATGAAGCCTGCCTGCAAGATTTTCCTACTTGTTATGTCTAGGACAAAGTGACCACCACAAACCCCGTCGTGACAACTAGCAATTACTCCCGTGATTTCCTGAGAGAGGGGCCTTCCTGAGTATTTGGTCCTTACCCTTACAGTACAAACCGTCATTGATGAGTCGATACCTTGTGGCCTTCCGCGTCAGCCATTGCTTCTGTCCCTTTGTTAAATCTGATGGGCATTCCCCTGTTTCCAAAAAATGCATGATGTCACGCAAGGCATCACTTCCTTGAAATAGAGGGAGCTTTAGTTTTATTGCTCCAACCACCACTTCCTGTAGTCTTTCACTTGCTAGGGCATCTGCTTCTTGGTTTTGAGCCCTTGGGATATGGTGTATTTGAACTTCTTCAAACTTACCCAACAAGGTTTTTACACCACTTAAGTGAGTCCTTAAACTAGGATTCTTGCATGTCCATGCTTCATTTACTTGCCTTACCAGAAGTAGAGCATCCCCAAATACATTAAGACGTTGTACACCTTGCGAGACACACCATTGTAGACCCTTGGTTAGTGCTGCATACTCAGCTTCATTGTTAGAATGTGAATCTAACAATTGGCCCAACGAAAATACCTTTGTCCCTTTGTCATCAAAGACCACTATGCCTGCAGCTGCTTTGTCGGACGCTCGCTTGTAGGCTCCATCAAAGTAGAGAGAGTATGCTCCTTCTACCATCGGTGGTACTGGAGGTAATCGGACTTCTCCTTCCTTAGATTGCTTCTCCTTCCCTTCAAAGACTTGGTAGGTCATGAGTCCCCCCAAACTTGCCATTGTCGTGCTTTCTACCTGTACCGTGTAGTCAAACTCTTGCAGACGAACTAGCCATTTAGTAATTCTAGCAGACACATCCATGTGTTGTACAACATAGGGAAATATTTCATCCGTGGTTAGAATCACAAATTGCTTAGGCAGCAAATATGACCTAAACTTTGTAGTTGCAAATCTAAGAGCTAGGACTAAGTGTTCCACATGGGTGAAACCTTTCTCTCCTAATTCATCATTCGACTAGAGAAGTAGATTGGCCTCATGAAAGATGTCGTCGTATCCTTTTGGAGTAGCACAGCCCCCAATGAGTCATCACCAACACTTGAGGTGACATAGAATTTTTCATCCCACTTAGGTGGTGAGATAGTTGGCAGAGTGGCTAAGACCTCCTTTACCTTGTTGTAGTGATGTTCGCTTTCCTCGTCCCAAGTGAAAGTTGATCTTTGAGTGAGTTGTTGCAGTGGTAGAACAAGTTGTGATAGTAGATGTATGAATCTACTTAAGTACCTCACCTTCTATAGAAAAGAGACCAGTTGACGTGCGGTCGTTGGTGAAGGTAGGGCTATAAGTGCGGACACCTTACTTGGGTCGGCGTTGATACCTCTTGCTGAAATTTCATGGCCTAGTAGAATGACTTTACTCTCCCCTATGTGACATTTATCCACATTAAGTTGCCCACCTATGCTCTGCAACCTGGCCAAACCTTCAGTTACCTTTTCTAAATGTGAAATACGGGAGCTATATATACAAAAATCATCAATGAACACTCTTATGGATGTTCCAAAGAACGGTTGAAAAACATATGTGACATATCTTTGGAATGTGGCAGGTGCATTTGTGAGACCAAATGGCATAACCCTGTATGCAAAACAACCCCATGGCGTGATAAAAGTGGTTTTTAGTTGATCTTCCAAGGCTATGCGTATTTGAAAGTATCCTGAATAACCATCACAGACGGTATAGCATTCAAAACCTGCTACTTCATTCAGAATTTCATCCAAGAAAGGGAGAGGAAAGTGGTCTCTCTTTGTAGCTTCATTTAGTGGTTTGTAGTCAACACAGACCCTCCACTTACCATTCTTTTTAGGCGTCACCACTACGGGTGACACCCATTCTGAGTTTTCTACAGGATAGATGAATCCCGCCTCCAGTAGTTTCCTTACCTCGGCCAAGAGTGCCTTTTCTTGTATGACCCCCAGTCGTCGTAGCTTTTGCACAACTGGTTTTACCCCTTCCTTCAGCTTAATATGATGTTCCACCACTGTAATGCCTGTGATTCTTTCATAGTTGTCAATGAACAGGTTAGGAAATCCCATCAACATTTGCAAAAAACTATCTTTCTCCTCGAGTGTTAATTCCGTAGACAACATACCCTTCAACCTACTTCCTCCTAGGCCAGGTGATTTTCTCTCCTCTTCATTGAGTTTCCCTTTTGGTGATGGATCACCAGTTGTGCTTACCCTTTTGTGGATCCTTCATAATGATACCCATCACATCAATGGAACTGTCACTTTCGTCGGTGGATGTGGTCTCCTCCTCAGAACTGGAAGATTCGCTAGTGGTTTCATCTGCCGATGTTTCCAGATTCATTTGCTTCTGCTTGCCAATCCTCATGTCGTAGTAGATTGTCTCCCCTTTCTTACCGGTCATGCGTAGAAGGCCAGTACCCCAGTCTTGTTTTGCCTTCATGGCCATCAACCATGGCCTTCCCAAAATTAGTGGATAACCCTCCCCCTTAGTAGGCATTACAAAAACATCTACCTCTACCTCAGTGTTGAAAGCTTTTATTTTCACGGCACGTACCACACCCACACACTTTACTTTTGCGTTCTTTGCCATCTTTGCCTTGCATGGAGAAGGCCTGTCAACCTCGAGCCCTAATCGAAGCATCATAGCTTCGCTCATTACACAGATTTATGCACCTCCATCAATGTAGGTGTTTCCAACCCTCTTTCCTTTTATGTTTACGTCAACAAATTGAAGGATGTCATCCATGTTGCATCCCGAAATTGCTCCGGCTACCTTTGTTTTGGAACGTCTTGTACTTAACATTTTAGACCATTGTCGCCTTACTTTTGGTGCAAGATGTAGCAGCTGTGGCCATGTAATCTTCGGTCCTTGCTCTGCCACATCCAATGTTAGATCATAGGACTTAGAACTTTCCCCTAGCTGGAAGTCGGTGATGCCCAATTTCCGTCGTGGCCTGGATGGCCTCTTGATAGTTTCTCCTCTCATGCTTCTCTTATCATCTGATTGTGTAGCCTTCTCCCTCCTAGCTCTTTTCACAGTCATGGCCTCAAGTGGTTCTAAAAAGGTTACCTTCTCCTTACCCTTGTCCCTCTCCTTTGCTCTGGGTGGATCCATTACTACGGCTTTTCCTTTCTCTTCTAGCCTTATGATGTTTACAGGGCGATCAGGTGGTGGGGCTGGTGGAAGAGGTGGAATGGATGCTTGTAGTGGTGTCTGGGGTGGATGTAGAATTTGTGTTGGTGGGGGTGGTGCTCGGGGTGGGGGTGTTCTTTCTCTAGGGGGTGACAATTGGTTCCTCCTACCTCCTCTATTATAGTTTTGTCGTGGTTTGGGACAGTAGTACATACCGTGACCGTCTTCTCTGCAGTTGTAGCAATGATACTCTCCTGTTTGTCGTCGTGCTCTCCAGGGTCTTGATCTCTTTCTTGACTCCTCCCTTGTTGTATTAAGTGGACAGACAAATTCTTCTGCAGTTGGTCATAATATGGTGCCAACATATCTTGTTGGTCATCTCTTACCCCAAGAGCCGGTGGTGGTGGTGGAATGGTGGTTTGTCGTAGTTGTTGGTCGACGGGCTTCCCCCCTTGCCAGTGACTCAACCCACCGTTCCCACAAATCCACAAATTTGGACTCACAGGTGGCATATTCTAAAAGACCCTCCTGCTTCAAGTCTCTCAACTTGTCCCACAACTTTTTTGAAGTGGTACCTCCCCCAAAGCGCCTCTTAAAAGCGGTTTTTAAGGGTTCCCAGTTATCCTTGGTTGCTTGTGGAAGTACATTGTACCATGATCTAGCTTCTAGCTTCATGAGATGCTTAAAGATTCTAACCCGGGATTCATCCGTATCTTTGTTGCTCACTACACATGCTACTTCAAAGTCATCTAGGAAGTCTGTTACCAAATCCTCCCCCTTCTTTCCTTTAAATGTTGGAAATGCTACACTTGCCATGATTACTGAGAGAGAGCTAGAAAGACACACTGCTTAACTTGCAAAAAAAAAATTCTTCTTTACAAGGAGGCGTGTATACCCTCTTATACTAGGACATAGATTAAAACTTCAAACGGTACATTGCCTTGTACCAAAGGTAAGACAAATGGTTGATCTGATGCCAGAACCTCAAAAAATCGCTCCCCACCCAGCATGGTGTCAATGACGTGCTGGTAGTGAGCCTTCAAATCCAGTATTACCTTGATTGAGCGTACACTTGTTGGTATGTGTGATCTGTCTTGAGGTAGGTTGTACTGATTCATGTGAAGCTTAGAGATGCTTAGTCACTGTCCAAGCTTGTGGGAGAGGGTGGTGTTCTTTCCTGAAACAAACTCAGTAGATCCCTAGTTTCTCTAGTGAGAGTGTGAGCCAATGATTCCGTTATCTGTGTTGCAGCATCAGGTGCGACTTGAAAACTGACTGTGATAATTACCTCGGTGACTTGAGTTACCCGATTCTCAAAGTAGAATAGTGTTGATTCTCTATTGTGTAGAGCTCCTTCCATTTTGTTGTTGTGGGTTGGTTGTAGGTTGCGGACATGGTTTCGACCTTCTCCTTCTTCTTCTTGGCACTTGGCCTATGTATATCCACTGGGTTTGGCGTGTT
The DNA here is from genome assembly GCF_014529385.1 of Adiantum capillus-veneris. Taxonomy (NCBI): domain Eukaryota; kingdom Viridiplantae; phylum Streptophyta; class Polypodiopsida; order Polypodiales; family Pteridaceae; genus Adiantum; species Adiantum capillus-veneris. The sequence continues at coordinate 45,464,267 of NC_140946.1, read as the reverse complement.
GGTTGACTCTCCCACTGCAAATCGATTACCGTTACGCCTGGCACTCGAGCTTCGATGGAGATGCGGAGTTCGTCTAGTTGTGCTTGGAGCTCTTCTTCTTCTGTCGTCCAATTAGCAAATCCTGCTAGCCATTCATCAATTCACAATAGTTTAGGGGTTTCAGTCTTGTAAACTGAAGGGTTTCATGAAAAGATCCTCAGTGGGGGCACCAAATGACGGGAGCAAAGCGAACCCCGAACCCCCGACGGCCTCTAAAACACCGGGGACCGAATGGAGCGCCTCGAGTCTGTCATGGTAAAGCAAACAGGGGCACCACCTAGCTTCAGCGGCTAGGACGCAAACAACACACCACCATAACAAAGTTTTCATCCAAGAGAGATGGATGCTTGGGAGTAATGATCAAGAGAAAAGGGAATGAGATCAAGTGAGAGAGATGAGAGGAGTGAGGGAGGGCTGTCATGGTAAAGCAAACAGGGGCACCACCTAGCTTCAGCGGCTAGGACGCAAACAACACACCACCATAACAAAGTTTTCATCCAAGAGAGATGGATGCTTGGGAGTAATGATCAAGAGAAAAGGGAATGAGATCAAGTGAGAGAGAGAGAGAGTGAGGGAGGGGGTATAGCCGCTTAGTAATTAGGCACCACAAAAGGATGGCGAATCCGCACACCCTTCACACATACACAAGCTCACTCCAAACACAAGATTAGGTGGCGATTCCGCACACCTCACATGGACAAAACATTGCAAGAAAACATACTCACAAAACCTCAAGCTTTATTTAGAGAATAAGGCGATGAAATGGGGAGCATAGGGTAGGAGAATGAGAAGGGAGAGAGTGGTAGAGCACATGGCGGATAGGTGGGAGTTGATGGCGAAGACTCGCACGAGGGTTATGGCCATCATCCTTCATTTAGTTGCCCTTCATCTTCCATAGCCAAGGGTGTAGAGGTCATGCTCAAGACAAGCATGGTGATTGCGGTGATGGTGATGGTATCGGTGTATGTGTGTGCACTAGGCACACACAGTGCATAGTGTGTTCTTTGGTGATGTTGTGTGTGTATTTAGTGTGATGGTGACCCCTCTTTATATAGGGGAGGAGGGGGGAGGAATTCTAGAATTTAGAAATGAAGAAATCATTATCTACATAGGCCATGTGACTGTGGGTCCCACTTGTCTGGCTGTGTGTATATGTGCCAGAACAGCAGTCTCATGAGAGAGAGACTAAGAGAGAGAGATGGGTTGATGAAAAAAAGTGAGAGGTGACATGGAGAATAAAGCAATTACAAGAGGGGAGAGAGGGGAATGTGTTCAGAGGTGAATCTGTGTGCAGATGTGTGTGAATACAAGAAAAATCAGGTAACCACTGGGTGGGGATGGGTCTGTGGGCACCTTTTTCAGTGAAACTGAGTGTGTGTGAGTGTCGGGAAGGTTATTTAGCTACAAGACAAGAGATATGGCGCCCTTTAGAGAGAGAGGGGGGGTATTTGGGTCATGGGATATGATAGGAGAGAGAAAGAGGGGATGGGGTATACTATTTTGGAAGATAGGATAAGTTGCATGTGAGTTAGGGTGCATTATTGGTGAGTTATAATGCATTATTGGTGAGAGGTGGGGTAGCTTGAGGGGAGAGAGAAAGGAGAAAGGACAAGGGGAAGAGAGAGGAGGTTGACCTTTTGAGTGGAGGAGAGGAAAAGGGACACACGGCGGGGCAACAGTGAAGAAAAAGGAGGCAAGGTGGGGATGGGCTACCCCGTAGGCATGAGGTGGCCTATTTTACCTTTCTTATATATTTACATAATCATACTTTATTTTTTTCTTACTTTTTCCAATGCCTTTTATCACTCCCTCCCTAAGAGGGGGTTTTCATGGGGTGGGGATGAGAGAAGAGGGTATGGGAGCTTGGCTTGTGAAAAGCCCCCATCGATAGCCTTGCTCTTTGATAGACCATCTCTCATTTGGGCCCCTTTACTATTGGCCCCGTGTTGAGATAGATCTATAAGAACATCTCTATATCTTAACCCTTGTTCCCGTTTATTCTCCCACTGTCCAAGATAGAGATTATCCGTGATTGGCCCGATTTGAAGAATGTCCATGAAGTTAGAAGCTTCTTGGGACTGTGTTTATACTACAGGCGGTTCATTCGAAAGTTTGCAGAGGTTGCTTCCCCTTTGCATATCTTGACACAGAAAGAAGTCCTTTTCTCGTGGGGACCCACAGAGGTGACTGCCTTTCAGACTTTGAAAGAGAAATTGACTACGGGACCAGTTTTTACTTTGCAGGACTTGCAGAAGTCTTTTGAAGTATATTGTGATGCTTGTGGTCGTAATCTGGGTGCGGTCTTAATGCAAGACGGCCATGACATTGCTTACGAGAGCCGATTGTTCTCAAGGCCGGAAATGACAGCATAGATTTATGAGAAAGAGCTTTTGGCGGTTATCCATGCTCTTACTCAGTGGCGGCACTACCTACTCATAGCGGCTTTTACTGTCTTTACAGACCATCAAAGTTTACGCTACTTCTTGCCACGGAAGCAGCTATCGGAAACAGCAGATGCGGTGGGCAAAACTTCTTGTCACAGTTTACTTCCGGATTGTCCATGTGCAGGGACAGAAGAAATTGGTGGCAAATACTTTGTCCCGAAAGCCGTTGGTTCTGGCTATTTCTGCGATACATCATAGGAACTTTGAGGATATGGTCGGTCAATACGCCACGGAAGAGATTTTGCAAATGTTTTCAGTTGAATACAGAAAGGGGAGATAGTAGCGGATTATTCCATTCGGGATGGCTACTTGATGAAGAAAACCATGTTGTGCGTTACACAGCCGTTGAGGGAAAAGGTTCTAACCGAATGTCATTGTCCGCCTTTTACAAGTCACCGCGGCATTGCTACCACCTTGAAAGGGGTAGAGAGATACGTCTTTGGCCGAGACTTCAAGAAGGATGTGGACGAGTTTGTGCGCCGTTGCTTGGTATGCCAAAAGGTCAAGTTTGGCAGGCATAAAGCACAGGGATTGTTACAGCCTTTTTACCCGTACCCACCCGCCCCTTGTGTAAGGTGCAACGGAATGAATGTTTGAACTTTGCTCAAGATGAGTGCTCCGAACTGTGCTCAAGGTTCCTTTTACTTATGGAAGGGAGAGCCTTCCGTTCTTAATGAGAGAGTGAAATGGACACAAACAAAGTGAATGGACACTGTGAATGGAAGTGCATGAGACTGAGAGATAGAGAAGAGAATACGACACCAAAGACGTTATAAAACTCTCCTCCGAAGGCCCCACTCTCTATGGCGAGAGCGGTCTACTTATGATTGCACAAATCTCTACAATGCTTGGACTTGCCGACGATGTCGACAACGATGAGGACGACGACGAAATGCTAAGATAAATCTCAAATCTTGTATCTGCTGAATTCTAACTCTATTCATGACGACGATGCGACGACGACACGCTGAAAACGCAGATGCTGAAAATCTTGTTTTCCGGCTGAAACTGTAAACCTTGCGAAACGACCGTGCGCTATGACCATGCTGCTGAAGGTGAGATTTGTGTGACGTTTGCGATTTAGTGATACCTTGATCTGCGGTGTCTAAGGGCTGAAAACTGAAAACGCTGGTGGTTCTTGAGGTTCCGTCGCGGAGAATCTGCAAAACACTGGGGCTGATCTACAAATCAAAAACGCTAGGGCTGAAACTGGCTCTGCTGTCGCCGGATGGCCTGCAACTGCAAAACGCTAGGTCTCTTGTTGAGTCTTCTGTCGCCAGGGATCTGTAGAGCAAAAACACTGGCTGATCTGGGCTAGGTGGTTGCTGTGGAGCAAAAACGCTAGGGCTTGGGGTTCTGCTGAGAAGTTGCCTATTGAGCGAGTGCTCCTGCTCTCTCTTCTGCCAATTAGTGCTAGTCTAGGTTTGCTTATATACAAACTTACTCAATTTGCCCTACCTACTTTCCAACAAAAGTCACTTAAAAATAATAAGTGAAAAATGTCAAAATAGGGAAAATAGGCTAAATGCACAGGAAAATTCCCCTGAAGATTCTGATGGATTCTGATGGGAATGTTTATGATCATGCTGTGTGCAACCAGAGGATATGCATCTAATCTAAGTGTTTAGACATGCACGGTCTGCGAACACACTCACAAAAGTGCCAGATCACTTCCTGTTCTAGACTGACTTGATTGAATGAACCCTTGTCGTGTTGTAGCTTGTCCACAGACACACAGGACGGAAATGCCCATGCTTGGTGCTCATACTTTCTTGTGCTCTTTCTACAACTGTGTCGTGCCAAGGAAGAGACATGGAATGTGACTTCCTTACATACATACTTTTTAGCTTTTCATGAACAATCCGAATACATTCGTGCTCATTCATGAGTGAAACGTGCCCAACGTACAATATGTCATGCCTAGGAAAAGGGATCACATAAAGACGCTGACTAAAATACAGGAAACGATCACGAATGAAACACTCGAAAAATGAGTGTTGACTAATCATGCGAACACATAATACTTCCTGTGAGGGTTCTTTGAACCTAGGCTCGAGAGCCAAGATCGGGTCTTCATGATTGATCGTCTCTGCAATGAGGTTAGCTTCACTAGAGAAAGTATCAACTAACACATCATCATGCTTGTGAGAAATCACATCTTGATCATGCAAATCATCATGCTTGTCAGTGTCATCCAAATCATCATGCTCATCATTATCATTCAAATCATCATGCTTATCATTGGCATTCAAATCATCATGCAAATCATGTGTGTCTTGCTTTGGAGAAGTAGAGACTGAGAGTCTCCGTCTCCTGAATCTCTTGCATTTGTGCCTGCACTTGAGAAAAGAGTCGCAAGAACTCTTTTATGTGTTGGTCGCTCTTTTCTTTTATGGCTTTGTACTCGCGATCAAATTTGGCTTGACTTTCTTTGTTTTCGCGATCCAATTTGGCTTGTCGTTCTGTCTTCCAAGTCGTACTTACGCTCTATGGTTGCCATGCTTTCTTCGTATTCACGATCTATGTCTGCCATCTCTTCTTCGTAGGCCTTTCTATCTGCTTCTCTTTCTACTTTCGTGCTTCGCGGTCTTACTATCGTTCCATAAACAACTGGTCAACTCCTTCATAGGAGTTAGTGCAATCCTTGGCGTAGATGGGGAAGAGGGAGGGTCGGAAAAACCTCCCGGTGGCGGTGGGGAAAATTCTTCTTCGCCTCTTTCATGCTCATCACCTCCAAGCGAAGTATCCATTCCGCTTCGAGTGATGACCATCCACTGAAGTCGTGGGTTTTTGTGGGTTCTTGTGGTCTTGGGTTCTTAAGTTCACGAGGAACTTGGGTTCTTGGGGGTTTTGGGTTCTTAAGTTCACGAGGAACTTGGGTTCTTGGGGGTCTTGGTTCTTGAGGGTCTTGAGGTTCTTGAGGTTCTTCTTTCGCTTGCAATCTGTGTTCGAGAAGGATCTTCTCTTCACCTGAGTTCTGCTCTTTTCCGCGGGCGCACCGCTTAGCGCCTTGCGCTCATACCAAGGTTGCTTTTTCCCACCTCACGTCGATTGGCGGGCCGCTAAGTGCACGGTCCGCTCTCAATGAGTGAAAAGAGGCACAAGGGGAGGCTGGGCAAGCCCTTCTTTCTTGGGATTCCTGTCACTCTTCAAAAACATGACTAGGAATCGACACGCCCAAGCGAACTTGGGTTCGTGTGACCGCAACAAGCAAAAAATTCTTGTGATTCTTGTGGTTCTTTCCTTGAGTGATACAGAACACTGTCAAAGCTCTGATACCAATGTAAGGTGTAGCGGAATGAATGTCTGAACTTTGCTCAAGATGAGTGCTCCGAACTGTGCTCAAGGTTCCTTTTACTTATGAAAGGGAGAGCCTTCCATCCTTAATGAGAGAGTGCAATGGACACAAACAAAGTGAATGGACACTGTGAATGGAAGTGCATGAGACTGAGAGATAGAGAAGAGAATACAACACCAGAGACGTTGTAAAACCCTCCTCTGAAGGCCCCACTCTCTATGGCGAGAGCGGTCTACTTATGATTGCACAAATCTCTACAATGCTTGGACTTGCCGACGATGTCGACAACGATGAGGACGACGACAAGACGGGCTGAAATCTGAAAATGCTTAGGGCTGAAATCTGCAAATCTTGTATCTGCTGAATTCTGACTCTATGTCGATGACGACGATGCAACGACGACACGCTGAAAACGCAGATGCTGAAATCTGTGTTTTCCGGGCTGAAACTGCAAACCTTGCGGAAACTGACCGTGCGGCGAGGAACTGCCTGCGGGAAGGTGAGATTTGTGACGTTCGGACCTTGATCTGCGGTGTCTAAGGGCTGAAAACTGAAAACGCTGGTGGTTCTTGAGGTTCTGTCGCGGAGAATCTGCAAAACACTCGGGCTGATCTGCAAATCAAAAACACTTTTCAGCCCTGTTGTCGCCGGATGGCCTGCAACTGCAAAACGCTAGGTCTCTTGTTGAGTCTTCTGTCGCCAAGGATCTGTAGAGCAAAATCACTCGCTGATCTGGTCTAAAAACGCTAGGTGGTTGCTGTGGAGCAAAAACGCTAGGGCTTGGGGTTCTGCTGAGAAGTTGCCTGTTGAGCGAGTGCTCCTGTTGCCTCTTCTGCCAATTAGTGCTAGTCTAGGTTTGCTTATATACAAACTTACTCAATTTGCCCTACCTACTTCCCAACAAAAGTCACTTAAAAATAATAAGTGAAAAATGTCAAAAATAGGGAAAATAGGCTAAATGCATTGGAAAATTCCCCTGAGGATTCTGATAGATTCTGATGGGAATGCTTATGATCATGCTATGTGCAACCAGAGGATATGCATCTAATCTAAGTGTCTGGACATGCACGGTCTACGAACAGACTCACAAAAGTGCCAGATCACTTCCTATTTTAGACTGACTTGACTGACTGAACCCTTGTCGTGCTGTAGCTTGTCCACGGACACATAGGGTTAGATGTGTCACGTGACACCTGGGAAAGTATTACAATGGATTTCATCTCTCGAGAACACAACGTGGGCACGATTGTTTATTTGCCCAGGCCTTCAGATTACATGGCATGCCTGAGACGATTGTTGACCCCAAGTTCACGGGTTTGTTTTGGACAACTATTTGGGAGAACATAGGCACGCGATTGCAGTTCTCGTTCCACTCGCAGACTGACGGGCAATCAAAGATTGCTAATTCAGTGGTTCTGGTGTCACGTGACACATCCAACCCTATGTGTCCGTGAACAAGCTATAGCATAACAAGGGTTCCGTCAACCTAGATTAGAAGTGATCTGGCACTTTTGTGAGTCTATTCGTAGACCGTGCATGCTCAGTCACTTAGTGTAGATGCATATCCTCTGGTTGCACACAGCATGATCATAAGCATTCCCATCAGAATCGGTTAGGGGAATTTTCCAGTGACTTTAGCCTATTTTCCCTATTTTTGACATTTTTCACTTATTTATTAAGTGACTTTTGTTGGAAACTGAGTAGGGCAAATTGGGTAAGTTAATATATAAGCAAACCCAAGTTAGCACTAAATGGCAGAAGAGGCAACAGGAGCCAAGCTCAGCACGCAATTTCTCAAGCAAGACCATGGTAGACTTTCCCTCCAAGCAAGACTCAACCTAGCGTTTCTTCATCAGCATCCCCTAGCGTTTTCTTAACAAGGCATCATCGCCCTAGCCTACCACAGCCTGGCGTTTTTGCATCAGGGTATCATCGCCACAGAAACCCCATCAGCTAGCGTTTTTGCAGAGCTCCAACCCTGGCGTTTTTGGATCCCAGCGTTTGCAGATTTCAGCCTTTGCAGTCATCAGCCCTGGCGATTTTCAGCAGTAGAAAGACCATCAAATTCAGCCCTAAGAGAGTAGCAGATTCAGCCCGGAAAGACCAACAGTTTTCAGCCCAAGAAACCTCAAGTTTCAGCCCTAAACCTGCAGATTTTCAGCGACAAAGATCATCAGGAAACAGCCCCAAAATCAGAGTTTTTGGACTGTAGCAGATTTCAGGCCATAGAGTTTTTGGACAACAGATAAAGGATTGCAGATTTCAGCCTTAGGTCGGTCTCGTCATCCCCGTCGTCATCGCCGACATAGCCTAGACTTGCATCAGTCACATGCATTCAGTTTGTACCAGTTTGTGCAATCGTAAGTAGACCACTCTCGCCGACGAGAGTGGGGCCGTCGGAGGAGGGTTTTACGTCTCTGGTGTCGTATCTCTCTTCTCTCTCTATCTCTCAGTCTCATTCACGTGCACGCACAGTGTCCATTCACTTGTTTGTAAGAACGGAAGGCTCTCCCTTCCATAAGAACAAAAAGGAACCTTGAGCACATTATGGAGCACTCATCTTGAGCAAAGCGCAAACATTCATTCCGTTGCACCTAACATCTAGATTTGTTGAAGTCTTCTTGGTTGGATCAGAAGACTACTTGGTGGAATATGCCTACAGAAACACGTTTGACTCTTTGATGGGGAAGATGCCATTTGAGATTTTTGAATTTGCTACGAAGGTTCTACCCTTCCTTAGTGTGAAAGATAAGACTTTTCTTTGAAGCCGACCAGTTCATGAGGGACTTGGTCAGGCTTTACAGAAATTTCAGGAAAGATAGAAAAAGGCAGCAGATCGCCATTGTCGTGATTTGAAATTGAAGGAGAAGAATTGGGTGCTCTACATTATGGGAAGGCACGACCGAGAAAGAAAACAAAGGGGAAAGGAGCGGCTTCTTTGTAAGCTTAGCATGACATAGTGTGGACCTTTCCAGGTTTTCCGAAAAGATAAATGATATCTCCTTTGGACTGAAGCTGCCAGAATACTTGGAGGATTCACAATGTTTTTCATGTGAGTCTCTTGAAGCCTTTTGAAGGCGATGTGCCCAATGATGGGAAGCTAGATGTGCAACCCGAATTGGACGAAAGCGAGCAGATACTCGTTCCAGAACAGACTTTGGCACAGAAAGAAAGAAAGAAGGTAAAGCGAACTGACGGTTCTTGGTTAAATTCAAGACCTACTTCACAATGGATGCGAAGCGAATGGAGGAGGAAGACCTAGTAGATATTCCTCGGAATGTGAATCTTTACCTTGAAGCTTTTGGTTTAGCATAGTCTTAAGTTCTTAAGTTCACGAGGAACTTGGGTTCTTGGGGGTCTCGGTTCTTGAGGGTCTTGAGGTTCTTGAGGTTCTTCTTTCGCTTGCAATCTGTGTTCGAGAAGGATCTTCTCTTCACCTGAGTTCTGCTCTTTTCCGCGGGCGCACTGCTTGGCGGCCTTGCTCATACCAAGGTTGCTTTTTCCCACCTCACGTCGATTGGCGGGCCTCTAAGTGCACGGTCCGCTCTCAATGAGTGAAAAGAGGCACAAGGGGAGGCTGGGCAAGCCCTTCTTTCTTGGGATTCTTGTCACTCTTCAAAAACATGACTAGGAATCGACACGCCCAAGCGAACTTGGGTTCGTGTGACCGCAACAAGCAAAAAATTCTTGTGATTCTTGTGGTTCTTTCCTTGAGTGATACAGAACACTGTCAAAGCTCTGATACCAATGTAAGGTGTAGCGGAATGAATGTTTGAACTTTGCTCAAGATGAGTGCTCCGAACTGTGCTCAAGGTTCCTTTTACTTATGGTAGGGAGAGCCTTCCATTCTTAATGAGAGAGTGCAATGGACACAAACAAAGTGAATGGACACTGTGAATGGAAGTGCATGAGACTGAGAGATAGAGAAGAGAATACGACACCAGAGACGACGTAAAACCCTCCTCCGAAGGCCCCACTCTCTTTGGCGAGAGCGGTCTACTTATGATTGCACAAATCTCTACAATGCTTGGACTTGTCGACGATGTTGACAACGATGAGGACGACGACAAGACGGGCTGAAATCTGAAAATGCTTAGGGCTGAAATCTGCAAATCTTGTATCTGCTGAATTTTGACTCTATGTCGATGACGACGATGCGACGACGACACGCTGAAAACGCAGATGCTGAAATCTGTGTTTTCCGGGCTGAAACTGCAAACCTTGCGGAAACTGACCGTGCGACGAGGAACTGCTGCGGGAAGGTGAGATTTGTGACGTTCGGACCTTGATCTGCCTAAGGGCTGAAAACTGAAAACGCTGGTGGTTCTTGAGGTTCTGTCGCGGAGAATCTGCAAAACACTGGGGCTGATCTGCAAATCAAAAACGCTAGGGCTGAAAATGGCTCTGTTGTCGCCGGATGGCCTGCAACTGCAAAACGCTAGGTCTCTTGTTGAGTCTTCTGTCGCCTACTTCGCAATGGATGCGAAGCGAACAGAGGAGGAAGACCTAGCAGATATTCCTCGGAATGTGAATCTTTACCTTGAAGCTTTTGGCCGGAGATCTAGTGCAATGGGATGTACAAGAGGGGAGTTACTCGGCTCCTTTGTCAACAGTTGCCTCGATTTTTGCAGACTAGTCACTGATGTCTCTTTGAGCTTGAGGGATACTGAGAGCTGACAGTATTCTGCTGAATGACTATGAAATGGAATTCTGGAAAATATGAAACTGACCTGTTCTTGACTTGTTTAAGTGCAAGAACTGATAGACGAAATGATTGCAGCATTTTGGTCTAAATGATCTCGAATAGACATGGTTGCAATAGGGGTTAGTCAATCGGGCATCGATGAGGTCCTGACTGGATCTAGATGCGATTGCTAGCTACATTGCTAATAAATCATGGTCTAAGATCCGAATAAATGTTGAATGTCATGTGATGTCGAGTGATGTCGAGTGATGTCCTGTGATGTCACTGTCGATTGGTACATGTGCTAGATGTGTGTTCCTAATACGTAGGTGCTAACAGTCAGTGTCTGCTAAGACAGTTTATGGCCCTGTCTGTTTTGTAGGCGCAATCGAGGGCGATTACAATGCTTTCAAGAGGGGGGTATGTCACAAAGTGATGACATGGCAAAACCCTAACCCTAACTGGCTGCCCAATCCGAATGCTCACGCGACTGGCTGTACGGTAACCCGAAAATGGCGAAGACACGTTGCAACTGTACAGACGCCCGCAGGCTGCCCAATCCGAATGCTGACGTGGCTGGCTGTACGGTAACCTGGAAATGACGGAGACACGTTGCAGCTGTACGGACGCCCGCAAATCACGGCGGCTTTTCCGGCAGCTTTTGCGAGGACAATTAATGGCAACTTTTGGGCATTGCTTTTGGCTACACAATGGGCGAGAGAGAGAGAGAGAGAGAGAGAGAGAGAGAGAGAGAGAGAGAGAGAGAGATTTTATTGCTTTGCTTTATTCTCTCATGAGAAAGAGAGCGAGAGAGAGGGAAGCCTCTCCTGCTTTATTTTTACAAAGCTTTTAAGCTTTTGATTTTCAGCTTTTGGGGCTCTGCTTTTAGCATCCCTTGTAAAGTCTTTAAATTGGCCTTTTGGGCTACCACTCTGCAGAGCATCTGGACGCAGAGTCTGAGAGTGAGACCCGAAGGCTCGCTTGTACTTTGAGTTGCAAATTAATATAAAAAGAAATACCGAAAGGGGCGCCAGTCTTTGGGGCCAATATCTCTAGGCACGGAACTCCGCCGGGCCAGTGTTGAAACAATTGTGAATTGTGCTGAAAAATTTGAGACAATGACAATTGAGGAGCCATATTGAGAGTGGCAAGATGTTTATAATTTCCTACAGTATGGTGGAATACCAGAAGATGGACCTCAATCCAGTAAGAAAGCCCTCATTATCAAGAGTCTAGAATTTACACTTGTAGTTAGATCTTTATACGGGTTGGGCATTGATGGAGTACTACATCTGGGTTAGAATCCTTAAACCCTTCCGTTGCACTTGACATTGATATCAAAGCTCTGGACATGCTTCAGCTTCGCGAACTCAAGGAATAATCAAGAACCCAAGGAACCTCTCTCAAATTTTTTAATGAAAGAATTTTCGTGTCGCACACCCGGACCTTTTAGCCACTCCCACCCTTAGTACATCGCGCATCGGGCGCGCTCCTGTCTTCATCGCTATGTCTTGGATACCCTTCAGGCATAATCTCTTCATCATGAATGAATATCGACATCAGATACAGGAAGATCCAGATCTTGAGTACCAAGTTCTGCTTGCCTCATATGCGGATATGAAAGGAGTTCGAGAAAGGATCTCTAAACCTCTTCTACGTTCACATTCACATTTTGTATACATCCACTTCCGTCGGCATGCAATCATTGGAAATACCTCTTACCTTCCATCTTCACTCGCAATGTTTTCACGACAATATTTGGGTGGTAGCACTTGCTCACAAGGCAAAGTCAACATCACGGCTGATATTCTGCGACAGTAGTAAGGCTGCATAGTAACTCGTATGGTTCGGTGTTTACATCGCACCATTACCTATATCCGCAATATCCACAAGTTAGGAGGAGTTTTCATCGGTTCATGCATCCACAAGCATCCTTCTGCATTCACATTCACATTTAGTACGCATCCACTTCCATCAGCATGCAATCATTGGAAATACCTCCGAGCACCCTTACCTTCCATCTTTACTCGCAAATGTTTTCACGACAATATTTGGGTGGTAGCACTTGCTCACAAGGCAAAGTCAACATCACGGCTGATATTCTGCGACAGTAGTAAGGCTGCCTAGTGACTCGTATGGTCGGTGTTTACATCGCACCATTACCTACATCCGCAATATCCACAAGTTAGGAGGAGTTTATGCATCCACAAGCATCAGAAGCATTCAGCAATAGAAGTACAGAGAGCATCCACAGGAAGTTCTTCGGCAGTTGTGTCTCACTTTTAACAAGGGGATGTCACGTGCGCATTACACTTTGAGCCACGTGGACAAGCTACTGCTACAAGTCAACATCACACTTAGTTAGCTTAGGATCTAGTCTCGCACTTTGTGAGCCTCTAGAAGGACGTGCATGATCGGGCAAGTCATAGTTGCATACCCTTACTTGCACAGTACAGGCACTTAAGCATATAGGCATATGAACAGTCATTTATTAGTAAGTGACTTTGACATGACATTTATAAAAAGTAGGTAGGGCAACTGGAAGAAAACCTATAAAAGAGTCACTTCGCCTTCAGCTTTTAGATAGATCACAACCCAATATCCGTGGGGGTATCAAAGCGCCCACAGCACCTAGCGTTTCCATCACCAGCACCCCAGCATCATCAACGTTTTTGCATCAGATTAGCCCAGCGTTTTTGCACCTGATCAGCCCTAGTGTTTTTGCATCAAATCATCTCGGTGTGAAGTATTTAGCGTTCAAAATTTAGCCATTGTATCAGCATTTGTGTGAGTAATCTAAAGCAAGTACTTGCTCTAGCGACAAAGCAAGAGGCACCTTGAGGGTGGTTGGGACCCAACATGCAGTGTCGTCTCTCTGTTCTCTCTCTTTGCCTCTCTCTCTCTCTTCATTGTGTTTAGTTCACTTTCTTTCAAGGGAAATAAAGTGACCTTGTGTTTGTACAAAGTGCTAGACCCTTCCATTGCACCTGACATTAACATGCTCCTCCTTCTGCATAAGAGGCAAGCAGATCTTTTCAAGATCTCAATCTTCTTGAATTCAAAGCCGATCTTCCTTACCTTTCTTTTCCTTTCCTTTCCTTACTTGCAATGAGGTTATGGCTGAATGGCCCCCAAGACTAGCAATGAAGACGGGAGCGCGCCCCATGTGCAATAGACTAACGGTGGGAATGGCTAATAACTATAAGCGACACGTATTCGTCCAGAGCAAGGACACAATATATCTAGTGCAGCAACTCTTGTTGATGGCATGAAAAACGCAAGTACTTCCTTGCTGATGATGCAAAAACACACGGACTTCTTTAATAGTGGAAAAAATCATGAGGGTTATGAGTGTAAATCCGAGATAGGTGCTACAGAAGATTTTGAGAGCACAAGATCTATCCTTTGCACTAACGCATAATCTTCCTTCTTACTTGAGACATTGAACACAGAGAGAGTGAGAGATGTAGAGAGGAGACAAGACACCAGATGTAGAATCCCAACCGCCCTCTGAGGCTCCCCCACTTTGTTACGGGAATGGTACTTACTTTCTTATTGCACAATGGTTACAAAGGCTGATGCTTGATACTGATGCTATGCAATGTTGAATGTACTACTGATGGTAATGGTATTGAGGTACTGAATGTCCAAAGGCCGACCTAGGCTGATGCAAAAGGGGTACTAAGATGCTGAACTGCAAACGCATGTGCCGGGGTACTGATATGCAAAACAAAGTGTTGGGGTACTGATGGCTGAAACGCCAATCTGATTCTGGTCTTCTGTATCTGATTGTCAAAATGACGGCGTTAGCCCTTATTTTATGCTATGCTAACTTCATGTAGATTTTTCAAGTTTTCACAACTGGGTTTTTAATGAATTATTATTTAGGAGTGTCCTTTCATATGCCCTAAGTGACTTTATGACTTCTTGTGCAAAGAGGGTATGCAAATAATGGTCTGTATAGTCATGCACGTCGTTTGAGAGGCTCACAAAGATGCCAAACTAGATTCCTAGGCTTTCCTAACTAAGAAAGTAGTTTAGGATACGCTTGTCCATGTCGTGTACGCAGACGTGACAAACATAGACCCACAAAGTCTGCTCCTTGAAGAAGCATCATCTTCTTTCTTCTTCGATATCTCTTTTTGCTCTTGTAGAACCATTATAAAAACATACAAAGCTCTTAAAAACAGGTACATACTTCTCATTAGAAGAGTAGAATTCCATGCATGGTTCATGCATGGCACATAACTTCTCCATCATCTTCTCCACAATTACTGAGAATAATTGGCAAGCAAAGAAGATGTTGCCAAAAAAAAAAAAAAAAAAAAAAACTAATACCATTGACACATAGAGCTTGAATAGAGCTTTCTTTTGAGTCCTGGGTTGTGCGATTCTGACAACCGGAGATCAAGTTATGGGCGTTTTCGTAAAGGGTTGTCCTGCATGCATAATTCTCTGATCCAGAGAGTCTTTGTATCCTCTTTTTAGAGCTTTTTTGGCTTCTTGATAGCATCCTCCATGCAAAGTATTTAACCTTAGAAAGCAAGCACGTAGCCTTCACAAATTTCACATGCGAGGATAGATTCTTGATCGTGAATTGTCCTCTTCAAAAAAATGTCAAAAAGCACACTTGCTTTTTGAAAAGCACTCTTTGCATGTTGGAAAGCACTTTTGCTTTCACAAAAATAATAACTTCTAACATACGTTCTAAATATAGTTCTCATAAAAAGCATTCATAAATCATTAAAAACCATATCTTAGAAAGCATAATTGGTGACAAGAGATGTCATACGATGGGCCACCTGTGAAGGATTGTCACAAGGCTCAACGACGGATACAGTTTGGTCATGGGAGATTCCAATCCTGGCAGTCTCATCAGACCTAGAAAGGTTCAGCACAACCGCACAGCACTGCAGAGCAGTAAGACGGAGATCAAGGAGACAGTCAACAACTCTCAAGACAAAGTATCAACAGAGGCTCAGATTTTGCCAACAAATTCTTGGAAAGCTCATGTGCAATGTCTCCATACATAGTTTGATCACCTGAACCTTCCCAAAGCATTCATGGAAAACGCACAAAGAGAGCACCATTGGTGCTTATTGAAATGCACACGAATAGAGCACACTAGGAAAGAATGCTGATGATGTGCTAAACGAGCAAAATTACGCTAAAGTGTTCACTATAATGCTAGCTACTACCCACTAACTTGCCCATGCCCAATAGATAAGCATGCAAAGAGGGATCCTGTAACAAACTGCTGACGTGTCAAAGCCTAAAGAATGGAGCCAACTTATCAACAACTCTCAAGCCAAAGTATCAACAGAGGCTCAGATTTTGCCAACAAATTCTTGGAAAGCTCATGTGCAATGTCTCCATACATAGTTTGATCACCTGAACCTTCCCAAAGCATTCATGGAAAACGCACAAAGAGAGCACCATTGGTGCTTATTGAAATGCACGGGAGTAGAGCACACTAGGAAAGAATGCTGATGATGTGCTAAACGAGCAAAAGTACGCTAAAGTGTTCACTATAATGCTAGCTACTACCAACTAACTTGCCCATGCCCAATAGATAAGCATGCAAAGAGGGATCCTGTAACAAACTGCGGACGTGTCAAAGCCTAAAGAATGGAGCCAACTTACACATGCCGGCCGAGGGGCCTAAACCCTAAGAAGAAAAAGTAACAAAAGAAGAAGTCCTACCAACTTATGGGGACCCCGTCCGATGGGACCCAAGTGACAAAGGATTAAAATAAAACAGGACCCACACACACACTGAAGAAATTGCGTAGCTGTTGATGACGTGGCAGATTTTCGAAAATTGCGCTGGCATGATGACGTGGCAGGCTGTACGGATTTCCGTAAATTACGCTGGCAGCTTTTGGCTTTGCTTTTTGGACCAGAAGCTTTTGAGTTTTAAAAGCTTTTCACTGTAAGTGCTTTTCAAGCCAAGGGCCTTTAAATATGAGGTTAGGGCTCATTCTCTAGCATGCTTCCTAGAGAAGGTGCAGAGTCTGGAGTACTGGCTTGTACTGTGTTGATGCAATATAAAGAAATACCGAAAGGGGCGCCAAGGTTTGGGGCCAATACTCTCTGAGGTGGAATTCCGTCACTCCGTGTCGCGTGTCGTCTCTCTCTCTCTCAGTTATGTTTTTATTGAAGTGACAAAAGTCTGTTCAGTCTGTTCTTTCTATTGGCACGTGTTCTTTTCTATTGGCACGTGGTGCACGTCTTGTGACAGCGTCTTGTGACAGATCCCCACAAATTAGGGTGTCTCCTAGAAACTGCATAGGCTCCTTAAACCCAAGGGTGCCCCTAAGCATGATAGGAATGCTCCTATGAGGCCTCCAAGAGTCACCTTAGAGAATCTCTCACGTAGGTAATCTCTTCCAACTTTCCAAAGAAGGGTGTGTGCTCACAGACCCCAACTGTGCTCTGATAATCTATGCAGACCAGACTTTATATGTAGAAGCATGCCACTTTTCTGTCTAGCAGCAATCCTACTGGTTCCACACCTAACAATGGATAATATGAAAAAAAATACATGCTATGCAAAGGAATCTAAGCCTCAAATAAGTACCAGTTTAGGAGAAAAGTGACAACATGAATACTTCCTCTCTTGAAGGTAAGTGATGATCTTTAAAAGTCAGTGCAAGATGCTCTTTGTCACATTGCTAAAAAACTAATTCCATCTACTTTTACATCTACAAACATAGCCAAAAACACATGTAAGCAAAGATTGCGTGCATTATTTATGTATATATTTGCGTGTACGTATGTATGAGTGTATCGATATGCATGTGTTATGTATTTGTATGCACACACAAACAGCAGCAGTGCCTCGTCTAGATAACAAATCTCAAAAAGCATGCCTGAGGGTCTCTTCGCCATGCTTGATACATCATGCCTGGGATTGAGTGTTCCGTAAGAAATTCCCAAGGAGGCCCACCATCCTTATAATGAAGCTTTCGGTAGAAACTCAAAAGATCATCAATTTGGATTGTGGAGCAAGCCAACTTGCCTCCTTTGGATTGTTCAGATGCAGCTGTTCTGGACCTGAAAGTAGAAAGGGTTTCAGAGTGATGATGAAAACGACTTTCACCTCTGTGATAATCACTCCACCATCTTTGCATTCATATCGTGTAATTTGGGTTGCATTGATGCACATGTATGCAAGAGATATAGTGTTATTTCTTCCTCAACATGCATCCATGCTACATGCCAGTACTGCTAAAATGAGATATGCAAAGAAACCAACAGAAAGCATCCGGACGGGTGGTAGCACGATCTGATTATCATGTAATACAAATCACCTTGATGATAGAAACTAGGAAATTTGCTGCTCTGACTCAAGTGAGCCTTACCCTTCCTGGGTCCCATGTTCATTTTGCGTTTGAGGCTGTCTTTGAGACGTTAACCATCGTTTCACAAAGCCAGAAAACTCAAGAGACTGAGGCGTCCATTGGAGAATTGAGCCGAAGAGAATACCCACCAGTACAGCAATCCATAGAGGCACTGTAATCTCTAAGCAATCAAGCAGGGCCTCCATGATAGTAGTCAGCCTGGCTGTAATGAGTTCCATTGAGCAAGGCCTTGGCCTTGCTGTTGAAGCCTGCTATGTCAAGCAGTACATAACATGTGAGAAGTGTTCATATGAGTCAATGTCAAGCTCCACACGCATGTGCATCCAAAGGGTCGCATTGCACACGGGATATTCGAATGCACACTTTGGGGCTAACCGCTCGAAAGAGCGCAGATGGGTTTGAGCTCTATCCAGGTGACGCAAAGTGGGTCTCGCATTCTGATACCTACAAAGAGTCTTAGATCGGATCATTCAAGGCCGGGAGGAACACCAAGTGGCAAGAATCATAAAACAGTAGTAGAGTACAGAGATGGTACGACTCAAAGATAGTGATTTGAGGCCTTCTGCCAATTCTCAGGAGTGAAGAAGAAGAAGAGTTCCGACAACCAGTCCAATTGATTTGATTTACCCATCCTTAAGTGGGTGGGCATGCCCCATCTAGAGGCATTTCACACGTAGGCGTTTGTGAGTGTTTTTAGGCAAAACAAATATGAAAAATTCTCGAGTCCACTTGTAGCCTGATGGCATCCCATTCTAATCTTTCCATAGTGTTGGGTGCCTTAAGGATGGTACCACTTCACAAGCGAACGCACTGCTCAAAATCATGTGAAGGGACTAACCAGGTTCTAGTTTCAAAAAAGGTAATTGATTTCACTCAAAAATGAAAGTATTCATGTCGAAAAATCCAAAACATATAAAACACCTATCTATTTATATAACACCATGTGTGTAGCTGTTTGAACTTAAATAATAAGACATAATTGAACTTTAACATTCAAAAGACAGCTGGCTTCAGAGAGAGAGAGTAATGAAAAGTACAGAAAAAACTCAGTCTTAGAATTATCTTTGTACAAAGCTTATAAGAATGAACCCTCATTCCACTATACAGATATCAAAAATAATTCCCCAATAGTAGGTGTAAGTGTAATCATGTGTAGACAATTGCTTTAAGCCAAAAAACTTCCAAGATAAGATAGAGTCCTTACATGCATCCATCCAAACAAGACAATAGATATGTTAGCCTTGGATGTGTTTTACAGATATAAATGGACTATACCACTTGTTATCCATGTCCATCTTACAACTTTGTTAACTTAAAACCACTGTCCAAAGTGCTCATGTATTCCAAATTTTATGTAAAAACGTTTTATTATCCCAAAGATTATATTTCTAATTATCCGCATCATTCATAATAGCATACATTTTATTCTGATCAGAAGGCCACTACCCTTTCTGATCCAAGTGTCTTAACCCCTATAACAACTCATCAGTCATTTGAGTATTCCTTTGCCAGATTTGTCAAGCTCACTACTTCCTCCTGCTTTTTAAGTATATGAAGCCATAAAGTAACCAAAACAAAAAAGCTTTAGATATCTAGAAAATTCCATTAATAGTTTAAGAGTATCAAACTCATCTTTGTTATTAGGACAAATTTTGAATAATATATGCCCATAAGGGTTTATGGAATCCAACCTACCTTAGCTTGTAGGCCAAATGGGAAGAAAAAATACACTAATTTCATTCCTCTTAGTTTCAAAAAAAATCTTGTGCCTTACTGATTAGCATACAAAGTGGCAACCCCCCTAATATAAGCACGGTATCACCAGATCGACGGTCGAACCATGAAGTATAAAGAACAATCGCCCTTTGGGGCTAGTCTCATAGACTATACCCTAACTTGTGAATGCCAAAAGGTGTAATGTAACACCCCATCAAAACAACGTATACAGGCAATGTAGAGCTTTATTGGCAGAGTTTATGAGAAACACAGTAATAACAAGTATCATAATGCGCCATAGTTGCCGACATAAAGTAGGTTTTATTAGAAAATTGTTAACGCATGGGTCCTTAATAATTAAACCAAGGAGTAATACATTTTTACCACCATGACTTATTAGCCATAAAAACTTCTTGATATGGTACTCAATTCTGGGAGAGCCAGTATAACATGCCTCTGCGCAACCTGTATCATGTCAGAGGAAACAACACTATGTAGACAACTAGTACCATCAAAAGATCCAAAACAGCATGCTTTCGGGGCAGAATCCCCCATCCCCCATTTTTTAAATGAACAGTATGCGTTCGCGCGACAGGACATCTCATCACTTTATGAATCACCAGAGTAATGTTTTAACAGGCCAAGTAGCATCCTTTGTAAAGCAAACCAATCAACAAATATCCCATACCCCCAATACCGGCCTAAGGTGCCACCTCATTTTTTAAGAAAACAATGAACTGTTTAAGCAGAGCTCTCAGAACCTGAAAACAGTAGTGGGATCAATACCATACCAAGTGTTATACCATTCAACCATTTAATGCCACACACTGTTAAGCTTAGCCACCCACATAGTGGGCCTCACCAGGCTAAGCCACAAGGTATACCTACCTGTAAGCACGGGTGCTTATATTACCTTTAGACCAATATGTACAAAGGAGAGAAAACCAAAATACCAAGCCCAGTATACAATAACTGACTTGTGTAGGTTGCGTTGCAAGATCCATAATTGGCACAGCAGAGAGTGAATACACACAGTCCACACTTTTAGGTTTACTCAAATAAAACACACACAAGGCTAAGTGAGAGGCGGAATGCGCCCTCACCTCTTTAATTAGAAGAAGGTAGATCGCGATCACTCATGGCATGTAGCGAGCAGTATCCACATCATACCAAGCATTGAGTAGGTAAGGTGCCACTCCTAATGGGGAAACAAAACGCGGCCACCTCTAATGGGGTCCAGTTCTATAGAGCAGAGCAGCCCACTCGCCATTAGCATGGCGGGGTAAGTGAGGCACATTTGTAGAGTAGAAGTTAAGCCGAGTTAATAGCTACCAGCAAAAAAACTGCCCACGTTTGTGGTTTTGCCATCATAACCCATTAGGGGTTCCATCCCACCCAGTGTAGCCCCAAAATAAGCATTATTTTTAATCTATAGCTTAAGCGGAAATATATAGCAAAGATGATAGCAGTAAGGGGTAGTATATTTTTTTTAGGAAATAAACAAAAAGATAAGTGTGTGTAGAATATCATCTATCATCGAGCCAGTAGTATATAGTGCATCAAGAAGAGGCAATATCAAGAACCTCAATGGGGTATGTTTACAAACATGCAACAAAACACGCAAAGCCCAAACCAAGCTCCCGATGGGTTTCTCCCAAAATTGTGCAAAGAAATCTTTATTTATGATCAGATTCAAATATCCGTGTAGACATCAAGGTGTGATGGGTGAATTTCAATTTCACCTCAAAGGAAAGAGAGAGACAAGTAAAGGTCATAAAGCCAAATCTTCTATAAAGGGGTAGTTAGTGACCAAATCATCTGTAATGTTTTGCATTATGAGTCATCTGGCAACACATACACAGGAATGCATGATCCTCATCTAGGCGCTAATGATACATGAAACCACAGCGATATATAGATTGATGCATGATTGGATGAAACTATTGTAGACCATATTTTGACCATCCCACTTCAAAAAGATCTCCCATGTCCCAACATAAATTCTATTCTCTCTCTCTCTCTCTCTCTCTCTCTCTCTCTCTCTCTCTCTCTCTCTCTCGTGTGAGTGTGTGTGCATGTTGGCAACTATGAGCATGTGAGGCTATTATTCTAGAGAGAAGACGACCTCTAGAGATAGGACTAAGCTTTGTGATGGTGTTAGTTAATTTGAGGAATCTAGCGTCAATGTCACCAATAGCTCAAACCTTGACAATAGGAAATCTCAGGTGGAAGCAAGAGAGAGGGAAGGTACTATTTTTGTAGTTATATTTGTATGGGGTTGTGCAACATAGGCTAGTCCTGCAAGAGAGATAAAAGCTACTAAATGGTAGAAAAAGGAGGTCACAACACCTTTGAAAGTCACGTCCTTAGGCATTGGCATTGCTATCTTGTTATAAAGTAATGAACCGTTGATGGCCACGACACCAAGGGATCAATGATAGACTGGGCTACACAAATCTCAAAACGAGAGGTCAACTAAACTTAGCCAAACCATAGTTAGGGTAGCCAAGAAACTAGGGTACCCCACAAGACTCAAACTTGCAACCTCCCTAATCCATGGTACACACCTTATCCATCCCACCCATGCATGGTTCATGTACCCCATAGCCTTTTTTTAGTTGTCTTGTTAAAGATGAACATGGATTACATGCCTATCCCTATTTACTTTGGGCTAGAGTTACTTTTTTTGAAAAGCAAGGGTGTGTGGTCACACAATGCGCACCCCACTCACGCATTGAATCCCCTCACCCCTAACTCACCAAAAATGCACTAAAGTGAGGACTGACAGCAACAAAACTACTAGGTGGTAGAGTGGGTACCCACAAGTGGGGACAATAGGGAAGTGGTTATGTATTTGATTAGATATGACTAAAACAATTCGCCTAATTAGTGGGTTTTCATGAGTTTTTTGAGTCTTGGTCTAGATCCAAGCTATCATTTTTGCATGCTTGCATCTGCGTTGTGCCCATCAAATCCCATTTCAATCTTGATTTATATATCACGACATATTTTGTGATTTGATTCCCCTTTTGGAAGCTTAAGCTATAATTTTTTACTCGTTTGCTTATAGCATGAGATAAGGCTAAAGGAAATTATGTGGTGCTTTTAGTTTTTTCTAATGTTTTGTCTCTACAATAGAGGGTATTATGTCTATACATTAAACTGACAAAAGAGGGGACATTTGATCTAGTGCTATTAACAAGTCCAAGAAATTGTTGGCTGTAATTATGGTTGCAAAAGAAAATGGAAACTTTAAAGTCTGGTTGCAACCTTGATTCATCATTTGGCAAACAACATGTTTATTTCTCTGTATTACTAAGCTTAAGAAAGGAACAATCTTGGATGAATCATATGGCTGGTAACATGTTTATTGCTATGTCGAATTAAGCTTAAGAGGGAACCATTCCTATGACCTATTTAGTAATCTTGCCACAATTTCAACCCCCATTTGTAATTTCCTTAATGAATCCCCATCTATAGTAATTGTTGGAATTAGGGTTGCAAGGAAACACACGTAGCTTGGAGAAGATGAAGAAGCTCAAGGCACACAATAGAGAGTGTATTGCGTAGTGCACAATGGAAAGATAAGTTAACCCTAGAGTGATAGACACATATACAATGCACATGGGAAAAGACGTCCTATTGAGGGAAAAAATGCCCAGCGGTCCTAAGTGTGTTCACACACATCACTACTACATATATGGTAACAAACCCCCCCCCCTGAGAAAGATGTGGTGAACAAGAGCTAGCACATAGTGTATAGGGAAGTGCCATGCGTCGACTATTGCCAATGCATATCTTGTCATTTTTTTTGATCGCGCGTCTGCTTCAAAGAATGCTTTTTTGTATCGGGCTTGAAACTCGGTCGGTAGCATGCTATTTTTTTCTGCCACAATTTTTTCAAGGCAAGTGTATATTTTTCCTGTAGACATGAAGACAATGATCAAACAAATCTATGGATCTATAACTTTTTGACACTCAAAAAGTGAACAATCTCAAAGCACATACTGGATGCATAAGCTGAGACATTAGAGCTACAGGTACATTGTACAAGGACTTCTTTCCCACCCTTTTATCTATGTCTGCCTACATCCATCTATATACGACACATGGCAGTTTCTCCATGATTGCTTCCTTGGAAGCAAGACCCATTGCTCGCACCATCCATAACATGTATGTATATGATGTGGAAACATATCCTGTTTCATTCAATCTACAAGAAATTGATGCAATGTTTAAATATTTGTCAGTCAATCTTGCATTATTTCAAGACAATTGCATACTCAAATACATCAAAGAGATTTTACTTGTTTATACGCATCACTATGCTCAACATGTCGGGTTCATTTGTGGAGTCTACTTTGACTAATTCAACTCGAACTCAAGGGTGTAGATCTGCATCTTTCTCGTAAGCAACACCTAACAAGATAAAAAATGATTATTAAATGTATTTCTTAAAAAAAAGCAAATTGATTGCATCAGCAATGCATCTAGCTTACTCTCTTTCAGTACTCCCATTCAAGCAGCAAGCCTATGGTTGTCATCCCACGTAGACAACATTTTACCGCATAGATCGCTCCAACAAGTGCTTTGGATTTCAGCCTCAAACTCATCGTTAATCTCACGCCACAAGGGATCCCATGTCTTCTTGGTATCGTCATCTACATCAATGATTGGATATCCCGATGCGTCAAGAGAGCATATGAAGCTTCCCTTGGGTTCATAATACCCCTCCAACAAGAATGTATCTGCAAGAGGTTGCAGACGCTTGGCATCCCAACTAATTTGTCTTTCTTTTTCGAGCTTCACCAAACAGCACAGTAGAACCCAAGGGAGCAAAGATTCATGCTCTACCTGCAAGCAACAATATATGTCAAAGACAAATCCAAAGGATAGTTATAGTAAGCTTTAACCAAAAAGCTATAATTTACCTTCAAATTTCCTCGATGCTTTGATAGCATATCTTGTCTAACTGTAACGTCTTCATTTATGGGAAATTCTCCCAGCGTTTGCCCTGCAGTCATGTAAGCAGCCATTTCTCGATCATCAATCTCCTCGTCGGAGTTGTATTTGTCCACAAACCCAGACGACGCTCCTTCTTGAACTTTAGCTTTTCCTTTGGCAGATTTTTTGGATTTATCGATTGTCGCAGCAGGTGGAAATGCCACAACACTAGCTGCTACTCTCTTTGAAATAGTCATAGCAGCAGATGAAGATAGTTCTTCTTGTTCTTTCCTTGAAATCTTGGTGACCTGCTATCAAACATTTAATACATTGCAAATTAATCAACATACAAACTTTTGGCAACTATTTGAAAGATAAAACTCCAATGCAAGAAACACAAACTTCTAGACAAATGAACAAAGAAATTACCAGATCGATTTTCGGCCACGCGACAAGGCTTTTTTGTGCCTTCTTCAGGGTATTCATCTCTTCGTTAGATGAAGGTTCATGAGGCAGAGGAGCATCCTTGTCATCATACACCTCTAACACGGCAACAGAAAAGCATCCTGAAGGCATTTTGCTGCCATGTATCTTCGCCAAGTTTGAAGTCTGCTCTATTCGTCCAATACCAATTGCTTCCCCGTTATAAATGAACTTAACACTAGCTCCAATATCAGATTTCTTGGCCATCGGAAGAGAGCTGATAGCCTAGCACAAAATACTAATCTATCAAAAAGAAATGCAGATTATATTAATATCAATATTTCTTCTATTTTTTTCTCTCTCTCTCTCTTTTTCTACGACTGTACAGCTCTCTGTCGCTATCACTCTCTCGAAGATATTTCTTCTACTATATTCAAATGTTAATGTTAAACCTTTATCCGTATCTTTCAATCTCTTTCATCCCTCTCGACCTACAATCATCTCTATCAACCTCCTTTGCTCTCCTCTCTCTTGTCCAACAATCCTATTTTGCCAAGACAATGAGCGTGTGCTTGTTGCGCAAGGGAGAAAGCGAGGGAGAGAGGGAGATAGAGTGTGGAAAGAATCTATAAGTACCTTGAATATTTTTCTCTCCGCATGCTACGTAAGATTCAACTAAAAATAGTTGCCCAAACCCTCTTTATATAGGCTCCCTATAAAGTTAATGTAGGCTACTTGGCAGGTGCACACACCCTATGTAGTAGGTACCTTAGAGAACAAAATTGTCCTCTATAACTGTGGCAGTTTGAGAGCCCTTGGTAAGTATTAAGGCATTGCTACAATACTACATATGAAGCTTCTTTTTAATCCTCTCACCCTCTATGTGATGAAGCCGTCAATAGCTATCACAAAAGCTGCTTGCTTAATTACCTAAGCATAACATTACTTAATTGTTTAATTGCTTTATCAATACAAGAAGGCAGGGGGATGGAGCGCTAGCGCTCACCATCTAAAGTTATATTAATTGAACATAAGCAGGGGATGGAGCGCTAGCGCTCACCATCAAAAGTTAATTAAGTGAACAATATCAGGCGGTGGGCGCTAGCGCTCAGTAAAAGGAAAACTCGATGATCCTTTAGCCTTTACGGTTTTGCCCGGCTTGTGGTTGCATGTGCAGTCATCACTGATCGTCATCATCGCAGCTGCAAGAAGAGCCAGGGAGCACCCATGGCAGCTATGGCGAGTTGTGTGCGTTGTGTTTACCTCCTGCTGCGCAGGCCCCTCCCATGCATGGAGCGCTAGCGCTCAATAACGGGTTGATCATGTCGGCAAGCTTCACTTATGAGCTGATCACGTCGGCTGATCACCAATCTGACCTTGTGCTCATCACGTGTTGATCGCACAAAATATCAGACCTTTGAGAGTGCTAATCACGTCGCCAAGCATCTCGTCAGTTGCTTGATTACCTGTGAAATATAAACAAGGGTTTTGAGAGGTGTCCGGCACTTGTTGATCCCATCCTCGCCCAGTTGGCAGGCAGTTCCAGATTTATCAAGCAAGGCAGCTCTTTTTGATTCTGCACTGTTGCGCAGCCCCTCCCTTTCAGTCGTCGGATCTTAGAGCGCTAGCGCTCAGTAACGTGCTTTTCGGTTTTGCACTGCTGCGTAGCCCCTCCCCTGTAGTCTTCAGATCCAAGAGCGCTAACGCTCAGTAACGTGCTCATCACAAGCTCAGCACTTTCTCTCTCTCTCTCTCTCTCTCTCTCTCTCTCTCTCAATGATTGGCTAGAGACAAACCTGCAGACGAAGCTCTGGCTAGCTTTTTTTAAGCAACGCACACTGGCTTTTGTAGCTATTAAGGGCGGAGCTTTTTTTTAGAGTTTTTCATAGTTTTTTAAAAGCTCTTTTATAGCTTTTTATAATACTCTCTAATTTGTGGAAATTACAAAAATACCCCTCGAATTTCAAAAATCTTAAAACACTATTGTATCTTATTTTGTTTTTATTTTTAGATTTTCAAATCTTTACTCATGACATTTGACATATGCTTTTGAGTGCTTAGCAGTTAATTTGTCACAAAATACGTTGCAATTAAAGAAAAAAATCTATTAAAAAATAAGCTACTCATCTCAAAATTCTAGTTTTAGCATCTTATATGATAGACAACCAATCTTTTTATGAAAAGCTACAATGTTTATTTTTCTTGGTGAATTTACGACAGAATATTGGAGCTACTTTTAGAACATTTTCTATTTGAGGGATATTTTGGAAATTTTTGGGTAGTTCCACTAGTTAGAGGGGTAATTTGGTAATTTTCCCTTAAATCTAATGCCCACAAGGTAAAGGAATAAAGATTTAAAAAAACTCTAACAATACAACCAAAGTAGTTATAAGGGGTTTTTTGAAATGTATGAAATTTGAGTGGATATTGGGAATTTTCTCACATGAGGGGTATTTTTTTTCCTTTTGTTAATTGAAAAGTTTAAGCACATCTCTAAGCCTCAATAATTGTAGCTCAAGGAAGGACTCACCTCAATAATCTAAGCCTCAATAATTGTAGCTCAAGGAAGGATTGACCTCTTGGTCGAACAATCCAACCAAAGTAGTTTCAAAGGTAGTTTGGGAATTTCCTCAAATGAGAGGTATTTTAGTAATGTTTCCTTGTGTTGCTTTAAAAAGATTAAGCACATCTTTAAGCCTCTATAATTGTAGCACAAGGATTGACCTCTGGATCGAATTCCACATAGGTGTTGGAGAGAATAAGGGGAGCTTCTAGCTTTGAATAGAAGGAGAGTATTAGAGGTTGAGTAATTAGGCTAAGAGAGTGAAGAGAAAGAATGCAGAGCTTGCAAGATAAGATAGAAACAAGATAAAAAATGAAGAGTGAGATAAATATCGTGGAAGAACCGATCGAGATAATTATAAGCAATGTCAGAGAGAGGGAGAGGTAGCGAAAAAGGGAAAATAGAGAGAGTGTGCCATTTGCCTATAAATATAGGATAGGGGTAGACTAAAATATATCTTGATATCTAGCTGCCTCGACTGAATTTTTGACCAATGGCTTCATCTTCAACGTGCACGGTGAGTTTGTTCTTGAATACTACTAGCAGTGTCCCTCTATTGCTTGATTGCACAACAAGATTTGCCATGGTGAACCCTAAGGATTACGGCGATTGTGGGGGCAGTGAGATGTTTGCCATCATCTTCACTCCAGATGGGGATATCGGCCAGACAGAGGTAAAAGATGGTGTTACAATAAGTCATCAGTTCCAATTCCTTCTGGATTCAACCTTGTCTACAAGGTTTCTGTTGTTCATTGACAATCCAGTGGATAAGTCACCAAAGCCGACTGTGGCCGTAGTTGAGTTGTCGCATAGCTCCATTGAGGGGATTACGATTAAAAACTTTACCGACAGAAAAAATCTTTTTCAACTTTTCATCAAGCAGAGCTAGATGGTTTAGCAGCAAAAGAAAAAGAACACATAAATAAGTCTTCGCATTTGGACCAAATGGAAAAAACTCAGAGTACGTTGGAATACATTGCTTTCAATAGCCACAAGTATCTCAAGTTGAGTCGGATGATTTCTAGATGTTCAATTAAGAAGCGCGTTGATGAAGTTCCTCAAGTGTATAATTCAGATTGCGTCTGTGAGCTGGAGGCCGTGTCAGATGGTGTCCCAAAAATGTTAGGAATGGAACAAAAGTATGATGGTCATTGCTAGGTAAAGCCTGTTCATTCTAGAATGAGGTATCCAACATTGATCAAAAGAAGTAAATGTGGCAGGCACCTCATCTGCAAAAACAGCTCATGTTCGATCAATGCAATGAACGGGCATGTAAGAACTAGGAAAACTAGACCTGAGATCCTCCTCCCAACCTCCCTTTATATAGGTGGGCTCCTAGCCCCTTGCCCTAGACGGATCCCCTATCCACACTGCCTAGCCCGACCCTTGGCTGGAGTCCATGACTACCCTAGTTCTTAGGGTACAGGACCCTTGTCTTGACATTACTCCCCCCTTAAAGAAGAGTTTTCATCCTCGAAAACAACTTCTTCTTAAGAACACTAATGTTTTCCCAAGTGGCACCTTCTTCAGGTCAGTCTTTCCACTTGATTAAGGCTTGTTGTCGTACATGATGTCGTGTACGCAACTCATGATAATCCATAACACGTTCAGGTTCATGCGGTAAGGTAGGAGGTTCAATGTAATCAACCAAAACTTGTTGGTCAATGACATTGTCATCCCCATGTAACAGCTTTCGTAGACGGTTTACATGAAACACCGGATGAATGCTAGAATGTGGTGGTAGTAATAGTTTGTAGGCACGATCACCAACTCGCTTGAGTATTTTGAAAGGCCCACAATATCGGGGAGATAATTTAGGTGTCGGTCCAGTTTTCAGACATTCTGAATGTTCTGGCACACGTAAAAATACTTCCTCCCCTTCTTCGAAGATAACTTGCCGACGTTTCTCATCAGCGTATTTCTTATACCGATCCTGTGCTTGCCGGACATTCTGACGAGCAAGTTTCAGCATATCCATATGGTCTTGGAGAAAATCCTTAACCTGTTGGAGTTTTTCGGTTGCCAACCCCACCGTAACTGGTGACCTAGGTTGAAACCCGTACATGAGCATGAAAGGACTAAAACCTGTTGTGACATGCTTAGAACTGTTGTAGTCAAACTCGAGAATAGGTAAGTATTCTTCCCAGTCTGTCTGTTTTTTGCTGACGTATGCTCTTAGCATATCCTCTAGCACTTGGTTAACCCATTCCGTTTGACCATCTGTTTCTGGATGATCAGCTGTACTGAGGTTGAGTTGTGTACCCAATCGTTTAAATACATCTCTCCAGAAGTGGCTATTAAACTTGGGGTCACTAACAATGTTACTTGGCAACCCATACAATTTGTATAGATTGTCCACAAATAACTTTGTTAGTTCTGGTGTCTTAACCGTTGATTTGGTCGGAATAAACTTACATAGTTTAGTCAACCTGTCTACAACCACCCATACTGAGTCATGACCTCGTATAGTGGTTGGTAAACCTACAATGAAATCCATGGATATACCAAAGGATGTAAGAGTCCTCCTGCTTTCAGGCGCTCTGCTTTGTTAACTTGACATTTTTGGCAATGCAAGACATAAGATTGAACAAAGCCATGTGGACCTGGCTAGTAAAACTGTCGTCGTACGAGAGAATAAGTTTTTCTAATCCCCGGGTGTCCTGCACTTGGACTATCATGACATTCATAAAGAATTTGGCGCCGAAAGTCTGTGTCCATCGGTACACAAACTCTCCCCTTGTGGAGTAGGTACCCATTGTCAATGGTAAAATGCTTCCATCGTTGTAGTTCATCACTTGATAAAGGAGAACTAGGTGTGGAGGTTAACTGTCCACTACCTGCATTGGAGTGAGAAGGATCCCTCTTTTGAACATGGCTCCACACTTTGAATATGTTTCATCTTGCTCACATTTTCCCTTGAGAGAGTTTAAAAATTCACTACGAAGTTCCGTGAACAAGAGCGAATTGATCTCTGGCATTCGACTGAGAGCGTCTGCCACTACATTGTATCGGCCTTTGCGATACCTTAACTTGGCGTCATATTCCTAAAGGATCTCAACCCACCTTGCTTTTTGACCCTTTAAATCTGTTTGTTGTGTAAACCATTTGATGCTTTCATGGTCAAACACAATCTCGAATTGAGCACCATACAGATAGTGCTGCCATGTCTTTAAGGCAGACACTATTGCATAGAGTTCGTGTTCGTAAGCAGAATAATTATGATGAGTTGCATCCAGCTTCTTACTTTCAAATGCAATTGGCCGTCCGTCTTGTAACAGGACTGCTCCAATAGCACGATCACTGGCATCCGTTTCCAAAACGAATGGTTTCAAACGATCTACAATAGCAAGTATAGGAGCTGTAGCTAATGCGTCTTTGAGTGTTTCAAAACTGTGTTGTTGAGCGAAACCTCACTGAAAAGCCTTACCTTTGCCTTTTAGTTGGTCTGTCATAGGTACAGCGATGTGAGCATAGTTTTTAACGAACCTTCGGTAAAAACCTGCAAAGCCTAAAAAGATCTATAATTCTTCCAGATTTTTAGGAGGTGGCTATTTCCGGATGGTACCCACTTTGGATTGATCCATGTATAGGCCATTAGCTGAAATAACATGCCCTAAATAATGAATTTCCTCCTTCAGAAAATCACATTTAGATTCCTTGGCATATAACTTGTTTGCACGTAACAACTCAAACACCTACCTGAGATGTTGTAAGTGCTCTTCTTCAGAAGCATTATAAACTAGAATGTCATCGAGGAACACAATGACAAATTTTCCCAAATATGGTTTCAAGACACTATCCATAAGTGTCATGAATGTCGCGGACGCATTGGTTAACCCAAAGGGCATCACCAAAAACCTGTAATGTCCAAACCGTGTTCGGAATGCAGTCTTAGGTATATCGGCAAGCCGAATACGGACTTGGTGATATCCCGACCACAAGTCGATTTTCGTAAAAATTCGAGCATGTGTTAGCTTATCAAATAACTCATCTACCCTTGGAAATGGGTATTTGTTCTTAACTGTAACCGCATTTAAACCCCGGTAGTCTACGCACATGCGCATACTGCCGTCTTTTTTCTTCACCAAAAGGATAGGCGAAGCCCATGGTGAAGAACTGGGTTGTATAAACCCTCTGCTAAGGTAGTCAGCAAGCTTACTCTCCACCTCAGCAGCCTCTGAGTAACTCATACGGTAAGGTGGTTTACTACCAGGTTTACAACTTGCAGTCACGTCAATACCATGTTGTACTGAGCGTGTCGGCGGTAAACCTAATGGAAAATCATTAGGAAAGACATCTTGAAATTCCTCTAATAATGTTTGTAATGAAGGAGTACGAGCGGAAGTGCGACGCGAGAGAGAGTGCGAGAAGAAGAGCACGACGATATGGTGAACTCGCTCTACTATAATGTGTAGAGCATAGTGAGTTCTTATTAGGTTTTTACAAAAGAATATGTGTACATACTTGGCGGCCCGCCCACTTACCTGGGCGACCACATTGGGCTTTATACCCCAACAACCTCCCACTTAAAGTCCAATGTGGTACTTTAAGTGTGAGAGAAGCTACTATACAAGCTAATATACAAGAAATGTAGAGAAGTGATGTACTACCCTACACCTAACTGCTTGCGAAAATGCGCAAAGCTCTCTGAGGGAAGTCCTTTTGTAAGTAGATCAGCAGGATTTTCTGTGGTGTGAACTTTGACAAGCTGAAGTTGCTTATCCTCGAGCATTTCCATGATGAAATGATACTTCACATCCACATGCTTTGTCTTTGAGTGATAAACTGGATTGCGAGCCAATTGTATAGCACTTTGACTATCACAATATAACACAGGCATCTCTTCTTTGATTCCCAAATTTGTTACTAGTCGATCAAGCCAAATTGATTCTTTGCATGCCTCTGATGCTGCAACATATTCAGCCTCTGTAGTAGACCGAGTAACAGAATCTTGCAATCTAGAACGCCATGATACTTCTCCACCAGCCAATGTAAAGACATACCCTGACGTAGATCTTCGGTTGTCTAAGTCACCTGCATAATCTGAGTCTGTAAAACCCTTTACACTTAGCTCCTGACTCCCATAGCATATACGCATACTCTTTGTAGCTTTCAGGTATCTCAATATTCCTTTCACTGCCTCCCAATGTTTCTTGCCTGGGTTTGACATGTATCGACTTACTACTCCCACTGCAAATGCAATGTCTGGGCGAGTAGCAATCATTGCATACATCAAACTACTCACTGCAGACGCATATGGAATCTTATCCATTTCAGCACGTTCTTCCTTAGACACAGGACAATCTTGTTTGCTAAGTTTCACATATGGTGGCAATGGAACACTCAATGCCTTTCCCTTCTCCATATTGAAACGTTGCAAAACCTTGTCAATATACTCTGTTTGAGATAACCAAATCAACTTCTTTGATCTGTCTCTCTCAATGCGCATACCAAGTTTATGACTTGCGTCACCCATGCCTTTCATGTCAAACGATTTTGCCATCTTTGACTTCAAAGCTGAAATTTCTTCCAAGTGCTTGCCAGAAATCAACATGTCATCCACATACAAAATAAGGATCAACCAACTACCATCCTTAGCCTTCTTTGTATATAGACAGTGATCGAACTCACTACGTTTGTAGCCTTGAGAAAGCATAAACTTGTGGAATTTATGGTACCATGCCCTCGGTGATTGTTTTAAGCCATAAAGACTCTTTAACAACTGGCATACCCAATCTTCCTTGCCTTTCTCAACAAACCCTTCTGGCTGCTGCATGTAAATTTCCACATCTAAATCACCATGCAAGAACGCTGTCTTGACATCCATTTGGTGCAACACCAAATCTAATATGGCAACCAATGCAAGAAAGCATCTCAATGTAGTCATCTTGACCACCGGAGAGAAGACTTCATCAAAGTCAATGCCTTGTTCTTGCTTAAAGCCCTTGGCAACAAGCCTTGCTTTGTACTTTGGCTGACTATCTTGAGCGGTGATCTTATACCTGTAAACCCATTTACAAGGTAGAGCCTTTTTGCCCTGTGGTAATTTAACTAGCTTCCATGTCTTGTTTTTATGCAGATCTGTCATCTCTGACTGCATGGCCAATTGCCAATTCCCGGAGTCCTTCATTTGCACTGCTTCCTTGTAACATGAAGGCTCATTGCAATCAGTCAACATGACATAGTTCATAGATGGAACAAACCTATCAGGAGGTTGCGTGACACGTCCAGATCTACGCACAATAGGTGGCTCAGGCTCAGCCACAACCTGTGGTTCCACTCTATCTTGTCCTTGCTCCTCTTGAGCCCTGACATTTTGTCTTGCATGTGCAGGTCCATCTTCTTGGAAGACAACTCTTCTAATCTACTCAACCCTTTCTGGTTTAGAATGATATTTGGATTCATTAAAGTGAACATCATTGCTGCGGACAACCTTTCTGGATTCGGGATCCCAAAGTCTGTACCCCATCTCACCAGAATTACCATAGCCTAGAAAGATGCACTTTCTACTCTTTGGTTCAAGTTTGTTCCTAAATTCCTTTGGAACGTGAGTATATGCCTCACAACCAAAGACTCTGAGATGCTTTTATGAGGGCATTTTTCCTGACCATACCATCTCTGGCACTAAATCCTTCTGCAAAACCTTGCTAGGAGATCTATTTACAAGATGAACAGTTGTTGATACAGCTTCAGCCCAAAACCCATTTGGCAGCTGTGCATTAGACAACATACTTCTGACCTTCTCTTGTATGGTCCTATTCATCCTCTTAGCAACACCATTTTGAGGAGGATTGTAAGGAGCAGTAAGTTCACGTTTTATACCTTTTGACTCACAAAAGTCCTGAAAGGCCTTTGAAACATACTCTCCACCATTGTCAGTGCGTAAGCATTTAAGCTTCTTGCCACTCTGATTCTCCACAAGTGTCACAAACGTTTTGAAAACACTAAACGCTTCATCCTTGTGCTTGAGAAAGTAAACCCATACTTTCCTCGAGTAATCATCTATAAAAGTCATAAAGTAAGAAGCTCCCCCTAGAGATAGGTTAGGCATAGGTCCACACAAATCACTATGAACAAGTGCCAACTGTGTATCTCTTCTACTGCTTCTATGCTTATGTGGCTGCTGTGTTTGCTTACCATACAGACAATGTTCACAGAATTCAAAATCATTAAATGAAAAGCCAGGCAAATAACCAGAACGAGACAAGATTTCCATTCCCTTTTTGGACATATGTCCTAACCGGCTATGCCACAAAGAAACGTTCGGCTGCTCGCTTACATTGATTACATTTTTAGAGACATTTGATACATAAATCATGTAAAGTCCTCCAGACTTTACTCCATGTGCTACTGTCATAGAACCCTTGGATATCTTCCACATGTTCTGTCCAAAAGTGGTGACGTAGCCAGCATCATCAAGTAAACCTGTGCTGATCAAGCTCTTTGTAATTGCGGGAACATGTCTCACATTCTTCAGCGTGAAAGAAGAGCCATTCTGAAACTTCAATTGAACATCTCCAACACCTAAGATCTCACATGTCTGCCCATTGCCTAGCCGAACATGATCTTTAGTGGTCACATAAGAGGTAAACCACTCCTTGTTTGGAGACACATGAAGTGAGTCTATAATCCAGTCACTCAGTGCATTTCCATCAGATGATGTAAGAAGAGCTGAGTCCATTGTATTCTTCAAGAAGTAGATGTCTCCTGACACTAGACTGTCATCCTCTGCAACAGTGTTTGTCACATTTATTTCTTGAATCTTCACTGAGGACTTGTTCTTCTCACCATGGTCTTCAGCTTTCTCTTTGCCTTTTTCTGCTTTCCATTCTTTGCAGTCTCTTTTCATGTGACCCTTCTTGCCACAATGGTAGCATTCTATGTCACTCTTGCCTTTAGCACTGCGGGACTTGCTACGAGACTGATTCCTCTTTCCACCTTTGTACTTTTCTTTGGTCCTTCCCCTGACAACTAAGGTTGTTCCTTTGCCTTTGTCCATTGTCTTTCTATTGGTTTCTTCAGTAAGCAGACTTCCTTCTACACCTGCTATGGAGGTGCAGAATTACTCAAAGCTGTGCGAAAAGTGTCCCAACTTTCCGGCAATGTGATCAACAGGAACATAGCTCTAACAGGTTCATCGAACTTGACACCTTGAGTTGACAAGTGACTATAGATTGTGTTGAATTCATTCAGATGATTGGACATAGGTGTCCCTTCTTTCATCTTCAAGTCAACAAGCTTCTTAAGCCAGTATACCTGTGAAGCTGCACTCTGCTTCTCATAAAGATCACTCAGCTTTAACCATGCTTGATAAGCCGACATCTCGTCTGCTACATTGAAGTAAACGCTTTCTGCCAAAGTCAGCATAATGGTAGAAAGTGCCAATTCATCCATTTCGCTCCATTCATCTTCGTCCATATCTTGTGGTTTTATCCCCTTGAGCTTTATAGGTTTTATCTGCTTCTTTTGTACCAACACGTGCCAAATTTGCTTCTTCCACAATGGGAAATTGGTTCCATCCAGCTTCTTGATATTGTAAAGAGCAGTGTCCTGTGATCCAGCCATAGCTACGCTTCACAATGGTTTACTTTCCTGGGAAAAATTCGGCAGGGTTTCCCCTGTAAACTGACCTCTGAACCAATATCAACCTGTCAAATGAACCAAGAAAGCTTCAGATTCTGCATAAATTTCGGCAGAGTCTCCTTTGTAAAATGGCTCTGGTGTACTAAAAACAGACCAAAAAACAGCTCAAAAAACACTGTCTCTCTGACACTGTAAGCTGCGGGTAAACCTGTCCTGCACCTGTACTGTCTCTTACTATCCTGTCATTGTCCTATAAGCATAGACTGCGACAATGCCTCAACGGCAGTAAAGCAAAGATGCAATCCCAACTGTCTAACTCACAGTCAATACATCCTAGCTGCCTATCTAAGGGTGCTCGAGGGATCGCTCCAAGACCTGTATCACCGAAAGGATCTCAACATTCGAGAATCCCCCAACTCAATAAAACCTCACTCGACCCTCAACAAAGGCTGCAGTAAATCTGACAGTACATAGACTTCCCACAAAGTCATACATCCACAAATTTCCCACTGTATGCTGTAACCACTGCGGCGGTTGTTTGCTGCGTGACTCACAGCTAGCAAACCCTCAACAGACATACATTATCTCTAACAATACATCCCATGTGGAAGTACCTGCAATGTTAGGATGAAATCTGGAATATCAAGGAACAAACACAAGCTACCTGATGAACTAGTGGATGTCGCCTACAGTCTGTGTGTAGATGCGCCCGTGTCGTATGTGACACGCCTCCAAGAACTATGAGCCGTCCTTCGATGTGTAGACAGCCATAAATCAACACTCTGGGAGTGTCGATATGCTCAGCACCTGCAGTCGTAGGCCGAAAACCCCAAATTTGCAAAGTCTGCACCCGCTGAGACCACGTAGTCGAAAATGGCCTGCACAGAACTTTGTCGAAGCCGAACGGTAACCGAGATGACCTCAGAATGAAATTCTGAGCACACCTTGCCCTACGTGCCACCCACAAGATTTGGGGCCGTGTCTTTGCCTGTAGAATTTCACTCCAATCTGAGCTGGTGACTCTAGCCTCCTGCAGTGCTGCCCCGAGCCTCGATCTGAGCTCTGATACCAGTTGAAGAAGTACGAGCGGAAGTGCGACGCGAGAGAGAGTGCGAGAAGAAGAGCACGACGATATGGTGAACTCGCTCTACTGTAATGTGTAGAGCATAGTGAGTTCTTATTAGGTTTTTACAAAAGAATATGTGTACATACCTGGCAGCCCGCCCACTTACCTGGGCGACCACATTGGGCTTTATACCCCAACATGTAATTGATTAGCAACGTTTGCTTGTGTAGAATTAGCCATTGGTGGAATAGAGGAGAGAGAAGCATGCGGCGTTGAGGAATGTTCAACAGACTCAATGTTAGAAAGAAAATGAGATAGTGAGTAACACACGAAAACCTATTCTATTTCATTATCAGAAACGAGCTGCATAAGCTCAACAGTACCAATCAATGGTGATGATGGTATATCCTTTTCTCCTAACAACAACACATGTGTGCCATGGGAATCAAACATCAAACTATTGTGCTCATAGCTATGCATCAGTGATGGTCCTAGGCTATGCAACCACTCCCTACCAAGAACCACATCAGCCCTTTCCATGTTCATAACTTGAAAATCCAAACAAGTAGAGTACCCTTGTACTTCCAATGGAACAACTCGGCATTGAGTATCCCATATTTCACTATCATGTCCATTCATCATTGCTACCTTGTAGCGGTGGGTACTTGGAGTTTGAGGCAGTTTGAGATTTTTCACCAATCCATAATTGATGAAATTGTGCATAACACCGTCATCTACCAAGATGCGCACCTTGTGCCCTTGCAGATATCTGTGCATACATACTAACTCATGTGGTCCAAAGGTTTGTTGCCACATGGAAGCTATGAGACAACATTCATGCACCACCTCAGTGTGTGTTACTTCCACTATAGAGAACTTTGAGGAAGACTTGAGAGGCAGTAGTTGCACCGTATGCACTGCTTTCTCCTTCCCCTGGGTAGCAGATTTCCCCTTGGGACAATCCTTTTTCCATGGCCTCTTGCTAAGCATTGAAAACATAGCTTCTCTTTCTTGGCCTTATCAAAATCCTCAGGAGAGAGAGGACCCCTGGATCCCTTGGGTTTTTTAGATGCATCTGAATTAGCAACTATAAATTTTCTTTTATTATGCATGTACTGAGTGCGTGTGTTACCATGTATACTAGCAGGCACGTTACTATTATGTGTTTTCTTATCATCAGGGTCATCATGAATATGTGCTTTCACTATGGCTTCCTCAAGTGTTTTAGGGTCCTGGGATTTTACATACTTCTTAAGTTCTGGAATCATACCTCGTATGAACCCTCGTACTTGTTGAAAGGTATCCAAGCCTTCCAACTTGAGGATGACGTCTCTATAGTGAGAGATATATTCAAGGAGTGATGGATATTGGTGCATGGAACATGTGTCCCAAGCGGTCCAATTCCGATCGGCCTCGTTTGTAGGCAAAAATTCCTTGCTAAACATTGATTCAAAGGCTGCCCAACTCTGTGGTATGATGTTCTTCTCCCTGAGAGACATCCACCATTTGTAGGCCTTGCCTTCCAGAGTTAAGCTCGTTTGCAGAGCTCTTACTGCATTCTGAGTACGCCGTAAGGCGTGAATTCCATCCCATTTACTGAGAAAGATGTTCATTGCATCCTTATTGCGGTCCCGGTCTTCGCCCTTGAAAATTGGTGGTTTAAAATTCTTCAATAAATCATCTACCTCTTTGGCAGTGAGAGTATGCAGTGTTTCATTAATTGGGCCTTGCCCTTGTGTTCCAATGTGCTCATGCATGTGGATGTCAGCAGTACTCTTAGTCTGCTGTTGCATCAATTGAATGACTAATGTGGAAAGTTTAGTAACATTTTCATTTAAAGCCTTAAAATTTTCATCCATGACTGTCATGCGTGTCTAAAGTGCACGAAATTCTTGAATATCGAGCAATTCATAAGTATCTTCTCCTGCCGTAGCATCACGGGTATTGAGAGGATCTGGCAGCGAGCCGTCATTGGTAGGATCGGGAGTACTTTGCTCAAAATCGAATGTCATGTTGATATCCGAATCCATGGCTACACAGTGCAGTGAAAGAAGTACTCAGAAAAAATACCTGATTTTTGTAGCACTTGCCAAGTATAGCTAACTCCCCTTTGCGCGTCGTAGCACTTAATTGTCGAATAAACAAGAATTTGCACCGACGGCGTACAAATCAAACTCCGCACTATCACCGGTGGTTCAAAAGATGATTGAACGCGTGCAGTGTAGATGGTTGAAGCGTCACCTTTAAAAAGAAGCTCAATTATTGAAAGCTTCGGCTATGATGTTGCTTGAACGCCACTTGAATTTGTCGCAATAGGAAAAATATGCAGGTTCTGGAATTTTCTGCAGTAACTGAGTAAAATCTTAAGCCGTGAAGGTCGAGTGAAAAGCTTCGACGGCTTGTAGCTTGCTCTCGCTTGCTTGGCCGCCTTGATTCCGACTTGCTTGTGGGAAGGGCCACTAACAGTGGCCAAGGTTCAAAGCTAATGGCCAATTGGCCCTTCAATGTGAAAATTCACGTTTTTTTTAAAGTCAAAAAACGCAGACAGCGTGCCGGGCTCTGCGCGAGCAAGGAGATGGTGTGGGTGTGCGACTACGGCCGTGAGGTCGTATATCCTCCCCTCCTCCACAGGGCGCTCCCTTCAAGCCCAACTCCTCTTGATGTCGTGCACCACACAGTGGTTTCCAAAACGGGAAAGACTGCCCAAATTGGCAAAAAAAAAAAAGCTATTTTTAGAAAAGTCTCACCAATACCACGGTTCTCACCTAAAGAGCCTACTTTTAGGAACCTAAAGTGACCACGCCTAGAGAGAGAGAGTGGAAGAGAATCTCCTAAGCTCTGATACTAGTGTAAGAACTAGGGAAACTAGACCTGAGATCCTCCTCCCAACCTCCCTTTATATAGGCGGGCTCCTAGCCCCTTGCCCTGGACGGATCCCCTGCCCACACTGCCTAGCCCGACCCTTGGCCGTAGTCCATGACTATCCTAGTTCTTAGGGTACAGGACCCTTGTCTTGACAGGGCAGCCAAATGAGACTTCTTGGACAGGGAAGTTGCTAACGTCAATAGCATCTGTTGGTATGTTGAGCTCCGGAAATGGAACTCTTCGTTGCTTTCATTGTGATAATAGTCCAGTTCTGTTGTAGAGTGTCCTTGCACTGTGTACTATGTGCTCAGTGAATGCAACTGGACTCGTTTGTTTATCCACATCGGAAGGCATAATCACCCCGTCACAAAGGGAGTTTTGTGCTCGGCAATACATAGGACGAGGGAACTTGTGTCTCGTGTGGTGTCTGAAACACCAGTCACTCACTGGACCTAGGCATTTGCAGTCGAATCTAGCAAAGTAGATGGTAATGGGGGCAGTGATTCAAGAAAATGGGGAGGAGATAAATAGCAAAGAGCTACTATCTGTGTTGGAGGAGATGCAACCATTGATTCATATGCAAAGGTATTGATTTATATTTGTGTCTGTCAAATAATAAACGTCCTCCTAGAGAATGATCTTTTAATATGTTTAATTAAATTCAGATTCAAACGTGGATGAGAGAAGCAACTACCACAAGGATTGGTATTGGTGCCGAGTCTCAATTGCTGCGGCTAAAAAATAGCTATGGCTACAGGGTCTTCCACAGTATGCTTTTTTCGGGTCAATCCATAGATCATAACAAAAGATGTCATGTGTTCAAAATGTCGATCAATGGCTCGGGTTCTGGTGTGGAGCTTGTGAATAGGACGCGACAAGACGGAAGTGGAGACTTGCGAAAAAACTGGGTTTGTTTCGATTACGTTCGTAGAGTTATCGGTTGGACAACAATGGCAACACATGTCTATGACCCTACGTAAGTCCTACTTACATGGTGTGCATGATTTTTGTCTATCCATTATGGTATACAATAATCTTCAAACTTTGCAGGATTCAAGAAATGCGAACAATTGCAATTTGTGAGATGAAGGAGGAGGACACACATGCACAAATCATGTTTTGGGAAATGTTGAATTTGGTGCTACTGGAAAGCGAGCACATACCAGCTGATTTTAGAGGATTCATGGCAGATGAAGATGGTGCAAACTGGAAAGCTGTTCGAACTGTGCTCAATGGAGGACATGACAATGTTATGGAAGGGAGAGAACGGTCATGCTTGTTTCATTGGGAGCAAAGCTTGCACATTCATACCATGCAATACATGCAAAAAAAAAAATCAAGACGAGCACAAGCGTATGTGTGAATTGTGGCGTTGTGCAAGAAGTGAGGAAGAGGCAACCAAATTGTACAGGACTATTTGAGCTTGGTGGGCTTCTGGAAGAGTGTCAGACTGTAACTTGTCGCAAATGAATCGCTGGCTAAGTTGGTGGCATGTGCGCTACCCTCGCTGGAGAAAGAACTTCGTTGGGGTAAAACAATGAATGTTAATGGAGATTAGTATAATGTTGCTTTTGTACAATATCTTAATAAGAATATGATGTAGGAGGTGGATGATTTGTCATACATTCCTACTACAAACCTTGCTGAAACAAAACACGCAAGTTGGCTAGCTGGCGAGGGAAACAAAGAAATGTTGAGCTCGTACGATGCCTGCATTTCTAATCTTTCAAACGCTCTGTTGCAAAGTGTAAAGATGCTTGCTTTTGTCGAAGGTCGATATCATGGATCTGGACCTTCTACTGAAAAACTTGGTCGTAGGGCTCAGCAGGGCCGGGCACCGGGTCTAGCTGCTGTAGCTAGAGAGATTGAGAATGAGCTAGCATGTACACAACTCTATTGTGCACTGACAATGGAGGGAGATAATATTTACAGTTGCTAAGAAGCGAAAACATACTGCAACAGTGAGCTGTGAGGAAGAGAATGCGTCGCATAGACCAGAATATCTCACACATAACATCCCACGAAGTTGTGGAGGATCCCAGAAAACATATGTTCGATCAAATAATGTGGTAGAAGAACAAGGAGGAGGGATTATGGTTGAGGAGACAGGTATTCACAAAACAATGTGGAAAATCCGTCGTATTCCAAAGGGGAGCAGGGTACAATGCCAGGGGTGGTTAGGTTCTAGATTTGGCAAATGCAAAAGAAAATAAAGAACACGGGTGCGGGTTCAGTTGCACCATCCTTCTAGGGGATTCGCACTTGGGAGAGAGAAGATGGCACTGGTCAAGGGACTGGAACAAAAGCACAATTCATGTGGTTTTGCAATAATAATGTGGATCACACATGGAGGATTTGTAACACAATCACCCAATGCCCTGCAAGAGTCCCCAACACTTGGCCAGTGGAAAGGGGAACGAACTTGAATGCTTCAGAGCTATTGGAATTGGAGACAGGAGGCTTCACATTCAAGAAAATTACGGCAAAGGAAACAATCATCATGCGTTATTGGATCGGAGTGTCAATTCAAGCCTAAAAAAGAATTGAATCGATCGCAACCATGGAGGCACAAATTGTTCAGCACACCATAGTGAAGGCAGACGTGCATGAAAAATTCATGGTGGAAACATCTTCTTCCCAAGTCCGAGGAGAGAGGGATGAAGTTCATGTTGCCAGTAGCCCTATGTGTACATGTGGAGACTTTGTTGAACGAGTGGCACAAAGCAAACCATATATGGCATGGAAGCATATTTACTACATCTTCCTTCACTATTTTGGCTTGGATTTGAACCACAATATGTTTATCCATCAGAGCAAGCTGACTAGTGAGAATCTGCTACATGTATTCAACTGTCGATGAATAACATAGAGGATAATGTTGATTGGGAAGATAATTTTGATTGATTTATTTTTATTTGGATTTCATAATGTACATACAAAACCGTATGGTACGAGATGTAACTAATGACTGAATATTGTATTTCTTATTGTGAGAATTCATGGTTCGAGGAGATGACTTCTGTTTTGCTCTTGGTCTAATTTTTGAATGGCGTGCTCTATGGGTTGCAAATGATATAATCTGACACCCAATTGCTATGTTTGATGAATATCATGGTTTGATAGACGGGCTTGAAGATAATAAATTGATGTTTGCTTAATGCCATGGTTTGATAGACGCGCTTGAAGCCATGGAAGTGTGTTCTTTCTTTGGTAGAACAAACTATTTAAAATTCCTAATAACAAAAAACACTCTTGAAGGCACGAATCCAACCATGTAGAGAGCTTTTGCAATGCATACACTACCCTAGTAGATATATTAGAAAAAGCTTCCTCCAAAAGCTCTCTCGTTTCACCCCCCCCCAAGGTGTGCACCATATCCCACATAATGGGCTCAACAAAACCGATAATAGACCCAGTTCCACTTACCCTAATTGACAACATCAACCATTTATAGGCTACTTAAGGACCTCTCTTCTTAAGCAAAAAAAAGAGAAACCAAATGCTCTGATACCAATGTAATGGAACTGGCCTATTAACTTTAGAGTAGCGGAAATTAATGAGAGTACTTTTGAGAATTTACTTTGTGAGCATAGCGGGTGAACATAATTGAAGATAACAACATAGGCATAGCAATTAATTAACTTGGCATGAACAATACTTTTGCAAGAGAGAGAATTTAGAGAACATGACAACAATTGAGGACCGAATTTATGTTAAGCCAGCCTCCCCTCCAATAGGCATTTGTATTATGATTTCTCCCATTAAGAGAGACTTGTTACAATACAATCTTTGTGTTCCTTGTAACCTAGGTGATGCAATGAAGATGGAAAGCTTCATGCATCACAAGCAACATAAACTTTGAAGAAATTTTTAACTATCCCAAGCGTCAGTCCAAAGACCTCAAACACCTTGGAAGGTGGAGAGAACTAGCAGGGAATGAGGGTAGGGAAGAGGAAGAAGAAACATTTCATAGGAGAAAGAATTAGTTCCTCACTTATCATAACTCTTCTTGATAGCATACATAATAGCATAGTAATGAAGAAGGAGAAGATGGCAAGCTTAAGCATTTGAAGCATGGCTCTTGGTTGGATTTTCACTCCATAGCCAAGAGTGTTGGTGTAGGATCTCAACTTCTCAAGGAGCTTGGAGAAGGAGATAGAGCTCTTGCACTTTGCATAGCACACGATGAGAGTGTGTGTGCGTGAGTATACCCCCTAAGAAACCCCTAGCTTGCTTGGGTCGACCCCCCCTTGTAGCTCATGCTTCATTGAAGCTCATTGGACCCCTCTAGGCCTAGCCAATCACAAGAAAGAGGCATTATAAGCACAAGGGTAGCCTTGGGAAAAGTGTCCCCCTTTCCCCTTTTAGAGAGAGGACTTGATAAATGAAAAAACAATTAGATAATTCAAGTAATTTATCATTGGACCCCTTTTAAGCCTGGCCAATTGTCATAATATTCAATATCTAATTCTCCTAAATGATTTTCTCATATTAAACTGATAATTTAATGTGGGGAAGTGCCAGGGGAGAAAAAGCTAGAATATTGGTTAAGCTAGCAAACCGGCCACAATAGGGATCCAAAGGAGGGAAAATAGGATCCAAAGGGGGGGGGGGGCATCTGCAAAAGAGCCATGTGCAACAATGGGCTAAAAAGACCCTAAGGTTCAGCCCATTAAGACTTCCAAAATGCTAAGGTTCCAAAATTCAAAGGTTGTGTCCAAAGGTCAACCCTAGGGGAAATTGGATGCTTTGTGTG
Source organism: Adiantum capillus-veneris (assembly GCF_014529385.1). NCBI lineage: Eukaryota > Viridiplantae > Streptophyta > Polypodiopsida > Polypodiales > Pteridaceae > Adiantum > Adiantum capillus-veneris. The sequence goes on along the minus strand of NC_140946.1, from coordinate 45,419,522 downwards.
TAACTAAAAAGTCTTTGCATATCCTACACGGGAGGGGGGCGAGCCCTTCTTCTAGGGGATGAGAGAGAAAGTCACACACACACACAGGCTCCTTTTACACAAAGGGAATTAGGGACACATGTCAGCTCCCTAGCCCAGATGCCCACAAGGTGTGCCCAATTCCTATTGGATGGCCTTGGAGGTGGACCAATGAGAATTAGGCTAGAGTAAATCTAGTTTAATTAATTTAAAAACATTTAATAAAAGAACCAATGAGAATTAAGTCTCCTAGAAGACTATTGGACAGTCTCCCAAGGGGTCCAATGACCATTCAAGAGCCCAATGGCTTGCCTGATTCCTATTGACCAGAGAGGAGGCAAAGGGGTCCAATGAGAGTTTAGTTTAATTTATTAAATTACCTAAAGCACTCACAAAAGGGGAAAGGGACACATGTCATAAGGCTATCACTTATGTTGCTTAATAACCATTGGCTTTACTTGGGGAGGTCCAATGGGGAGCCTGCAAGAGCAATTAGCAAGAGGCTCTCGCCCAAGAGAGAGAGGGGGCTGATTTTTGCAAGGCATTATCACACACACACACTCACACAATCTCATGTGTGAAGAAAGAGAAGACTATCTCTTCCCCAAGCTTTAATGGAGAGCTCATCACCTACTCCAAGCTTGTGAGATAGAAGCCTACCTGTGTTTACTAAGTGTTTTGCTTAGTGCATGAAGCTTTCATCTTCATTGCACTAGCTAGTCTTGAAGGAACACAAAGAATTGTATTGTACAATGTCTCTCTTGATGGAAGAAACCATAATACAAAGTCTTTTGGAGGGGGGACCGGCTCCATGCAAATCCGGTCCTCAACTGTTGTCAATAGCTTAATTTCTCTCTCTTTTGAAAGTATTGTTGATGCTATCTAACTAGGTGTTATGCATTTTGTTGCTCTCTCCACCCAAGCACTCTTGTAATTCTCATTAGGAATCTATTCTAATGAAATGCCCACTATGTTCATGCTAATTTCTGCTACACACAAGTTTTTAGGCCATTAAATGTTACATTGGTATTAGAGCACAAGGTTTCTCTTTTCTTGATCAAGAAGGGAGGTCCTCAAGCTAGCTATAAATGGTTGGTATTATTAATTGCATGTGAGTAAGTAGAATAGGGATTTTTCAGCTTTGCATTGTGCCTGCCTTTGTGCAGTTAACGGGCATCACCGTCGAGAGCTATGGTCTTAATAGTGGAGTCCTACTGGGCTTGCCTACGGCTTAACCACTATTGAGCTATTAGAAGCTTGATAGGAGCCAGTGCTGTTTTGGTGTCGAAAGATCCTCTCTTCTATTCCTTGCAATTAATGGTATTCGAGCCGCGGGTACAGTAGCTTGAGTGCTTTTTCTAAAGGGTAAAGAGGAGTAGCAACTAGGGCTTGAAGTGCCAATGTACACCTAAAAAGTTTACACCTAAAAGTTGTTAGAATGGCTGACAATAGTAAAGAGAGTGAAATTAATGTTGATAACTTTGATTTCGCTCATGAGCAAGCTACTAATGATGCATCAATGCTTGTTAACTATCTTATTTCTAGGCTTCAACAAGCCATGGGCAATCCATCTCTCCAAAGTGAAGTGCAACGGCAGCTCCGTGCTCACGGGATTCTCCAAGCTCATCACCATGACGAGAGAACACCTAGGAAGCCTTCCTTGTGAGACTCCCAAAAGAGGTCTCTCTCCGATTCGGGAAGAAGAAGAGAATCCATATGAAGGGCTCAAGAATTTACGTCTTGATGATGCATTTCCTTCCCAAAGGAGAAATCAAGAGCCTCCATCGAAGGAACGAGAAAGAAGTGAGTCTCCCGCCACCTCGGCGGAGATGGCTCCACGAAGACGGCGGGCTAAACGCTCTCCATCACCACCAAAGCGGTGAAGACCATCACACTCTTCTCCATGCCATAATTCAAACAGGGATGATAAAAAGCAAGAGAAGAAAAAGGCAAGAAAGAGGACACCCTCTTCTCCATCTTCTTCATCCTCTTCCTCTTATGAAAGTGATGGTGAAGACAACGAAGATCAAGACAAGAAAAAGGCGAGAAAGAGGTCACCCTCTTCTCCACCTTCTTCACCTTTTGAAGAATGTGATGGTGCAACCTTTGAACCATCAAAAAGAAGAGGCCATAGGAAATCCTATGCCGCATGGAAGAGGTCATCCAAGCTGAATAAATTCAAAGAGGAAGGGAATAGCATCTCTTTCCTTACCTATGAGGGTACCTTTGGTGCTACGGACAAAGTCTTGGCCTTTATCCAGCAATTTGGTGCGGCGTTTGGAGATGAGGGCTTTACGGAGTCCTCTAAGCTACGCCATGTAGCTATGCACTTTCAAAAGTCCACCACGCAATGGTGGTCTAGCCTACGAGCCAACGGTGAAGCTCCAGGAACATGGAAAGCTTTAAGAGCTTCCATTATGAAGCAGTTTTTGGCCACCGATGCCAAAGACAAAGTACTCACTGAATGGTGAAGCTTAAAGCTGTCTCCCAATGAATCCATCCACAAATATGTAGACAAGTTTTGGGACCTACAACTCAAAGCCACTGTCTTAAAAAGTTGGATTTTGGAGAGCAAAAGCAACAGTTTTGTGCGGGCTTAACCGAAGAAATGGCGGAGTATGTCAACTCCCAAAGGCCACGTACCATATCGGCGGTAATACACCATACTATGGTGGCCTCACGAATCAATTTCCAAACAGGGGCTAAAAGAAATAATAAGCCCCCGAAAACAAGGGTTCCAATGAGCCTAAGGGGAAGGACAATGTCCAAAAGTCTCCTAAGGGCAACTCCAACAAAGCTAAAGAGAAGGGAGTTTACAAAGGTAAGAACAAACTCTCTCCCTAAGAGCTTGAGCGTTATCGCAAGGATAACCGGTGTTTCAAGTGCAACGAACAAGGGCATGTGTACCGCGCTTGTCCCCAAAAGAACAACCGCCAAGATCCTCCTAGAGCTTCCTTGGTTGAAATCCAAGAGGAGGAGACTCACCAAACTCATCACAAAGGATCTCCTCTTAGGAGATGAATGGTGGAGGTAGGTTGGTCTTGTGTATCTTTCTGAGTCAGAATAAATATAAATCCAACAACAGGTTATCATTGAATCATTGGACTCTTGTAGGACATTGCGCGTAATCGAGTGTGCTAGTCGGCCAAAGTGGATAACAGAGGAAAGATTATATGGGTTGGCATGTGCAGCTCTTTCGTTAAAAAAAAAACCTTCATCTTGCGTGCGATGGCATCCGTGATCCAGGAGATGTGAAAAGTCTGGACATTCCTCGGACTGGTGAGTATTTGATTGCCTCGTTGTTGGACTGGCGAGTTATATAGGTGTATTTAGTCATTTTTCCATATCCATTATTTTCATCGTCACAAGAGAGTCTGCTATTTTTCGAGAGTGGTTGAGGATCGAAGTATTCTGGTATTCCATTGTTAGAGACGCATAGAATGTATACAGTTGTACCCGCAGTATACATTTACAATCAATGCCTGGTTTGGACTTGGAGTCATCCATTGAAGATTCTAAGATGATACATAAGAGTAAGACCTTCGCTTATGAGCTAGGTGTGATGAAAAAGGGAACACAGTCCGAGGTGAGCAAGGCATTGGCGGATGCCGAAAAAAGATGTCTTTGCAGGTATGCGCAATACCCTAAACCTTACATGTTGTGAACTATAACCTGATGATAGTTATGTTCTTGCTCATATTAAGTGTTGTGCATTCACAATTTTTAACTTGAAAGACATAAGGAGTTTTGCAAGCAATGCTTGAAATCAAAAAATTGGATCATATTTTTAACCCAATGCAGATAGCACGCAACTTTAGAAGCAGAGTCTACCAGGATTTGCCATGGTTCTTAGAGTATGGTGAGGGATACTTCCCTCCGAACGAGGAGAAGGCACACAACGATGCTGTGAAAGATAGAGAGGAAGGAGCACCTGGAGACATATAAATATCTGCGATAGCAGAGTCAAGTGTCCAAAGACCTCAAATGGAGGAGTATGATACAACATCTCAAGTATGAAAGTTGTTGTCTTCATAATTGGATAGTACTTATCCACATCATTAGTTTTAGTATTGAATTAGATATTCGATAATTCTTTGTAGATGGAGCAATCCGGGGTTTCGGGTTTGCAAGGGATAGCTCGTGCAATAGAGAAACGTTAGAACGCTTACTAACATCTAAATGTGAACATTTTCATGCGCCTTAAAAATTGTTCTTTTCTTGGTGATCAGGTAAGAGAAGTGGAATGTCAGCAAAGGAGGTGGTGGATTTTGCAACGTGTTTTTGAAAAGAGATATTGCATGTCTCAGACCTAACCAATGGTTACGATACCCTCGATTGGTAAGTGACAATCTTGACTCTGAGAGTTGCAATGTGTTTCGAGATCAATCTTTTGTGCTAATTGAAATATCGATAGAAGCGATGGCAACCCTATTCAAATTTGTTCATTTGTCTCGACAAGACAGATGACTTTGAAGAGGACTTGTTGTGCTCTGTTAGGCCCATATTCAAATTGTTCATTTTGTCTCGGACAAGACAGAGGATGACTTGAAGATGGCCTTGTTGTGCTCTGTTAGGCCACATATTGTGGAAAAATGCCTTTGTCCGTCACGAGATGGATCAATCGTGGATTCAACAGTGAATACTTCCATTGTTTTTTTGCCTTGCAATACAGCTGTGTATGGGCTGTCAAGTACTGAAGTTCCTGAATGGAACAACATGGAGGTATGCAAGTTCGGACAGCTTGCCCGTCTAGCTCTGTCTGCATCAAATGATAGAGGGATGTTTGTAGTTGTATGTCTATCAGATAACTATGCAATGGTGCATGATATTTCCACTGCAGCTGGATGGCGTGAAGACCATGTGAATGTGGTTGTCTGTAAGACACCAATATGCAAGAAAGATAATAGAACTGTGCACACATTGTTGGTGTTCGCAATGAGAAAAGAGCACACTTGGACTTCAGAGACAATTGACAAACCATTGGGTGATGCCTGGTTCGATGGTCTGGAAGAGAGTGATTGGACAAAGGAGACTGACGGGACACCTATGCGAGGCACACTTTGGCATCCCTATATCATTATAAAGTTTCTCTACTTTCTTTGACTATTGTTTATCATCCAGGAGGTATGGAACGTGGACATTGGTTTCTTTGGTAGCTGCTTGCCCAATATACAAATGAGAACAACGTTGTCGTGCAATACGGAGGTGACTGTGGAGCAATGGCTTTGTTGGGGAGCCAGATGAGTTGAATGATGACAATATATGAGAGCAACGAGGAGATCTATAGCAAACTGCATCCAGTTCTTGAAATGCAAGCACAACGGCTAAGAGAGATTTAAGAGCGAGATAGAAAGCTTGTTGAGGAGGTGGATCGAGCATTACAGGAAGCATCATTGATTGAGCCACAACCAAAAATTGTGGAAATAGATCCTCCCATCAACTCAAATAACCATGTCAAATTTTGACTCGTGAAGAAATATTGATAATCTATGTAGTCACTATGAACGATTGCTTCTTGTAGTCTTTTGTAAATAAATTTCGAGTTGTTGTAGCATGTCTCAGTGGGCTTTGAAATCACTGTGTTTCTACTTTGTTTGTAGTTGTGCAGATGAAGTATGAAGGGTCTTTCTGACAATCGCACCTGTTTGTAACATGTTGATTGCGATGTTATTGTCTCTCTTGAATTTTCAAGTACATCTATCTCTTTCTCTCTATCTATCTCTCTCAGCTCCCCCATGCAACGTGCGTTGCGTCAGATAAGTTCTGTCCAGGACCTTGAACCTAATATTTTAATTAAGTTGTTTTTAAAGTTAGACTAATGCAATTGTCTTCACATTTACTATATCTTGTTTACAAGCACATGGTTCAAAATCAAATATAACCTTTAACCAACCAATCATCCCCCCATCTCCTTGTCTATTAATGTGGCCGTACAATGTTAGGTAACAGATTGCAAAATAAGACGTAGTTCATCGTTTGGCGAAGGAAGCTTTTTGCATAAGATTGGAGAAACCAACACAATGCTCATAGAGAGAGCTTTTTCAATAAATTTCCAGCCCGTCCGTTTTACCTAAAAAACTCCCTCAAAAGCTTCCTCAAAAGCTCCTCCTCGCCTATACTCACACATCGGGAGCTTAGGACTTAATAATGGAGTCTTTTTCGAATTGCCTATGGATTTACCATTATTGAGCCATAAGAAGTCCGAAAGGAGCTAGCCCTAGCAACTCTGCTATGTTAGACCTACTCCACTACTCTGTATAATTAACCACTTCAAGACGTGGGTGTAGATACTTAAGAGCCAATTTTCAAAGGCTAAGAGGAGTGGCAACTAAAGTTTTCAATTGCCAAAGACTAAGTACATACATAAATTTTGTTAACATGGCTGACAATAATCAAGAGAGTAGAATGAATTGATAGCTTTGATTTTGCAGATGAAGTGCTAATGATGATGCCGAATGTTTGTCAATTATCTCGTTACTAGGTTGCAACAAGCTATGGGCAACCCTGCTTTGCAGCCGAAGTTACTACGTGCTTATGGAATTTCCCTTCCTCTCCAAGAGGAGAGAGAGCTTAGGAGGCCTCTTGAAGATACCCCCAAAAGAAGACTCTCTCCCATTTGAGAGGAGGAATCCAAAGAGCAAGAAAGCAATGAAACATTAAGTTCCTCTGAAGATGTGGCTCCATAAAGACGGCAGTCTAGACGATCGTCCACTCCTCCCAAGAGGAAAAGATCAACACACAATCCCTCTCCTTGTCATTCCGAAAGAGAAGAGAGGAAACAAAGGAAGAAAAAGGCTAGGAAAAGGTCACCCTCTTCTCCTTTTTCTTCATCTTCCTCCTCTTCCGATGAAAGCTATGGCTACTCTCCTAGAGAATACATGAGGGGAGGACATCGCAAATCATACCCTGCATGGGGGAGGTCACAAAAGCTAAAGAAGTTCAAGGAGGGAGGAAAGAGTATCTCTTTTCTCACCTATGATGGCTCCTTTGGTGCTACTGACAAAGTGTTGGCCTTCATCCAACAATTCGATGAGGCCTTTGGAGACGAGGGCTTCACGGAGTCCTGTAAGCTACACCATGTAGCTATGCACTTCCAAAAATCAGCTCGTCAATGGTGGGCTAGCCTTTGTGTGGCAACGGCAAATCCCCAAAGACATGGAAAACTCTACGAGTTTCCATCATGAAGCAATTCCTTGCAAGCGATGCAAAGGACAAAGTGCTTACCGAATGGTGCAGTCTAAAGCTTCTCTCTCATGAGTCTATCCACAAGTATGTACACAAGTTTTGGGTTTTACATCTCAAGGCGACTGTGTTTCAAAAGATAGACTTTGCTGAGCAAAGGTAGCAATTCTGTGCGGGATTACCTTAAGAGATGGCCGAATACATCAATTCTGAACGACCTGGTTCTATTAGCGAAGTAATCCATCACACCATGGTTTCTTCACGCATCAATTTCCATCAAGGGGCTAGACGGAATGTCAAGCCCATGGAAAACAAAGACAAAAATGATGCAAAGGGGAAAACCAATGCTCAAAATTCTTCCCAAGGCACTTCCAACAACAACATCAACAATCGGTCCAAGGAGAAGGGAGTTTTACAAAGGAAAAAACAAAATCTCTCATGAAGATCTTGAAGCTTTTTGCAAGGACCATAAGTGTTTCAAGTGTGGGGAGCAAGGACATGGCTATCGTTCTTGCCACAAAAAGAATGCTCGTAGTGAGACTCCTAGAGCTTCCATCATCGAAGCTCCAAAAGAGGATGCGCATTGCAAAGGATCATCACTTTCCTATGCTTGGGTAAAGGTAAGAGAGCATGATGCCTTCATCTTGTTTGACCCTGGCTCTACTCACAACTTCATATCCACGGAGTTGGTCAGTTGGCATTGCTTTTGAGATGGGAGATATGGTAATGACTGACGTAGCTTTCAAGGGACAGCAGCCTCCGTTACTTCCTTGATTGGGAAGTTGAGGCTTCATGTCGAAAGCTATGTCAACAAAGAAGACTTTTTCATCTCTCCTCTCCAACATGAGGATGCTATCTAGGGGCGCCATGGTTTGATCGCATGGCTGCCAATATGAAGTTACCTAAAAGGAGAATCCACTTCACCTACAGGGGAAATAATATGTATATAGATGCTAGTGAGCGTGGTTGGACCATTCCACTTAGAAATTCTCCTCCTTTTGATAAATCAATGAAGAGCTCAGTTTCTGCGTACATGATTTTTGTCAAAGAGTCTCTAAAAGATCCTAATGTTTCATCAAATGTAAATAGTAGGAATCAAGAAAAGTTAGACTTGTCTAATTTTCTAAAAGGATTCCAAGATGTGTTCATCGATGATATCCCTATGGACTTACCTTCAAAATGAGGAGATGATGACCATCGCATTGAGCTCCTTCTAGGAAGCTCACCACCTAACAAGCCTCCTTATCAAGTCTCACAAGCTCAACAAGAGGACATCATGAGGCAAGTACAAGAATTGGTAGAAAAAGGGATGGTGAGGCCTAGTTCCTCTCCCTTTTGTTCTCCAGTCCTTTTAGTGCAAAAGAAATATGGTACATACCGTATGTGTGTGGACTATCAAGCACTAAACCATATCACTATCAAAAACAGATTTCCTGTGCCTCCGGTAGAATTTTTGTTTGATAAGCTACAAGAATCACCTACTTAAGTAATTTTGACCTTAAAATTGGCTATCATCAAATAAGGATAGTGGATGAAGATATCCTAAAGACCGCGTTTTGCACAATGTTTGGTCTTATGAATATCTAGTCATGCATTTTGGCTTGACTAATGCACTAGCTACGTTCAATCGTCTAATGGAGATAATTTTTAGACCTTATCGTAAATTCACTGGAGTGTTATTTGATGATATCATCATCTACTCCAAGTTTTTGGAGGAACAGAAGCAACATCTCCAAGTGATTTTCAAGCATTAAGGGAGAACAAGCTTTTTCTCAACCAAAAGAAAAGCGAATTCTTCCTTCAAGAGATTCAATATCTAGGTCATAATATCTCTCAAGATGGTATCATATGGATCCATTGAAGTTAGAGGTAATAAAAGCATGGCCTAATCCAAGGAATCTACATGAGCTAAGAAGCTTTATTGGTATGTGCGCATACTAAAGATGCTTCATAGCAAAATTCTTTCAAGTAGCATGACCACTACATGACTTAACTAAGAAGAACGTTAAGTATGTATGGACTGCTAAGGAGCAAAATGCTTTTGACAAGCTCAAGGAGAGCTTACCTCTCAACCAGTCCTCATGCTTCCCGATCTCTCAAAACCATTTGAGGTCCAATGTGATACTTGTGGTGATTGCCTTGGACAGTGTTGCTTCAAGAAGGGCATGCCATAGCATATGAGAGCCAAAGGCTCAATACGGATGAACGAGTCTTGGGCATTTAGGAGAAAGAGCTTTTAGCTCTTCTACATGCCCTAGACACATGGAAAACACTACCTATTGGCGACTCCATTTATTCTACGAATTGACCACCAAAGTCTCAAGGAGGGAAAATTTTCTTTCACAATTTAATTTCCATATTGCTCACTTTGTTGGTAATCACAATCAAGTGGCCAATGCACTTTCACGAGGACCAAAAGTTAATGCGGTGTCTATAGCTACTCACAATGATCTATCTTCTATGATAGATGAGTATGCTCCTGACCCTGACTTTAGAGATATAATGTTAGTCCTTGCTTTGGGGAAAAAAAAGGAACCATTCACCTTGTAGGATGGTTATCTTCTCCACGACAGTAGGCTATGTGTTACACATTCCCTTTGTGAGAAAGTTATGTATGAGTCCCATGCTCCTCCCTATGCAAGGTATAGAGGTACTCAACCTACTCTTCGAGAAGTAGGGACGTATTTCTATTGGCCTACCATGAAAGTGGACATACAAGAGTATGTTTCAAAATGTGTAGTATGCCAAAAGACCAAGTATGATAGAGGGAAGCAACCTGGATTACTCCAGCCATTGCCTATCCCAAATTCACCATGGGAGAGTATATCCATGGATTTCATCTTTGGATTACTCAAGTCTATCCATGGGAATGTGGTATAATGGACAATAGTCCGATAGGTTTAGCAAGCAAGCACACTTTATTCCTTTCAAAAAGACTATTAAGGCACACCAAATGGCAACTCTCTTCATATCTCCGATTTTCAAACACCATGGATTACCCACATCACTCAATACCTACAAAGGAGAGCCACCATCTGAACCAATTATTGAAGACCCTCCCAAAGTTGAAGACCAAGAAGAGTTGCTATAACCCGAAGCTATCCTTCAGCATGAAGACAAGGTAAGATTATCGGACGATATCTTATTAAGTTCAAAAATTATCCTTTTGAAGATGCTAGATGGACGCAAGGAATACAACTTAAGGATAGTATGAACCTTGCCAATGCTTACAATGCTACATTAGAGTAAGCAAATGTACAAATTTCTTTTAAATGACTCATGTCTTTGTCTTATAAGACTAGTTCTTTTTTAATTGCGCACAAATTTAAATAGTATGCATGCTTAGAATCATGTTTGTGATGACGACGTCTCTCAAACACCAAGTAGAATTTGTCACTCTACTTTGGGAGAATGAAATGGGCTAAAGGGAAAACATGCTTGCGGTAGCTATGTCTTCCAAGCACCAAATGGATTAGTCATCCATCTTGGAAAGATGTCGTAGAGTAAAAAGGGATCCTCTACCCGCTAAGTAAGATTGACTAATAACTAAGGCTTTATCTCTTCTACCTCATAGTCGAGGACGATTATGATTTCAAGAGAGACAAAGCCTGTCATAAAATCTAATATCTAACCAACCCAAATGATTTTCTCATATTAAACTGATCACTTAATGTGGGAGAATAAATGAGAACAAGGTTTAAGATATAGATATGTTCTTATAGATCTATTTCAACATGGGGCCAATGGTAAAGGGGCCCAAATGAGAAATGGTCTATCAAAGAGCAAGGCTAACCAATGGAGCATAAGACCTTAGGGTTAGCTTCATTAAAGACCTCCAATAATGTGTGTAAAAGTCCTTTGACCTTAAGCTAGGACTGAGCTTGAGGTGGGAACCCGACCTAGCTCGAGGTGCTTGTCTTGCTTGAGGTGCTTGTCATGCTTGAGGTACTTGTCGTGCTTGATTAAGGTGCTTGAGGTGCTTGACCTGCTGGATGATTAAGGTGCTTGTCTTGCTGGATGACTAAGGTGCTTGAGGTGCTTTGTTATGCTTGCTTGAGAAGCTTGTGGAAACACCCCCAAGCTAGAAGTGCTTTGTCATGGTTGATGAGTAAGGTGCTTGAGCACCTAAAGTCAAAAGGAGCCCTACATAAGAGGGGGCAAGCTCATATTGTAGGGGCTAGTGAGGGAACACACACACACACACACACACACACACACACACACACACACACACACACACACACACACACACACACACACACACTCAAGGTAACCCCAAGCCTTAAGAGGCAGCAAGGACAAATGTCAAGCTCCTACCCATGCTACCTTCATGAGGTGTTTGAATCCTATTGGCCAAGCTTAAAAGGGGTCCAATGATAAATTACTTGAATTATCTAATTGTTTTTCATTTATCAAGTCCTCTCTCTCAAAGGGGAAAGGGGGACACTTGTGCCAAGGCTACCCTTGTTGCTTGTAATGCCTCTTGCTTGTGATTAGCTAGGCCTAGAGGGGTCCAATGAGCTTCAATGAAGCATGAGCTACAAGGGGGGTCGACCCAAGCAAGCTAGGGGGTTGCTTAGGGGGTATACTCACTCTCACACACTCTCATTGTGTGCTATGCAAAGTGCAAGAGCTCCATCTCCTTTTCCAAGCTCCTTGAGAAGTTGAGAGCCTACACCAACACTCTTGGCTATGGACTGCAAATCCAACCAAGAGCCATGCTTCAATGCTTAAGCTTGCCATCTTCTCCTTCTTCATTACTATGCTATTATGTATGCTAGCAAGAAGAGTTATGATAAGTGAGGAACTAATTAATTCTCCTATGAAATGTTTCTTCTTCCTCTTCCCTACCCTCATTCCCTGCTAGCTCTCTCCACCTTCGAAGGTGTTTGAGGTCTTGGGACTGAGGCTTGGGATAGTTAAAGATTTCTTCAAAGTTTATGTTATGCTTGTGATGCATGAAGCATTCCATCTTCATTGCATCACCTAGGTCACAAGGAACACAAAGATTGTATTGTAACAAGTTTCTCTTAATGGGAGAAATCATAATACAAATGCCAATTGGAGGGGGGACCGGCTTAACATAAATCAAGTCCTCAACAGTTGTCATGTTCTCTAAATTCTCTATTGCAAAAGTATTGTTCATGCCAAGTTAACCAATTGCTATGCCTATGTTGTTATCTTCAATTTTGTTCACCCGCTATGCTCACAAAGTAATTTCTCAAAAGTACTCTCATTTATTTCCGCTACTCTAAAGTTAATAGGCCAACTCCATTACAAAGCCTCACAAGTGTAGATACAAACAAAAGGTTATTCTTGATCCTTGGTAAATAGAGTGAATAAACAAGTGTGGAAGAATCGTCATTCATAGCAGTAAGCACAATCTTTCCAAGTCCCTTGATTGGATAAGAGACGTTGTTGGCACAAGTGACCGTATTCCCATGAGGGACATACTCAAGAGTAAACAAGTCATGATGTGAAGTAATGTGCTTTGTAGAACCACTATCAAAGTACCACAGATGTGAATCTACAACAATTGACATACATGCATCATGGGACAGAAGGATCATAAGTACGCTCTGCACTAAATGCCCACTCTGCATCTACATCAGCATCACAATCTCCTTTCCTAGAAGATCCTACAATAATTGCACTTGTAGTGGATCCAGCCTATTTCTTCTTGACCTCTTTTGCCTTCGACTTAGGACATTGCTTAATCAAGTGATCATTAGCCTTGCAATTATAGAAACGCATCTTCTTCTTGCCTTTTTTACAAGAATTCCCAGACAAGGTGCTGCCAGTAGAAGCATTAGAAACATGTGATTTTCTACTGACCGAAGAACCATGAGAATTGGCTACGTTGTTGTTACCACCTTTTCTTTGAGCAGCAACAAAAGCTTGCTCAACTGCACACTATCTAGCCCTATTCTTTCTTGGAAGCAACTCTTGCGATATCAATGTGCATAATACATCAAATTTGATAGCTCGAGGGTTTTTTTTTTTTGGGTCATAAGTCTCCAAGTACTAGTAAAAGCCTGGTAAAAATGTGACAATGCATCGAGAATTGTCTGCAAAAATCAATCGTAAAAAATGACTTCATCTACAAAAACGAGTTGCTCATTAATATCCTTGATATCTACAAGGAAAGCGTCCATGTCATCTTTCTCTTGCATAATCTTCGACTCTAGCTGTTTACGCAGCAATGCACTTTTAGACTCATTGCAACTTGCATAAAGACGAGCCAAAATATCCCAAGCCTGTGTTGTTGATTTAGCTAAGTGAATGTAAGGGGTAATAGTGTGCTTCACAAATAATGCAATCAATGCATGAGCCTGCACATCTCTAACATCCCAATAAGACTGCTTAGCTGTAGGCAAAACAACTCTAGCAGCAATAGACCTGCCACCACAATCTGCAACATCCTCAACAGAGCTTGTATCCATAGAAGGCAAGTGTACATCAATGACCTGCACAACATTCCAAACACCCTTTGACACAAGAACATGTGTCATCATGTAAGGCCACATTGGGTAGTTATCCCCATCTAGTTTATCCTCAACAATTAACCTTGAAACATCTTTGTTGTTGTCAGCCATGGCGAGTGACTACACCTGATGTGAAAATCTCCTAGAAAGAGGAAAAACAAACTAGGAACAACATGTGCCATATAGCACAACCCAAATAAGTTTGTAAGGGATCTAATTTGTAGAAAATTACACTGATAAAAATTCTACACAAAAGGAAAAAAATGCCTGCGTAGTACTGCTTGTAGTGGAAACGAAGGCCAAAATGAGACTGAATCAAAACTTTGAGCACATTGAGATATATGAGTCTTCCCAAAGTATTTGTTGATCTGCTGACACTCACCAAACATCAACCAAATTGGAAAAAGTGAGCAGGCAGGTGTTGGCGACTATGCCCAAGAGAACGTAACCTGCTCTAATACCAATTGTTGGAATTAGGGTTGTAGGGAAACATAGACATCTTGGAGAAGACGAAGAAGCTCAAGGTACACAAGAGAGGGTGTATTGCTTAGTGCTCAATGGGTAGATAAGATAGCCCTAGAGTGATAGGCATACATACAATACACGGGGGGGGGGGGGGGGGGGGGGGGGGGGGGGGGGGGGGGGGAATCCCTAGGGGGGAGGGGAAAAATGCCTCGGTGGCCCTAAGTGTGCTCACACACATCACTACCACATATATGGTAACAATAAATATTATCAAGGGGTCACCCATTTTCTACATTGCTTGATAGCTTTTCTGTAGTCTATGATGTATACTAATGTTGTTTGATTGAATTATGTATAGCTAACTCTGATATGTTGTTCATATATCAAGCTAGCAAGTGTTAATGAAGTGGCATTATATAGGAAATGCCGCTAATTGCCTCTTTGTTTCTCTCTCTCCCCCCCCCCCCCTAAGTTGTCAAATGAAAGGCCATTATCTCTTTGATTTTTGCCACACCCTCTACATCACACTTTCCACCTTAGGGTTATATGACTAGTGTCTCTTTAGATTTGGTAAAATCTTCTCTTAAACATTGATTTGTCTAGTCAAATCTTTGCCAACATCCTTGATAAGGTGGATCATGCATAGAAGCTCTAACATCTACTATGATCAATGTAGATATGAGATGGGCCCCTTCTTGACGACCAATTTGAAACTCATTTTGTTCTATTGCAGCAAGTCCAACCGTCTTTATCTTGCTCAAACATGTTACCATATACATGTGATAGTGATGTGTGTGAATACAGGATTGTAGGGGCATTTTTTCCCTCACTATGAGGTTTTCCCCCCGTGCATTGTATATACGCCCATCACTCTAGGGCTACATTATCTTTTCCATTGTGCACTAAGCAATATACTCTCTTTTGTTTGCATTGAGCTTCTTCATCTTTTCCAAGCTGTATGTGTTTCCCTGTAATGTTATTTCCAACAATCAGTATCATACATGTTGCGTCCTCTCGAGCATAGTCGCTAGCCATGCTTGCTCACTTTCTCCGATTTGGATGAGCTTTGGTGAGCACTAGCAGGTTGAAAAATATTTTGGGCAAGCTTGAAGAGCTTGTTCTGCTCAAAATTTTCATTTGGGCTCATTTTGGCCTCTGTTACCACTACAGATAGTATTGTGCATGCAATTTTGTCCTTTTGTGCAGAATTTCTAGTGCAATTTTCTACAGAACAGGTTTCTTGTAGTCTTCTTTGGCTTGTGCTACATAGCACGTGTTGGTCCTACTTCATTTTTTGTCTTTCCAGGAAGTTTTCACATCAGGTGCAATCACTCACCATAACTGACAACAACACAGATGTTTTCAACATGTTCGCTGCTAAGGATAAACTAGATGAGGATAATTACCCAATGTGGGCTTACATGATGCAATATGTTCTTATGTCAAAGGGCATTTGGAATGGTGTGTAGGGCATTGATGAATGCCCACCTTATCTATACAAGCTCTATTGAGGATGTTGCAGGTTTTGGTGGCAGGACTATTGCTGCTAGAGCTATTTTGCCTACGATTGAGCAGTCTCATTGGGATGTTATAGATGCACATGCTCACACATTAATTGAATTACCTATGAAGCACACTATTACTCCTCACATTCACTCAACTAAATTAGCAAAACAGGCTTGGGATATTTTGGCTGGTCTTTATGCAAGTTGCAATGAGGCTAAAAATAGCATTGATGTGTAAAGAGTTGGAATCAAAGATTATGCTTGAGGAAGATGACATGGTAACTTTCCTTGCTGTATCAAGGATATTAATGAGCAACTCATTTCTACACGAGGAAAAGAAGAAAGTAGAAGAAACATAGAAGGTGTCCTCTCCATCCCAATCAAATGATGTACAGCTAGATGCAAGGCTCAAGAAGCTCAAAGAAGAAAGAAGACAGAAAGCTAAAGCCAAAGTTAGATTGGATAGATCCACTCGATAGAGAATTACGATGTGCTAAAGCAAAAATTTAAAGAAAGGGAAGAGGAGGAATCCAAAAGATTAGATTCAATTTTGGACTCTCCTTGCAGTCAACAGTCATAGCATTAGGAGACAATTCAAGACACAACAATGACCAAAGAAGAAAAGGGAATAGAGGAAACAACATCAGAAAAGCCACCATCTCCACCTCTTGTGGATCAACAAAAAAGGGAATCTAAAGATGAGTAAGAAGACCAAGATTTCCTTGAGGAAGAACAACAACATCTTGAGAAGCAACACCAAACACAAACAAAAGCAGAGACTTCCCAAACGCGAGAGGACCAATAGAAGAGAGATGTACCCCCTCTGAACCAAGTAGATGACGCGATGGCCATGAACATCATCAAAGGATTTGACATTAAAGAACATCTAGAAATGATTGAGCTACAATTCAACTATCAAAAAATGCTGGCACACCTTTGGGTCCAAGATGCAAAGAAGCCAAGATTGCCACTGAACAAACACAACAAGAGATAGCAAATCTTAAACAACAAGTGGTTGGCTTGGAAAAGGAAAATCATAGACTAAAGATAGATCTCAAGAAGACCAAGAAGGATGTTGAAAGCATGTACCCCAGGATCTAGAGAAGGAGATTGAAACAAACACAAAATTCCAAATAGAGCAGCAAGCAATGGAAGAGTCTCTAGAGGGGGAAAAGAAAAGATATTCCAACCTGTGTGATTCCTATGATCTGATCAAGCATACCTTCTCCACCTGGAAAATCAAGATGTTGTTGCACCTACTTCTACCTCACAATCTTCTACAATAAATTTTGAGGAGATAAAAACACTCAAAGTAGTACTGGAGCATGAAAAATTGCAAAGGCGACTTCTAATGTCATGCATGCTCACCACAAATGTACAAAAAGACCAACAAATAAAAGAATTGCAAGAGCACTTAGCCAAGGAAAAAGCGGACTTGATGGCACAAGCCGAAATGCATGCAAAGGAGGTGGAAGCTAAAGCGTGGAATTGGTGGTACCTCACAAACCAAGACACATGTACCAGCCACCCATACCCAATACATTAAGTTTGAAAGTGTTGACCTACCCCCATTGGACCTACCAGGAACATCATCCATGGGAGGAATGTAAGAATTTGAAGAAGAAAAGCAATCATTGGATGCAAGGGATGAGCTCCGACAATGGATTGCAAATATACCAAAAGGAGCACACAAAGAAAACATGCTTTATGAGATCAAGGTTCTAGAATCTATGGCCCTACTAATGATCAAACTGGATGAGCACATCAAGAATTTTGGCCATGATTGATTGTGCTATCACTCATGAAGCAAGAGGCTAACCTATGGAAGAAGAATCTATTACCAGCCCTAAAACCTAATGCACAAGGCGACTATGAAGGTGTCTCACTTACCAAATAGAAAATGTTTCTCGTCTTGGAGAGCCATGCTCTATGGCATAAGAAGTGGTTTGAAAAGCAGCCCCAAGATGAGACAACTTACATGAATGCTTTCTAGCACCTAGGATTGACCCAGCCTATTATCCTAGCAAGAATGTGATCCTAGGAGACCAAGGTAGTATGGAAGAGTAGGAGACCCCTAGTGCTCAATTATCCCCATTCATAGCTAAACTTGCACACAACCACAAGCCCACAAAATCCTACATGTCACATACACTCATGACTATTATCAAACTACTGCGGATGTCTCACATTTGACATGAAAAATGACTTGCAAAATTGCCAAGATGATTCTCACTTGTATTGAAGCATTTGATAACATTGACAAAGGTGAACACCCATGGGAGGTGTTCCTTGAGGGGATAAATGGGATTAGCTAGAGCTGGAACCAAAAGCTTCTTCAAAGAATGTAATAATGGGCATGTATGCCAGGATCATTTTTTTGCCATTGCACTACATGCAGACATTCAAAGAAACTTTCATGATGGTTTTCTTCAAGATGGAATTCACCATCTTTAACTTCACAACGAAGGATCTACAAGCAAGGCACATTTCTTACCAGCACATGCTACTAAACAAGCCAATCAAAGATTTATTTGTCAAAGCAGATATTATAGCCAGGGGAGCAAACTTTAGCAAAGTCATCAAGACTTTGGAAAAGAGACAAGTGGACTACTAAAGAGTTTCCACAACTTGCACGAGGACATGTAATGGCTAGAAGGGGGGAATGTTTGGCTGATGCAGTTGATGGACACCCTCCTAGCTGGCCACACCTTGTCTAAGCCACATTTTCTATATAATATATCTTATTTTTTTGGGAAGCCTTGTAAATGCGCCAATGTAATTTGGATTCAAGAGTTGTAAACTGTGAGATATAATACTTGATCATGTACTCAAAGCCCAAGTAGCTGGTCCTTGGCCATTTTGAAAAGCCCTAGGTATATAAGCCAAAAGCCGTAGTTTGAATCAGGGATTATTGACGAAAAGAAAGAGATTTTGTTGTATGACTGTCAACTGGATACTTTGCTCAAACTTATAATCCATTTTCCTCATGATTCGGTGATCCAAATTTAGTTCACGGAATTGCATTGTGTTCCTTGTCTCTTGCTCTTTCAATTAAGTATAAGCATTTCAAGTTCTGTTGTGGTTTGTGACTACATGTCGATGAGTCTTATCGTCAGTTTTGAGTGCTTAAATTACTATTTTTGGACATTTTGACTTAGAGAGAGTGTTATTAGAACTTAGGATGACCTATTTATGTTGTTCTGTGGCATTTTTTTATGACCTCTTACATGATGGATTATGATTTTGGTACCTTGTTAAATGGCCACCAGACTTGGTAGACTTGTTTCCTTAGACTTAATATAGATTCCCGTAAAGTTTTGTGACAATCCAAGTTCGTTTAGTCATAAATGGAATGATGACCTAGAGTGGTGAGATAGGATATAGGTAGTTTTTTCGATCTGGGAGTGGTGGTTAACTTGTTGAGTTGATGCATTTGCTTGCTAGATTCACTTCTTGAGGGCTCACGACCTCAGAGAGTCTTTGTGCCCCATCTGAGTCACTTTCGTGAGTATTGACATTATTATGTTAGTGCCAGATAGCTATGCTACAGACGTCCATCACGGTGATTTGCTAACATCATTGTTTATCCGGAAGAAGGTGGTGGATGACACTTGCATGATTGGGAGATAGTTAACACTGCAATAAAGTATTTTAGGCAATTTCAAATTTGAGAAAGTGCCACATGTATACAAAATGGGAGCGCAATTAATTGGGAGGGATCACCATTGATTTTCTTAGAGGGACACAAACCTATGCAGGAGGATAAACCCACGCATATGCCTAAGGGCAAAAATGGAGGCTATTGGAAGGGAGAGGGTAGGAGAGGTTTGTGACCATTCATGCATCAAAGCAAGGTTTAGAGGAAAGAAGGAACATGAGATCAAAGGAGGTGACATGGTGTAGTCCCGTGCTATTTCCACCACATGTTAAAGGCTATGAGGCTACCAATTAGGGTTTTCTCTCTTCAAATAACCATTTGGGGTTGTCTAATAAAGTTGTGAAGCTATAAAGGTCACAACAATGAACAATTGCAACGTAAATTTTAGGTTTTTAACAAGGCAAAAGAGCTCTGTATCCGTGCCATTGAGAGCGAGCCTACACCAAGTCATGACAATCTTGGTAGTTTTCTAGGGTGAGGCTTTCATGGCTGAAGTATTTATCTTTTCAAGTGTATCTTCTACTTCAAAGTTTCTAAGAGTACATATATATTTCTAACTTTCAATATATACTTATTTTAGAGTACATGTGTGTGTGTGTGTGTGTGTGTGTGTGTGTGTGTGTGTGTGTGTGTGTTTGTGTTAAACTTAATACATATACACGAAAAAGAACATAACGTTTCAAAAGACAATTGGCTTTAGATAACATGACAAAAACTTGTACAAAAACAACTCAGTCTGAGATTTTTTTTGTACTCAAAGATCAAGATTTGATGTTGTGAACAGACTAGTATCTACTTTGACCAAAACAATCGTAGATGTAAACGAGAACCTAAGATCTATGATGCCTTGGGTCCTGAAGCCAGAGAAGCCCATGTCATAGGAGACCCATGGAATAGACAATATCAGGGCAATAAGAATTCTGGAGTTTCAAAAGAATGAATGGGATAATCATGCAGCGTGCAAGAATCATGAGACAACATGTAGGTTTGCCACTTGAGATTTGGGTAGAAGCAATTTGTCTACCTGATAAATCGGTCACCCTCAACAACATTGGATGGAGCAATTCCTGAAGAGGTGTAGACAAGTAAGAAGAAGGTAAACTATGCAGTTCACAAAGTATATGGACGCGAGGCCTTCATACACATAGATAGAAGTCTAAGGTCTAAATTAGATGCAAAGTCTAAGAATTTTTTTTCATTGGGTATGGAGAAGTGGACTTTGGGCATCACATATGGGATACTAAAAATGCTAAAATCTTTAGGAGAAGAGATGTAATTTTCAATGAAATTAATACGTACATTGAGTTCTTGGAAATGAAACAAACAAATAATGCAATTGATGTGTACATAAAGCTTGAGAACAATGAAGACTCAATGAGTGCAAGTGGTGACAACTTATAGCAAAGCCAACAAGATGAGAAACCTCAATCTATTCCCCAAAGATCCACAAGAGTTAGTATACCTCCAAAGAGATTTAGTCCTTCCTTCAACCATCTCTTGCACAGATTTTGGAGAGCCAAAGTCCTATGAAGAAGCCATGCAACATGAATCCAAAGAGGAGTGGATGAAGAGAATGCATGTAGAGATTGTTTCATTACAACAAAATCAAACCCTTAGGAGAAATATGGACTTTGCATGGGCCTTGTAAGGAATCCTAATTTTTAGGGATTAAGGCTAAGGTTGTGTAGGGTCAAGGGGACAAGGGAATTCAAGAAGCTAGTTTTGAGTAGGCTTTTCTAACCTTTTTTTTAGACACATGTAGGATGTGGACCTAGGAGGTTACTTTCTCTCTCTAGCTTTTTGAAAGTGAAGGGAGTAAAGGGGTGTGGCCACATCATTAAAAACGTGGGTCATTAAGAGCTAAACATGGGTCATTTTACTTATTTTTGACTTAAAACTCCCCCCCAGCATTTATACATATCAAAAAATCATTTTTGACATTTCGTTTTAACCTACAAGCATTGAAAGTCCACTCCCTCTCCCCAATACCCCCTTCTCTCCTCCTATCTTCCTCCGTCTCCCTCCCCCTCTCTATTTTCATCCTTTTCTTTCTCACGCAACAACTGCCATGGTGCTCATGGACATCACAAATTGTGTGCGTCCACCACCATGTACTCTGTACACCAAAAAGCGTACATATTTGCTTGTCCACGACGTCCTCACCGAGGCCGCACGTGAGGGTGAGTAGAGGTCATCCCAGGAACATCGTACCATCGGTGAGACGAATGTTGATGGTTCTTCAATATCTTGGGAGGGGAGAAGCAGGCTTGTTAGGCTATTGCAATTGGTTGGGTATGGGTGCAGGTGCTTCTTTGCATTTGTGGATGCAACAATGTCAAGCTCTTCAGCTCAAAATAGTGGCGTTACAAGAAAGTATTACCTCTTCGGAGAGGGACGTTGAAACTCTCCAACAACAATTGTAGGTAAAGGATGTCCACTTTATGAAGCTTGTTAATACCATCACATATCTGAAAGAAACACCCCTTGGTGCAGGGGAGCAATATAATTCTTACTTTTGGTTGTGTTCTTCTTATCATAGACTTTGAAGTCTAAGGTGTTGCCTCTACTTGTTTTGTAGTGCTTGATAGAAAGATTGCTTTTGTGATGAAACTGGAAATAGTGAAAGATCAAAGGTTAGAGAGGTCAAGTGTGACCACTTTTCCTCTAAGACAACCTTCTTTGTTACATCTTGTAGGTAGATGCTTCAAATCCACGCTTATTAGAGGTGGATAATCTCTATATTATAGAAATGTTTATTCCCATTTGGATGGAAATGCTTGTTTGCAAATTTGTACAACATATACTTAACAAGTGTCTTTATTGCATAGCTTACAAATGTTGAATTCATACATGTTTTTGTTTGAAGAATTGGTCTCTAACGCATCATGATACAAGGTGACCTCTTACTATGCTAGTTGAGTGGCCGTGTTTGCAACAATGGCTCAAGGAACTCGCATAACATGAATCTTTTACGATGGCACAAAGCTCTCCTCAAGCAATGTGGCTCCCACTACACCAAGAATCATTATGCTAACAGGGAGAGATCCCTAGTAGGACAATACAACAACTTTTCATCAGCAACACACCCTTTCCTAACATGAGGGCACCCTTACCAAAGATATTTTTATGTGATAGGTCACCCCATGAGCATACCATGTCATGGAATGGATGCAAGAACTATGACCGCACTACCCCTTGAAAGTTGTTCATGAATGTATGTTTATCAAATTTAATGAGAAGAAATTTGGATTTTTTTATTTGTTGATGTGTAAGAGCACTCTAGGTCTACCATATTTTGGATTGTTTGATAAGTTAAATAAGATTTGTAGTCATTTAAAGTGTAAATTTGTTTTTGTTTGGTAAGATTGCATATAAGAAGACATGATAAAGAACAAGAGAACTTTACTGAATAAACCTCGGTGAGATTCCTACCATGCACTTGTGACACCATATCTTTCCTTAAACCCTTTGATTTCTATCGTTGTGGGAAGTCCAAGGGGGGGACCTATTTTCAAATTTTTTAGCAATAACTCTGTTTTGAAGAAAATTTTGGTTGTTTTAAAGTTTGTACACAGTCTAGGAGTTCATTCTGATTGTTTTCTTTTAGTTTCAAATTTTGACCTAGTGCACTCCTTGGAAGCCACTTTTGAAGGTGTTAGGGTGAGATTTTTGGAAAGTTTTGTATGTAGGAAATACAATCCTTAACACAATGAAAAACATTGGTTATTTGAGTATTTTTAGATTCTATGTTTTTAATGCTCGTTCGAGCATTAAAAACATAGATTAAGAAAAAAGTAAGAAATGTCTGTTTTACATCATTTTTAAAGAGATTGCCAACTTGCATGTTGATTTTTGAATAATTCTAGCAAGATATGACTCTTTCGCATCACTCGATGGTTGAAGAGCGCGACGAGGTGAGAAAATTCATGTGAGACATGCCCGGATAGATTCAAAGCCAATTGGGAGCTACAGCTGTTGAAAACAACCTAATAAATCAGCACTTCAAAAAAAAAAAAAAAACCTCAATGAGAGGGGCCACAAGGGCGTGCAAAATGGCCCTAGAGACCCTCAACAAGAGGGGCCACAAGGGCGTGTAAAATGGCCAAACAGGGACCCTCGACAAGAGGGGCCACAAGGGCGTGCAAAATGGCCAAACAGGGACCCTCAACAAGAGGGGCCACAAGGGCGCACAAAATGGCCAAACAGGGACCCTTGTTTGGCCATTTTGTGTGCCCTTGTGGCCCCTCTTGTTGAGGGTCCCTAGGGCTTTAAAATGACAAATAGGGCCTTTTTTAATGCATGGCCATGAGATAGAGGTGTAGTGTTTGATGTACTCAGAGCAACAACCCCCCTTTTGCTATGTGTTCAAAGGCCCCTAGCATTCACTATGTAAAATTTTCCTATATCATGTGCGTTCACCAAAATGGATTAAAAGTACCCCTTATAGGCCTTATCTACACATGTTTCTGTAACTTTACAAGAATATAAAATCCCTTTTGTTGAACACATGTGCTATGTTACATATACTTTAGTGAACTCCCCAGATCAAAGGCCTCACAAATCCTATGCACTAAACATTCAGCACTGGAAATCGAACAAACAAGTGGCCAATTTTTACTTCCTTGTGTCCACCTCTTGTTCTTGGGAATGTTTTGGTAAAGACATTTCTTCGGTATTTGAAACCACATATGACCCCTATTGTTATAGTATCCAACCACAGGTTTCTTGATTAGCAGTTTACATAGGCTTGAGTGGTACATATCTTCTATGTTAACAATGCATGTATCTATAATTTATTTTTACACTTTCTCTATCCAAATGAGCTACATAGTAAAAATCAAATCCGCAATTTAACAGTCAAGTTCACAAGGTGATAGCTATTGGTATCAACTTTAGCAATTAAAGAAATAACTACCAATAGCTAATGAATAGGGATATTTAAGAAGATTTGATACCAAAAACTTGTCAACACTACTCAAAAAGGTGGAAACTCAAAGGCTTTACAATATATGTATGCTCAAACACGAATCAATAATAAGTTATCGCTCCATCGCAAGTTGTCCTTTCTCTAAGTCAAGCTTGGCATATGCATATTATGGAATCAATATCATGTTGGAAAGCAAGAATTTAGCTTTCTTAACAATGCATGTATCTATAATTTATTTTTACACTTTCTCTATCCAAATGAGCTACATAGTAAAAATCAAATCCGCAATTTAACAGTCAAGTTCACAAGGTGATAGCTATTGGTATCAACTTTAGCAATTAAAGAAATAGCTACCAATAGCTAATGAATAGGGATATTTAAGAAGATTTGATACCAAAAACTTGTCAACACTACTCAAAAAGGTGGAAACTCAAAGTCTTTACAATATATGTACGCTCAAACACGAATCAATAATAAGTTATCGCTCCATCGCAAGTTGTCCTTTCTCTAAGTCAAGCTTGGCATATGCATATTATGGAATCAATATCATGTTGGAAAGCAAGAATTTAGCTTTCTTAACTTGTGAAATGCTGCTAATGATATATATTCAACATCCCCAAATGAGGACATCTTGACAAAGGTTGTGATCCACTTTAATAAGAATAACCATTAACGATTAAATTGAAATCAAGTACATGAGACTTGAACATGTTACAGGAATATCAAAATATCCATTAAGGTCAACAATGTGTCTTAAATCTGTATGAAACTCCAATAATCTAAATTAAATGCTCTCACTCAATGCGACACCATCTAACAAAAAAACATATTTATATTGCATTTATAGAGGAATCCAACCTCATTACAAACGGAGACAATGTTGTTACTGTCCGGCTTCTCTTACAAATATTTTTCTTCCTCATCTAGAGATTCATATACACTGGAATATTTATGTGTTTATGACAATAGGAAAGATAATAGTACTTTATGGATGGCTTTTCTAAGAGCTCCTAGAGAGTACCTATTGGTTCAAGATTCTACACAATCCTACTATTCTTATCAAAATCTTTTAACATGGTAGTGAAAGGTTCTTCACGGGCCAAAAATAGAGTGATTTCCATCTTTGCACATGGTTGCTTGCTCATGTCCTCTCAAAACAAGTTGACTTTGTAAGTAAACAACAGATTTTGTGAGCACAGAGTTATAAAGTACAAAATGATATCATTCTAATAATCTAGTGACAACTATATAAAGAAGAAATTAGAAAGAAAATCTTTGATGAATCTTTATAGATAACACAACTTACTTGCATTTGAGACTCAATCACATGCTACACAACTATAAATGACACACCAAAGCCATCAACAAAATAGCACACCCCAATGTTATGAGGTGTGAAGCCTAAACATTGAAAGCCATAAAGAGGTTAATTCTCTCCAGCATGATAAACTTAAAGATGGAGATGATGTTAAGCTCTGAATGTAAGCTACAAGGGTAGTTTTCCTACCATTCTATCTTTATGTTGGAGGTGAAACCTTGCAATGCCCATGTACTAATCACACCTCCTATTGTTGTGGTATGCAAGTCATGTGAGCTCATACTTTTTCCACCTTCGAGAGTAGAGGTTTCCATGTAGTGTGAGTGAATGAAAGTAGAAGGAGTTGAATTTTGTTTCATGCTGTAATGGAGGTGAGAGAAGGGAGAGGAGCTAGCTTGGTGTGAAACTATGTGGTGGGAGAAAGCTAGCAGAGAGATAATGCTGGACTATAGAAGGTGCATGTGGTTGTTGCAGCAATGGAGAGCTTGGAAAAGGGTTTGTAGAGAGAGAAAATCACTTTTTAGCTATAGAATACGTTTGGAAAGACTTTGGAGGGTGGAAAATAATGTTTTGACTTTTTTTCTTAAATTCAATTTTTTGAATTTTTAGTGTATGTTTTTTACTTTTGGAGGTCAAAAATGCTTTTTCAACCATGAAATAGGTTTGGGGACCTTTTAAGGAGGGAAAACTTGAAATTTAAAACTTTTTAGTGTATTTTTAAATCCGGGCCAAAAAGTGAGGGGAAAAGAGGTCAATGTGCCCCCCCCTGCGCCCCCCCCCCCACCACAACAAATCCCTTTCCCCTAGCCACCTCCGTTACCTTCTCACTAGGTAAGATGCCATTAAGAGGTGTAATGCTACCTTGTCCCCCTACTTTCTTGAGGGTATAGAGTGTGTCCACCATCCTCTTCCTATTGGCTGGCCTCTAATTAACCTTAATCCCAAAGGGCCCCTAGAGGGTTCATATTTTTCCTAATGCATGGAAATCTATTGATTTACCTAAAGGTAAACGGACACTACAAAATAAATGGGAGTACAAGTTAAAGGAGAAAGAAGGCGAGAAAAAGAGACACAAGTCTAAGCTTGTGGTAAAGGGGTTTTGTCATAGTAATCAATATCTAATTCTCCTAAATGATTTTCTCATATTAAACTGATCATTTAATGTGGGGAAGTGCCAGGGGAGAAAAAGCTAGAATATTGGTTAAGCTAGCATACCAAAGGGATCCAAAGGAGGGAAAATAGGGATCCAAAGGGGGGGTCCATCTGCAAAAGATCCATGTGCAACAATGGGCTAAAAAGACCCTAAGGTTCAACCCATTAAGACTTCCAAAATGCTAAGGTTCCAAAATTCAAAGGTTGTGTCCAAAGGTCAACCCTAGAGGAAATTGGATGCTTTGTGTGTAACTAAAAAGTCTTTGCATATCCCTACATGGGAGGGGGCGAGCCCTTCTTCTAGGGGATGAGAGAGAAAGTCACACACACACACACACACACACACACACACACACACACACACACACACACACACACACACACACACACACACACACACAGGCTCCCTTTACATAAAGGGAATTAGGGACACATGTCAGCTCCCTAGCCCAGATGCCCACAATGTGTGCCCAATTCCTATTGGATGGCCTTGGAGGTGGACCAATGAGAATTAGGCTAGAGTAAATCTAGTTTAATTAATTAAAAACACTTAATAAAAGAACCAATGAGAATTAAGTCTCCTAGAAGACTATTGGACAGTCTCCCAAGGGGTCCAATGAGCATTCAGAAGCCCAATGGCTTGCCTGATTCCTATTGGCCAGGAGGCAAAGGGGTCCAATGAGAGTTTAGTTTAATTATTAAATTACCTAAAGCTCTCACAAAAGGGGAAAGGGGGACACATGTCAGAAGGCTATCACTTATGCTGCTTAATAACCATTGGCTTGACTTGGGGAGGTCCAATGGGGAGCCTACAAGAGCAATTAGCAAGAGGGCTCGCCCAAGAGAGAGAGGGGGTTGATATTTGCAAGGCATTATCACACACACACTCACACAATCTCATGTGTGAAGAAAGAGAAGACTATCTCTTCCCAAGCATTAATGGAGAGCTCATCACCTACTCCAAGCTTGTGAGATAGAAGCCTACATCGACACACTCTTGGCTTGTGGATGCAAATCCAACCAAGAGCCAAGCTTCAATGCATGCTCATCTCCTCTACCAAGCTAATTACTAAGCTAAAGCTATGCTAATATGAGTGATTATGTGAGGAGATGTACATCTTTCTCGTAAGATACTCCTTCTTCCTCTCAATCTACTCTCATACCCTGCTAGCTCTCACCATCTTCAAAGGTGTGTGAGGTCTTGGGTTTGAGAACGGGGATAATTAAAGTTGTGTTTACTAAGTGTTTTTCTTAGTGCATGAAGCTTTCATCTTCATTGCACTAGCTAGTCTTGAAGGAACACAAAGAATTGTATTGTACAATGTCTCTCTTGATGGGAGAAACCATAATGCAAAGCCTTTTGGAGGGGGGACCGGCTCCATGCAAATCCGGTCCTCAACTGTTGTCAATAGCTTAATTTCTCTCTCTTTTGAAAGTATTGTTGATGCTATCTAACTAGGTGTTATGCTTTTTGTTGCTCTCTCCACCCAAGCACTCTTGTAATTCTCATTAGGAATCTATTCTAATGAAATGCCCACTATGTTCATGCTAATTTCCGCTATACACAAGTTTTTAGGCCATTAAATGTTACATTGGTATCAGAGCACAAGGTTTCTCTTTTCTTGCTCAAGAAGAGTGGTCCGCAAGCTAGCTATAAATGGTTGGTATTATTAATTGCATGTGAGTAAGTAGAATAGGGATTTTTCAGCCTTGCAGTGCACCTGCCTTTGTGCAGTTAACGGGGCATCACCGTCGAGAGCTATGGTCTTAATAGTGGAGTCCTATGGGGCTTGCCTACGGCTTAACCACTATTGAGCTATTAGAAGCTTGATAGGAGCCAGTGCTGCTTTGGTGTCGAAAGATCCTCTCTTCTATTCCTTGCAATTAATGGTATTCGAGCCGCGGGTACAGTAGCTTGAGTGCTTTTTCTAAAGGGGTAAAGAGGAGTAGCAACTAGGGCTTGAAGTGCCAATGTACACCTAAAAAGTTTACACCTAAAAGTTGTTAGAATGGCTGACTATAGTAAAGAGAGTGAAATTAATGTTGATAACTTTGATTTCGCTCATGAGCAAGCTACTAATGATGCTTCAATGCTTGTTAACTATCTTGTTTCTAGGCTTCAACAAGCCATGGGCAATCCATCTCTCCAAAGTGAAGTGCAACGGCAGCTCCGTGCTCACGGGATTCTCCAAGCTCATCACCATGACGAGAGAACACCTAGGAAGCCTCCTTGTGAGACTCCCAAAAGAGGTCTCTCTCCGATTCGGGAAGAAGAAGAGAATCCATATGAAGGACTCAAAAATTTACTTCTTCATGATGCATCTCCTTCCCAAAGGAGAACTCGAGAGACTCTACCGAAGGAACGAGAAAGAAGTGAGTCTCCCGCCACCTCGGTGGAGATGGCTCCACGAAGACGGCGGGCTAAACGCTCTCCATCACCACCAAAGCGGAGAAGACCATCACACTCTTCTCCATGCCATAATTCAAATAGGGATGATAAAAAGCAAGAGAAGAAAAAGGCGAGAAAGAGGACACCCTCTTCTCCATCTTCTTCATCCTCTTCCTCTTATGAAAGTGATGGTGAAGACAATGAAGATCAAGACAAGAAAAAGGCGAGAAAGAGGTCACCCTCTTCTCCACCTTCTTCACCTTCTGAAGAAAGTGATGGTGCAACCTTTGAACCATAAAAAATAAGAGGCCATAGGAAATCCTATGCCGCATGGAAGAGGTCATCCATGTTGAGGAAATTCAAAGAGGGAGGGAAGAGCATCTCTTTCCTTACCTATGATGGTACCTTTGGTGCTACGGACAAAGTCTTGGCCTTTATCCAGCAATTTGATGCGGCGTTTGGAGATGAGGGCTTTACGGAGTCCTCTAAGCTACGCCATGTAGCTATGCACTTTCAAAAGTCTGCCAGGAAATGGTGGTCTAGCCTACGAGCCAACAGTGAAGCTCCACGAACATGGAAAGCTTTAAGAGCTTCCATTATGAAGCAATTTTTGGCCACCGATGCCAAAGACAAAGTACTCACTGAATGGCGAAGCTTAAATCTCTCTCCCAATGAATCCATCCACAAATATGTAGACAAGTTTTGGGACCTACAACTCAAAGCCACTGTCTTTAGAAAATTGGATTTTGGAGAGCAAAAGCAACAGTTTTTTGTGGGCTTAACCGAAGAAATGGCGGAGTATGTCAACTCCCAAAGGCCACGTACCATATCGGCGGTAATACACCATACTATGGTGGCCTCACGAATCAATTTCCAAACAGGGGCTAAAAGAAATAATAAGCCCCCGGAAAACAAGGGTTCCAATGAGCCTAAGGGGAAGGACAATGTCCAAAAGTCTCCTAAGGGCAACTCCAACAAAGCTAAAGAGAAGGGAGTTTACAAAGGTAAGAACAAACTCTCTCTTGAAGAGCTTGAGCGTTATCGCAAGGATAACCGGTTTTTCAAGTGCGGTGAACAAGGGCATGCGTACTGCGCTTGTCCCCAAAAGAACAACCACCAAGATCCTCCTAGAGCTTCCTTGGTTGAAATCCAAGAGGAGGAGACTCACCAAACTCATCACAAAGGATGTCCTCTATGCCATGCTTGGGGAAAGGTAAAAGAACATGATGCTTTTATTCTCTTTGACCCTGGTTCTACTCACAATTTTATATCTATCTATTTGGCCACCAAGCTAGGCATACAATCCTACGTAATGGGAGATGTCCTACCTGCAGACAGTGCCTTCAAGGGGCAAGAAGCTTCAGTCACTCCCTTAATCGGGAAATTGAGGCTTCATGTCCAAGGCTATGTGGACAAAGAGGACTTCTTTATCTCTCCTCTCAAGTATGAGGATGTAATCTTAGGGGCACCATGGTTTGACCGCCTGGCTGCCGATGTTAAATTTCCTGAAAGGAGAATCTCCTTTAAGTTCAGGGAAAAATACATGTATATAGATTCTAAGGAAATGGGTAACACTATCCCCATTGTGCATACACCAGCTTTCAACAAGTCAATAAAGAGCTCTATTTCAGTGTACATGATTTTTGTTAAAGATTCTCAAAATGAATCTAATGCTTTAGCAAAAGAAAATAAAAGCAACGAAAAGGAATTAGAGTTATCCAATTTTCTCAAGGGGTTTCAAGATGTTTTTATTGACGACATCCCTTGTGAGCTACCTCCTAAACGAGGTAATGATGACCATGCAATTGAACTTCTTCCAGGAAGTTCACCGGCTAACAAACCTCCTTATAGAGTTTCTCAAGCTCAACAAGAGGAGATTATGCGGCAAGTGCATGAATTAGTTGAGAAGGGCATGGTTAGGCCTAGCTCATCTCCATTTTTCTCACCTGTGCTATTAGTGTAAAAGAAAGACGGCACATATCGTATGTGTGTTGACTATAGAGCACTAAATAGGATCACTATCAAGAATAGGTTTCCCGTTCCATGGGTAGAAGACCTATTTGATAAGCTACAAGGATCGACCTACTTTAGTAGGATTGACCTAAAAAGTGGCTATCATCAAATAAGGATAGTTGATCAAGACATTGTAAAGACCGCATTTCGTACCACATTTGGTCTTTACGAATACATTGTCATGCCTTTTGGCTTGACCAATGCACCAGCCACATTCAACCGCTTGATGGAGAAGCTGTTCAGGCCTCATCGAACCTTCACTGGAGTGTTCTTTGATGATATTATCATCTACTCTAATTCATTAGACGAACAAAAGCAACACCTCTAGGTAATATTTCAAGTTTTGAGAGAGAATAAACTTTATGTTAATCGAAAGAAAAGTGAATTTTTCTTGCAAGAGATTCATTATTTAGGTCATATTATCTCTCAAGATGGCATCCAAATGGATCCATCAAAGTTAGAGGTAATAAAAGGATGGCCTAAACCAAGAAATCTTCATGAACTAAGAAGCTTTATAGGTATGTGTGCATACTATAGACGCTTCATAGAAAAGTTCTCACAAATTGCGGGACCATTACATGACCTAACAAAGAAAAGCGTTAGGTACACATGGTCTGCTAAGGAGAACAATGCTTTTGAAAAGCTTAAAGAAAAGCTTATCTCTCAACCTGTGCTTACACTACCGGATCTCTCAAAACCATTTGAGGTCCAATGTGATGCTTGTGGTGATTGCCTTGGAGCTATTTTACTCCAAGAAGGGCACGCCATAGGCTATGAGAGTCGAAGGCTCGACCCTGTTGAGCAAGCTCTAGGCATATATGAAAAGGAACTCCTTGCAGTTCTACATGCCTTAGACTCATGGAAGCACTATTTATTGGGGACTCCTTTCATTCTGCGAACGGATCACCAAAGTCTTAAGTACTTCATGATGCAGACCAAGTTCTCCGACAAACAAATGAGGTGGGCAAATTTCCTTTCGCAATTTCATTTTCATATTGCTCACATTGCAGGCAAGCATAATCAAGTAGCTGATGCACTCTCAAGACGGCCGAGAGTGAATGCGGTTTCCATAGCAACTCACAATGATCTATCTTCAATGATAGATGAGTACGCTATTGATCCCGATTTTAGAGATGTGATTTCATCCCTTGCATTAAGGAAGAAAGAAGAACCATTTACTTTACAAGATGGTTATCTTCTCTATGGCAATAGACTATGTGTTACTAACTCACTACGTGAGAAAGTAATGTACGAATCTAATGCTCCACCGTATGCGGGGCATAGAGGGATTCAGTCTACCTTAAAGGGAATTGAAACATATTTCTATTGGCCTACCATGAAAGTAAACATACAAGAGTATGTTTCTAAATGTGTGGTATGCCAAAAGACAAAATTTGATAGAGGGAAGCAACTTGGATTGCTTCAACCCTTGCCAATCCCTAATTCACCATGGGAGAGCATATCCATGGATTTTATCTTTGGATTGCCTAAGTCTATCCATGGGAATACGGGAATATGGACGATAGTAGACAGGTTCAGTAAACAAGCTCATTTTATACGTGTCAAAAAGACTATGAAATCCCATCAAATGGCAACCCTCTTCATTTCACAAATTTTCAAGTACCATGGCTTGCCAATGTCTATAGTGGATAGAGATCTTAGAATGACCAGTAATTTCTGGAAGGGTCTCTTTGAGAATTTAGGAACAAGGCTAAAGTTCTCTTCGGCCTATAATCCACAAATGGATGGCCAAAGTGAAATAGCTAACCTAAAAATTCTCGATCTACTAAAAGCCTATGTAACGGAAGTAGATCAAAGATCCCAATGGGAGAAGTACTTACCCTTAGTGGAGTATGCTTACAATAACACTGTACATACTTCCACGGGAAAATCACCTTTCGAGGTAATTGAGGGAAGATCAAAAAGTCCCTTGCTACTTAAGGTACATGGGAAGATCTTCGCTGTAGATGAGTATATCCGAGACCTACAAGAATCTTTTCAAAAGATTAAGGATGCTATCTCTATCTCACAGCAAAGTCAAAAGGCTGCTGCTGACAAGCACAGAAGAGCCCAAGCCTTTAAAGAAAATGATTGGGTCTTGTTAAAGTTTCCCAAGGCTCGATTAAGGCACACGACGGGCAAGAATCCTACGGGCCACCAAAAGTACTATGCTAAACTAGCAAAAAGGTACTATGGTCCCTTCCAAATTCTTAGGCCAATCAATGAGATGGACTATCAACTCAAGTTGCCCAATCATTGGCTCATACACAATGCTTTCCATGTGAGCCTATTAAAGCCTTACAAAGGAGATCCACCTCAAGAACCAACTATTGAAGACCCATCGGAGATCGAGGACCAAGAGGAGGTGCTGCAGCCCGAGTCCGTTCTCCGACATGAAGACAAGGTATTAAGAGGCGGTAAGACTATCCGACGATATCTTATTAAGTTTAAGAATTATCCTTTTGAAGATGCTAGATGGATGCAAGGCATACAAATAAAGGATAACCTAAACCTTGTCAATGCTTACAATGCTTCCCAAGAGTAAGCAAATGTACAAAATGTTAAAAATGAACAAAGTTTTTTGTCTTATAAGACTCTCTTTTTCTTTATTGTGCACAAAAATGAAGTAGTATGTATGCTTAGATCAAGTTTGCGGAGACGACGTTGTCAGGAGTTTTTTGGAGCAAGGGATTGCGCATATGTACATATACATGCATGGTGCATCAAATAAAGGATTGCCCATTTTCCTTAGCCAGGTGGTTATGTGGGGCCCACATGTGTACAGGTAGGACAGGGTGTACATAGTGCATCGATTTTCACTATTACCAGTACCACTGTGTTTTTCTACAATAATGAGGAGTTTATAGCGTGTAAAACTTCTCGAGGAAGCTATCCGCGGGCCGACGACATGAGGTCAACAGGTGCGTCAGATGGCATCTAGTGGCGTCAGGAGGGCGAACGAGGTCAATATTTGCACGCAGATGAGGACGGACACAATGTGGGTGTTTTCTTGTGAGAGTTACGCAGAAAGGTCATCATTAGGACCACTCTTTGGGGCCACTTCACGTGGTGGCGAGATGCATTATTGGAAAAAAGCTGAGTGCCAGGTGTGCGGATGATGCAAAAAGGTGACAACTATGCACTATGCACTTCTCCTATGAGCGAAGTTTCTGCTCGAGTTTGTGATTGTATCTAGCTTATTTTACCCATATTGTGTGAGCTATTTGCCCCATTGGTGTTGGCCCAAGCTCAATCGTATCTAAACATCAGAAATTCTCCTCTTTTGAGCTGAGTTTTTTGGGTGTGTGTGTGTGTGTGTGTGTGTCTATGTGGAGTGGGCAAGTGGATAGTCTCTCTCCTCTCACTCCAGAGGTGTGTTCCCTGTCTCGGCCAGGTGTGTTGTGTAAGCCGAGTGGTGCCCCATAGTGTGTGTGTGTGTATCTTCCCAAGAGTGTGTCGGGTCGTTATAGAGGCGCTGTGTGTGTTTCCATCCCGCTCACATTCTTTTGGCGCCCCCACGGAGGATCTTCTTCGAGTACCTTCTGCTTCGAGATTCGAGCTTCGAGCTTCGGGATTACAGGTTGCAGGTTACAAGTTATAGGTTACAGGGACAGGTACAGGTACAGGTGATTCACACAGGTACAGGTAGCTGGAGTACAGTGATATACTAGCAGTGATGTCACTTGCAGTTGTTGTGGGAATGCATCACTTGGCGCCTATTTGAGCGCATTGTCTGCTGGATTGTACGTTACTTGTGGAAACTGCCATTGTACGCATTTGTGGAGCCATACTTGGTTGTATTTGGCACTCCCAGCCATTTCTGAGACTTGGTCTGGAAGATAGTCATTTCTGAGACTTGACTATACGCGATTTGCATTAGCCTTCGTGTGAGGGTCGATAGCGTGAGGTTTTTATTGAGCTGGGGGATTCTCAAATGTGGAGATCCTTTCGGTGATACAGGTAGCTGGAGCACCCTTTTTGTGACCTCGCCATAGGCTATGTACTAGTGAGTCCTACTTGATGCTCGGGTTCTATTGTTGACAGTTTATGCATACATAGACAGTCTATATTTTGGGTTCCTACTGCTCTACTTCTGGGGAAACTCTGTCGAAATTTTCCCAAGTTATGATGGCTGGTTTTTTGGTATTTTGAGCCATTTATGCTGTTATGCTACTGAAATTTTGGCAAAATCAGAGGTTGAGTCAGGTGTGCCTTCTTGGGAGCTTCATGGTTGGCTTTAATGGATGATCAAAATGGCCCTCAGTTCACTCCTTTTCATTTAACTCAAAGAATTCAGATTAATGTTCATGTGTCTAGGAAGATCTTTTTCCAGCAGCGCATAGTCTTTATGTTTGGGTCAAGAAGATTGAGAGAGATCCTGGAATGTCCTTTGCCTGTTGTAATTCCAATGATCAACTATGAAAACTCATTTGATGTGCATGTGTTTGTCCTTATCTAAAGCTAAGCTCCATTGAAGTTTCTAGGGATTGGGTAGTGAAAAGTTTTGGGTTCTTGCACGTGTGTTCGAAGGGGTTCTCAAAGCATCATAATTTGGGTAACCATGGCTTTCTCTTATCCCGAGTTTCATGGAAGAAGTGATGAAGATGTGGAAGAATTTTTGGAAAAGATGGAGGTTGCCTGCATTAGCAACCAGATTCATGACCCTACGCAAATGTTACGCCTTCTCCAAATTTGTTTGAAGAGTGATGCACGAGTTTGGTCTAAAGCATTTGAAGAGGAGTTGCGTGTGGCTGATCCACCTGTAAGGTTGAGTTGGGACAATCTACGACATGGGTTGGAAGTGGAGTTTGTGAAGATAGAAGATCCTGACAAGGTGTGGCAAGAAGTACAGGCTTTGGTGCAAAAGGAAGGTGAGCCAGTAGATGCGTACATACGTAAGTTTTCATTGGCATGGGAGCGAATGTGCAAGGCTTTAGCACCACAGGTACCCCCGCCTGACATGATGAAGAAGGACAGGTTCTTGGCTGGTCTTTGGGAGAATATACGTTGGAGAGTGGAGCTAAAGAAGCCTAGGACATATGAGGATGCACTAGAGGTAGCAAGGAACAAAGAGTGGAAGCTGAGGAAAATGAGCCAGTTAGGGGTGGAGTCTTTGCCCATGAGGTCTGAATTTCAGCCTATGGACTCTTTACAAGGTCGTATGTCAGGGGTTCATCATGAACCAGTGGTTCCTGTTACTACTCAGGTTATGCCAGCAGTGGTCACTACAGCAGTGCAAGATGATGGCCTAAGGCAAGACATGAGGCAAGTGGTTGATTTGATGAAGAATCTCAGCCTAAACATGCTAGGTCAAGTGGGAAATAGTCGAGGTCGAGGGCGGTTTGCAAATCAGCCAGGAGGTGAAGAAAGACCTAGGAATGGTGCTGGACAAAGTAATAGTAGGTTTTGGAGGTAGACGCCCACATGTTATAATTGTGGAGAGTTGGGCCACATCAGCCCGCAATGTGATAAGCCACCAAGGATGGGAGGAGACATGTATCCATTGCCAAAACAGGTGCTAACTAGGTCGCATGATTATGGCATCGAAATTAAGGGAGATGAAGGAACCAGCGGATTAACGCAGGAGGAAAAAGGAAAGACAAAAGTGCTAAGTGTAGTCACCTTGGAGAAGGCATCAAAGCTAGAGGATACATTAGTGATGCCTATTGGGAAGAGGACCACAGAGGAAAAGGAAGGAAGAAGTGCCCCAGGTCCTAGTAAGAAGAAAGGAAAGAGCCATGAAGGCGAGGATGTCAAGGCCAAGAGGAAAAGGAGAGCTCGTCGAAAGTTTCAGGTTTCAGATTTCCCACTAGGGGATGGGCAATTAAGCTATGACTTGAAGGAGGATCTGACGAGCAGGAAGGCAGATGTTACTTTTGGGCAGCTTATAGAGATGGTGCCTAAGCTAAAGCGACAGTGGAAGAGGTTGGTTAACCCAATGGAGAAAGAGCCAGAGAGAGGTTCAGTGAAGGTGTTGGCAATGGACGAGCTACCAGACATTTGTCCAATAGTAGATGTGTGGCATAAAAGAAAAAATTTGGGACAAGGTTATGTGGATGGCGGAGCCCAAATATGTGTCATAACACACTCATGCGTTGAGAAGATGGGTCTCACAGTGGCTGGGGTGTCAGGTTTTCGGATCAGATTGGCAAACCATCAAAAAGTAAAATGCTTGGGTGTTGTAAAGAGCTTAGAAGTGGAGGCATATGATGCAAAGGCAGTGGTTGATTTTCATGTGATGCCAACAGGGTTGGGAGCATATCCTATTATACTGGGCAGACCATGGTTACGTGCAGTGGGAGCTGTTCAAGATTGGCGACATGGTACGATTAGCCTCTATGGAAAGACAGGTACCAAGAAGCTTTATAATATGGACACAAGGAAACGATTAGAGGAGCTTTATGAAGATGAGGATGAGTCTAGTGATGAAGACTCTTCCACGGTGACAGATGAGGACAGTGATAGCACTACCAGCAGTGATGAGGATGCTGATGTTGCATTTCTTTTGATGGACAAAGAAATCCAGGAGTGTGGTTTAGTCGCATTTGCGAATGAGGTTGAAGATGAAAGTGAAGGGCCTTATGAAGTGATTGAAGGGCTGATGCAAACCAAGGTTGAGTTGTCAAAGAAGCAGGAATTGATGACGCAAATGATCAGTGGAGACCTCTCAGCTATGGAGAAGGATATATATTTGCACATGCTGGCTAGTTTTCCTGATTTGTTCATTACTTCATATGAAGAGATCAGAGGGTTCAAGGGCGAAGAGATGCATATAGAGCTGAAAGAAGGTGCTAAGTCAGTGCGGCAAAGGCTAAGAAGGATGGGTCAAGAGAAAATGGAAGCCTTGCGAGAAGAGGTGGACAAGTTGTTGAAGGCAGGGTTCATAGTCCCTGTGGAGACAACAGAATGGGTGAGTCCAGTAGTAGTCAGTCCAAAGAAGGATGGGAAGTGGAGGATTTGTGTAGATTTTAAGCCCTTAAACGCAGCCACTAAGAAGAACCCATATCCTCTTCCATTCATCGATCAGATCTTGGATTCAGTAGCAGGTTATGAGAGGTACAATGTGTGTGATGGTTTTTCAGGCTATTTTCAATTGAAGATTGCTCTTAAAGACCGCACAAAGACAACTTTTATTACGCCATGGGGCTGCTATGGCTACATAGTATTGCCATTTGGGTTGTCAAATGGACCTTCCTTCTATCAAGAGAGAGCAAATTGGGTGTTGGAACCATTCATTGGTAGTTGTGTTAAAGCTTTTATGGATGACTTCTTTGTCTATAGCAGTAGGGCTGATCACCATGAGAAGCTGTAGATGGTATTGGCTCGATATGATGAATGTGGAGGACAACTAAATCCAAAGAAATGTCATCTAGCACAGCCAAGGGTGAAGTTAGTGGGCCATATGGTGTCAGAAAATGGCATTGAGGCTGATCCAGATAAGGTGAAGTCTATTATTCTTCTTCCATCACCTATGAGTACGAAGCAATTGGCAACCTTTATACACAAAGTGAAGTACATGGCACGGTTTATTCCATTGTCTTCGCAGCTTCTTTATCCATTACAGCAAGTGGCAAAGCATGATCAATTGCAATGGGATGACAAGTGTGAAGAAGTGTTTCAAGAGGTGAAAGAGGTGTTAGGGGGGTTGTCAGCCATGCAGGCTCCTGATTGGGAGAAAGTTTTTTATGTAAATCCATCAGTAGGGGATGATGCCATTGGAGCCATGCTATTGCAAAAGGGGAAGGGCAGCCATTATATGAGGCCAGTGTATTGTGCAAGCCGAGTGAAGTTGGTAGCGGAGAGAAAGTTATCGGAAGTAGAGCTAGTGATGGCCAGTGTAATATTTGCTTGTCGACGATTTCGTCATTACTTGCTACCACGGCCTTTTGTTTTCTTGACGAGTTATGCTTTTTTGCCACAGTTAATTAATGGTATTAACATGTCAAATGTGGTGAAGAAATGGGTAATTGAGCTGCAAGAGTTTGAGTTCTCTTTTCTAGTGGAAGATAGTACAAGGGCTACCCTAGCTGATTTGTTGACCTACAAGGAGAATCCCCTTATTGTTAAGGAAGAGGTGGTGAGAAAGGTAGTTGAAGAAGTGCCACAGATCAGCAATGCACATGTGTTGTTCTTTGATGGTTCATACAGAAAGAGCCATGATGCAGCTTCAGGGGGTATAGCACTTTATGAACCAGAGGGGAAGCTAGTATACAAGAGAGGGTTCAAATTGGATGCGCATAGTAACAATGAGGCTGAATATGCTACATTGGAAGCCGGATCACACATTTGTTTGAAGCATGGGGTTCGAAGGTTGAGCATAAAAGGTGATGCCTTGTTAGTGGTGAAGCAAGTGTTGGGTGTGTGGAAGAGCAAGAACACCTCATTGAAGGAAATGTGCTTCAGAATTAAAGGCCTGTTAAAAAAGTTTGAAGCATGGAGCATCAGACACATTGAACGTGCTCTAAATGGAGAGGCACATGAAGCAGCTCAAGGCATGATTGGGGAGCTATTTGTGTTGAGGACCACTTTACCTCTTTATCATGGCCGAGAAAGTTTGGCTCAAGAAGAGGAGTTTTTGCTAACAGGAATCATTCCAAAGGAGATTCAGAAGTCTAAGAAGTATGGCTTTGTGCGTAGAGCATACAGGTACAAATTGATTGGTGATGTCTTATACATGAAAGGGGCTGATCTCGTGTTGAGACGTGTACCTTGGCGGGAGGAGCTTTACAGAGTGTTGGAAGAGAATCATGAAGGTGCATGTGGTGGCCATTTTGCTCTAAAGATCACCTTGCATAAGATTTTGCAAGAGGGGTATGTATGGCCTAGTTTGCACAAGGATGTTCACCATTGGTGTAGGTCTTGCAATAGGTGTCAAGCGTTTGGGAAGAGAGTGTTGAAGCCAGAGCTACGAAAAACCATTATGGCGTTTGATGTGTTTGAAAAGTGGGGGATTGATGCAATAGGCCCGTTACCTATCACAAGCAGGGGCAAAAGCTATATTTTGACGGCAGTGGACTATCTTTCTAGATGGGCAGAGGCTGTAGCAGTAAAACAGATCACTGCAAAGGATGTGGCAAAATTTGTGTATGATGAAATATGTTGCAAGTTTGGGGTGCCATTAGAGCTACTTTCAGATAAGGGGCCAGGATTTAGAGCTAAACTGCTAGACTTCTTATGCACAAAGATGAAGATTAGGCACCAACATACCACTCCTTATTACCCGCAGTGTAATGGCTTAAATGAAAGATTCAATGGTGAGTTGGTACAAATTCTTTCTAAAGTGACAGAGCACCAAGGAAAGAATTGGGATTTGGAATTGCCTAGTGCATTATGGGCTTACCGTACTTCGGTGAAGACAGGTACAGGGTTTACTCCATTTCATTTGGTGTATGGAAAGGAAGCACTATTGCCTGTGGAGGTAGAGTTGCCTACGGTCAAGATGTTAGAGAAGTTGCTTGGGTCGCCTAGTGATGCATTCAAAGAGAGGCTCTTGCAGTTACAAGAGGTCCAGTTGGATAGGATGAGCGCATTGGAGCATTATGGGCAGATGCAGGATAAGGCTTTGGCAAAGATAAATGAAAAGGTTAAAAGTAAGGGTATCAAGAAACATGACTTGGTTTTGCGCTACAATAGTAAGCTGGACAACACCTTCCAAAAGAAGTTTCAAATTAAGTGGGAAGGCCCTTTTAAGGTAGTGGAGTGTTTTCCAAATGGCACATATCAGCTGGCTAACCTGGATGGTGTTCTACATAAGTCAAGGGTAAATGGGTTGCGTCTTAAATTGTATCATGCTAGATTGATGATGGTGGAGCAAGATGAGCTGTCTGTGGATCAAGCAGTGTTGGTGAGGGATGAGGAGACCTGTGATGCGGCGAGTCTCATATCTCTCTTTGCTGCTGCTGATCATGAATGATCTAGCAGGCTAGGGGATGGGCAAATTATGTCAGGAGTTTTTTGGAGCAAGGGATTGCGCATATGCACATATACATGCATGGTGCATCAAATAAAGGATTGCCCATTTTCCTTAGCCAGGTGGTTATGTGGGACCCACATGTGTACAGGTAGGACAGGGTGTACATAGTGCATCGATTTTCACTATTACCAGTACCACTGTGTTTTTCTACAATAATGAGGAGTTTATAGCGTGTAAAACTTCTCGAGGAAGCTATCCGCGGGCCGACGACATGAGGTCAACAGGTGCGTCAGATGGCATCTAGTGGCGTCAGGAGGGCGAACGAGGTCAATATTTGCACGCAGATGAGGACGGACACAATGTGGGTGTTTTCTTGTGAGAGTTACGCAGAAAGGTCATCATTAGGACCACTTTTTGGGGCCACTTCACGTGGTGGCGAGATGCATTATTGGAAAAAAGCTGAGTGCCAGGTGTGCGGATGATGCAAAAAGGTGACAACTATGCACTGCGAGGTCAGTTTTTGGCCTGTTCGGGGTCCGTTTGAGGTCATCTAAAAGACCAAGGGTGCCCAAGTAATAAAGCTAAGTGTGGGAACTGAAAAAAGGGAGAGAAGACCAGAAAAAACGTGGAGAAGAGAGGAGGAACAGCCGTAGCTGTGTTTTTGCTCATTTTGGAGCCTGTTTTGGCCGTAAACTGCTCATCCGAGGTCGGATTTGAGCACTTTGACATTGTAGACTGGGGTTTTGGGCCGTTCCGGACGCGATGGCGCTGTCCATTTTGCCAAATTCCTCACTCTTTTCCTGCTGTTTTTCTGTGTAAGTTTCTCCTATGAGCGAAGTTTCTGCTCTAGTTTGTGATTGTATCTAGCTTATTTTACCCATATTGTGTGAGCTATTTGCCCCATTGGTGTTGGCCCAAGCTCAATCGTATCTAAACATCAGAAATTCTCCTCTTTTGAGCTGAGTTTTTTGGGTGTGTGTGTGTGTGTGTGTGTCTATGTGGAGTGGGCAAGTGGATAGTCTCTCTCCTCTCACTCCAGAGGTGTGTTCCCTGTCTCGGCCAGGTGTGTTGTGTAAGCCGAGTGGTGCCCCATAGTGTGTGTGTGTATCTTCCCAAGAGTGTGTGTCGGGTCGTTATAGAGGCGCTGTGTGTGTTTCCATCCCGCTCACAACGTCTCCCAAACACCAAGTAGAGCTTGTTACTCTACTATGGAAGATTGATAGGACTAATGTGCAGACATGCTTGCGGCAACCTGAGACTCTCAAGCGCCAAATGGACTAGTCATCCATTGTGGAATGATGTCGTAGGGTAACATAGGGATCCTCTACCCGCTAAGAAAAGGACTCATGAATATGCTTTATCTTCTCTACACCATAGTCGAGGACGACTATGATTTCAAGAGAGAGGTAATGTCATAATAATCAATATCTAATTCTCCTAAATGATTTTCTCATATTAAACTGATCATTTAATGTGGGGAAGTGCCACGGGAGAAAAAGCTAGAATATTGGTTAAGCTAGCAGACCGGCCACAGTAGGGATCCAAAAGGGGGGGTCAGCTGCAAAAGAGCCATGTGCAACAATGGGCTAAAAAGACCCTATGGTTCAGCCCATTAAGACTTCCAAAATGCTAAGGTTCCAAAATTCAAAGGTTGTGTCCAAAGGTCAACCCTAGGGGAAATTGGATGCTTTGTGTGTAACTAAAAAGTCTTTGCATATCCCTACATGGGAGGGGGCAAGCCCTTCTTCTAGGGGATGAGAGAGAAAGTCACACACACACACACACACACACACACACACACACACACACACACACACACACACACACACACACACACACACACACACACACACACACACACACACACAGAGGCTCCCTTTACATAAAGGGAATTAGGGACACATGTCAGTTCCCTAGCCCAGATGCCCACAACGTGTGCCCAATTCCTATTGGATGGCCTTGGAGGTGGACCAATGAGAATTAGGCTAGTGTAAATCTAGTTTAATTAATTAAAAACACTTAATAAAAGAACCAATGAGAATTAAGTCTCCTAGAAGACTATTGGACAGTCTCCCAAGGGGTCCAATGAGCATTCAGGAGCCCAATGGTTTGCCTGATTCCTATTGGCCAGGAGGCAAAGGGGTCCAATGAGAGTTTAGTTTAATTATTAAATTACCTAAAGCTCTCACAAAAGGGGAAAGGGGGACACATGTCAGAAGGCTATCACTTATGCTGCTTAATAACCATTGGTTTGACTTGGGGAGGTCCAATGGGGAGCCTGCAAGAGCAATTAGCAAGAGGGCTCGCCCAAGAGAGAGAGGGGGCTGATTTTTGCAAGGCATTATCACACACACACACTCACACAATCTCATGTGTGAAGAAAGAGAAGACTATCTCTTCCCAAGCTTTAATGGAGAGCTCATCACCTACTCCAAGCTTGTGAGATAGAAGCTTACATCGACACACTCTTGGCTTGTGGATGCAAATCCAACCAAGAGCCAAGCTTCAATGCATGCTCATCTCCTCTACCAAGCTAATTACTAAGCTAAAGCTATGCTAATATGAGTGATTATGTGAGGAGATGTACATCTTTCTCGTAAGATACTCCTTCTTCCTCTCAATCTACTCTCATACCCTGCTAGCTCTTACCATCTTCAAAGGTGTGTGAGGTCTTGGGTTTGAGAACGGGGATAATTAAAGTTGTGTTTACTAAGTGTTTTGCTTAGTGCATGAAGCTTTCATCTTCATTGCACTAGCTAGTCTTGAAGGAACACAAAGAATTGTATTGTACAATGTCTCTCTTGATGGGAGAAACCATAATGCAAAGCCTTTTG
Source organism: Adiantum capillus-veneris (assembly GCF_014529385.1). Lineage (NCBI taxonomy): Eukaryota > Viridiplantae > Streptophyta > Polypodiopsida > Polypodiales > Pteridaceae > Adiantum > Adiantum capillus-veneris. The sequence continues at coordinate 45,375,663 of NC_140946.1, read as the reverse complement.
GAGGGGGGACCGGCTCCATGCAAATCCGCGGTCCTCAACTGTTGTCAATAGCTTAATTTCTCTCTCTTTTGAAAGTATTGTTGATGCTATCTAACTAGGTGTTATGCTTTTTGTTGCTCTCTCCACCCAAGCACTCTTGTAATTCTCATTAGGAATCTATTCTAATGAAATGTCCACTATGTTCATGCTAATTTCCGCTACACACAAGTTTTTAGGCCATTAAATGTTACACGTTTTCTCAAAAGAAAGGCATTGATTTTAATGAAATACTTTCTCATTTTGTCAAAATTAATTCTATTAGAACTGTCTTAAGCCCTTTTGTTGCTCATGACTTGGATCTTAAGAAAATGGAGGATGTAAACAAGACATTCCCTAATGGACACTTGGAGGAGGAGATTTACATGCTTCAACCAAAGGGGTATGAAGAAAAGGGTAAGGAACAATGATATGTAGGTTGAGAAAGAGCTTATACAATTTAAAGCAAGCATAAAGATAGTGAACCAATGGATACTAGATAGATCATGAATTCAAATGATGCAACTCACATCATTATGTGTACACGAAGAATTTTGGGGGATGGAAAATAAATCATCTTAATGTTGTATGTTCTAATTGCAAGTGCTAACATACAGGATATAAGAGAGCTAAAAGGAGAGTTGTCTAAATCTTTTTCAATGAAAGATTTAAGTGATGCAAAATGGATACTTGGTATGCACATATCAAGGGACAATTTGAAGAATACATTAACACTATCTCAAGAGGATTACATCAAGAAGGTACTAGAAAGGTTTGCAATGAAAAATGCAACACTTGTTTTTACGTCTTGGGCTAGTCAATTTAAAAAAACAAGGATATGTGTCCAAAGACCCAAGAGGAGATATTTTATATGTCTAAAGTTCCATATGCTACAGTAGTAGGTTCTCTAATGTATACGATGGTCTTGACAAGGCTAGATATTGCACATGTAGTGGGAGTTGTAAGTGGGTTCATGGAGAATCCATGCAAAGAACATTGGCGAGCTATGAAATGGATACTTAGGTATATAAAAGAAACAACCACAAATGCTTTATGTTTTGGAGGCACTGGCATTTCTTCAAGGATATGTTGATGTAGGTATGGCATGTGAGAAAGATTCTCATAGAAGCACTACAGGCTACGTCTCCACACAATAGTTAGTTGGGCTTCAAAGGTGCAAAAAGTGGTCTCGCTATCTAACACAAAAGCAAAATATGTATCTCTTACAGAGTAGCAAAGCAATTTTGTGGCTTCATAGATTTTTGGAAGAGCTTGGATATAAGAAAGACAATTGTGTGAAGTGCGCACTAACAGTCAAAGTGCCATTCATCTTATAAAGAATTCAGCCTTCACCTAATGACAAAGCATATAGAAGTGAGGTATCACTTCATACGTACTCTTTTGGAAGAGGGACAATTAAAGCTTGGAAAAGTGAACATAAGAAAGAATCATACATACATGTTGAAAAAAGTGGTTAACAAGGAGAAGTTGAGCTTTTGCTCATCTTCAATTGGTATTCAATGATAAAAATCCAGAACAAAAAGTAGTCATAGGTTTTCTAGAAATCAATATCCAAGTGAGAAATTGCTAAGTATGGAGCCTATTTTACCCTCGTAATATTTATTTTAGAAAATCACATATGTAATACCTCCATTATGAGGAGAATCCATCGTGCATGAGAAAAATCATTCATTGAAAAACAAAAAATGAATCATCAAAATGTTCCCTGTTTGCCTAAACATCATAGCCTTATGGTGGCTAGTGCGCGAGGGTCAATGACCGATGGTTGATGGCCAATGGACGATGGTCTATGGTAGGTGGTCGATGACTGGTTTAGGGTGGACCCGTCTACACATGGGTGGATGCCTCTCATGTGAAAGGAAAGTTCTCTACACATGATGAAGACATAAGAAGTGCAAGCTAGAGAGAGAATCGGGCGAGATGACTGTTGAGGGCTTCTAAGCCCTTTGTAAATTTAATTCAAGTTTGAAGTGTAAATTCATTGGGTGGTTGCTTTCCCATAGACATAGCCACACTTAGGTGAACCACGTATATCTTATGTATGATCTCTCTCTCTCTCTCTCTCTCTCGTGTATGTTATATCTTTCTCCATGAAATACATCACTCTAATTGCTACTTAGTAACCCATTAATTCTAGCAAAAATTTCATCACCAAAATTGAGATCATGAACTGTACATCTATCTTCCACAAATTTGACAACAAGACCAAGTCTTGTAAGTGTAGATATTGATAAAAGGTTCTTTTGATTCTTGGTACATAAAGTGGATCAAAAAGTGTGAAAGAACTACCATTTTCAACAATTAGCACAATCTTTAGTAGAGTCATCATTGGAACAAGAGACCGTATTCCCTCCATGAGAGACAACCTCAAGAGAGGCAAGTAAATTACGATGCAAGGTAATGTGCTTTGTAGCACTACTATGAAAGTACCAAACAGGTGACTTTGTAGCAACTCACATATATGCATCATGAACACAAGGGTCATAAGTACAATTTGTGCTAAATATCCACTATGTATCTATATCAACATCACAATCTCCATTTCCAAAAGATTCTCTAATAGCTGCACTGTTAATAGATCCAATCTCTTTCTTCTTGGCTTCTTTTTTCTTCAATTAGGACATTGCTTTATCAAGTGATCATTAGACTTGCAATAATGGCAATGCATCTTCTTCTTGCCTTTTTCATGAGAATTCTCATATGAGTTTTTTCCAATAGAAGCACTAGACATAAGTGATCTACAACTCACAAAAGAACCACGAGAAGTGGTTTCATTGATATTACCACCTCCTCTTTGGGCAACAATAAAAGCCTACTCAATTGCACGGCCATGTTCTTTCTTGAAAGTGATTCCTGTAACAATAATGTGCATAATGCATCAAACTTGACAACTTGAGGGTTTCCTTGGGTCATAGGTTTCCAAGTACTAGCAAAATTCTGGTAAGAGTCTGGCAATGCATCAAGAACAATCTACACAATTGAACCGTCAAAAATAATTCACCTACAAAAATTAGTTGCTCTTGATATCCTTGATACTAGCAAGAAGAGTGTCCATGTCATCTTCCTCTTATATAACCTTTGACTCCAATTCTTTACACAACAATGCAATTTTAGCCTCATTACGACTTGCACATAGACCAGCTAATGTAGCTCAAGCCTCTTTTGTAGATTTTTCTAAGCAAATGTGAGAATTGATAGTGTGATTTAATGCAATCAATGCATGAGCTTGTGCATCTCTAACATCCCAACTAAATTGCTCAATTGTAGGCAAAACAACTCTAGCAACAATAGACTTGCTAGAATCTACAACATCCTCAACAGAGCCTATATCCACAAACATAGACATACATCAATGCCTTGTGCCACAAGAACACACGTCATCATGTAAGCCCACATTGGTAGTTATCCGCATCTAATTTCTCCTTAGCAACAAACATCTTGAAAACATCCTTGTTGTTGTCAAGCATGGAGAGTGACTACACCCGATGTGAAAACTCCTCTGAAAGAGGAAAACTCCTCTGACTACATCCAATGTGAAAACTCCTCTGAAAGAGGAAAAGAGAAGGACTAACATGTTCTTTGTAGCGCAACCCAAAGAGGACTATAAGGGACCTCTTTTTTGCAAAAAAATGCGTCGATAAAAGGTCTACACAAAAGGAAAAAATTGCCTACACAGTACTACCTATAGTGGAAATGGAGGCCAAAATGAGCCCAAATCAAAATTCTAAGCACACCAAGTTTTATGAGATCTCTCAAAGTATTACTCAAGTTGATGAAGCTCACCCAATTTAGAGAAAGTTAGTAGGGGGTGATGGCTACTATGCATGGAAGAATGCATCCTACTCTAATACCAATTGTTGGAATTATGGTTGCAATGATGCACACAAAACTTGGAGAAGAGAAAGATGCTCAAGGCATGCAACAAAGAGTGTATTGCTTAGTGCACAAATAGGAAGATAAGTTAGCCCTAGAATGATGGACCTATTTACAATGCATGGGAAAAAAGAACTCTTAGTGAAGGAAAAAGTGCCCCAACGGTCCTAGTGTGTTCACGCACATCACTACCATATATATGGTAAGAGCCTCAATGGGATCATAATAGGACCAGTGGGGCACTTAGAAAAAAGTTCCCGTTAGTCCTAAATGTGTTCACACACATCACTACAACATATATGGTAACATTATCAATGGGATAATAATAGAAAACGTATTATGTGCAATAGAACAAAGTAGCTAGGGTTGTGGATGAGCGTTTAGTCAAAAATATTTATTGCTATCCCCCAAATACCATTCAAGTATGTTCTCAATGTAACACAGGACAGTCTTTACATGGCATTATTTTGACAAAGTCCTTTCTTTAGTCCCAATGAGCCGATAGTGATTGGTTTCAATAGATGATCACTAAGTGATCAATTACATGTGAGGGCCATGCCAGGGATCATCGCTTGTACCATCTTCAAATGGATACACCACCATTCCTGACATCCCTCTTGCTTGAGACCAACACCAAGACAGGACTCCTCTTGCTCTTTGATGCCAACTAAAGGGGGGGTGATAACATTTCATTTTTCCTACATGGATCCCTTAAACCCAAGAATTAGTTCCAAGGCCAATTGGTAGGAGTTCTCTAATTCACCCTTGGTTCAAGGTCATCGATGCCTCTTGGGCATTGTTGAGCATAGCCATCGATGCATTCCCCTAAGATGAGGACTATTACCAACTACTCATATCCCATGTTCCCAAGTTTGACCCCTAATCTGTAAATCAAAACCCTTTCCTTGTTCTTAATTCTACTTAATATACACCCTAAAAAGTTTGATCAAATTTTGGACCAACAATATAACCCTCCAAAATCCACCCTCTCACCAAACCATTTGATAAATACACATTCCCAAGGTAGCACTATGATACTAGGAAAATAGGATTCCAATCAAACCAACTAGAGAATACATTTCAAGCATTTGAAAGTAGCATACAAACTATTGCATACCTTGCGAATGTGCATTGATCAAGTCATTCCTCCCTTTTTCTTTTAGAAGATTTTAATTCTTTTTCTCTTTAGTGCTATTAAAGTTATCTGGTTATCTTTCAAGCAATCACATATACTTCTCCAGGAGAATCACTATCCTTGTCCTAGGATGCAGGTGTCCTACTCCTTTCCCATGTGTGAAGGCGGTGTCTTTACACAATTTTTACTTTTTCTTTTTTCTTTTTCTTGTTTGGAAAAGGTTTAAAAATAAATCATCTACTTTATGTTCCTTTTAGATAAAATAATCTGAGAGGCAGAGCAACTGTCCGATTGATGAGGATAATTATGGGATAGCCCATTTAGGTTCCTAGCCTTTCCAATGGTCCATTTTACCAAAGAAGAGGTCCTTAATTAAATCACATATTCCTCCCTTATTCGATCCCTTTCTGGATCCAAAATTTTCCTCCCTCATTCTCGTCGATTAGGCCTACCTAGACTAGGCCAATTTCCATCCACTAGGCCTAGACTCATTCCCATCCAATCCCAATTCTAGGGCATTGAATGAACCTGAGCTCCAAATAGGCCAATTATTATTAGTCCTAGCCAAAAAGGATCCTCCCCCCGTGCATCCCATAGGTGAACACCTGCGTCGGCCTTTTTCCAAACATTTAAAACAAATTTCATACTTTAAAATTTCTATGTTATGCTAGGGCTATCCATGTTAAATCTTCTCTATAAAGTTTTAATCTTAGTTGAGATTTAGATTCATTTCACTTAGTTATAATCTCACATTCTTATTTCCTTTTATTGTCTACTCAAACAAGACTTTAAGAAGACAACAAATCTCTTGGGAGTTAAAGTGTTTGTCTCAACGCATGTTTCAAGGTTGACCCCATCTTTGACCATATCTTGGTTTTCTTTTTTGCATCATTTGGCATCTCCATGAGCATCTCCATGGAAGAGGTGGGAGTTTTATGTTCAAGCAACACTGTCTTCGCTTCCATGAAGCTATCTCCTTACTCCCCCTAAATCCGCAAAAGAAAGAAAACTTTAGAGAATAAAGCAAGGATGAATAATGTGTTAATAGTGTGTTTGCAAAGTGCGACATCTTCTACTCTACCTTAAGTTTTTTTTCTTCATGTAGCCTATTTGTGAGAAGGTGATAATGTATTCTTTCTTACTTAAGGTTGAGTATGATGCATGCAATGGGTCTAGTGCGTTAACTTTTCTAGCATATATTGTGGTCACTGACTACTTTATTACAAAATGACATGTATGAAATTAAGAGTACAATAATACTTTCTACCCTTCTTAAAATTTGTGAGAATAATCTTTTTGAATCCATGATAAGTATCGTGTAATTATATGAGTGCTTACAACCTTAACTATAATTCCTAAAGGTGAGGTGAATCATGTGTGATATGACAAATCCCTAAGCTTACACATGGTAAAATATTATGCGACACCTCTTGTGGTCGAGGGTGTATGTGCATTCCTAATCAAATTCATAAGATGAAGTTTAGGCATACCTCTAAGAAAGGGGAAGAGAGAGAGAGAGAGAGAGAGAGAGAGAGAGAGATAGAGGGAGAAGAGATTTGATAGCTTCTTGCCTCCACTCGATCGTTGTTGGAAATTTGTGACTTGTCTCTCTTGGTTTCCTTGGTAAAGTTGGTTGTAGGGGAGATGAAGAGTTGCTTGAGAGAGGATATGTCCCTTCTTCTTCTTCTTCTTCATCTTCCACCTCTTATTCTTCGAACGGGATGGATTTCACAACATGAGGCCGATATTCAGTTTGGAGTCTCATAGGTCAGTCAATTTGTGCATAGACCAGGGTCTAAGAATTGGCAAGCTGTCAAGCGGATCTTTCACTACTACATCTTGGGTTTTTTATCCCAAGCGGGGATCATTGCCACCAGATTTACATGCTTTTTCGGACTCAGGTTGGGCTGGTTGTTATGACACGTGAGTGTCCATGGCGGTTTTTATTTCATGCTCGAAAGTTCATGGATATCTTATCATGATGTATAGCATGTTGCGACTAGGTTTAGTCCCTTCATGTTTATGTCAAGTTTTCAACCTCGATTATCAATTATGGTGGGGTTGCCTAATGATGAGAAATGATAGCAAGAGGGACTTAATATGAGTTGATGAGATATGTTAGCATGTCACTTTCATGGAAACTTGAGAAGTGGTATTCTTAGAACCTTCATAAAGTTTGAAACTTGGTCATGCATCTAGACACCTCTTACTAGTGGTTACTCATTAAAAGTACTCAAGTGAGTTATAAATTGAGTCTACACACCACTAAATTGTGTATCAAGCCAAATGTACAGTTGGACTCGAGAGAGGTGTCACTATGGAAAATATTAGCATTGTTAAGAAGATATCACCACTTTTATTTTTGAGAGAAAAAATGCTTCTCGAGGGGGGGGGGGGGGGATAATGTCAAACCTAAGGTAGGAAAATTCCCTAATTTATGCATGCTTGGTGAAGGGGGACTCCTGAAAAAGGGACCAAGGGTCTTTATAGGGGCAAGGATGTGTGGAGATGAGCATGGAGTAGTCCTTCGGTTCTTACAATGAGATACCTTGTGTGATTTTGGATAGGAATTCAACAACACAGTGAGTCTTGATAGGCTTATGAAAGGTCTTGAAATCAAAATCCAAAAGCAACATCATCCATCTGATAAATCTTCCTTTGATGGCAATATTGTTAATTAGATAAAGCAAGGCCTGATGGTCAATATAGAAGTGAAAGAGCTTTCCCAACAAATAATGTATGAACTTTATAACATTGAAAAATATAGAAGTGAAAGAGCTTTTCCAACAAAAATGTATGAGCTTTATAGCATTGAAAACCATTCCTAGTGCCTTCCTTTCAATGGTTGAATACCCTTGCTTTGCTTTATTGAATCTCCAAATGGAAAAATATATTGCATAATCAGTTTGGAAATTTGGTTGAGCTAAAATAGCCCCCACCGTCATGCCAGAAGCATTAACATGCACATGAAAACATCCTAGTTTAGCTGTCAAAGCACTAATTTTGTGCTAATAGTTGTCTTTGGATTGTGGAAAGCCACTTCATATTCAAGAGACCATACAAATTTAACTCCTTTCTGGGTCAATTTCTATAGTGGAATTGTCTTCGCTGCGGACATATGAATAAACTTCCAATAAAATTTAATTTATCCAAGAAATGATCTAATCACATACACATTTGTTGGTGCTCTAGCTTGTTGGACACTTTGAATCGTGTCATCATCCATCTCAATTACATTTTTGGACACCACATGACCAAGTAACGATCCCTTTTAGACCATGAATATTGATTTGAAGGGATTCACACAGATCCTCTCTTCCTCGCATCTCTAAAACACCATCTCCAAAAGTAGTACATGCATCTCTTCACAAGAATAGATGGTGAAATCATCCATAAAGATTGCTAAGAACTTGTAAAATAACTCACTAAATATTTCCATCATACATCGATTGGGAAGGTATCCGCCATCTCTCAGACACTAGCACAACAAGAACTAGACCAACATAATGTCAGCCAAGGATAGAGCAATGACCCGCAAGCGCATGGAAACAAGAAAATCATTGTCAATCACCTACTTGACCTTCTAAGACAATCACTACAAAGAAATGTATCCTAACCCACTATGTACATGACGGCTACCATATCGACGACACACCTACCTCGATGTCCAATTGTTACAAAACTTGAGGGCTAGTCTCTATACACATAGAGGACACTACCCTAAAGTCTCTACCCCAATATACTATCTATACACACACACACACACACACACACACACACACACACACACACACACACACACACACACACACACACACACACACACACACACACACACACACACACACACACACACACACACACACACACAATCACAATCGCGTATGATGTCTGATAGTAAAATTCAGGTCACCAATTTCAAACGTGATTAGGCCTAAGGTGTATCTTGTCTCGTCTCATGAACGCGTGGATATATAACAATAATGAAAGAGACACAAAGATAGGGAGAAAACTCACCTTGAAGCTCGAGGAAGCCTCTTCGCAAGGAATCCAAAATTGCGCGTGCTTGGCGACAATGTTGCGTAGCTCTTGCCGTAGCTAATGCGTTGATGGACTCGCCTCAGCATGTCGCTTCTGTAGCATGCGTAGAGAGAGAAGGAAGACCCACTCGCACACGACACACCGTACATAACAAAGTTGAGCCCAAGATTGATTTAAAGAAAATTCTATCTCAAGGTTACAAGGGTTTGGCTTATATACCTCAACCCTAAGTTGGGTATTTTAGCTAAGAGAGGTACTAATTACAATTTTTGAGTGAATCTGACTCTCCATCCACATCATTACAGTGATTTTCTTGAGATTTACAACATTAAAAGGACTTCTCGTAATCAGTGAGCTATAATAGCCGGCTTTAAGCAAAAATTATATAATTAATTAATGTGCCTCTATTGACCACTTGGATTTGGCATGTGTCGGTCAACTGCTTCAACACTCCCCCCTCCCGCGTTCTTGTTGTCCCCAACAAGACTTGTTGTCTTTTGTTGGGGTGTCCTTTGCTTTGTTTTGAAGGTCACATTGGAGATGAGCCTTCACTTGTGATTTGTCACTCTCTTTAAAGAATTCTCTTGTGTACAAAGGGTAATGGCTTTTGTTGACAAGGCTTTTCTACAACTTGTTATAAATGTCGCTTTTCTGATGATTGTTGCTTGTGTCTTCGTCTTTGAGTACTGTACTTCTCGCGTGAGACTTTTGTTGAAGCTTGTACTTTAGTTTTTGTGACCATGATTTGTGTGGAGAAGTTTGCGTGGCATTGCCACTTTGTCTTGTGAGACAACTATTATTTGTACCTCCTTAGTAAGATCCCATTACCTTTTGTAGTCTTTCTTTATTTCTTTGATGTATGCACATATATTATTGAAGTGTTTTCCTACATTAAGGTCTGAAACCTAGATGAGCAAAGGGAAATACCTAGTGGGAAACTTTCCTTTGGTATATGCTTTTATTTGAGTTGAGCTTGTTGGGCTTTGAATACTTGTTCATGCAAGGTGAGTGCTTGGGAGAATCAAGAAAAGAGTGCCTATTGCAAGTGCTAATTATGGGACACTCTAAATGCATATGAGAATTGAGAAATTTTTTCAATAAAACCATGTTGTGTGAGAAGTGGAGTTGATGGGTACTTCAAGCGAATAATGTAGAAATTTTGATATCCAAAGTAGAGAAGTGGAGTTGATGGGTACTTCAAGGGAAGAATGTAGCACTTGTGATATCCAAAGTAGCTTCCTCTTTTCCTAGAAGGGTTTTTGATGTAGAAGCTTCTCCACTCATTCCTCACTATGTGTGCTCAATGCATGAGTGTCTTTTATACATTCGCCTTCATCTTCTCCGGACTTAGATTATATAGATTTTGACTCTTATGCTCACCTATTCCAGCATGAGCAACCTAACTTAAATATGCTTAACTCTTTCAAGTCAAGCATTACCTATGGTAGCTAAGACTCTTATACCACAAAAATATTACATGAAGCTTGGGACTAATGCCTTGCTCATTCATTAGCTAGCTGCCCGAATCTGACTTTTTATGCCATTTTTAATGACGACTTGGACTTATCTTTTTTTGAAACTGTTACATGTTGTAAGAAGGTTCTTGAGTTTGCGGACTTCATCATTGTGTTGGTCTTTGGATGCCATCATTTTGTTCATAACTGGGCATACTCTAGATCATTGTATTTTGAATCAGTGTTGATATTTACTTGAAGCTCAATTTTCTCTCAAGTCTGGTGATTTCAATTATTGTCGTTGCCATTTGGATTGTCAAAATCTTTTTCGCTCTTGAGTTGGTAAGCGTTGATGTCGCTTAACCTTTTGTCCACCTTTTGTTGTGTTGACATGAGCTAATGAGATCCTTCGTTTCATGCTTGATTGTGGGTTAGTATTTGTTAGTTTTTTTTTGCGGCATTATTCCGTATGTCTTTTTATGTAGCATTTGCTCCCCCCTCCCGTGGCTGAGTCCTCTTGGACAATTTGAAATTACGGCTTGATGGGGTTGATCTGTGTGTCTGGGTGATGTCATATGTTAATTTGATCCGTGATGGGATTTTGAACCCATTTCACCTTGGCGTCTATTTTGGTTTGGACCTTTGGTCTCCACTCTTGTTTGATGGGTAATTCCTTTGCTGATACCTCCTTAGATTTTGTCATTTGGACCCAAATCTGATAGTAGTTCTTTTGGGCCTGATATAGCTTCTTGGGTACCCAAATCTGCTTTGTCGTAAGTGTTGGAGTCCTTGTTGGTGCCCTTGATGGAAACTTCTTCTTTTGGTTGGTCCGCTGACCTTGGGGTTTTGTAGTGGCTTGTTTGGGTATCTAAATATATTCTTGATTATTTTGTGCATGAAGTACGTTCTTTGGAACCCACACATGTTTGTAATAACCATGCGGATGTGAATATGTCTGTTTATGCTAGCTTCTCTATATTCTTTAAGTATGGTAGGATGAAGATCCGTGGATGAATTATCTATGATATTCAGCACTACCCTTGGATTTTCTATCTCTATGTCAGGCTACAGAACCTTAGTCGTCTTTTTCTTCCGATCTAGGTGGGATTATTGGCATTGGTGGTGGAACCTCTATCCAACCTCTTGGTTTGCTAGCCGGAGGTGTTGCAAAGTCTTGTGCTACCCGAATCATATTTTGACACATCTCTAGCCGTTGCTTCTCTAGCTCGGCATATGGATATATCATCCAATTTTTCTCTTGTGTTTGATTGTTCTTAATTCGTGCTTTGTAGGCTTTTAGGATGGCATCTAACGATTCATTGACTTTTTTGACTAAGACCAATTGTCCCAAACTAGCACTTTTAGGATTACTTTCACTAGATAGCTCTTCCGGCGATGAAGTTATTGGTGCAGCTGTAGGTGCAACCCTTTATTCATGCTGTCTTATTTGCTCCTAGCTTTCCAGCTATTTTGTTTACTACATGGTTCTTTACTTCGTTAGCGTAGAAGGCAAAATCTCAATTCTGGCTCCACCTTCGTCCAATTGGCCTTGTTAAAAATAGCGACTTTCCCAGTCCGTTCTCTTCCTCTCTCCTTCTCTGTCTCTCTCTCTCTCTCTCTCTCCAGAAAAGTCGTCACACCTTGTCGCTTTCTCGCTCCACCCACTGCGCACTACCTTGCCCCACTGTGCTGCTCGACTTTCCCAGTCCGTTTATCTCTCTCTCTCTCTCTGTGTGTGTGTGTGTGTGTGTGTGTGTGTGTGTGTGTGTGTGTGTGTTGACAGAAAATCCATCACACCACGTCGCTTTCTCGCTCCACCCATTGCGCACTGGCTTGCCCCACTGTGCTGCTCGACTTTCCCAGTCTGTTTCTCTCTCTCTCTCTCTCTCTCTCTCTCTCTCTCTCTCTCTCTCTCTCTCTCTCTCTCTCTCTCTCTCTCTCTCTCTCTCTCTCTCTCTCTCTCTCTCTCTCTCTCCAAAAAAGCCGTCACACCGCATCGCTTTCTTGCTCCACCCACTGCGCACCGGCTTGCCCCACTGTGCTGCTCGCCCTCATTGCCACCGCATAGCGCAGTGCAGTAGTCGACTCCATCGCTGGGCAGGAGCAGAGTTAGAGGAATTCAAGGCAAAGGTAGACCCAAACCCACTACCACTACCACCTCGCCATGTGCAACAAAGGCCACGCGTAAGCCATCAGCCACACAATTCCTTGAATGGACATTATGGCCTTGATTCCTGAGTCTTGAAGTGAGGGCCCAAATGCCATCTCTTGGAGTGCATTGATTGCGGGATACACGCAACACGAGTAGGGCCGCAAAGCTCTCGACTGTTTTCAATGGATGAAAACCGAGGGCCTCTCTCCAAATGCAATGACATACGCGTGCATCTTGAAGGCATGTGGTTGTACACAAGAAGTCGATATGGGTTTAAAAGTTCAACCTGACATTGTTAGTCAGGGGTTGCTGCAAAAAACTGCCAAATGTGGTGCTCCTGTGTAGGATGTCATACTTTGAAACACACTAATTGCATGATATGTCGAGCAAGAAGCTCTGGGCTGTTTTGAGTAGGTGCAAAGCGAGGGCCTTTCTCCATACGCTATCACCTATGTGTGCATCTTGCAGGCATGTGGGTCTATGCAATGTGCTCTTGAAAAGAGATGGCGTGATTAGCACCATGAGACCTACTACTTACTCTTGCACCTTCTTACTTACGCAAGAAGCTGATATGGGCACAAAAATTCACAATTGTATAGTTGGACAGAGGCTGTTGAAAAAAGATGTTGTGCTTGGTAGTGCCTTCCAAATGTGGTGCGTTTGAGAAATCACAAAAAGTGGTTGAGGAGCTTTTCATCTGGAATGTCATCTCTTGGAATGCACTGATTTTGCAGGATACGCATGACAGAAAGCTCTAGTCTGTTTTTAGCAATGCATCTCTCCAAATTCAGTCTGAATGTGCCCTTCTACAAGTCGTTGACATGGTTGAGAGAATTAATGATGCCATACCTTGTCCGGGGCTCTTGGGGAAGCATGCGATGCTCTAGGATGCTTTTAGTAGACGCAAAGCAAGTGTATCTCTCTAGATTTGGTCACCTATACTTTCTTCTTGAAGGCTATGCTTACATCTTGAAGGCATCTTGCTCTACGCAAGAGCTCGAGGAGCTTTGTTTTGGAGTGTGAACTCTTGGAATGCACTAATTTCAAGATTTTCCTTGTGCAGCGTGCTTCGCACAAGGTACATAATTGAAATTGCATACATAATTTCCAATAATTTGCTAAATCTCAATTTGATGCAAATACACTAATGTTAACCCTCACGGCTCACGGACACCCTATCACCTACGAGACGGACATTGTAACCTACGGTGGACATTGTATTATTTATTTGGTAGAGTCAGGTACCGGGCTTGTCGGTCCAATAGGAAAAGGGTAAGAGTGATCGCCGATGAGAGGCGCACTCTAACTGGGACATTCAAGGGATTAGTTGGCTAAGCATGGGCGCCCAAGTGTGAATGGGGTGAGGTCATATAAAAGCCAACTAAACCTAAAATTCACAGATTCTCTCATTTGTGCAATAGAAGAGTGCTCTTGCTCCATCTCCATCTCCATCTTCTTCTTCTTCACCTCCTTGTGTGTGTGTGTATGTGTGTGTGTGTGTGTGTGTGTGTGTGTGTGTGAGAGAGAGAGAGAGAGAGAGAGAGAGAGAGAGAGAGAGAGAGAGAGAGAGAGAGAGAGAGAGAGAGAGAGAGCGATCGAGCATTGCGGCGGCACGATGGCGGTGAAGCGGTTGAGCGCGACGTAGCGGCATCTCCTTCTTCTTCGCGGCGAGGAATCCTCCACGGCAGGAGCATAGAGCGGTGAGTGACACACCATTGCCCTCTTTTGAGCTTACTAGTTAAGCTAGTCGTGTGCTTGGAGCCGTCTGTGGCTCTCACACAGTGTTAGGCAAGTCCCTTGCTTTGACAGTGCGGCAAGGAGCGCACATTTTTGGCGCCGTTGCCGAGGAATCGCCCTGCACTAAGCCCAAGAGGCACTTTGTGCTTCTCCTATGAGTTGTTTGTAGTAGGAAAGAAGAGGAAGAGGAAGAGGAAGAGGAATGAGTTATTTTTCTGCAAGCTGTTAATTTCTGTACTGTCTGCAAGTTCTGTGATTTCTGCATAATGTTGTGTTTTCTGTTTGCACACAGTCTTTGCACAATTAGTAGTCGTTAGCTTGTTCACAGTGAATGAATAAGTAGGTAGACAGTTAGCAATTTCTGTTTGCACACAATGTGCACACAGTTTTCTGTCAAGGTTTGCCTACACACAGTCTTTGCACAATAAGGTAGTGAGAGAGGAAGTAGGTGGACAGTTAGCTTACTGTCAGTAAGCAGTTAGCAGAGTGGTTAACAGATTAGTTAGTGGTTAGCAGCACTATTAGTAAGTAGATAAGGTAGTGAGCTGTCTGTGAGCTGTTGACAGAGAGGTTAGGTAGGTGTTGACAGTGTGTGTGGCCAAGAAAGGGTCACCTAAACCACGCGCAGTCGTCGCCTCAAAAAAAAAAAAAAAAAACCGAAAATATTTAAGCGTGAGTGACTCGGGGGCTACACTAAAATTTTGATCGGGATCGGTCGGGATCGGGATCATTTCCCCAAGCCCAAGCCCAAGCCCAGGCCCAGGCCCAGGCCTCAGTCCTATGATATATACTAGACTCACTCTTATATATATACCCTACCCCCTCAAGAGGGAATGAGAGCATGTGGGGCAAGTCCTCCACTCTCCTCCCTTCTCTTCCCACTTGCACCCTTAGACTTTCTAATTTGGGCCTAGTTCCCTACTAGAAATTGATGGTTTTAGGGATTTCGAGGGCATAAAGTGACCAAACGGAGGGCTGTAAAGCACGGCACGTCCCTCTGACCGAGACGCTCGTTTTGAGCTATCATACGTTCTATTCTATAGCTGGGTCAAAAAAAAAGGACCAAAAAATCAAAAATAAATAAATAAGAAAAGACTTGGGTTGCAAAACACCCAAAATTACTAGGTGAGCAGCCTTCACGGGCACTCACTGACACTTCTAGGGGATCCAAGTCATATGAACGTACGCTTTGGACGAGTGTTAGAGCACGAGCATATTGGTAGTGCCTCCATTTACGTGGGCACCCATTATTCCTCCACCCTAGGTTCTGGACCTTCGGCCGGGACTCAAGGTAGCGTGACCCAAGATCCTCATATCGCGTCTAGTGATTCTTCCTTTGACTACGAAGTCATGGAGGGGTATCCTATACCAAACCCTGATAGTTCAAGTCAAGACATGCATGCCATGGGCCCACGGCCTGGGTCCAGCGTGTTTAGCCGCTTAAAAGAGACCCTTAGTAGAGCTACTCGCTCCGAACATGCGGTTAATGAAATAAATGAAGGGAGTGGGGAAGTAAATTCGTCATTCATGCCTAAAATAGACCCTATGCTTCTTGAGAGTGTGCATGTGAATGTTCCATCCACTGCACCTCCTGATCCTTTAGGACTATCTCCCTCTGAGGTTTTACTACCCGATGGTAGGAGTCTTGCCGAAGTACAAGAGATCGAACGCTATATGCAAGCAACAAGGGAGAGGGAAATTGAGAACCTACGAAGGCTAGAACAAAGTCGAGCCCTGAAAGCAAAGGCTCTTATGACAACAATCATGCCAGCCGAGCAACCGAGTGCTCCCAAGGTAGCAGTCACGGAGGGGCAAGCGATGGGGAGCAATAATGCTTCCACTTCGAGGGAAACCTCCAGCACGCCAGGCCTAGATGGGATATTCCTAAACGAAAATTGGGAGTATGACCTACAAGCAGAAGCTTTAGCTGATCGGTACACAGGACACACCTATCATGTGGGCTGGTTAGATGTTCTACAATCCACATCGGGTGCTACTAGCATAGATGAGCAACAACATAAAGTCTGTGATGTCCTCCATAGGATTGTCGAGTTAGAAAGACAGAACACAGGGATCAACATGCCTTCAACAGGCCTAATGAGATTCTTGGATACGGGAAAGGCCAACCAACCAACCCTATCACAAATGGAGACTCCCTCAGTGAGCCCCATTGATCCTCCATATGTTGTTTCGCCAGGAGCCTCAGTACAATCTGAGCCCACAAGTGGCAGCTTTACCTTCCCAGATCTAGCTCATCTTTCTCTTAATGACACTACGGCTACCATGCATATCCCAGTGGTGAGCATGACAAAAAGTACACCATGGAGTTCATTTGTTAACACTGCGCCGATGCCTAGTAGCACAGTGCCCCCAACTATACCTACATGTATGTATCAATCATGTGCACCTGTCATACCTCAGCCTCATGTAGCTCCTACACCTCCGATTATCCCAAGAGCTTACAATCCACAATGGCATTATCCAAGCTCTTATACAAGTGGAGCCATGCCGTTTAATAATAACATGCCATATCAGGCACCCCCTATGCCTAGGGCCACACCTGTAAACTTTCGACCACCGTCTGGTACACCACCATACGAAATATGGGACCCAAGAGCCGCGCGTATGCCAAGGCCAAGGCCAACTCCCATCTCACATGTGGTTCCAGGAGCACATACACCCATTATACCTGCTCAAATAGGAGATTTGACAGCGTTTGCTCAAACTATCGGTCGCTCTATTGCGGAAAACATGCGTAGTGCACCTGATAGAGAGCCTAGGAGCAAGGCAGTTCAAGTAGCTAAGCTCACACAGAAATTCAGTGGAGACGGAGATGCTAGAAAGCATATGGAAGTCTTTGAACATGTGTGCGATTCCTTGGAAGAGCACAATGAGCTACATAAGTGTAAGGCTTTGACTTTGACCCTAAGCGGAAAGGCTTGGGATTGGTATAGAACCTTAAGAGTAGAAGAGAAAACGATCTACTCTACTCTTAGGAGACTGTTCTTAAAAGAATACATACGAGAGGGAGTACTTTGGGGTGTAGCCTCTCAGCTCCAGAAAGCCCAACGAGAAGAAGGTGAATCCGTGAGAGACTTCATTAGTCGCCTAAAGAATTTGAATTCTCGATGCAATCCAAACGAGTGATTCAACAACAACCAATTGCTTGATAGATTCATTAGGGGACTACGACATAAAAGTATCTATAATGGCCTAGTCATTAGAGGTATCACTACTTGGGAAGCAGTCACCATGAATGCAATCCAATTGGAGGATAATTTAATGATTGCAGGAGAAAGAGTGTCCGTCGAGCCGAAGTCTAGTAGCTCGCAAGCGTCAGGGCATGAGCCAATGAAGATAAAGCCAATCATGAAAGAGCAAACGATATCTGAGATGACTTTGGCAGATCTCACCAAGGCCATCCAAGAAAGCCTTAGGGGTAATCGTGCTCCACAAAACACTCATATGTATCCATGAAGGGAGCAACAATGGTGCTCAATTTGCTTGGGCCCACATACTACGAGTGAATGCCCTACTTTCAGAGTAAAGTTTAACGGGACTTGTAACGCGTGTGGTAGGTATGGCCATCAAGCGAAGGATTGCCTAATGCTTAAACGCATCATGGAAAATAGACCGCCTATAGCTTGGGCAGACTCACCTCAAGTTCCTGCATTGATGCCTACCCCACCCATGGAGCAACAATTGCCATTACAGCACATGGTCCCTAGAACCCAAAATGTGGTCCAAACCACACCGTTGCCACCTCCAGTGCTAGGACCGCAACCCCCTCATCCAAGAGTTACACCTATGAACCAAATAGGTTGCGAGTCATCTAGTACTTATGTAGATTGCGAAGAGGACATAGACTCTAGTATCACCTATGGAGTCGACATGCTTGAGGAGTGTCCCATGTACTATATGGAAGACCATTGGGGACAAATCAAACCGGTACATCAAGCTACTGCGCTAGCAGCAAGAGGCCAAAACATTAATAGTTTTGCCAGGAGACAACCTCTTCAGTGCTACGAATGTGGTGGACCACATCGAGTAGCTGAGTGCCCCATTAGAATGCAAAAGAATGCTGCACTAATGCAAACAAGTCAAGGGAGTGCATTGGCAATTCCAATACTCACTTGTAATCGTTGTGGCATAGATCATTTGATCGCACAGTGTCCTAACAATCCAAACGCACCAAAAATCACACCATTGAACTTAATAGAGATTGTTGATGGGACACCACCAACTATAAACATAGCACCAGTGAATGCACTAACACGGTCGATGCTCCAAAAGCAAAATTACATCCTCGAAGAGAGAGATGCTGCATCCATTGGCCGAGCGAGAAAGAAGAAAACACAAAGAAAGAAATCCCTTAATGCTTCTAGCTCAAAACCTAGTTCAAAGACTAACATAGGGACAGGAGAGGATCCCGTGTATATGAATGACCCTGAGGATGACTCAGATTCGATAGAGACCACGGAGACCAAAACTGTTACTACAAAGGAAAAAGCCAGTGAGGAGGATCACGAGAGGGAATTACGACGAACACCAAAAGAGTATTCAAAGTTAAACCACCCAGTTGCGAACCCCCAAGATAATCCACGAGAGACAAAAAATGAGGATTGCAAGAGAAAGATTGGAACCTATCCAAACCCAACAGTGGAAATTGAACGAGTCCAACAACTGAGGGGTTTGGTGGAAGAAACTCAACGAACATTAGAACCTGAACCCAAACATATCCAGATGTCGGACACAGTGTTTCCCACACAAGTTCAACCTCACAAGAACTACAGGCCGTTAGCTATACCCAGTATCATTCGGGAAGAGAGTGAGGGTAGGACATCTAAAAGTGGACACACACCTTTCCTACTAGAGAGAATGTTTGGTGAGGGAATGCCCGACCCCCTTGAGGAAGTGGAGATTCCATATTCACCATTCTCTTGTCAAAGTCCTACGTCCCACAAGATGCCATTAAATGTTGCCAATTTGATGGATTTCATGTCTTCAGAAGTTAGAACCACCATCATGTCCAAACTATATAAAGACCCCGAGCTAGTCTCAGCTCTTCCAGCCTTCCTCAATGGAGAATTATAGGCCGGATTACCATAGTTTGCACATATGAACAAACCTGACTCGGTAATGAATGATGAGGAACATTTAGCACCACCATCTGACCTAGCGGGACATGAATCTGTAATTGAAATACCCGTTAACAAGTTGGGGCAATACTTTGAAGGTGATGAATCTAATGCTACTCTACCAATCACTACTAAAGGATTAACTGTAAAGGGGGTCCTTGACGGTGGTGTGGGAGTCAGCATGGTGACAAAGAGTTGTTGGGAGTCTATGGGGAGACCTCACCTTGAAGCCACAAGCGTAGTGGTAAAAATGGCTAATGGATCTATTGTTACGCCTATTGGTATGCTAAAGGATCTCAAAATCAAGGTCTTGGGACACAAGGTAAGGCAGACTTTCATTGTTATGGATTTTTCCAAGCATCCTATGTCATTTGAGATGATCTTAGGGAGTCCATTCATGAGGGAAGCAAAAATGGTGCATGACTGGTCCAAAAACCACGTCTACTTACAGTTCCAAGACTCTGTCATTCGAGTTGATCTTTTAAGTGGTCGAACACATCCTCTAGGAAATAAATTCATCATTGATAATCGATCAGACACAACAATTCACTCAGCTCCATTACAGTATTGTTACACGTGTAACGAAGACACGAATATTGGGGAGAACTCTCCTTATATGGATATCCTACCCGGAATGGCTGAGTTAGACAATGTCGATTGGGTACACCTAGCGGCAACTATAGATACATGGGGAGCTAGAGGAACAACCTGGGTAACACCAGATGGGGAAGAGATACCACACATTGCACCAGTAAACATGTTAGGTGTAGCGCATGTAACATCCGATGATAAGAAAGAGGCACACCTACGTGAGAGTGAAACGATGATTCCTCAAAGGCTTCAGGCCAATACACATCAGAAACGAAATCTCAGGGAGAAATGGATTCAGAATATGAGGAAACACCGAGTGAACCAAGTATAGAAACTGAACACTCAAGGCCTAGTACGACCATCTATGGTAATTTATATGAGAGTGAAGAAGATACAAGCGAAGACCTATCAGGCGAGTCGAGTTCAAACATTTACCAAAATCAAAACCTTAACAAGAAACAAAGGTCATATAAGAGACGACGATATCGAGCAAATGTGAGAGCTAGGATAAACAAGGAAAGATCTACTGCAGAATGGCTTAGCTATCTAGGGGCATGTGATGCTCATCGAAAGCTAGTAGACAATTGGGGTGAACATCTCTAGAGTGTCATGTGGTGCAGCCCGCGACCCATTGACCTCGCTCAATTGGAGGTTACAAAGCCGAAATTGAGTCGAACTATAAGAAGACGTCAAAATCGAGAGTTAGCACAACAACAAAAGGAGGCAGAACTAAAAGAAAGGTCTCCTTCAGGACAAGAGCCTGCTGACTTACATACGGCTCCTGAACATTTTAAATCTTATACCACGGGGGAGCGAAAGGTTGTGTATGCCAAAGCCCAACGAATACCTACCAATGGAAGCAGTGGAATCTATGATGGTCCAGCGGTAGTTAAAGAGATAGAATTAGCAGAACTAGGTGAGGAGTCTAAACCAGTCTTTATTGCTCAAGACCTTACCGAAACTGAAGAGGCTGTACATAAGGAGCTCCTCAAGGAATACAAGGATATCTTTCCTTGGACATATCATGACATGAAGGGCGTTCCACCTTCTATGGTGCAACATACAATTCCCATGATCAACATTGCTAAACCCGTCCAGCAACGACCCTATCCAATGAATCCTAAGTACGCCAAAATTGTACAAGAGGAGATTGAAAAACTTATCCAATGTGGATTCATATACCCTATTGAGCACTGAGAATGGGTTTCTCCAATAGTCATTGTGCCAAAAAATAATGGGAAACTAAGAGTGTGCGTGGACCTCAAGAAAGTTAATGCAGCTACTAGGAGAGATCATTATCCCTTGCCATATTCAGAACATGTGCTTGAAAGAGTTGCGGGCAAGGAAGCTTATATCTTTTTAGATGGGTACTCTGATTACAATCAAATCACAATTGCATTAGAGGACCAAGCTAAAACTGCTTTTATCACAGAGTTTGGAGTGTTTGCATTTCGTGTTATGGCTTTTGGCTTAACAAATGCCCCTGCTACATACCAACGATTAATAAACACTGCGTTTAAAGAATTTCTAAGGGAGTTTTGTGAAGCTTTCCTAGACGACCTTTGTGTTTATTCTTCTTGGGAGAAGCATTTGTTATATCTACGAAAAATATTTGAAAGGTGCAGATTTTATCGCATCTCATTGAACCCTTTCAAATGCCAATTTTGGGTTAAGCATGGAGTCATTCTAGGGCATATAGTGTCCAAGAATAGGATATCCACAGATGAGAGTAAGATTAAAGCCATTGCCGATTTGCCACCACCTACGAACTATAAAGGAGTTCAAAGATTTATGGGCCATGTTGGTTATTATCGAAGGTTTATTTTAAACTTTGCTGAGATAGCGCGTCCATTGTACAAGCTTCTTATCGAGTTTCACTGGACGGAAGAATGTCATCAATCTTATGAGTTATTAAAGAAGGCCCTAACAAGTGCTCCAATCCTGCGAACACCTGATTGGAATGTACCTTTTCATGTGCATATTGATGCATCAAACTTTGCTATTGGGTGTGTTCTAACTCAACCAGGAGAACATAAATTGGACTACCCTATTAGCTTTGCAAGTCGCCAATTAAATGATGCCGAGATGAACTACACTACTACAGAGCGCGAAGGTGTAGCTATGATTTACGCAGTAAAGAAATTTCGCTATTACCTTCTTGCTACCAAGTTTGTGTTTTATGTTGATCATCAAGCATTGCTATATTTGGTAAACAAGCCGTGTTCCACAGGTCGAATCACACGGTGGTTGTTAATTCTTCTTGAGTTTGACTTCACCGTTGTTGTGAGGCCTGGGAGGAAACATGTCATGGCGGATCATTTATCTCGTATCCCTAATGGCAAAGCTCCTACGGGGGTTGATGATGAATTGCCTAATACTCCTTTGTTCATTGTTGAGACAATGCCTGAATGGAGTGAAAAGATTGTTAACTTCTTAGTTAATGGTTTTCCACCCAAAGAGCTGCGAAAAGATATAGCTCGAAAATTAATCAAGGAATGCGAACCCTATTGCTTACTGGCTGGAACTCTCTATAAGAGAGGAAAAGATGATGTTCTTAGACGCTGTGCCCGCGAGGATGAGTATTTATATATTCTACAAGAGACACACATGGGCGTAGCTGGTGGTCACTTTTCAGGAAAGTTGACTGCCCGAAAGATCTTACAGTCAGGCTATTGGTGGCCCACTCTGTTTAAGGATGCATCACTTTTTGCAAAGGGATGTGATGAATGCCAATGCTTCAAGAAGCCACAAAGAGGGGATAGGATGCCTCTACATCCCATCAAGGTAACCCAACCATTTGAAAAGTGGGGCTTAGACTTTGTAGGACCGATTAGTCCAGCTGCACGTAACACGCAATCACGATATGTCATTGTGGCTACTGACTATGTAACCAAATGGGCTGAAGCAAAAGCAACACGAAAGGCAAATGCAAAAACAACAGCTAAGTTCCTCTTTGAGAACATTATCACACGTTTTGGATGCCCCTTTGAACTTGTGAGTGACAATGGAACTCATTTTATAAATGAAGTAATAAAAGAACTCACATCAAACTTCATGATATCTCACCACAAGTCTACACCCTATTATCCCCAAGAAAATGGCCAAGTTGAGAGTACCAACAAAACTCTCATCTCCATTTTGACAAAGACAGTTGAGGCTCATCGCACTGATTGGGACCTAAAGCTTACATCAGCTTCATGGGCTTATCGTACTGCGTATAAAGTTGCTATTAATTGCACACCGTTTAAGATGGTGCATGGCCAAGAAGCAGTTATGCCATGGGAGTTTGTCATTCCTAGTCTTCGAGTAGCTTCTCAAGAAGGTTGGGATGGTAACCCCTTAGTGGAGCGATTATATATCCTGGAAAGGCTAGATGAAGAGAGGCAATTAGCTGTGCGAAATGCTCTAGTGGAGAAGGATAGGAGAAAGAAGTGGTTTGATAGCCATTTAAAGGATAAAGACATCAAGGTTTGTGATAAAGTTCTTATGTACGGGGTACGTAATGAAAAGAAGAAATTGAAATACACTGGTAAGGGACCATATCGAGTGTGTGAAATTACCCCGCAAGGTACCATTCGTGTGGAAACTCTAGATGGAGTTGAAACCATTGGATTCCTTAATGGGAGTAAATTCAAAAGATATTATGATCCTCTAAGCCAGGAAGAGTTGCAAGCCATCCATCAAAAGAAGGCTGCCAAGGAACAAGCAGAGCTTAGAAAAATCCAAGCAAGAGTTGAGGCTCGAGAACGACAACAACGTCTTAGACGCCAACGAGAGGCTAATCTGGGAATCACGCAAGCATTTTTCGAGGACACAGATGACGACTCATTAGAATCTGAGCCACCCCTACGATACCCAATTGAGCTAAATAGCCCCTATGGGAAAGTACTATACAATGCCTTATTAGATATGGGAGCTAAACACAATTTGTTATCCTATGGAGTTTGGTGTCAATTAGGGAAACCGATCCTATCCCCGAGTACGATGCAAGTCAAGGGCATTAATAAAAAGAAAGCTGCTATTCTTGGAGTCCTTCAAACCCCTGTTGTCTATGACAATGGAAGCATAGTGCAGAGGTTTCTAGTCATGCCCGCGGGAGCTATGGAAGGCAACGTAAACCTGGGACGCACGTGGATGTTGGCAACCAAATGCAATATTGATTGGGATACTGGTAGTGTCACGATGCGACCACCGAATCTTACCCCTATCATTCAAGCAAAGTCACCTACGTTGCAAACTCTAGCAAAGTTGAAGGATAGCCAACATTCACAAGCCAAGGTGGTTAACTCGTCCTTGCCGGCTACCCATGAACCTAGCACTTCAACACTTGTAGTTGCAGCAAGCAGTAATATTGCAAGTACTCAACCTGCACGACCTAAGAGTACATATCAATGGGTCCCCAAGGCCTTACTTCCAACTACCTCAACCCTCCCATCCATTCCAAGAAAAAATTCCCCTGGAAAACCAAGAGCGCGCTCTAGGAGAGTCAAGACCAAATCACGATGGATTCCAAAACGACTATTAGAAGCCCAAGGCTACTATGATGGAAATGAGCAAATCTGGGTACCTAAACGTAAAATGTGTCCTTCCCCATCGACAACAAACCCATATGAGTCAAACAGTGTAACGCTAAAGCCAATGGCAGACCGTGGGAAGGAAAAGATCACAGAATGCTACACACCTAGTCCAGAGCTAGTTTGGGCTCCAAGGCAAAACCAATTTATTCCACCTAGCTCAGGAAGGGGGGAGTTCCATGAAGCTTCTAGCTCCTCATGTAATACATCCATAGAGGTAAAAGCTTCTACACAGCCCACCTACAATAGTGGACCTCCATGAAGCTACAAAAGAATCCACACCTTCCAGTGTTCAAGAATCACCTGATGAACCACTTCAAGTTCGATCCTGGGAGAGTACCTTACCACCCTTGCAACTCGACGAGGCACCTAAGGTAATAGAAAACTACTAGCAAAAATCTTCACCTATAACAACTTGGAACAACTGGTTTCAAAGGGTGACGACATCATTTCAAACGGTATGATCTACCCAAGGAAGGGGGGAGTGTTTGTGGACATCCATTATTCACTTGCTTCCCTCTCAACCTTTCTCCCTAATCTCTTAATCTCCAATCTTAGGGAATGTATATATAAAGCCTTATATTCACAAAAACAAGATAAAAAAGTAAAAGAGCAAGAGGCATAACACAAAATCATAAAAACAAATTATGCACAAGAACACTACCCTTGTAATATTTGCACTCTAACCATCATCTATTTGCGTGTACAGATATGGCTAGTACGCTAGAATCATCCACTCCTGCCTTGGGTGAGAGGTACCCTCGTTACTTTTCACAAATATTTCACATGGTCTTTCCAGTGCTTGCATGTGAATGGGATTTGATAGGTACGCTAGCATGTGAGAGGACTTTTGAGGAGTTAGAATGGCTGATACGTCTTTTGACCACGTCTGATCCATACTTAGTAGAGAGCGTTTCTCCCATTGCACAAGCCTACCCTTTTGACCAAGATGACTATAGGTTTTTAGTGACCTTCTTAGTAAACGTGGGCACCTATGATGAAGAAGAAAATTTACAGGACTACACGGATGGCACATATGGTCTCATGGATGATGACTTTGTTTATCTCGACGACAAGGATAGGGGTTTAGCCTTAGGGTTTCCCCCCAACCTCTACAATATCCTATTCCCTTGACTCTTTAGGGGGGGTGCAAATAATTAGGTTAGGGTTCCTTATGTTTTTTGTTGTGTTCAATAAGTGTTGATACCTTTTCCCACTAATGTGCCTCCTGGAGGTATTCCTTTTGTTTCCTAGTGTGTACAGGAACGGTTGCTATTGATAGGATTTGGACCTTCATGGAATCTTTATCTCGACTCACTCTTCAAATCAAGCGCGACCATTGACACAAACAAGTGTTTCTTGTCCATTAGCATTGCCCCTTATCTTTTTTGCATCTATGATTGTCTGCTTTAATTGTGATTGGTAGCCTAATATTCACCGCATTTGCTTAGTATCAAACATTTAATTCAATGTAATTTTTTGTCATAATCACTTGTCTAGGTTTAAAAATCAAGCAGTCCGACTAAGCTAGTTTGACCAAGTTAGGTGTTAGAGATCTTCTCTTAATACCATGGGGAATGCCTTCCTAATAATCAATGGTTACTTAGGTTCTTAATCCGATTTAGGCAGCATTGTGTGAAATGTACTAGGGCTTTCTAGTGGGCTTGACCCTATTGAACTTTAGCTTATTATAAAGGGAGTTTACTAGTGTGATGAGCCTGGGGAGGTGTATCAGTGTTATATGACCCCCCAAAGTTACAAAATTAAAATGCTGAAAATGAACAAACAAAAAATCAAAGTGCCACAATGTAAAATCTTAAGCTGGAAGAGAAATCTCAGCTTGATTTGGTACTTCACTCACATGTATTGCCTATGGTACTAGAGCCCTAGAGGTTCCCAGTGTGGGCGCTTTTCCTTGAAGAGCAAAAAACCCAAGGCATACAAAATAAGCACACACATCAAATTGAATCACTGTGAAAAGACTTTGGGGGGTCAAAGAAAAGGTAATCAGTCATGCGATGATTTCATGAGAAATTCCTTTTATCGTAGCTTAACTACAAGGTCCTCTAGGTATAGCCTCTAGTCAGCCCTCGAACATGAAATACTTGGCTCTCGCGATTAAACAACTTAATTAACCAGAGAAAATTAAGAAGCTTACCCATGGTATTAATAGTCGATCTCTAGTGCCTTTCGACCGTTAAATTAGCGACCCCAGACTTGTTTAATTTTTTACCTTTACATCTGTTTATGCATTTGATTACATTGCAATTTAATGCTTATTGCTGACAAATTGTTTAAAATTCTGTTACCAATCAATTGTCTGCCTAAAATTGCATATGCTTTTTAATTGCTTATGAGAATGCAATTACTGTGCAATGTTGTTTGATTTTGCAGTGACTAATGAAGGCTAAGGACATTCATCTCAAATGCTCTTCCACCTCGACCAACGACTTCAACTCAATAGCTTCCGAGGACGAAATCTACATCAGGAAGGGGGGCATGTTAACCCTCATGGCTCACGAACACCCTATCACCTACGAGACGGATATTGTAACCTACGGTGGACATTGTATTATTTATTTGGTAGAGTCAGGTACCGGGCTTGTCGGTCCAATAGAAAAGGGTAAGAGTGATCGCCGATGAGAGGCGCACTCTAACTGGGACATTCAAGGGATTAGTTGGCTAAGCATGGGCGCCCAAGTGTGAATGGGGTGAGCTCATATAAAAGCCAACTAAACCTAAAATTCACGGATTCTCTCATTTGTGCAATAGAAGAGTGCTCTTGCTCCATCTCCATCTCCATCTTTTTCTTCTTCACCTCCTTGTGTGTGTGTGTGTGTGTGTGTGTGTGTGTGTGTGTGTGAGAGAGAGAGAGAGAGAGAGAGAGAGAGAGAGAGAGAGAGAGAGAGAGAGAGAGAGAGAGAGTGCGAGAGAGCATTGCGGTGGCACGACGGCGGTGAAGCGGTTGAGCGCGACGTAGCGGCGTCTCCTTCTTCTTCGCGGCGAGGAATCCTCCACGGCAGGAGCATAGAGCGGTGAGTGACACACCATTGCCCTCTTTTGAGCTTACTAGTTAAGCTAGTTGTGTGCTTGGAGCCGTCTGTGGCTCGCACACAGTGTTAGGCAAGTCCCTTGCTTCGACAGTGCGGCAAGGAGCGCACAACTAACGAAGCACTCTTTGCTAGGTGCGTCCGTTTTTGGCTCTTCAACTACAGGTTCTTCAACAGCTTTTTGAGTATGAGCTCTACTTATAGCCTGAACGGGCCCAACGTTACCTCCTTTGTGTCCATCCCTCTCGTGGCTGGGTGGTGTGCACAATTAGGAATCAGATGTGTTTTTTCACAATCAGTACAATAGGCATCTACTTGAATCATATCCTTGCAAGGATATTATAATCTCGGGGCTTCTCATATTTTTGGATGACTGTAAATAGGTTGTGCCATAGTCATGGACCTATTTGCAATAAAGGACGGTGTTCTTGCATCCATATTATATCACTTTTCTGTTGGTTGGACTGTTGTGTACCTTTGTAGAAGAGGTGTTAGTGGGGCTGGTTGTGCATATCTCTGGTTATAGTAACACCCTTCCATTGTATGGTTTGTCCATTTCTGTTTGATTTCGCACCATAGAGGTCAGATTTGACCAGAAGAGTAAGTCTCTGAGCCAATCCTTCTATTAGCTTCATTTGCTCACTAGATACCTCTGGCTGTATTGTGGGTTGGGTTCTTGGTGAATCAATCCTCTGAGAAGATGTGTCACTCTCACTCTCAGTATCATATCTTCTCAAGGTCTGGTCTGATTTAGATAGGAGTAAGTTATAGGGGGTGGTGGTGATACAGATGGTCCTGTTGTGCATCTGGGTACATCCATGGTGGCAATGTAGCTAGGCTTGTGTCAAAATGTGGATAGACTGGCATTTTAGCACTTCTAGCTTGGCTTGCCATACCTTTGGTCATATCTACAATAGGATTGGTAGATTGGGTTTCCATCCTCATGATCTTAGCTTTCTTAATGTTAGGCCCACTCAATATTCTCAAGATAGTCCTTAATAAGCACCTTTGGCCCTTTAGCCAGGTCCCTAAAAGTCATGTCTAGGTGGTCTTCTGACCTATGGATACTGGTTCTGGGTACCCTAAAAGTTTGAAATTAGAAATCCTATCAACCTCCTATTGCTCACAAGATTTCTGCCTAGGTATACCAGACCCAATTTGGAGTTGTCTGTCAAAAATTAGTGTAGTTTTCGTGAGCTGCACTTGAAACCGCAGTCAAAACAGTTTCAAGATCCAGGATTTTTGCTTGTATCTTGACCAAATGTGACCCAAATTTGATGAAACTTTGTCACTAGGCTTATTTTACAATGCTTAACACTTCTAGAAGCTCAATGTGAGTTTCACCTCCAAATTAGGGCTAGAGACATCATACGCGTATGATGTCGACTATGGCCAAATCAACTAATGTTTACTCCAGAGGATCTATATCACTTGAGCAACTCTCACCAACTTTCAAAATTGAATTTGAACCAAATTTGTGCAAGTTATAATCAGTTCAAGCCTGACTCTGGCCCAATTTCTGTCCTTTGGCACTTACTGGCACAAATATGCTCCAAATTTCATGAAATTTTGGCTATTGGCTTCTAAGGTTCCTTAGAACACTAGGGTATGCAGAAATTTAGATTTTGGAGTCAACAGGGTAAAAAGCACATCATACGCGTATAATGTCTTTTTGCTCAGAATGAAGAATTTTTTGCAAATTTGTGCTTACAATGGTGTGCTTATACACCTTGTATAGTCAGAATTTCAAAAAATGTTCAAAATCACCAAAAACACATCATACGCGTATGATGTCTTTTTGCTGCAAATGAGATGATCTTGCTCCAAAGGTAGTCCACTACTTAACGAACTCACATCTACTTTCAAAATTGAAGTTGAACCAATTTTTGTGCAAGTTTTAGCCAAATTGGGTGTGCAGTCTGTCTGGATTGTTTCTTGGTCTTTTCAAGCTCAAAACTTGGTCCAAATGCAATGAAATTTAGGCTTGGACTCCTTTAATGCTCTAGGACACTAGGGAACACTCACTTGTACAATTTGAGTCTATTCTGGGCCAAAACACATCATACATATATGATGTCTTTTCTCTCAAATTGGACTTCTGTTTCTGCCCAAGGTTCTCCTCTATGTGTACACCAAGTATATGTGCCTTTAATCTTGTTTTGATGTCAATTTTACACCAATTCACCATTTTTTATTGTTATTGGCTAGAATCTATAAAATTCTCTTTTAAATGCCAGATTGGGTGTCCAAATGATGTGAAATCTTGCAATCAAGCTTAGAAATACCTTTCAAGTGCTTTGGTGATGCCATTTATGCTAGTCAATACCCAAATCTAGGTTGGAGACATCATACGCGTATGATGTCCACTGGACAATTTTACACTCTAATCATACCCAAACTGGTCTTCAAGGTCTTTATCCTTGTTTTTAGGCCTTACGAAGTGTTTCTGTGCTCTTTCAAGCTCAAACAAAGCAATTTTTAATTTTTTCCCACTTTGGTTTCTTGGCTTTAGTGTTCTGAGAGTTTTAGACTGACCAAAACTCTTATTTTAAGGCGATTCTAGGGTAAAACACCCCTTTTAAACACTTAAGTGCAGTTAGATTTTCAAAAATTTGTCTCAAGATGGTGCTAGAGACATCATACGTGTATGATGTCTGTCATATCAGATTTCAAATCTGTTTCTATTCTAAGTTCCCCTTATCATCAGCAACATGTACATGTGTTTACAACAAAATTTAAAGCTTCACAAACACAAGTTTTTTGCTTTTTCAGTCACAACCACTTCATCTTTTGGCTTTTGGTCCCCAAATCTATGCCAAAACTCCCCACTCAAGGTGTTCCTAGGGAAAATGATACCTTTTGAACACACTGATGGTAACCTCATATTTTGTAAAATTATCTTGCTGCTACCCTTAGAGACATCATACGCGTATAATGTCTGTTGTACAATTTTCAACTTTTTGCTTTCCCAAACTGTTGTTTGTGGTCTCTACAATTGTTTTGATGGCTTGTGAAATGTTTTTATAACTTTTAAAGCTCAATCAAGGATATTTTCAATTTTTTTTGCTTTTGACTTCTCAGCTCTTGTGTTGTGAGTGTTTTAAGATGACCAAACTTCAAGTTTCAAGTGTTACTAGGGCATAATGACCCTTTTGAGCACATTGGTACAATCATTTTTCACAGTTTTGGTCTCCTTTATGATGTCTAACTTTGCAGATTTGAGATTTTTATGTATAGAACCCTCCCCAATGTTTTCTTATGTTCTCAGCAACCCTCAGCCATGCAAAACTTTTTATTGTGAACTTTGTTTTTGCACTGTTTCGACTAAGAATGAAATTCTTTTCACGATTTCAATGCAAACAAACAAATCAAGCAAATCTTCATTGATGGACAGCTCTAGATCAAGATCAAATCATCTACCTAAAGCTACTCCTAGCATAAAAATGGGATTTTGCAATTGTGAGTGAAAAACACTTAACTACCGCACATTGACTAGCTAATGCTTTTATCACCTCATCAACCACTCAAACACCAAAACATATAAACATCTAAACTAAAAACCATCTACACGGCGACCCATGCAAGACACATGCTCCCTAGCACCTCTCTATGGATTCTAGCTAAAACTAAGATAAAAAGAATACTCTGGAAAACCAGAGGGACTCTCACCTCATAGAATTAATCAAAGGTCACCTGCTTAGGGTGCTCGTCCTCGGCAGCGGCACCAATGTTGGAATGGTATCCATCGTCTCAGACGCTAGCACAGTGAGAACTAGACCAACATAATGTCACCTAGGGATAGAGCAATGACCCGAAAGGGCATGGAAACAAGCAAGTGGTTGTCAATCACCTACTCAACCTTCTAAGACAATCACTACAAAGAAATATATCCTAACCCACTATGTACATGACAGCTACCATATCTACAACACATCCACCTCTCAAAACATAACCTAACGATGTCCAATCGTTACGAAACTTGAGGGCTAATCTTTATACACCTAGAGGACACTACCTTAAAGTCTCTACACCAATATACTATCTACACACACACACACACACACACACTCTTAATCACAATCGCGTACGATGTATGACAGTAAAATTCAGGTCACCAAGTTCGAATGTGATTAGGCCTAAGACATAGCTTGTCTCGCCGTGAACGTGTGGATATATAACAATAATGAAAGAGACAAACAGATAGGCAGAAAAATCACCTTGAAGCTGGAGGAAGAGCTCTTCGCGAGGAATCCACAAATGCGTGTGCTTGGCATCAATGCCTAGCTCTCGTCGTAGCTAACACATTGATGGAGTCGCCTCAGCAATGTCGCTCATGTAGCATGCGTAGACAGAGAAGGAAGACCCACTCACAACGGCACACCGTACGTAACATAGTTGAGCCCAAGATTGATTTAAAGAAAAGTCTATCTCAAGGTTACAAGGGTTTGGCTTATATACCTCAACCCTAAGTTGGGTGTTTTTATTACGAGAGGTACTAATTATAATTATTGAGTGAATCTGACTCTCCATCCACTTTCATCATTAGAGGGGTTTTTTTGAGATTTACAAGATTAAAAGGACTTCCCGTAATCAGTGAGCTACAATAGCTAGATTTAGACAAAAATGATATAATTAATTAATGTGCCTCCGTTGACCACTTGGATTTGGCGTGTCAACCGCTTCAACAACATCTTTGAAAAGTTTTTGGAGCATTGCATAAATTAAATCCCAGGTCAGGCATGGACTTGAGCTATCATGTGAGGGCTCGGATACAGGAATTTTTTTAATATGCAAGAGTTGCAAAAAATTACAAGGCATGTGCATGTCCAATTGGTTAGGGTAGAGACTTTTATCTCAACGAGGAGATGAGCTCGACCACTAGGCATTGCAGCACGATGTTTGATTGGGAGCTCCAAAGGGAAGCTTGAAAGATTCTACTTAATGCAGAGCATCCAAAAAGTCTTAAACTTTGAAGGCAAAAAAGATGAAATCTTTGGCAATATGTAATTATACCTCTAAAGTCTACTGATGTTACAATGGGTATTGATGAGCTAAGGATGTGTCATGCAAAGCATAGCTATCAATAAGATTTTACTGACTTGCATAGTTGCATATTAGACAAATAATTGATGCATCTGTGACCATGCATGCCACATAGTTATTTCAAAAAGAAACTATAACTATGCATCCTGTGACCAATGCCTAAGGTTTTGTGTTATGCTCAATGTGCCTATATCTTCTCATTGTAGCTCTTTTAGTGTTACATGTATAGGCTACCCTTGGAAAAGGCAATGTGAAAACATTTGAGGTGGTTACTACTTGTCAATTTCTTAGGTGGTGTGGTGTGGTGTTGTGTTGTGGAGTGGGGTGGGGTGGGGTGGGGTGGGGGTGTTTGTGTTTGTGTTTGTGTGTGTGTGTGTGTGTATGTTTTTTTTTTTTTCACTATATGTAAAACCTACATACCATGTACATTCACGGACTATTTATAAAATCCCTTAGTTGTGAATTTTTCACCGATAAAAGAGATCTTCTTTTATTTAATCAGCAAAAAAAAATTCAGCATCGTTTTTTCAACACCCTTCTGTATGTGAAAATGTGAGAAAATATAGAATAAAATAATCCCTACACGTGATAACCATGTTTTTATTGTAGTGATCCCCATGAGGGTTGGGTTCAGACTACACCCGACTCTAAGCCATCTTTCACATTTTCCATCCTTATTTGGTTCACATTGGAAACCAATGAGCTTAAAAATTATACCTGACTATCAATCAACAACAAATAGGATTGGGGCTCTTGGCTAGGATGGATGTCTTTTCGTGAGTGGGATCGTAGGTGCGAGGGAGCTCCGTTGCAACTCCTCTACAACTTGCAAGGTGTGAATGGGCAGGGGGGCCCTGGTCTTCCTGGGGCAGGGGTGGAGCTCTGGCATGGGATGTTGGTGCGATCGTTGTGATTGGTGGGCAAACTCCCGTTGCGAAGTTAGGTTCCCCTTGGGGCAAGGGCCCTACAAAGCTTTGACAAGTTCTCGATGGATTCATCCGATGCCCCTCCCCTCTCTTTTTGGCTCTGGTGGAGGCCGTCCCTCCACGGTCTTGTGGGTTGAAATGGCGGCCTGGTGGCTCTCCTGTTGTTTGCGCTTGGAGCGGTGGCACCCTTGGAAGGGTTGGGGTACTGTGGCAGGGTTTCTCTTCACGATGGAATTCCAAGGGGATTCTACTTTGGTGGTTGAGGGTGCATGGCTCACTCACAATAGCCTGGTGGTTTCCAATTCCAGTGTTTGCTAGGAGACAATTTGAGGCCCGTTTATTGTGGTATTTTTGGCTTCTGGTCCTCGTGAGCAAGGCGGCTATTGGTGGTAGCAATAAAGCTTTGGTGGAAACTCGGGGGGTCCCAGTGTGTAATGGGGACATTTGGCCCTGCCCCTTTTTTGAATATATCGATCATAGTGGTCCTACATGGAGGACATAGTGGCATCCTTCTTACATGTATCCCTTTGGTTTGGTTGGCTTTAGGTTGGTCTTTTGATAGCTTGTTGGTCTGATGTACTCTATGTAGTGTCGGATTTTGTCTATGTAGTCTATGGTTTGGGGGATCCTTGTAAAAGCCCACAGAACACTGCTTGGTACATTGGGTTTGTTATGTCATACTACTACTAGCTCTAAGGTGCATTTCATTAATTGATTTCTCAAGGAGATTCTCCTACACCTTAACCATTAAATCTAGCCCCTCAGTTAAACCCGATGCACACGCTCATCTGCTCTGCTTCACAAGCAACTCCCCCCCCCTTCTGGCATGGCCTCTCTTGCAGAGAGACTTCTGTGACCCCCTATTGCACCCAGTCTTCCCTCACGACGCAGCTCGAACCTCCCTTTCCCCATGCCGAGTTGCTGCAAGAACAGCCGAGACTGTAGCATGGTCTCATTCTCCCTCCTACGACAATCATCCACGATCACAACATAGCGAAGCCTCAAGAATACGCAGACGATTGTTCTCCATCAAGGGTTTTGAAGCTCACGAAGCAGATTCGCCTTTCTGGGTAGCGTCGAAGCTCAGGGATGGAGAGAGAGAGAGAGAGAGAGAGAGAGAGAGAGAGAGAGAGAGAGAGAGAGAGAGAGAGAGAGAGAGAGAGAGAGAGAGAGAGAGAGGGAGAGAGGAGTCTTATTGGCCAAACAAGTCTATAGTCCGAGAGCTAGCCTCTCCATGCAGTATAGCATTGACTAGGGGCTGATCTACATTTGTGGACAGTTTGAATCTTGCGGAATTGAATGTGATGCTAGCATTAGAAGCAAGCCTAAAAGACCAGCATGCAAGACTTAGAATAATGTGAATTAGTATCGACACTATTTAAAAATGCAAAGCTGGGATATGAAATCACCTGGCTTTCGTAATATTTGTCCGTGTGGTGACAACCCTACCACCCCCCTCCTGAGAAACGCACACTCGCCATTCTCGATGGTGAACTTAAGAGATACATGGGTCTCATGGCTCGGTGATGAGACATCGATAACCACACTTGTCTTTGTAGATGACCGAATTGGCAACTTTTGCCAATGTTCCATTATGAGTCCCTGCACAAAGTTCCTGGAAAGATTAGCCCAACAAAAAAACACAGCCATATTCAGCCCATCGAATAAAAGCATAGCCGTGATCAGTGACAACCTCAAGATCCAGCAAAAACAAACAGCCATAATTATTGACAACCCAGAAAACCGGCAAAAACACAGCCATAATCAGCTTTACCTCATTTTGGGAAACACCGATGTTCAATGTCATGGAAGCAAATCTATCAAAGGTGTCCACAATGTGCTCTGTTGGGTTCATCACATTGGTGACCCTCAACCTCGACCACTGGAAGATCCTTGGCATCATCACGGGGCGGCATCTCGTACAATGGTGTATCTCCAAAGCCATACTGGGAGCTAGAGCTAGTAGACCCACTACTAGTTGCAGCCTCACCTTCCTTCGCCTTGGACCCTTCTCCCTCCAAGACCCCTCCATCTTCCTTCTTCTCTTCTTGTAGATTGTCCTCTCCTGGCTCATTTGGGATCTCATCATCACCAAGGTCATCTCCCTTTTTCTCTCCTTGGAGATTGTCATCTCCTGGCTCATTTGGGATCTCATCGTCACTAGGGGTTCCTTGCTTTTTCTCTCCTTGGAGATTGTCCTCTGCTTGCTCATTTGGGATTTCATCATCACCAAAGTCATCTTCCCAAAACACATCCTCATTGTGCTCTTCTTCACCGGTTTCATTCCCCTTCTCGCCTTACATATCGTTGTTTTCTTTTCTTCCTCAATGTCATCCATCATCACATTCAGCCAGGGTGGCAACACCTTCACTCGCCTCTGCATCAAGGCCAAGCATAAAAGAATGGGGTCAACACATTAAGAAAAAACTCAAACTCCAGAAAAACAATGCTTTGGATCAATCATGAAGCGAGATGTCCAGCTTCTACAAGACCAGTCATAGACAAACTTCAACAACGCATTAAAACCAAACAAAAATTGGACATGTAGAATCCTCGTCATGCACATGTGCATCAAGATAGACATAGACAAGCTGCATCAACGCACTAAAACCAAACAAAAACTCGATAAACCATATAGCGGGATGCACGGGTTCTTTTTTATTATGGGATGCATGTAAAATCCTCATCATGCACCTCTGCATCAAGACCAGACATAGTTAAATGGAATCAGCGCATTAAAATCAAACAAAAACCTGATAAACGTAATGCAATAAATCGGCCATGGCGCGGGATGCACCTGTTCTTTTTTATTATGGCGTGCATGTAAATTTTCCTCATCATGCACCTCTGCATGCATACCAAGCATAGACAAATGGAATCCGTGCCTTGAAAACGTAGACATAACAAAAATGCTGAAAAGTAAACTTGAACCTAAAAAGTAAACTCGGACACATGTAAGGGTTCTCCTTTTTTATTTTTGTGCGTCACTTCGAAACAAGGGCCAAGCTTGGCACCTAGGACAATCGAGGAAGAGTGTAGATAAACAATGGCAACTCAAAGTATACGTGAACATGGTTTACTTACCTCTCCTATTGTGTCCTCAATGAGCCTGAGACTAGTCTCATGACTAAGTAACACAGGGTCTTAAATGACCCCGAGCGGTGGGATCACGGCGGCGGATGAGTGGGGAGAATCTCGAGGGCAGACGACACACAAAAAGTCAACGCGAGGTCGCAAGCGGGATTTGAACCCAGGGGGGCGCGGGCACACTTGCAAAATCACTAGTTCTCATTCTATCTACTATGTGCATTTACTTAAGTTTTGATCTTCACTTTATTTGATCTATATTTACAATCATTAGGAAAAATATGAACCCCAAAAGGGCCTTGTAAGAGTAACCAATCAGATTTTAGTCAGCAATAGGACATAAAAGGGGGGGGCATGGATAGCCCATATCTACGTACCTCAAAACTATATCGTGTAACATATCTATGTAAAGAGATCTGCAATGCAATTTGAATGCACTATTGTCCAAAAAAATTGAAGTTAAAGTATTCAAGTTATGACCATTCAAAAAATGCAAAAATTGGTGGACCGTGGCCACATTCCCATTCTCATTAATATAGAGTATTTATTCCAAAAGCATCTTTGACCCTAAAGGGCCCTTGTTAACTGAGTCAACGTCAGTTAACAGAAGCTGCTAAAGACTGAAGACGTACGGATGCACATCGAAGATCGAAGTGAAGAAGCAATAAAGATTGGAGTTACACACTTTTCACATTTTTCAGAAAATGCCCATGTATTGTAATTTCCCAATTTATTTAGCCATTGTGATAATTGTAACGTGTTACAGGCTAAATAAGAGTTCCAAGACGTAAAGCATAGGTCACTTAGTTACCTAGGTTGCAGATACAATAAGTGTGGAGTCTCAAAGGTCTTGGGCACCAGACATTACACATTTTAGACCTTGGCTAAGGTATAAAAGCCAACTTTGTAAAGATTTTATTAAGTTTTTGGATAAGAAATAGACATCGTGAGCTAACGGCGCTCACTTCTCTCCTTCTCGCGATTCCTACTCCCTCTCCGGTTGTCACATTGCGAATGCGTTTGTTGCATTGCAACCGCAGGTAAGAGCTCTTTGCATTGACGTAAGCCACTCACAGTAATTCGTAGCTTTTGGCGTCGCCGACCGGCGGCCTAATTTCATAATACCTAGGAATTTACACTTTTAAAAGGAAAACTAAGCATAGGCGAGGTATTGGGGCATCATTGCTAAGCATTTAGATGCATTCTGGGTCGAAAACGACTAGGTCAAAAACTCACTACTGTTAATAATTGCGATTTTGGAACTTGACCTAAAGTGGGGTTTGAGGCCATAGACATGTGTGCCTTAGGTCTTATAAACTTGTCCTAGAAGTCTCGTTACGTTTGGATGTCATTTGATGATGTAAAGGATGTGATTTGTTTGCCGATGAGCGATTGGCTTTCGGTGATTTCAGTCACTTGAGTGTAGCTTGAGTTTGATGCGAGTTGTTAGTTGTTTTGAGAGATTGACAACCTCTTGTAGCCTCTATGCACTAGTCGAGTCAGCTTTGTCCCACGGTTTGACAAATTAATCGTGATTCTCGCTAATATTGCGATAAGATAGGATGGTGAGGTTAGACATGTGTCCCACATTTGACGCCGTTGCCAGGGACGAAAGACCTAAACTAAGAAAAATACGAGCGTCTTGTGTACTTTTCCATTAACTTCCTCTAGGTTCACCTAGAGTAAAACTTTCTTTTTAGAAACCGCATAGCTTAAGATTGTCGTCTTTTGCTATGTAGAGGTAGCTTGGA
The DNA here is from genome assembly GCF_014529385.1 of Adiantum capillus-veneris. NCBI lineage: Eukaryota > Viridiplantae > Streptophyta > Polypodiopsida > Polypodiales > Pteridaceae > Adiantum > Adiantum capillus-veneris. The sequence continues at coordinate 45,337,075 of NC_140946.1, read as the reverse complement.
GGTAAGTTGTACTTGCCGAGTGCCTTTAGGATTGTAGGATTGTAGATTTAGATTAGGATTTGGAGAATGATTGAAAGGCGAGACAAGTCTTAAGATCAAGGCTCTGAAAACCGTAAGAAACAAGAAAACGAGTGTTTATGGACACTTTCCACAAACCCAATACATGAGAACTTTAGAGTAGGGTAAGTAGGATCCGAGGGGATTTCAGAACATTGCTCACTCCAAACGAATCATCTGTGAGTTGTTTATGTGAAATTGCAGAGTTTCAGGTCTACGGCGTGAAATAGCACGAAAAGACTCCAAACCAGTCAATATAACTGAACAGTAAGTCTAAAAGTTGTATGAACCAGTGGGTAAGCTCAAGGACACTTTGAGGTAAAATTTTCAAGAGTTGGCCAAAACTCAGATTATTTACTTTTTCTTGACATTTTAGGCCAAATTAAGTTTTGACTTGATTTATAGGCTCAAAATAGATCATGAAAAGACTATCCAGTGAAAATGTTCAAAAAAGTGTCAGTTTTGGACCAAAAGTTAATAATCGTGATTATTAACTTTTAGCTCAGATTTGACCAAGGTTCATACCCTTGACTCCTTGCATGTATGTAAACATCTTTTGCGAAGGCTCATGAAGTTTGGATCACACAACACACCAAAACCTTGATAAAAATTGAAATATGTACTGATTGTCGAGAACTTGAGTCTGACTTGGTGAATCTTGTTCAGATTAAGTTTTAACTTGATTCATAGGCTCAAAATAGATCATAAAAAGACTGTTTAGGAAAAACGTTGAAAAAAGTTATCATTTTAGGTCAAAAGTTAATAATCGCGATTATGAACTTTTGGCTCAAAACTGATCAAGATTGATACCATAGACTCTAAGCATGATTGCAAACATCTTTTGTGAAGGCTGAAAGAGTTTGGATCACAAAACATGCCAAAAAATGAAACCTATATTGATTGTCGAAATTGAGTCTGACTTGATGAATCTTGTCCAAATTAAGTTTTAACTTGATTCATAGGCTCAAAATGGATCATAAAAAGACTCTCCTTTGAAAAAGTTGAAAAAAGTTGTCATTTTAGGTCAAAAGTTAATAATCGCGATTATGAACTTTTGGCTCAAAACTGATCAAGGTTGATACCAGTGATTCATTACATGTGTACAAACAACTTTTGTAAAGGCACAAAAGGTTTGGATCACAAAACACACCAAAACCTTGATAAAAACTAAAATCTGTATTGAATGTTGAGAACTTGAGTGTGACTTGGTAAATCTTGTTCAAATTCAGTGAAACTTGACTCATAGGCTTATCTTGATGTACAAGTGTACATGCTCAGATGACCAAAAATCATCAAAAATAAATAATCGCGATTATTTACTTTTGCTCCAGAATTGAGAAATTTTGGACAACTGAGTATACCACATGGTCAAGCACATCAAGTAGACTCCACAAATCAAATTTGGTGAAATTTGGATCACAAAATTGAGAATTAAGCCAGATTCTTGGAATCAGAGTCTACGGACACTAAACAGTTGATAACTTCGACAAATCTTGATCGAACTCAACCAAACTTGTCCAGAGACCACAAGAAGGTAAATACTTGGCAAAACAAGCCTAAAAAGTGTAGAAACTGAGAAAAGTAAATAATCGGGATTATTTACTTTTGAACCCTAGAAATAAGATTTTGGACTTTTGAGCTTGTACAGTGCTAGAACAACATAATACAAGGCCACTGGTGAATTTTGGGTTCCATCGGATCCAAATTGGTACCTCTTAACTCAGTTCAAGTTGCAGATTAGTCCTTTAAGCTCCTTGCAAGGGTAGAATTTGGAAATCTCAATTGCTGAATCACTTAGCTTAGATTGAAGAACCAGGTTGCAGGCAAAGAACTGAATTCAAGTCAAGTGGAAAAAACAGATAACAATCTAATCTGCAGGTTAGGTTATTCAAGGCCTAGATTTTCATCATTTCAAAGGCTGAAATCAATTCTGGCACTTTCGAGCTAGAGTTAATCAACTCTTGTGAGTCTAAGAGAAATCAACTGCCAAAAGTACTTTGGGAAAAGCACTGTTATCAAACTTGAGCAGAATTTTTTTTGGTAATCAATACCAAAGTCTGCTAGGAGACAGTTTTTACAGAACCAGTCGACATGGACTCATCTCGAGCTGAGAGTTCAAGTACAACAGAGCAAGCCAGTAGCAGTGGTAACACAGGTACAAGTGCAACATAGCAGATTTTACAGCTTTATGGCTACAATGGAGATAAAGTCTTATATACAGATTCAAAAGGCCATAGATACTTGATGAACAACAAAAGCAGCACAGGAGCCAAGATCCTATTGATCAGAGTAAAACCACATTCAGAGAACTTCCAGATGTTCACAGACTTCAGTGGAGCCAGGTATTGCAAGCTCAAATATAAAGTACAGATAGAAGTTCAAAAAGTCAACCCCAGTGTTTATCCAAAAATCTGCACAAGCCAGCAAAACATACAGTTAGTGCATGTGCAATCAGGGTCATTGTACATGGACTACAGTGGTCAGATTTATAATCGAGAAACAGATCAGCCAATAGAAGCCAGTCTAATTGGAGAACCAAACCAAAGACGGTACAAAGGTTGATGCTCAGTCTTTTAAAAGAAGATGCTGACAACTGGACAAGCATAGAAGCAGAAACTTCTCAGCAAGAGCTTGACATGATAGAGCCAATTGAAATACCACCAGTCATGGAATATTGCTCAGATTGCGGACGAAAAGGTGGACATTTTGCTGAAGATTGTCCAAGAAACCCAAACAACAAGGACACATCAACCGCCAAGCAAGGTACAGAGCAAATTGGAAATGAGAATCTCGATGTAAGTGCATTTAACTCATCACTTTTAATGCAATGAGATGAATCTTCATTAACATTAGAAGCACTAGTGAAAGCATTGCAAGTTCAAAATCAACATAAAGATGCACAGGCACATGAAAAGCTTAAAATTGATTCTTTGAACAACAAATTCTTGCATGAATTAAGTCAAGGTGTTGAGATATCACCAAAGGTTGAAAAGACTGTTAGGTTTGCTAGGGATTTTGCATCCACTGCCACAAGTGTGCAATCATTCACGAGTCTAAGGGACACATCAGACAGAATGATGTTAGCTTTGTATGGTATACATAATTCATATACACACTATGTAGACCAAAAAGGGCAACTATACAAAAAGGATCAACCAGTGTTTGAACGGCCCACATACCAACTCATAGAAGTGCGCCCAGTGATAGATCAGAAAGGATAGTTCATTTCAGAGGAAATAATCTATTATAGACCATCCTCTCTAGAGCTGAAGGATATTACCCGAGTGAACCCAGAAATCTGTTCAGAGCCAAACTCTCCTCCATCAGAAGTCAAGCTTCGATGTTGTGACCAAACGAACATATACTTTGATCAAAATAGTCGTAGATATAGATGAGAGTCTAGCATCTATGATACCTTGGGTCCTGAAACCATACAAGCTCATCTCATAGGAGACCCATGGGATAGACAATATCAGGGCAAAGATAATGCTATCTACAGCTTGACTTGGGGAATAATTTGTCATGTTTCAAGGAGATACATAGGAAACTATGCAAATGGTTTACAGATGCCAAACATCAACACTACTACACAAAGTGTACCTTCACAGTTCCAAAAGGTGAGACTCAACCAGAGCCAAACAGTTTTGAGCTCTCACAATGAAGCATGCTATAGTGATCACCCTACGAAGGAGGGAGCTGCAAATTCATCAAGCTCAGCTCTAGTACCAAAAAATGATACACTAGTTAGAAGCCCAAGAACTTCTAGCCAACAGACCCCTTCAAAGCAAAAACCATTGAAAGAACATATGGTTGTTGGAAGTTTTCCATTGACCCACAAACCATCAAAATCTGTAGAAAAATTCTTCTATGAAGATCATCGGGGACAAAGCTTCAATTGATCTCCACAAGTCAAAGTCAAAAACCGACAAATCCCATAGTGCTCAAGCAATTGGATGAGACCAAGCTCGCATATGCATATCGAGATGCAAATGGAAGTGATTCTCAGCAGGTTCAAGACATTGTACAAACTCATTTGGATGGTACGACTGAAGTCAAAGACTATTTGAAGATGATGCAAACCCTCAAGCTGCCAGAACAGGTGACAAAAAAGTCAAAATCAATGAAAGCTAAAGTCCAAAAGGCTACACAAAGGTCACCACCAAAATCTCCTTTGAAGAAACAGATTCTGCCAGAAAGTACAATGGACCTATTAAGGTCAAAGGTTACTCAAATGCAGGAGGACAATGCTCAACAATTGTAATATTATAACCAATGGAGTCAACATCCACGAAAGCAGGTGGTCAAAGCAAAGAAAATGCAGATAAAGTTCAACCAAGTTCAACCAAGTTCAATCAAGAAGCAACATTGTTGGTGAAAACGAAGAAAAACTCTCAAGCGAAGTGAAGCTCGCTTTTCAATTAAACAAGAACCTCATGTCCTTTCGCACTTGGAAAAGATGTGGTGAACCACAGCTGGAAGATGCTCTTGAATTTGTGAGCATATCTGGAAACAAACGAGCAGAATGCTGGGGAATCATTTTCACCACCATTGAAGTAAGCTCACAGATCATCTTAGCTCAATTTCATGTGATCACATCAAAGGATATGCCAGACGACATCATAATGGGAATTCCAATGGCCCAGAAGATGTTAGAGATACAGAATGTAAACATGATGGAGTCATCACAGACAACAAAGAAGGAAGACTGAGACTGGTCACCCGCAGCGGACGACAACACAAAGTCCTCAAATTTATGCTTCAAAGTGAAATCGTTGCTCAAAAAGCTTGAAGCATGGAGTTTGTAGCATATTGAGAGGTCTCTAAATGAAGAAGCTCATGATGCTTCCCTAGAGATGATCATTGTGTGTTGGTGGTAAAGACAGATGCCCCTTTATATCATGGGAGGGAAACCTTATCAAAGGAAGTGGATTAGAGACTTTCAAGTGAGAGTAATGCTAATTGGAGACCTACATAATAATTAGTGTTCTTTCGAAAAGAGTTTATTGTTCCAAATGCTTGTCACTTTTATTCATGAGATATCAGTTTTTTTGTATTCCATAATAGAAATATATTGCATATGTAGCCAAGTGTAGCCAAGGTACTGGTTTCCATCTTGTGTATGTTGCATTATAAAGATTGAAAACATTGGAAGTCAATTGATGTATGAGTTGTGTAGTCTATCCTTCTCTAAAAGTGGGAAATTTGGCTCAAAAAAGAAAATGTGTCTTGCATTGCATGGAATTGTGCTCACACGTGCAGGCATGACGAATTCTATACATACCCAAATCAAATATTGTAGCCCTCTTTAAGAATGAATTAGATTCCCATGAGGTTCCACCACATCATCAATGACTCTTGACTTGCTTTCATTAAAATAAGCTTGGCAAGGGGAGCACTTTATCATTGTCTAAAATAAGTTTTAACACTTCTATGTATACCTTCAAGTCTCAATGACTTACCTTATTTCCTCCCTATATTGCAAAATTCTTACCTTGTAATCTATTTCTAACTAAAAGGATAACTAGATCTCACCCTTAAGTTTGCCAAATACTAGCTTCCAATAAAGAACAACTTGTCCAAGAACCGGTAGAAAGCATATGAAATGAACTTATATTTCTAGGTGCAAAGCTTGAGTGTGTGTGGATTGCTACATCGCACTATTTATGCTAATGGTTGGGAGGTTCCCGTTAAGGAGGTGAGGGAATGATGATTTGAGATTGTGACCTTGGGGTTGAGCTTCGTTGAGGGGATTGAGAGAGTACAGAGATGTAGTGAGGGCTTCAGAGTTATGTGTGTGTCGTTCTTGAAACCTAGGTGTAGCTAGAAGGTAGGCTTGGGAAACAACCCATTATCTTGGGGGTCACTTATCATCCTAGAATTCAAGTAAAGGGGATGGGTGGTCATTCTAGGTATGTTAAGATAGCAAGAAAATCTTTTTCTAGCATTGTTGCAAGGCATAGTCAGGCTTGATCACAAACTAGGAGCTTAATGCACATTGCATTCACAAGTTTCCCTTCTTGGTTTGTGCAACCCAAATGTGCACACAAAGCTAGAGATCATAGCGGGACATGGAGAGGCACATCCAAGAAGCTCATGAGGGTATCAAGGCCCAAGGGAGCCTTTTTTTTGTATTTTTTTCCGAAGATAAACCACCTATTATATGATGTCATTTTGTAGTCTTGACATCCATTTTGTAATTCTTCTTATATTGATGAGCCATGAGCTTAGAGGAGCCTAGAATGATAGACTTTACCTTCTTGAGTAGTAAAATCCCTACTTATACTCACAAATCCATGTAACTTGTTCCCATTTTGGTCAAGAGATGTTCACTCAAGCGTGAACCCCAAAAGTAGAATATGTAAGCTGAAATGCATGATTTTAGCTCATTATATGAAACTTCTAAGGAGCTTAAGAAAAAGAGCTTCCATGGAGAGCTTGTGAGAACAAGAAGGTGAAGCCAAGTGTGGAAACCCCTTTCTCTCCTCTTGTATATGATATTGTTGCCTCCTCTATCATTCTTTGCTAGGGTTGAGAATAATACCAAGTTCTCTTCTCTATTTCCTTGTGTTTATGCTATACTATTTCATTGTCTTGTCTAATGGAAGCTTGTGTGTGCTTACATGAGTCTTGTGCATGGTCTTTTAAGCATGTTTGGTATGTTATACTAGAGTAAGTGTTAACCCTCACGGCTCACGGACACCCTATCACCTACGACGGACGTTGTAACCTACGACGGACATTGTATTATTTATTTGGTAGAGTCAGGTACCGGGCTTGTCGGTCCAATAGAAAAAGGGTAAGAGTGATCGCCGATGATAGGCGCACTCTAACTGGAACATTCAAGGGATTAGTTGGCTAAGCATGGGCGTCCAAGTGTGAATGGGGCGAGCTCATATAAAAGTCAACTAAACCTAAAATTCACTCATTCTCTCATTTGTGCAATAGAAGAGTGCTCTTGCTCCATCTCCATCTTCTTCTTCTTCATCTCCTTGTGTGTGTGTGTGTGTGTGTATGCGTGAGAGAGAGAGAGAGAGAGAGAGAGAGAGAGAGAGAGAGAGTGATCGAGCATTGCGACGACGGCACGGCGGCGGCGAAGCGGCGGCTCCTTCTTCTTCGTGGCGAGGAATCCTCCACGAAGTAAGCGTAGAGCGGTGAGTGACACACCATCGCCTTCTTTGAGCTTACTAGTTTAGGCTTGTTGTGTGCTTGGAGCCATTTGTGGCTCGCTCACGGTGTATCGGCAAGTTCCTTGCATTGACACATGCGACATAAGCGCACATTTTTGGCGCCGCTACTGGGGAATGCCGTGCATTAAGCTCGAGTAGCACTCTGTGGTTCTCTGTGGTGCAATTTCAATTATAAGAAAGGTAGGGAAGGAGTGTGTGTGTGTTGAGAAGAGGGATTTGGTGTTATACTGTGTGGTTTTTTTGTTAATGGAGTTTTCAAAGGTACTGTGTTTATTCTCTGTGTATTAAGGTAGTTAGTTTTCTTTGTTAATGGAGATTTCAAAGGTACTGTGTTTATTCTTTGTGTATTAAGGTAGTTAGTTTTCTGTGTGCAGTAAGCAAGCAGGAAGTGGATTAGTGAGAGTTAATAGAGTGTGTTAGTGTGTAAGAGTAGGTGTATTAGTTAGAAGTAGGTAGATAGAGTGTGTGTGTGTGTGCTCTCGCGTAGGCCGCGGCGACCTTATCCTTTAAAAATTAAAAAAAAAACTTTAAAAAAATTAAAAATTTAAAAAAAATTTAAAAAATTTGAAGGTAGGACCGGGATCAGGAATATCTCCCAGACCCAAGCCCAAGCTCACGCTCAGGCCTAGGCCTCAGTCGCCTTTTAAAAAAAATGAATTTTAGCTTCATACATAGCTAAAAATCGATTTTTTGAGGACCAACGGAACTTCAGATGCCCGAAAATTGTGATGTCAAGCACACAACGACCCTCTAAATGATACGCTCATTTAGAGCTATCACACACTTTAATAAAAAAAAATCAACCATTAAAAAACATTAAAAACGTAAAAAACACGAGTGAAAACGGACGCTTAAAAAAGGTAAGCGGTTAACCTTCGAGGTTATTCGCCGACGTTTGTAGGGTGCCAAAGGCACATGCATCTGCGCTCTGGTCGTGTGCTAGAGACGAAGCAACTAGAGAGAATTTCGACTTACGCAAGTTCTCAATATCCACCTACTTTAGGTTCCGAGCCCTCGGCAGGGACCCAAGGTAGTACAAACCAAGACCCGAACATAGCGGCTAGTGACTCTTCCTCTGACTATGACGTCATGGAGGGTTTCCCAATGCCTAATCCCGATAGCTCGAGCCAAAGGCTCGAGCCAAGACATGCATGCCATGGGTCCTCGGTTCGGGCCGAGTGTGCTTAGCCACCTGAAGGAAACCTTTAGTAGAGCCACTCGCTCCGAACATGGAGCTAATGATGTAACTGAGGGGGGTGGGGAAGTAAATTCTCAATTCGTGACAAACGTAGACCCTATACCGTTAGAGAATGTGCACGTGAATACTTCATTCACTGCACCTCTTGACTCTTTAGAGTTATTTTCCTCTGAGGTCATATTACCCAATGGAAGAAGCGTTGCCGAAGTGCAAGAGGTTGAGCGATATATCCTTGTAGCGAGGGAAAAGGAAGTCGAGAGCTTACGCAAGGCGGAGCAACGAAGAGAGTTAAAAGAGAAAGCTCCTATGTCAATATCCTTGCTAAGAGAGCAATCGAGTGCTCCTGACTTAGCAAACCGCTAAGGGCCAACCCCTAGAAAGCAACATTGCATCTAGCTCAAAGGACACCCCTAGCACCTCAATCCTAGATGGAGTGTTCTTAAATGAGAACTGGGAGTACGAATTACAAACAGAGACTCTGACCGACCTATGCACAGGTCACACCTATCACGTGGGTTGGTTAGATGTCCTACAATCCACAATGGGTGCTACTAGTGTGGAGGATCAACAACAAAGAGTTTGTGAGGTCATCCATAGGGTTATCGAGTTAGAGAGACAGAACAAGGGGATCAACATGCCTTCAACGGGTCTCATGAGATTCTTGGATACAGGGAAGGCTAAAAAACCGCCCTTATCGCAAATGGAGACTCCCTTGGTAAATCCGATGGATCCCCCATATGTTGTTTCTCCAGGGGTCTCAGTGCAATCTGAGCCCACAAGTGATAGCTTCACCTTTCCAAGTTTAGCTCATCTTTCCCTTGATGACAGAACGGCTACCATGCCTACCCCAATGATGGGCATGCCAAGAAACACGCCATGGACCTCATTTGTTAGTAAAGCACCGCTACATGGTAGCTCAATGCCTGCAATAGTACCTACAAGTGTGTACCAATCGTATACACCCATGGGTCCTCGTACTCATGTAGTCCCTACCCCTCCCATTGTTTCAACTACCTATGCTCCACAACCACAATACACAAGTTCTTATTTCCATGGGACTATACCGGCTAGCATTAGCATGTCACATCCGACGTCTGCTATGCCTAGGGCCACCCATATGAACTATGGACCACCACATGGCACAACATTGTACCCAACGTGGAACCCAAGGGCTTTCTATGCGCCAAGCCTCCTACTCCACATGTAGTCTCTGGAGCACCTTCACCAACGGTGCCTGCTCATTTAGGTGACTTGGCAACATTTGCTCAAGCTATTGGTCGATCTATTGCTGAGAATATGCGTAACACGTCCGATAGAGAGCCTAGAAGTAAGGCGGTACAAATAGCCAAGCTCACACAAAAATTTAGTGGAGACGGGGATGTGAGAAAGCATATCGAAGTGTTTGAACAAATATGCGATTCTCTAGGAGAACACAATGACCTACATAAGAGCAATGCTTTAAGATTAACCTGAAGTGGAAAGGCTGGGGATTGGTATAGAACCCTAAGGGTGGAAGAAAAAACGATTTACCCTACTCTTAAGAGACTATTCTTAAAAGAATACATACGAGAGGGAGTGCTTTGGGGTGTTGCCTCTCAGCTCTAGAAAGCCCAACGAGAGGAAGGAGAGTCGGTGAGAGACTTTATAAGTCTCTTGAAGCATTTGAATTCTCGTTGTAATCCAAATGAGCGCTTCAACAATAACCAATTGCTTGATAGATTCAGTAGGGGATTACGGCATGAGGATATCTACAATGGCCTAGTCATTAGAGGTGTCACCACTTGGGAAGCAGTCACCACCAATGCGATCCAATTGGAGGATAATTTAATGATTCAAGGATAAAGAGTGTCTGTTGAGTCTAAGTCTATTAGCTCACAAGCATCGGGGCATCAGCCAATGACCCTAAAGCCTATTGCTAAGGAGCCAAAGATATCTGAGATGACTTTAGCAGATCTCACCAAGGCTATTCAAGAGAGTCTTAGAGACAATCGTGCTCCGCAAAACAATCATATGTATCCAAGAAGGGATCAACAATGGTGCTCAGTATGCTATGGACCGCATAGTACCAGTGAATGCCCTACTTTTAGAGTAAAATTCAATGGGAACTGCAATGCCTGTGGGAGGTATGGTCATCAAGCTAAGTATTGCATAGTATTTAAGCGTACGATGGCCAATAGGCCAACCTAAGCATGGACAGACACACCTCGAGTGCCTGCATTGATGCCAGCCCCACCTCTTGAACAAACATCACAACATATGGTCCCTAGGGCCCAAAATGTTGTTCAAACAACACCCTTACCACCTCCAGTGCTAGGATCGCAACCACCACATCCGAGAATCACTTCTGTGAATCAAATGGGTTGTGAGTCGTCTATTTCTTGTTTGGAAGGCTGTGAGGAAGATATAGATCCTAATATCGCGTATGGGATGGATGTGCTTGAAGAAAGCCCACAATACTACATGGAGGACTATTGGGGACAAGTCAAACCTGTATATCAAGTAGATGCTCTTGCGGCAAGAGGCCAAAATATCAATTACACTGCTAAGAGACCACCTCTTCAATGATATGAGTGTGGAGGTCCACATCATGTAGCCGAGTGTCCTATTAGGCTACAAAAGAACACCACGCTAATGCAAACCAATCAAGCGAGCACGTCTACAATGCCGATACTCATGTGTAATCGATGTGGCATATATACTTTGATTGCCCAATGTCCAAATAATCCAAATGCACCGAAGATCACGCCATTAAACTTGATTGAAGTTACCGAGGAGACATCACCAAGTACACCCGTGGTACTAGTAAACGTACTCACACGATCGATGCTCCAAAAACAAAATTATATTCTTGAGGAAAGAGACACGGCATCAATTGCCCAATCTCAGAAAAAGAAGAAAACCCGAAGAAAGAGATTGCAAAAAACAGCGAAGTCAGACCCCAGTTCAAAGACCAACATAGGCACTAGTGACGACCCTGTATATATGAACGACGCTGAAGAAGATTCTGATTCAGGAGAAACCATGGAGACCAAAACAACCACTAAGATAGAAACCAACAAGGAAGATCTTCATGAGCCACAATGGCCAGGATCCAAGAAGAAGATAGAAACTTATCCAAACCCTACAGAGGAGATTGAGCGAGTCAAGCAATTAAGGAGTTTGGTAGAAGATACCCAAAGGGATCTGGAACCAGCACCTAGGAAGATCCAGATTACAGACACCGTGTTCCCTACGCAACAACAACCTCATCAAGTCCATAGACCCTTGGACATACCTAGTGTCATCCAAGAAGAAAGTGACTTAAAGTCATGGAAAAGTGGGCGTACTCACTTCTTGATGGAAAGAATGTTTACAGAGGGACTACTTGATCCTATCGAAGAAATGGAGATCCCATCTTCCCCAGGTCAAGGGACTCAAGGCCAAAAGGTGCCGTTAAACATTGCCAAATTGATGGATTTCATGTCTTCACAAGTTAGAACCACCATCATGTCCAAACTATATAAAGACCCCGAGCTAGTCTCAGCTCTTCGAGCCTTCCTCAATGGAGAACTAAAGTTTGGGCTACCGCAATTTGCACAGATGGATGGAGCTGGGGAGATGCCAATAGAGGAGGAATACATAGATCCACAACCCAACCTAGATGAGAACCTTGTTATAGAAATACCTGTTAACAAGTTGGGACAATACTTTGAGGGTGATGAATCCAATGCGACCATACCAATCACTACTAAGGGATTAACTGTGAAGGGAATCCTTGATGGTGGCCCTAGGGTTAGCATTGTGACTAAAAATTGTTGGGAAACTATGGGAAGACCTCACCTTGCGACCACAACCATAGTAGTGAAGATGGCCAATGGGTCTATTGTTAAACCTATTGGGATGCTAGAAGATCTCAAGATCAAGGTCTTTGGACATAAAATACAAGTTACATTCATTGTTATGGATTTCTCCAAACACACTATGGCATCGGAGATGATCTTAGGACTTCCTTTCATGAGGGAAGCAAAGATGATGCCTGACTGGTCTAAAAACCATGTCTACTTGCAGTTCCAAGATTCTGTCATTCGAGTGGATCGTGTTACTGGTCGAGCACATCCTCTAGGAAACTGGTTTATAATTGATCATAGATCTGACACCACATTTCACTCGGCCCCATTGCAGTATTGTTACACGTATAAAGTGGACACTGATGTTGGGGAAGATTCTCCTTATATGGATGTACTACATGGGATGACTGAGTCAGACAATGTGGATTGGGTCCACCTAGCAGCAATCATAGACACTTGGGGAAACAGGGGGACGACCTGGGTAACACCTGAGGGGGATGAAATGCCCGTACCCTTAAATATGCTACAAGCAATGCATATAGCTTATAACAAGATTCATCCTTATATAACAAAGAGAACATACAAGTGGGTCCCTAAAGCTTCTTTAGCGACCATAGCTAGTGCTAAAAAAAAAAAGCCTTGTAGGAAACGTACCACTCGCTCCAAGAAAAGTAAGAAAACGTGGCGTTGGATTCTTTAACGACTATTGGAAGCCCAAGGCTACTATCAAGGAAATGATCAAATCTGGGTGCCAAAACGTAGATTGCGTTCTTACTTGTCACCTGACCCATGTGAGCTCAATCCTGTAGCTCCAAAACAAATTAACGACCGTGGAAAGGAAAAAATCACGGAATGCGACACACTTGCTCTAGAGCTAGTTTGGGCACCAAAGAAAGAACGATTTGTTCCACCTAGCTCAGGAACAGGGAAAGCAAGTGAAGCTTCTTGCTCTTCATATAGTTCCTATACAGAAATAGAAGCTTCGACACAACCTCCACCTACCATTGTACATATCCATACAAGCAAGAAAGAGTTTACACCTCCCGTTGTAAGTTCACCACCTACAACGATGTTGCAAATAAAATCATGGGAGAGTACCTTACCACCCTTGCAACTAGATGAAACGCATAGAGCGGTCGAAAACTATTGGTTAAAGCCTTCACCTATAACAACTTGGAACAACTGGTTTCAACGGGTGACGACATCATTTCAAACGGTATGATCTACCCAAGGAAGGGGGGAGTGTTTGTTGACAGCCATCATTCACTTGCTTCCCTCTCAACCTTTCTCCCTGACCTCTTAATCTCCAATCTTAGGGAATGTATATATAAAGCCTTATACTCACAAAAACAAGATAAAAAAGTAAAAGAGCAAGAGCCATAACACAAAATCATAAAAACACATTATGCACAAGAACACGACCCTTGTAATATTTGCACTCTAACCATCATCTATTTGCGTGTACAGATATGGCTAGTACTCTAGAGTCATCCACTCCTACCTTGGGTGAGAGGTACCCTCATTAATTTTCACAAATGTTTCACATGGTCTTTCCGGTGCTTGCATGTGAATGGGATTTCGTAAGTACGCTAGCATGTGAGAGGAATTTTGAGGAGTTAGAGTGGCTGATACGTCTCTTGACCACGACTGATCCATACTTAGTAGAGAGCGTTTCTCCCATTGCATAAGCCTATCCTTTTGACCAAGATGACTATAGGTGTCTAGTGACCTTCTTAGTAAACATGGGTACCTATGAAGAAGAAGAAGATTTACATGACTACACAGATGGCACATATGGTCTCATGGATGATGACTTTGTTTATCTCGACGACGAGGATAGGGGTTTAGCCTTAGGGTTTCCCCCCAATCTCTACAATATCCTATTCCCTTGATTCTCTAGGGGGAGTGCAAATAATTAGGTTAGGGTTCCTTATGTTTTTTGTTGTGTTCAATAAGTGTTGGTACCTTTTTCCACTGATGTGCCTCCTGGAGGTATTCCTTGTGTTTCCTAGTGTGTACAGGAGCGTGTTGCTATTGTTAGGATTTGGACCTTCATGGAATCTTTATCTCGACTCACTCTTCAAATCAAGCGCGACCATCAACACAAACAGGTGTTTCTTGTCCATTAGCATTGCCCCTTATCTTTTTTGCATCTATGATTGTCTGCTTTGATTGTGATTGGTAGCATAATATCCAGCACATTTGCTTAGTATCAAACATTAAATTCAATGTAATAATTTGTCATAATCACTTGTCTAGATTTAAAAATCAAGCAGTCCGACTAAGCTAGTTTGACCAAGCTAGGTGTTAGAGATCTTCTCTTAATACCATGGGGAATGCCTTCCTAATAATCAATGGTTACTTAGGTTCTTAATCCGATTTAGGCAGCATTGTGTGAAATGTACTATGGCTTTCTAGTGGGCTTGACCCTATTGACCTTTAGCTTAAGTATTATAAAGGGAGTTTACTTGTGTGATGAGCCTGGAGAGGTGTATCAGTGTTATATGACCCCCCAAAGTTACAAAATTAAACTGCTGAAAATGAACAAACAAAAAATCAAAGTGCCACAATGTAAAATCTTAAGCTGGAAGAGAAATCTCAGCTTGATTGGGTACTTCACTCACATGTATCGCCTATGGTACTAGAGCCGTAGAGGTTCCCAGTGTGGGAGCTTTTCCTTGAAAAACAAAAAACCCAAGGCATACAAAATAAGCACACACATCAAAATTGAATCACTGTGAAAAGACTTTGGGGGGTCAAAGAAAAGGTAATCAGTCAGGTGATGATTTCATGAAAAATTCCTTTTATCGTAGCTTAACTACAAGGTCTTCTAGGTATAGCCTCTAGTCAGCCCTCGAACATGAAATACTTGGCTTTCGCGATTAAACAACTTAATTGACGAGAAAAAATTAAGAAGCTTACCCATAGTATTAATAGTCGATCTCTAGTGCCTTTCGACCGTTAAATTAGCGACCCCATACTTGTTTAATTTTTGACCTTTACATCTGTTTATGCATTTGATTATATTGCAATTCAATATTTATTGCTGACAAATTGTTTAAAATTCTGTTACCAATCAATTTGTCTGCTTAAAACTGCATACGCTTTTTAAATGCTTATGAGAATGCAATTACTGTGCCAATGTTGTTTGATTTTGCAGTGAGACTGAAGAAGGCTAAGGACATTCATCTCAAATGCTCTTCCACCTCGACGAACGAGCTTCAACTCAATAGCTTCCGAGGACGGAATCTACATCAAGAAGGGGGGCATGTTAACCCTCACAGCTCACGGACACCCTATCACCTACGACGGACGTTGTAACCTACGGCGGACATTGTATTATTTATTTGGTAGAGTCAGGTACCGGGCTTGTCGGTCCAATAGGAAAAGGGTAAGAGTGATCGCCGATGATAGGCGCACTCTAACTGGAACATTCAAGGGATTAGTTGGCTAAGCATGGGCGCCCAAGTGTGAGTGGGGCGAGCTCATATAAAAGTCAACTAAACCTAAAATTCACTCATTCTCTCATTTGTGCAATAGAAGAGTGCTCTTGCTCCATCTCCATCTTCTTCTTCTTCATCTCCTTGTGTGTGTGTGTATGCGTGAGAGAGAGAGAGAGAGAGAGTGCGATCAAGCATTGCGACGACGGCACGGCGGCGGGGAAGCGGTTGAGCGCGACGAAGCGGCGGCTCCTTCTTCTTCGCGGCGAGGAATCCTCCACGAAGCAAGCGTAGAGCGGTGAGTGACACACCATCGCCTTCTTTGAGCTTACTAGTTTAGGCTTGTTGTGTGCTTGGAGCCATTTGTGGCTCGCACACTGTGTATCGGCAAGTTCCTTGCATTGACACGTGTGACATAAGTGCACAGCAAGGTGGTGAATATGCTTGAGAATTAGAATTAGAGGTTAGGGAGCGTATTCTTGGAGCTCTATGTAAAGATGCAGTGGAAAAGGTGAATCGGATGATGATAAAGTTTGATACAACAAGCAAACCTCCTCTCGAGACCAAACAACCATCAGATCTTGAATCTACAACAACAGATTTGTGTAACTTCCTTTGTGTGACGATCGCCATCAAGCCTTGGATGCAACACCTGCAAACAAGCAACGTAGAGGAGAGAGGACGGGCGGACATGTTGGGGTTAAGGCCTATGTGCCTTGACCGGTCGCCCAGGTCATGGGCGCCCGCCCACTGTTACCCTATACTTATAGTGAGTATATTGTATAGGGGGAGCTGCCACTTCACAGTCTCCCCACCCACATCGTGTGTGTGTGTCCTTCTCTCTCTCACACTCTCCATCTGTGGTGCTCCCCGATCCCCTTCAATTGGTATCAGAGCTATGGTGACCGCGGAGAGCATGACGGCTTTGAGAGCTTCGAGGCGATGGCTTGCTCGCTCTCGACGGTAGAGAGATTAAGAAAGCTTGGAAGCTTTGTGAGAATGCAATAGGAGCTTGTGAGATCAGTTGAGAGTGATGTATGCTCTTGTGGAAGCTCAGAAAGGAGTGTGGAAGATTGTGTGTAAGTGAAGGTGCTGCCCTAAAACTGTGTGCACAGCAACATTGTTTTCAGATTCGTTTTTCTCCTTGTAGAATGCAGATCTGAGAATTCTGTCCTCAAGACCCATCCGTTTCGACGTGGTCTACAACTTTACAGAAGAAACTTTTTGTAAATTCCTCACCGTTTCGCTGATATTCAGCTCAGACTGACTGTATACAGAAGTTACAGATTTTCTGTTGTCGCATTGTGTGCGAGTTTGATGCACTTTTGGAAGCACGGGAGATGCTTGAAATGGAGTGCATAAATTCTGAGCTGAAGATGCAATTGCAGCTTGTGTTAAGCTTGTGGTTTGACGGTTTTGGTAGACTTGGGCAACGAAGTACGGAGGCGTTTACACACCACCGAAGCGGTCTCTTGAGAGACACAGTTTTTTGGACCACACAGGTGGAGCTTCTTTCACTGGTTTTCACAGGATACTTTGGCAGTGATTTTGTGCTTGGATTCATGGTCTTTGCGGATGGTTTGCATATGGTTATGGCGCATGGTTGATGCCCATTATACATGTATTTTGGCGAGCACTTTCAAGTGCCAGTGAGCTCTCTTGAGAGCATTGTTTTCGCATTGATCAAGTTTCCGGATTGCAAATCTTTTGGCGCTTGCTTATGCGCGGTCACTCCATTGATGTACGTTGAGTGCGGATTGCCATTGTATGTGAAAATGTGGACCCATTTTGGCATTTCTACTCATTGGCATTGAGTAGTGTTATGGTTTATGGTAGAGATTGTACTTGAGTTTTTTGCTCAGTTTTCAAGGGAAATTCTGTCGGATTTTTCCCAGATTCTCGCCATAGTTTGTGATCGAGTTTTTACTCTCACTTTGACAGGTTTTGTCAGTTTGGACACAGTTTTGTGTTTTTTGTATCCACTCTCGCAAGAGTGAGGAGTTGTGTATCTTTCTTTGCTTGAGACAGTGGTTTGCTCTCGGGTGGGAGAGTCTTGTGATCTCGAGCATTGTTTGCCATAGTTTTGCAGAGCTTATGCATGTATGTTGAGTGTAGTTTGATGCGCATTGATTGCTCATTATATTGAGCTTGCAGAACAATGGTTATTTTGTGTTGATAGCCATTGTGCGTCGAAACTCTGGCAAATTTTTCCAGGAGTTTTATGCGATCTAGGTAGAGATTGCGGGTTGCACTCAGCATTTGCGTGCGGTGTTCTCTGCAGGTGGGAGATTTGTGCGTGTGTATGTATCGATACCGCACAGTGTGGGCTTGGTGATTAGCTCACAGATTGCAGTGTGATACTAGAGCATGCGACGCTTGTATTGACATTGCAGGAGCTCTATTTTGGAGTGTGTCTCACAGGTTTTACATTGTGTTTCTGGCCATATTTGTAGACAGTTTCCAGGTGTTGTTGGTGAGGTGGTTTGCTATCTAGCTTGCTACTTGTGCTCATGGCAGACACAGGTGATCGATCAGATTGTGACCTCTCACAGATGTGTGTGTTTGATGGGTCAGACTTTGCGGCATGGAGAGAGTGTATGCTTGATGCATTGACACAGCGAGGGTTGCATCAACCATTGAGTGGTGATCCAGGTAGACCTTCAAACATGTCTGACGATCAGTGGCAGGAGCTAGAGGAGATGGCACTATCTACACTCTCTTTGCACCTTGCGGAATCTGTATATGCTCTTGTTATGTATGAGACTACTTCGAGAGCACTTTGGCGCAGATTACATGATATGTATGATAGATCTGAGTCATCAAGGACTCCTGTGAGACATGTACATTCACGAGTACGCCAACAGGTGATATGTTGGTATTGTGGTAATTCTGGACACATTAGACGGCGCTGTTTTCGTCGTATGCGACATCGTAGGAGACATGGCAGTCTCAGAGATGTATGTAGTGATGCCATGGACTCAGTTGCTTTGACAGTTGAGGCAGATGTAGTGTCGGAGTATACTAGTGACGGGGATGTCACTTTTACCTCGAGCTATGCACGAGATACTATACATGTGGATAGTGTACTCCCTTCGCAGTGGTTGCTAGACGTAGATGCTATGTTTCATGTCATGCCGCATCGTGAATGGTTTTGTAGCTATTCTAGCGGAATGCTTGGTAGTGTACGTTTGACCGATGGATCGGTGCATGCGATAGCAGGTGCAGGACATGTGAGACTGTCATTACCGAGTGGTGCATCTTACTTGTTACGACATGTGTGCTATGTACTAGATTTGACAGTGAGTTTGATCTCGATTGGTCAACTTAGAGATTGTGGATGTCAGATTTCGCTACGAGAGCGAGATTTTGTGATGCATTTGGGTTCGCTAGTGATTGTGAGAGGTGCCAGGAGTGGTACAGGTTACCCATTGTATGTGGATCACGGGAGAGACGGTGTTGTCTCTGTGATCACGCAGCCAGGTAGAGAGCGAGAGAGCAGGTGAGTCTCTTTTGCTTGTGGGTTGCAGGATGCTTTGCATGGAGTGCAGAGCAGTGACTTTGTTGTGCAGGTTGCGTCTATGGATGCACACGTAGAGCGGGACAGCTCTAGTGAGTCGCAGCAGGATGAGTCATCAAAGGTGATAACAGAGATGACTCACATGGATGCTGAGATGTCGGCTATTGTGGAGTCATTTCTTGATATGCTTATGCCAGAGCTTGATGCAGATTCAGGACAAATGAATACTCTTGGTACACATGTGATATGTGGTGGGTACGAGGAGTCACTTCAACAAGCAGGCTAGCATACAATTTCGACTCAGTAAAAGCAACCTCCAAGTCTTGAGCCTGCTGTATCGAAAGAATGGGAGTAACATGCAAAAGAAACAAGCGATATACTTGGCAAGATTCCTGTGTGGGAGGTAAAGGAGCCTCAAAGATCTTGCCATAATGAGACTGCAGAACCTGAGCCAGCTCGGGTAGTAAGGAGGAGGTCCACTCCCCCGATGGAAGTTTGATTCTCTTAATAGCTTGAGATTGCCTAGAGTGATGCAAATGCTAGAAGAATTTCTTAGAAGCGCAACCTTTGTTTGTAAGAGCTTGTTGGCGAGCTTGAGTCTGTCACTCAGCCAGTTTCCTCTCATCATTATGCCGTAACAAAGTGCAAGCAGATAACAACTCGACCATTTGAGTCTCATCAAGAGAGGAGGTGTTGGAAAATTGCATCAATCTATGAGAAGTATCCTTTACCTGCATAACTTTCCCTCTCATTTCCGACAAGTAAGACTTGCACATAGTCTGGATGACACATTGAACCCTCATAACAGATAGAAATAAGTAAGACTTTCCATACTCTTGGATGACACACTGAACCTGCATAGCAAATAGAAACCAAGTTGTGTCCATATCAAGGAGCATCTAGGATGACAAAGGAGGAATGATGCCATCCTCAATCATAGTGCAATACTGATCATGCTTAAGATAAGCATTATTCACATGCAAAAGTCACTTCTTGGGTAGGAAGTCGTTGGCAGCAAAGAAGCCGGGGGGGGGGGGGGGGGGGGGGGGGGGTGGGGGGTGCCGGCTGCTGGACTTGCTACGCGTAGGAGAGCTGGACATGCTACGCGTAGAAGAGCAGAGGGGCAGCGGGGAGCGGGGAGCAGCGCGTGAGCAAGGGTGGGGCTGCAGGCAGAGCGGGAGGGGGGGGGCGGGGTTGCAAAGGCAGCGCGAGGGGGGGGCGGGGCAGCGCGACGGGGAGCAAGGAGCAGGGGCAGTGCGTGAGCAGGGGTGGGGCTGCAGGCGGAGCGCGAGGGGGGGGGGGTTGTAGAGGCAATGCGAGGGGGGGGGGGGCAACGCAGGGCAGCAGGGTCAGGAGAGAGAGAGAGAGAGAGAGAGAGAGAGAGAGAGAGAGAGAGAGAGAGAGAGAGAGAGAGGAGAGAGAGAGAGAGAGAGAGAGAGAGAGAGAGAGAGAGGAGAGGAGAGAGAGAGAGAGAGAGAGAGAGAGAGAGAGAGAGAGAGAGAGAGAGAGAGAGAGAGAGAGATGGCGATGGACACACAAGAGACATAAGGAAAAGGCTGGCAAGCCCCCAATAACTCTAGATGGCAAAACTGCTAAATGGGAGAGTGCAGCGCCCCCCCCCCCCCCCCCCCCCCCCCCCCCCCCCCCCCCCCCCCCCCCCCCCCCCTTCCCCCTCCTATATATAGGAGAATAGGGGGAGGAAGGATAGACCAGAAGCCCCAACGACAATGCACAAAAAACCCATGAATATGGAAAAAAATGGAAAAGGACTAGAATAGGTCCGTCTGGGCAAAGTGCTAAGCAAAACCCTATATGTGCCTGAAGATCTCTGTCCAGCAGATGTACGGGACCCGGGTGGCCAACCCACAACCAAGGACCAGTGCACGTGATGTGTGTGAAGCCTGTAGTCAGGGTGCAAAGCATCTGGAGATGAAGAATCTAACACCCCCCTCAACAGAAGATGCAACCGCCTAGAAAATCTGGAGTGTGAACAAAAGAAGCGCCAGCCAAACAAAACAACAAACTGTCTAGCACCAATGTGATGATGATCAAAGCTAGGTCAGGCTGATCCAGTCGCACAAGCCAGCTAATGGAGAGGCTAACAACAGAACAAGTAGTTGAATAGGATATACATGAGGGAAAGATGGATGATGAGCAGGGAGCTCATCGGTGGAGGTCAGCAAAAGAGAGAGAGAGAGACAGAAGAGAGAGAAACCCCCCTGAAGCGAAGTACTCTGACACAAAAGGATAGAAGGCCAAGGTGGTAAACCAGCAAACTCCAAGCCAAAAGTGATCTCTATCATAACACGGAAGGAGGTGGAGGAAACTAGAAAGTGAAGCCATCGGCCTGTGAAGGGCTAGAGATGGCGGTGGGGTAGACGTTTGTTGAGAAGCTGTCCCATCCTCATGATCTGAATCCTGTTGGGGTCCCGCCATTGTTTATAACATTTTGTTGCATAATGACCTTTCTTTCCACAATAGGTACAAGCAATGTCAAGGCGAGAAGGTGTACAACCAAGTCCAGATTGTCCAGGAGCACTACCACCCCCACTGGATGTAGAAACTGATGCACTAGGACCCGACGAAGCGTCTGAGGTAGCTTTGTCCTATCTGGTGCACAACCGGTAAGATCTCCTCCCAAGTGATAGGAGTAGGGCACGTAGAGGTAGTAAGTGACTGGAACAAGGAATCATAAGTGCCAGGAATCTTGAGCAGCGACCGAGTTGCCATGCCCTCAGAAGAGATCTAATGACCACAAGCTCAGAGTTCATCACAGAGCAGAAGCATGCGGGATATGAATTCTTGAATAGTCAGAAATGACGAGACCTATAAGTCCATCAAAGTCTTTTCCAGAGCGAGGATCCTTCCGAGTGTCTTCGCCTCGAACATGTTGCAAAGGAAACCACATACCTCACGTGCAGTGGTGTGAGAGTGTAAAGATGTCAACACGCTATCCGCACAATTAATGAGTAAGAAAGAGTAAACTCTGCGATGGTTTAGATTCCACTGATCCACCATAGCCTGTGTGACCACAGTACCCGATCCGCCAAAAGCAGTACCATGAGAAAAAGTAGATGAGGAGCCAGCACGTGTAACAACAGAAGAAGTGGTAGCTAATGATGTTGATGTAGGAGCACCAAATGCAGGAGTAAGGTCGGGACACACGGCATTGGCAAGATCGGTAAGCCAGTCCGAAAGGTCAAACTACATAAGCATCACCATGATCTTCATCTTCCAAACGACGACAGGACCGCAAGAATGATTCAAATCCTGAGGATGGGACGGCTTCTCGACAGACATCTGCCACCACCATCTCTAGCCCTTCACAGGCGGATGGTTTCACCCTCTAGTTTCCTCCACCTCCTTCTTCCCTCTTATGATCGAGATCACTTTTTGGCCTGGAGTTTGCCAGTTAGCACCTTGGCCTTCTATCCTCTTGTGTCAGAGTGCTCTGCTTCAGGGAGGCTTCTCTCTCTTTCATCTCTCTCTTCTGCTAACCTCCACCGATGAGCTCTCTGCTCGTCTTCCATCTTTCCCCCATGTATATCCTCTTCAGCAATTTGTTCTGTTGTTAGCCTCTCTATCAGCTTCCTTGTGCAACTTGATCAGCCTCACCTAGACTTGGTCATCATCATAACGGTGCTAGATGGTTCGTTTTCTTTTGCTTGGCTGGCGCTTCTTCCTTTCACACTCCAGATTTGTGAGGCATGTTGCATCTTCTTCCTTAGCGACTCTGCATTTGTCGTTGAGGGGGGGTGTTAGATTTTTCATCTCCAGATGCTTCGCACCCTGCCTACAGGCCTCACACACATCACGTGCATTGGCCCTTGGTTGTGGGTTGGCCACTCGTACACCTGCTGGATAGGGATCTTTAGGCACATTTAGGGTTTGCTCAGCACTTTGCCTAGCCGGACCTATCCTGGTCCTTTTTCATTTTTTTTTATATTCATGGGTTTTTTGTGTATTGTCGTTGGGGCTTCTGGTCTACCCTACCTCCCTCTATTCTCCTATATATAGGAGGGGGAAGCTGCACTCTCCCATTCATCTTGTCTTGTACACAACAGTTTTGCCATCTGGAGTTATTGGGGCTTGCCAACCTTTTCCATCTCTCTTGTGTGTCCATCGACATTGTCTCTCTCTCTCTCTCTCCACCTTCCACTGCTCACTCTAACAATTCCCACTAACTTACAGGACCCCGTTTGATGGGGCCCAGGGGACCTAAAGCCATTAAAATAAAGCGGGACAAACACACACATTCAATCGCGTGGAGCATGATGACGTGGCAGCTACGGATTTCCGAAAAATGCGTTGGCAGATTTTGGACCAATTGCTTTTAGAGTTTGATGCTTTTCATGTAACTACTTTTGAGAGGCCAAGGGCCTTCGAATATGAGTCAAGGAATCATTCTCTGGCACGCTTCTGCATGAAGGTGCAAAGGATGGAGTACTGCCAATGTATTGAGTTCAAGCAATATAAAGAAATACCAAAAGGGACACCAAGGTTTGGGGCCAGTGCTCTCTTGGGTTGGAACTCCGCCGCTCCCCGTCTCATGTGTCGTGCATCTCTTTTAGTTTAGTTGTTATTTGAAGTTCTTGAAGTTGTTCAATTTGTTCTATTCCGTTAGCCCGCCCCCGTGACAGTGGTATTAGAGCTTCAGGCATGAGCTTTTCTGAAAGCATACCATTCCTACCAAAGAGCAAACACAGCAAGATGGCGCTTCTAAGTTTCATGGAAATTTTATTAAAGGATCTCCATGCCTCGACACCGGACTTATTAGTCACTCCCACCCTTACTCCATCGCGAATCGGGGGCGCTCCCATCTTCATCGCTCTGTCTTACGGGGCATAAGCCATAAAGATCACTTGCAAGAGAAGGATCAGTTTTTGAGCCGTCATTTTCGGAGGCAGTGCCATTCAGTGGTGGATGTCTATAGCTACCAAGCCACACACTCCAAGGACTTGGTAAGCTTTCAAGAAAAATTTTGCACAAAATTACATGCTTTTGGACATCTTCCTTTGGAGTGCAGCTTCTGGCAAAGTTGACTATCTTGAAATGCTTGCCACAAAAACCCTAGCAGATTACCACTTGAAATTCTTGGGCATCTCGCAATAGGTGTCTCTTCTCCAGCTGATAAACTTGGAGATCCAGTGTGATTGCTATAGCTTGGGACTACCATCACCGCCACAGAAACATTGTCTATCGAGGCCTCTTTCGACTATTCGAGGACTTATGGACCATGCTACGGTCGGCTACAACCTTATGGAAGAAATCTAACCCTAATTTTGGTGCAGATTTCAAGACGCAAGCCTGGTCGACTTTCGAGCTCGACTAATGTCAAGAATCCTTTTTGGATTTAATTTAGCAATTTTCAGAATCTGTTTTGAAAACTTGTTTGGTGATCCTGTTTGGAATTTGTTTGACATGGATGGTATCTATTTTGAACCTATCATGGCGCCGATTTGAATTGTTTGACTCTCGTTTTAATGCTTGGTGATTTACTCCAAGTGTAGTAGTGAGAAATGTTGTTATGGTATTGTGTGGATCTCGGAATGACGCAAACAGGATGTCTGGGAAGCGTTTCGTTGAATGTTGGAAACCCTCCGAAGAATGTAGACAGGATGTCTAGGGAGCGTTTGGTTGTATGCTTTACCTCCAAGTGACGCAGACTGCGGTCTGGGGAGTGTTTAGTTGTGTTAGTCCGTTGAACTCATGGCCCCGGACGTTTTTAGGTTATTTGCGGGGGGATTGACGAGGTATTCGTTGAGTAGCTTCATACCGCAGACCATCTGTCTCGGGGGAGTGCTCAGTGGCGTTGTTTGTTGCTTCTTGTAACATGTATGTGTGAGCATTTGTGTTGCATTGTGATGGGTCAACCACTAAATATTTCTAATTGGATGAGATTGCCTGGGTATGTAATTTTAGTGCATCAAGACACCTGTTGGAGATCAGCGTGGTCTGGGTGTGATGGCTAATTTTAATACGCCACAATATCAAGAGTTCTGATATGGAATGACTCCTTATTGGATGAGATTTTTCTGGGAAGCCAACGACCAAAAATATCAAGAGCTCCAATTTGGAATGAGAAAACTGATTGTCCCTCGAAATGTCCCTCAGAATGTCCCGGAATGACCCTCGAAAATTTTTGCGCTAACTTGAGTTGTTTTGAAGACATGCTATAATCGTGGACGATTACTTCTTTCAAGAAGGGGGGATGTCGCAAACTACTAACGTGTCAAGCCACTAAAGAACAAAGCCAACTTGCAGATCCCGCCCGAGGGCCTAAACCGTAGAAGAAACAGAAGAAGAAGCAGCAAAAGAAGTTTTACCAACTTGCAAAGTCTTGCCGAGTGGCCTATTTTTAAAGAGGATTTTCCCCAACTTACGAGACCCCGTCTCATGGGGCCCAAGGGACCTAAATCCATTAAAACAAACTGGGACCAACACGCATTCTCAATCGCATGCATGATGATGTGGCAGTTGTGCGGATGCTTACAATTTACGTTGATGACATGATAACTGTACAGATTTCCGCAAATCGTGTTGGCAACTTATGGACCAATTGCTTTTAGAGTTTGATGCTTTTTATGTAACTCCTTTTGAGAGGCCAAGGGCCTTCCAAGGGCTCATTCTCTGGCACGCTTCTGCATGAAGATACAAAGGATGGAGTATCGGCAATGTAATGAGTTCAAGCAATATAAAGAAATACCGAAAGGGGCGCCAAGGTTTGGGGCCAATGCTCTCTTGGGGTGGAACTCCGCCACTCCCCGTCTCGTGTGTCGTGCATCTCTTTCAATTCAGTTGTTATTTGAAGTGCTTAAAGTTGTTCATTCTATTCTTTTTTGTTGGCCCATCCCAATGACAAGACGAGTTCGCTAGAGGACAAAGGCAAAGGCAAGCTTGACAAGGACGGCAAAAACAGTACTCCGTTAGCTGCCTCTATACCCACGAGGTCCTACAATCATTGTTATAAATGTGACTCGATGCTTTGTTTGGCTTGGGAGTTTGAAGCCAAAGACAAAAGCAGGAACTCACAAAGAGACAAAGACAAAAGCAGTTTGTACAGAGATTATGGTAGTAAAGATTTGACAAAGGAGATCAGCACGGAACATGTGGTGGCGACCACAATGGCCACGGCACCAGATTTCTAGTTAAAAGGGTAGTTGCCGCCACTAGCTTCAGCCAAAGAGAGGCTTGTGAGTGGCAAAGAGGGGCAAACAGTGCTCCATATAATTAATTTGGATCCTTGTGTTGAGGTTCAAGGTACCGGTGTCTGGACCCGTGGGTCGGAGTTCAAGGCACATGCACCTGGCAAGGAACCAATCAGATGTATCTAAAACACTATGGATGTGCACGCCAATCCATTATTGTTGGTCGGATTATGAACATGATGTGTTCCACAATTCATTATCTTGGAGTATTTTGGAACGAGATGTGTTCACAGTTCACAAATATGGGAGTGGTCTACAATTCAAATTTTCTAAAAGGCAACCGATGCTCAAGATTGCATTCTTCTAAGGTACAAAGTTGAGGGTAGCAAATCCGAGGTATATCCAGCAAGGAGATGTTGTTGGGGTGTCCATGGTAGCTTCTTCATGGACTTGGTCTCCCTATCTATGTCCACTATGAGCTGCAAAGAGTGTGTTAGAGTTTTGGCATCTCAAGTGAACTGCACAAAGTGATTTATTTTGGCTTTTGGGTATTTATTTTACTTATCTGTCAAAGTTCGACTTGTCCACTTAAGTTTGGGCACTTTAAACAAGTCCTGTTTAGTTGGGTAGGCCACATCATCACTTCATGACAATTTGGCTTCTACATCTTCAGTCATTCTTCCCAATGCTTTCTATTTGGATTTCCATACCATGTTCTTTCCCATTGACTTCAAGAGGGGGAGTTCTCCTATCCAATGTGTGATCCTAACTTCTTGGGACGATAGGGGAATCTAATGCCTTGCTCTCCTATTTTGTCCGACCCCGGTGGTAGACATAATTTGACAAGTACATTTGTTCTTTTTCTCCAATTATTGTCTCTCATAGTGCGTGTCTAGTTTCATATTCTTGTCCAGTGGTGGCTCCATTATCTCCCAAGAGCAAATCAGGGAGTGAGGTCAGTTTTGTGGCTGAGCATAACCATACCTGAGGTGAACGTACTTTCTAGGCGGTGCATTCCACAGAGTTGCCAACCTATCAGCGGAATCCTTGTTACTAGGTTTTTCTGTGGTCAAAAGTCTCGAGTGTTTTGCATTTTCTCTATAAAATGTGGTCAATTTGTCACTTATATGACTTTCACACATTTTATTAGGTCTTGTCCTTATTTCCAAGCCGTGGGGTTTTTGTATGGAGGTAGGGCATTTTTGCTCTTTTCCTATATATACAAGCCCCCAAGGGTTGTACTTGAGCATCTCAGTGATTGCAGAGCATCGAACATTTTGGGTCACACTCTCTCTAGCGCTTTATGTGTGGCTAGCGTTTTCCTCTCTCTAGCATTTTTCTCTACCGTTGTCTCTCTCTCTTGGAGTTTTCCAACGATCTCCCCTTCTCTTGCTAGCGCTTGTCTCTCTCTATGCTCTGACACCCTACATTACAAGTTTCATTTGCAGGTCATGTCCTCGTGTCCGTCAGTGGGCAATACGCTATAGGAGGCCAATTCCGTGGAGATCTATCACGATAGATCCGAGATTTGTTGGTTGTCCGATCACAAGAGGAGGTTTGCTTGCAGTTGCGAACAAGATCATCACCCGATTCACGCTTTTGCGTTGCACCTTTGACATGGCGTCAAAGCCACGGCGTGTTCTCGAGTCTGGCTGGTGATCTATGAGAGTTTTGGTGCTGAAATTTCGCAACGAAAAGAGACGGTTTGTTGGTTCTTTTCTCTTTTTAACTCATTTGGGGCTGATTTAAAGGTTTCCCTTCACCATCTCGACCTAGCCTCATCACATGCCCAAGTTCTGTGACGCAATGAAGAGGGATGATGATTACACCTTTGCAAGTTGTATGCTCTTAGGTCCAAGAGAGACTTCAAGTGGACAGCCTAAGTACTTGACATTAGTGAGCCACTCATAGTGATGAGTTATGTGGTGAGTGGAGCCACGTACCTGATGAAGAACAACTTATAGTAGCAGCATAAAATTGTAGAGAGGTATGATAGGTATCACTTAAGTAATTTGTAATCTCCGTGGGGTGGATATGAGTTACCAAAGTAAGATGGCTATCCCCCCTCCCCCACAACCAAGGGTAATACTGTTGCGGAGCAAGCAAGAGAGGCTGAGAATGTTGATCACTTCGTTACTTTGATCTGCAATCTTTCTCCATGGGGCCATAGCAATGACACTTGTTGCAATGTTTCTAATGCTTGTTCGGGCCGTGGGGTTGATGCTCCTTGGACAGAAATTGAGGCTTCTTGGGATCCTTGTAGGGCTTGGTAGTCCTAGCTGTAGTAGCAAGTGCTACAGACTTCTAAGAGCCAGAGTTTTGCTCGCGTATACTGCCCTCTTGCTGAATCTATGCCACCAAACCTTAGAGTTGCAGGTTCTCTATAGTGGCTTGAGTGGTAATGAATGCTCTCCAAAAAGCGGGTAGAGCAGCAAGTAGAAGCATAGACTGCTCAGGGATCTCTGATCCCAAACAGCAAGATCTCATCAAGAAGGGCCTACCAATTATCAAGGAACCTGGCAGTGGCTTCATGTCAAAGAGTTGCCAAAATGGCTCAAGCATTGGTAAGATTTCTTACCATTTGCACTTGCTTGCCATGGCAGTGTTGTATGAGCTCCACTTAAGCACTTACAACTCGGGCTTGCTTGGCTGCCTACGCCTCAATCTTGCTACCATTGAGCTTATCTATGGTGTGGCAGGGCTTGTAAGAGTTAGTAGAAGCAAAAGTGAAAGCTATGTCAACCATTGCAAGGTTCGGAGGGATGCCCTTGGTGTATGGATCACTCACTGTTAGGTTGCAGGCTTGAGCCATCTCTCTCTCTCTCTCTCATTTTTGAGCTGAAAGTCAGATGGAATTATAACTGTTTCTCAAGTACTGCTAATTCAACTAGCATAATATGTCCTCTTTCCTGATCATCCAGCGGTGAGTGATTCCAGTAACGAGCACATGCCAAAACTACCCACGTTTTCCTCTATAGGAGGCATACTCTGTTGCATGGCTGATTACGTGAGTTCAAGCTCTACAACAAATACAGCATAAGATATTTGCACCACACATCATAATGCAAGCAGGCAACCAGCGTGCAGGTAAACGAGATTCCTCGTTCATGAGACAGGCGGATACCATCTCGGCATGGTCAGGATCCCCCAAAATCAATGTCATCATCCCAAAAAGAAATGTCAATGACACACACTTAAAACTCGTTTGCGGAGTAAAAAACTAAGTTCAAAAGATCAAAGCAACTCACATAAAAATGCTCTTAAAGGCATCTCGTGTAGTGACTGGTGACTAGCAAATTTGCGAAGAAATGTAGCAAACCAAGCCAAACATCGAGAGAAAATGATAGTTCTGCAAACAACCTGTAAGTGCAGTAGAGATCAAAAGACATTTACCTATTTCCTCGACAATGCTAGCTTCAGGATTTGAAGCATGGATGAGAAGCTCAAGAGGTTGTAATTTGGGGAATTATCAGAAGATGCCAAGGTTTTTGGGCCTGAGCCTCCATTATAAAACAATCTTTGTGAGGCAATTAGAAGCTTCTTCCACCTGAGAGAGACCCCAAGCAAAAGAAATCATCTACTAGGCATTACAATGGCAATTAGAAGCTTCTTCCACCTGAGAGAGACCCCGAGCAAAAGAAATCATCTGCTAGCATTACAATGGCAATTAGAAGCTTCTTCCACCTGAGAGAGACCCCGAGCAAAAGAAAACAGCTACTAGGCATTAACAAATAGCAAAATGCACTGGTGCAGGAAGGATCAGTAATCGAGGAGTTAAGAGGACTAGGCCTACGCATTTAGCTGCACGCAGT
Source organism: Adiantum capillus-veneris (assembly GCF_014529385.1). Lineage (NCBI taxonomy): Eukaryota > Viridiplantae > Streptophyta > Polypodiopsida > Polypodiales > Pteridaceae > Adiantum > Adiantum capillus-veneris. The sequence goes on along the minus strand of NC_140946.1, from coordinate 45,306,889 downwards.
TCGTGCTTGCTGCTGGCCGCACGGCCTATCGCGCGCGCCAAGCAGTAGGTATACTTCGTAGGGAAAAGAGAAACCAAATGCTCTGATACCAATGTAATGAAATTGGCCTATTTAATTTGAGAGTAGCAGAAATTAATGAGAATACTTTTGAGAAATAATTTTGTGAGCATAGCGGGTGAACATAGTTGAAGATAGCAACATAATCATAGCAATTAGTTAACTTGGCATGAACAATACTTTTGCAAGAGAGAGAATTTAGAGAACATGACAACAGTTGAGGACCGGATTTATGTGGAGCCAGTCCCCCCTCCAATAGGCATTTGTATTATGATTTCTCCCATTAAGAGAGACTTGTTACAATACAATCTTTGTGTTCCTTGTGACCTAGGTGATGCAATGAAGATGGAAAGCTTCATGCATCACAAACATAACATAAACTTGAAGAAAGCTTTAACTATCCCAAGCCTCAGTCCCAAGACCTCAAACACCCTCGAGAGAGCTAGCAGGGAATGAGGGTAGGGAAGAGGAAGAAGAAACATTTCGTAGGAGAGAGCTAGCAGGGAATGAGGGTAGGGAAGAGGAAGAAGAAACATTTCGTAGGAGAAAGAATTAGTTCCTCACTTATCATAACTCTTGTTGCTAGCATACATAATAGCATAGTAATGAAGAAGAAGGAGATGGCAAGCTTAAGCATTGAAGCATGGCTCTTGGTTGGATTTGCACTCAATATCCAAGAGTGTTGGTGTAGGCTCTCAACCTCTACTTGCTTGGAGAAGGAGAGGGAGCTCTTGCACTTTGCATAGCACACAATGAGAGTGTTTGTGAGTGTGTGTGGGTGAGTATACCCCCTAAGCAACCCCCTAGCTTGCTTGGGTCGACCCCCCCCCTTGTAGCTCATACTTGAAGCTCATTGGACCCCTCCAAGCCTCGCCAATCAGGAGGCATTACAAGCAGCAAGGGTAGCCTTGAGACAAGTGTCCCCCTTTCCCCTTTGAGAGAGAGGGCTAGATAAATGCTAAATCAATTAATTAAATCTCCTAAATTATTATTGGACCCCTTGGGTGGCCAACCAATAGGCTTCAGGCACACCATGAGGGCAACATGAGGAGGAACTTGACAAGTGTCCCTTTTGCTTTCTTTGTACCATGCATTCCTTGTGTGAGTATGTGGGTGTTCTCTCTCATCCCCCCTCATGTAGGGCTCGCCCCCTCCTTGTAGGGATTGAATCTTTGACTTTTTGACACCTCAACCTCTCATGCATAGGCCCAGTTCCCAGCACAAGCTTGGCTCATAAGCACTTTAAGCTTGGGGTGGGTTCTCACCTCAAGTGCAACCCTAGCATCTCAAGCATGTCAAGCACCTCAAGCATCTCAATAATTAAGCACCTCAAGCATCTCAAGCACCTCAAGCACCTTAGTCATCAAGCATGACAAGCAAGACAAGCACCTCGAGCTGGGTCGGGTTCCCGCGCCTCAAGCTCAGCCCTAGCTTACCTAAGGTCAAAGGCATTTTACACACATTATTGGAGGTCTTTAATGAAGCTAACCCTAAGGTCTTATGTTCCATTTGTTAGCTTTGCTCTTTGATAGACCATCTCTCATTTGGGCCCCTTTACCATTGGCCCCGTGTTGAGATAGATCTATAAGTACATGTCTATATCTTAACACTTGTTCCCGTTTATTCTCCCACATTAAGTGATCAATTTAATATGAGAAAATCATTTGGGTTGGTTAGATATTAGATATTAGATTTTATGACATTACCTCTCTCTTGAAATCATAGTCGTCCTCGACTATGAGGTAGAAGAGATAAAGCCTTGGTCATTAGTCAATTTTACTTAGCGGGTAGAGGATCCCTTTTTACCCTACGACATCTTTCCAAGATGGATGACTAATCTATTTGGTGCTTGGAAGACATAGCTGCCGCAAGCATGTCTGCTCTTTAGTCCATTTCATTCTCCCAAAGTAGAGTGACAAATTCTACTTGGTGTTTGAGAGACGTCGTCATCACAAACATGATTCTAAGCATGCATACTAGTTAAATTTGTGCACAATTAAAAAGAGGACTAGTCTTATAAGACAAAAACATAAGTCATTTAAAAGAAATTTGTACATTTGCTTACTCTAATGTAGCATTGTAAGTATTGACAAGGTTCATACTATCCTTAAGCTGTATTCCTTGCATCCATCTAGCATCTTCAAAAGGATAATTTTTGAACTTAATAAGATACCGTCGGATAATCTTACCATGTCGTAGTACCTTGTCTTCATACCAAAGAACAGCTTCGGGTTGTAGCACCTCTTCAACTTCGGGAGGGTCTTCAATAATTGGTTTAGTTGGTGGCTCTCCTTTGTAGGGCTTAAGTAGGCTTACATGAAAGGCATTGCGTATGAGCCAATGGTTGGGCAACTTGAGTTGATAAGCCGTCTCATTGATGGGCTTCAAGATTTGGAAAGGACCATAGTATCTTTTTGCTAGTTTAGCATAATACTTTTGATGGCCCGTAAGATTTTTGCCCATCGTTTGCCTTAATCGAGCCTTAGGAAACTTGAGTAAGACCCAATCATTTTCTTTGAACATTAAGGCTCTTCTGTGCTTATCAGCAGCAACAGCTTTTTGCCTTTGTTGAGAGATGGATATAGCCTCCTTAATCTTTTAAAAAGATTCTTGTAGGTCACGGCTATACTCATCAGCGGCGAAGATCTTCCCATGTACTTTGAGTAGCAATGGACTTTTAGGTCTTCCCTCAATGATCTCAAAAGGTGCTTTTCCCGTAGAAGTATATACAGTATTATTGTAAGCATACTCTACAAGAGGTAAGTACTTTTCCCATTGTGAGCGTTGATCTACTTCGGTAACATAGGTCTTGAGTAGATCGAGTATCGTAAGATTGGCTATCTCACTTTGGCCATCCGTTTGTGGGTGATAGGCCGAAGAGAAATTCAATCTTGTTCCTAGATTTTCAAAGAGACCTTTCCAGAAATTACTGGTCATTCTAGGATCTCTATCTGACACGATGGATGTGGGTAATCCATGGTGCTTGAAAATCTGAGATATGAAGAGAGTTGCCATTTGATGTGCCTTAATAGTCTTTTTGACAGGAATAAAATGTGCTTGCTTGCTAAATCTGTCAACTATTGTCCATATTCCTGTATTCCCATGGATAGACTTGGGTAATCCAAAGATGAAATCCATGGATATACTCTCCCATGGTGAATTTGGGATAGGCAATGGCTGGAGTAATCTAGGTTGCTTCCCTCTATCATACTTGGTCTTTTGGTATACTACACATTTTGAAACATACTCTTGTATGTCCACTTTCATGGTAGGCCAATAGAAGTACGTCTCTACTCCTCGGAGAGTAGGTTGAATACCTCTATGCCCCACATATGGAGGAGCATGGGATTCATACATAACTTTTTCATGAAGGGAATGGGTAACACATAGCCTATTGCCGTGGAGAAGATAACCATCCTGCAAGGTGAATGGCTCCTCTTTCTTCCCCAAAGCAAGGGCTGGCATTATGTCTCTAAAGTCAGGGTCAGTAGCATACTATTCTATCATAGAGGATAGATCATTGTGAGTAGCTATAGACACCGCATTAAATTTGGGTCGTCGTGAAAGTGCATCAGCCACTTGATTCTGCTTACCAGCTATGTGAGCAATATGGAAATCAAATTGCGAAAGAAAATTTGCCCACCTCATTTGTTTGTCGGAAAACTTGGTTTGCGTCATGAAATACTTGAGACTTTGGTGGTCGGTTCGTAGAATAAATGGAGTCCCCAATAGGTAGTACTTCCATGTGTCTAGGGCATGTAGAACAGCTAAAAGCTCTTTCTCATAAATGCCCAAGACTCGTTCATCAATATTGAGCCTTCGGCTCTCATATGCTATGGCATGCCCTTCTTGAAGCAAAACTGCTCCAAGGCAATCACCACAAGCATCACATTGGACCTCAAATGGTTTTGAGAGATCCGGAAGCACGAGGATTGGTTGGGAACTAAGCTTCTCTTTGAGCTTTTCAAAAGCATTTTGCTCCTTAGCAATCCATACAAACTTAACATTCTTCTTAGTTAAGTCGTGTAATGGTCCTGCTACTTGAGAGAATTTTGCTATGAATCGTCTATAGTATGCGCACATACCAACAAAGCTTCTTAGCTCATGTAGATTTCTTGGGTTAGGCCATGCTTTTATTACCTCTAACTTTGATGGATCCATTTGGATACCATCTTTAGAGATAATATGACCTAGGTATTGAATCTCTTGAAGGAAGAATTCGCTTTTCTTTTGGTTAAGAAAAAGCTTGTTCTCCCTCAATGCTTGAAAAATCACTTGGAGATGTAGCTTATGTTCCTCCAAAGACTTGGAGTAGATGATGATATCATCAAAGGACACTCCAGTGAATTTGCGGTATGGTTTAAAAATTTTCTCCATCAAACGATTGAACGTAGCTGGTGCATTAGTCAAGCCAAAAGGCATGACTAGATATTCATAAAGACCAAACGTTGTGCGAAACGCAGTCTTTAAGATATCTTCATCCACTATCCTTATTTGATGATAGCCACTCTTAAGGTCAATCATACTGAAGTAGGTCGAGCCTTGTAGCTTATCAAACAGATCTTCTACCCGAGGTACGGGAAATCTGTTTTTGATAGTGATATGGTTTAGTGCTTGATAGTCCACACACATACGGTATGTACCATCTTTCTTTTGCACTAAAAGGACTGGAGAACAAAAGGGAGAGGAACTAGGCCTCACCATCCCTTTGTCTACCAGCTCTTGTACTTGCCTCATGATCTCCTCTTGTTGAGCTTGTGAGACTCGATAAGGAGGCTTGTTAGGTGGTGAGCTTCCAGGAAGGATCTCAATACGATGGTCATCATCCCCTCGTTTTGGAGGTAAGTCCATAGGGATATCATCGATGAACACATCTTGGAATCCTTTTAGAAAATTAGACAAGTCTAACTCTTCTTGATTCCTACCATTTACATTTAATGAAACATTAGTATCGTTTAGAGACTCTTTGACAAAAATCATGTACGTAGAAACTAAGCTCTTCATTGACTTATCAAAAGCAAGAGGATTTACAAGTGGAATAGTGAGACCACGCTCACTAGCATCTATATACATGTTCTTTCCCCTGTAGGTGAAGTAGATTCTCCTTTCAGGGAACTTCATGTTGGCAGCCATGCGATCAAACCATGGTGCCCCTAGGATAACATCCTCATGTTGGAGAGGAGAGATGAAGAAGTCTTCCTTGTCGACATAGCTTTGGACATGAAGCCTCAACTTCCCAATCAAGGGAGTAACGGAGGCACAAAAGCTTGAATGCCCAACTTGGTGTGATATGAAGTTAAGAGTAGAGCCAGGGTCAAAGAGCCAGGGTCAAACAAGATGAAGGCATCATGCTCTCTTACCTTTCCCCAAGCATAGGAAAGTGATGATCCTTTGCAATGAGCATCCTCTTTTGGAGCTTCGATGGTGGAAGCCCTAGGAGTCTCATTGCCAGTATTCTTCTTGGGGCAAGAACGATAGATGTGTCCTTGCTCCCTACACTTGAAACACTTATGGTCCTTGCGAAAAGCTTCAAGCTCTTCAGGAGAGAGTTTGTTTTTACCTTTGTAAACTCCCTTCTCCTTGGACCGATTATTGTTGTTGTTGGAATTGACTTGGGAAGTATTTTGAACATTGCCATTTTCCCCTTTGCATCATTTTTGTCTTTGTTTTCCATGGTCTTGACATTACGTCTAGCCCCTTGATGGAAATTGATGCGTGAAGCAACCATGGTGTGATGGATTACTTCGCCAATAGTACCAAGCCGTTGAAAGTTGATGTATTCGGCCATCTCTTCAGGTAATCCCGCACAGAATTGCTGCCTTTGCTCGGCAAAGTCTATCTTTTGAAAGACAGTAGCCTTGAGATGTAAATCCCAAAACTTGCCAAAGCTTTCTCTTTGCCTTTTTCTCCTTTCCATTCTCTGCAGTCTCTTTTCATGTGACCCTTCTTGCCACAATGGTAGCATTCTATGTCACTCTTGCCTTTAGCACTGCGGGACTTGCTACGAGACCGATTCCTCTTTCCACCTTTGTACTTTTCTTTGGTCCTTCCCCTAACAACTAAGGCTGTTCCTTTGCCTTTGTCCATTGTCTTTCTATTGGTTTCTTCAGTAAGCAGACTTCCTTCTACACCTGCTATGTTCAAACCATCTGGAGGTGCAGAATTACTCAAAGCTGTGCGAAAAGTGTCCCAACTTTCTGGCAATGTGATCAACAGGAACATAGCTCTAACAGGTTCATCAAACTTGACACCTTGAGCTGACAATTGACTGTAGATTGTGTTGAATTCATTCAGATGATTGGACATAGGTGTCCCTTCTTTCATCTTCAAGTCAACAAGCTTCTTAAGCCAGTATACCTGTGAATCTGCACTCTGCTTCTCATAAAGATCACTCAGCTTTAACCATGCTTGATAAGCCGACATCTGTCTGCTACATTGAAGTAAACGCTTTCTGCCAAAGTCAGCATAATGGTAGAAAGTGTCAATTCATCCATTTTGCTCCATTCATCTTCGTCCATATCTTCTGGTTTTATCCCCTTGAGCTTTATAGGTTTTATCTGCTTCTTTTGTACCAACACGTGCCAAATCTGCTTCTTCCACAATGGGAAATTGGTTCCATCCAGCTTCTTGATATTGTAAAGAGCAGTGTCCTATGATCCAGCCATAGCTACGCTTCACAGTAGTTTACTTTCCTGGGGAAAATTCGGCAGAGTTTCCCCTGTAGACTGACCTCTGAACCAATATCAACCTGATGAACTAGTGGATGTCGCCTACAGTCTGTGTGTAGATGCGCCCGTGTCGTATGTGACACGCCTCCAAGAACTGTGAGCCGTCCTTCGATGTGTAGACAGCCACAAATCAGCACTCTGGGAGTGCCGATATCCTCAGCACCTGCAGTCGTAGGCCGAAACCCCAAATTTGCAGAGTCGGATCTGCACCCGCCGAGACCACGTAGTCGAAAATGGCCTACGCAGAACTTTGTCGAAGCCCAACGGTGGCCGAGATGACCTCAGAATGAAATTATGAGAACACCGAACCCTTCGGGCTTTCCCACAAGATTTGGGGCCATGTCTTCGCCTGTCGAATCTCACTCCAATCTGAGCAGGTGACTCTGGCTACCTGCAAATGCTGCCCCGAGCCTCGATCTGAGCTCTAATACCAGTTGAAGGAGTACGAGCGGAAGTGCGACGCGAGAGAGAGTGCGAGAAGAAGAGCACGACGATATGGTTAACTCGCTCTACTGTAATGTGTAGAGCATAGTGAGTTCTTATTAGGTTTTTACAAAAGAATATGTGTACATACCTGGCGGCCAGCCCACTTACCTGGGCAACCACATTGGGCTTTATACCCCAACAAAATGGACCTTTTATATGAATCTTACCCATTCACACATGGGCGCCCACAGTGACCTGTCATAGCAAAAATAATATAAAAATGAGATAAGTGGTGCGCCTCTCATTGGCGATCACCTACGCACCTATAGGACCGACAAGCTCGGTCCATGACTCAAATAAAGTGATAAGGTGTCCGTCAAAGGTGATAGGGTGTCCGTAAGTGGTTAGCATGTCCCCCTTATAGATTCCGTCCTCGAAAGCTAGTGAAGTGAAACCCGTTCGTCGAGATGGAAGAGCATTTGAAGTTGAATGTCTTTAGCTTTCTTCAAACACTGCAAAATCAACCAAAAATGCCACAGTAATTGCATTCTCATAGAACATATATAATAAAAAAGCATATGCAGTGAATAGGCACACAGATTGATTGATAACAGAATATTAAACAATTTTTCAGCAGTAAGCATTAAACCGTAATATAATCAAACGCATAAGTACTTGTACAAAATGTCGAGAGCCACTAGAGGTCAACTGTTAATACCGTGGGTAAGCTTCTCAATTCTGTCTAGTTAATTAAGCTGTTTAATCGTGAAAGCAAAGTATTTCATGTCCGAGGGGGGGCTGACTAGAGCCTATACCTAGAAGACCTTCTAGTTAAGCTACGATAAAAGGAATTGCATATGAAATCATCGCCTGAATTATTCCCTTTGTTTGACCCCCCAAAGTGTTTTCCACATTGATTCAATTTTTGACGTGTGTGCTTATTTTGTATACCTTGGGCTTTTTGCTTTTCAAGGAAAAGCGCCCACACTGGGAACCTCTAAGGCTCTCGTACCATAGGCAATACATGTGAGTGAAGTACCAAATCAAGCTGGGATTTCTCTTTCAGCTTAAGATTTTACATTTTTAGCACTTTTGTTTTTTTATTTTTTATTGCATTTCAATTTTGTAACTTTGGGGGGTTATATTGGCACTATTACCCTTCTCAATCTCATCACAATAGTAAACTCCCTTTATAATACTTAAGCTAAAAGTCAAGAGGGATTAAACCCACTAGAAAACACTAATACATTACACACAATGCTTCATAATATCGGATTAATAACCTAAAGTAACCATTGACAATTAGGAAGGCATTTTCCATGGTATTAAGAGAAGATCTCTAATGTCTATCTTGGTCAACTAGCTCAGTCAAACTTCTTGATTCATAAACCTAGACAAGGGACTATGACATACAATTATATTGAATCTAATGTTTAATACTAAGAAAATTTGATGAATATTGTGCTACCAATCACAGTTTAAGTAGACAAACATAGATGCTAAAAAAAACAAGAGGTAATGATAATAGACAAGAAACACATATTCGTGTTGATGATCGCACTCGATTCGAAGAGTGAACTAGACAAAGATTGCATGAAGTTCAAAATCCCAACTACTGCATTACGTTCCTGTACACACAAAGAATACCTCTAGGAGGCACATCAGTGGGAAAAGGCACCAACCTTTATTGAACACAATCAAACCAACATAAAGGAGTCTTACCATACACCGAGCGACATTTTTCAAGCGAACCAAAATCCAAGCGAATATTTATACGGCATGGACCCATGTTGTCCTATGTGGTGCAGTTTGAGCCCCATCCTCAACATAAAAAAGGATGAAGCAGAGGGGGGCATGCCACCTAAGGACCATATCAATAGTTTTCTTCTTTATTCTCTCTCTCCCTCTCTCTCTCTCTCTCTCTCTCTCTCTCTCTCTTGCGTATACTGCACATGTGTTCATGATGTAGGCTAAGGTGGAAACTACTAGGGGAGCAGTTCAAGCCCAAAGGTGCAGTTTTGCACAGGCTAGGCAAGGTATATGTGTGGGGAGGCTTATTAGTTAGGCAAAAACATGAGGGGGAGATAGTTTATAATATGTATAGTAACTAGCTAATTACTGCACAAACTATGGAATTTTAAAATTCACAAAAGTGTAACATTCCTTGGGATGGCGTATATTCATCTCTAAGGCTCTTAAATTTTGAGAAGCCTAATTGTTGTGCCCTCTTCTCCATCACAAAGATATATATATATATATATATATATAGATATATATATATATATATATATATATATATATATATATATATATATATATATATATATATAGAGAGAGAGAGAGAGAGAGAGAGAGAGAGAGTTCATAGTACTCTTGAATGAGAAGAGTGATTTGTCTTGGACACATGTCATACTTGGGCAGGGAAGTGCATGCCATACAAAGGTGGTAGCCATGTCATAGTAGGGCACGGAAGCACATAGGTGGTAGCCAATCATTTGCGGATGAAAAGAACAAAGTTGACCTCCTTACCTCGTCAGAGGGATGGTCTCACACCCTCGGCCATGTTCTCCAAGCAGTAGCCAACTACAAATAGTGCACGCAGGAGTTTGTTTTAGATAGTTCGAATCCTGATAGATATCATCTAGGCCGAATTTTTAACCACCTGAGCTACTCCCATTTGCTATAAAAAATGTGCAACTTTTATTTTGAAGTCCAATGTGACAGCATCATTAATGACCATTTGCAAAAGCAGAGTGGACGAGTGCCCAAGTGTGACAAGAGACTTACAAGCCATTCTAAAATACAAAAGTGAATGGACTCTTTTTTTTAAAGACTTTTCAATGTGTATAAAAATTAAAAAAAAATAAGTGAGAACTCTCTCTCTCTCTTTGTCGTAAAAAAACCTCTTCCTCAAATGGTGTGCATTGGGTGCAAGGTGCAGACCAATGTTCAGAAAAAACCATTTTCAAATTTCCCTTTCTTGAATTTACGACAAAGAAATTTTTAAAAATTAAGTTATTTTCATAAATTTTTACATTATTTTTCTTTGTTTTGGGGTGGAGTTTCCCTTTATTCCCTTGCCCTCAACTTGCATTTCTTAAATTGAAAACAGCAAGATATTATGTTGAGACACATTTTTTTCAAAAATTGGTGCAGACCCTTTCGCGCTTGGTGCACACACTTTGAGGGAGATTACGTTTTCTTTAACACATTGTAGAACTCTAAAAAGAAAAGTCTATGTGCTTGAGAGTGTATTTACTTTTGCGTTTTCATTCCAAAAGAGAGAGTTAAAAGTTTAAGGAAAAAAAAGAAACCTCCCTCAAAGAATCTGCGCGCAGACGCACATCCTTTGAGGGAGGTTTCTTTTTTTTGAACTCTCCCTTACAAAGTGATAGACTTTTCCTCACTAATGCAAGTGCATAAACTTTTCTTGTTTATCACAATGCGTTTAAAATATATATATATCTCCCTCAAAGGGTCTCGGCCAGTGCAACTGTGACAATCCTTTGAAAGAGATTTTTCTAGGGAAAATTACCAAAATACTCCTCTATTTTGTGGAAATCCCCAATATACCCTTCAAATTTTAAAATTTTCAAAATACCCTTGTATCTATTTTGGTGGGATTGTTCAAGATTTTATGAATTTTTTTTTTTGACAATTGAGATCCATTTTTGAATGCTTAGCATGTGATTTCTCACAAACTACCTAGCAAAAAAAGTCAATTATGTCTAAAAATAATGAAGCGATTCATCTCTAAAGTTTATGTATTCTTGTATTTATAGAAAATCAATCTTCTTACAAAAAGCTACACGTTTTTTAATCTTTGGAGAAAGTTAATCTCATGTCGAGGGGTATTTTTAAAAATTCAAAAAATTTGAAGAGCATTTTGGGAATTTATGACAGAATATTGGGGGTATTTTGGAAATTTCCACAAATTAGAGGGGTATTTTGGTAATTTTCTCATTTTTTAATATATTGAGAGAGAGAGAGAGAGAGAGAGAGAGAGAGAGAGAGAGAGAGAGAGATGGAACGACTGCATATCTTGTCAACCAAAAATTATTCTAACCCTATCTTTCACCAATATTAGCCAACAACTAGCAAAGTCTCATCGTGTCTTGCACACAACAACAATCCTAGCCTGCCTCTCCAATAAGGCCACACTAGCATGGAAACGCTTCCTACCACGTTTTCATCACAGGTTTTGTAGAAGCAAGCTGAGAGAGAGAGAGAGAGAGAGAGAGAGAGAGAGAGAGAGCAACATCCTAAAATATTCACGCTAGTCGGCTAATAAGGTTGCCCCATGAGCAAAGAGTTGAAAAATACCAAGGTCTACTATAATTAAGCAAAGAGTTGGAAAATACTCAAATATAGTGCAAAAGTAAAGGGGGGGACGGTTGCCTGCCAGATCGAGCGTTGATGCACAGGAAAGCCAACAGGCAGCATGTCAGGAATGTTACACCAATGTTTGGGAAAATTGATTTTCATAAACTTACAAAATTCCTTCGGGCAATGGAAAAGTTACAAGGTTTCTTTTACTTGCTATCCAACAAGACAAGAAAGAACAATTATCCAATTTAGTTTTAGGCTTGGTAGCACCTACCTCTTGCTTAGCATATATCTATTCTTACTTTTTAACCACCATCTTTAGGATGTCTAGGGCCAATTATTTAGTCTCTCAAGTGAATAAATGAGTGACTTACAGGAACTATTGGCTATGTGTGTTTAGATAAAGTGTCTCTCACTAACTCGCTCGGTTTTATCATTGCTCGGAAAAGTTCGCTTGGAGTATGGGATTCCTCAACATAAAGAACCCTAACCTAAGTATTTGCACCCCCCCTAGAGGGTCAAGGGAACAAGATATTGTATAGATGGGTAGGTAGCTCTAAGTTTAAACCCCTATCTTCGTCATCGTCAAGAGAAATAAAGTCATCATCAATGAGACCATACGTGCAATCCCTGCAATCATGTAAATCTTCATAATCATTAGATGCACATATGTTCACTAAGAATGTCACTATGCGTGTATAGTCATTTTGCTCAAAAGGGTAAGCTTGTGCAATTAGAGAGGCGTTCTCTTCTAAGTAGGGATCAATCGTGGTCAAGAGACATTCAACCATTCTAATTCCTCAATTTTTTTCTCACACGCTAGTGTTTCTACCAAATCCCATTCACAGGTAAGCACCAGGTAGACTATGTGAAACACTTGTGAAAAGTAAAGAGGGTACCTCTCACCCAGGGTAAGAGTGGATGACTCTAGCGTAGTAGCCATATCTGTACAAACAGATAGATTTTGGTTAGTGTGCAAATATTATAAGGGTTATGTCAAAAGGTCGTGTCCTTGTGCATAATGTGTTATTATGATTTTTGGGTCATGTACTAGAATTTGTAGGTTTCAAGATTTTTGTTTGGTGGCTCTTGCTCTTTTACTTTTTTACTTTTTATTTCTTAAGTAAAGGGCTATATATATACATTTCCTAAGATTGGGAGATTGGGAAGTCATGGAGGAAGGTTAAGAGGGGAGCAAGTGAATGATGGATGTCAACAAACACTCCCCTCTTCCTTGGGTAGATCATATCTTTTGGAATGATGTCGTCACCTTTTGAAACCAATTGTTCCAAGAAATGGGTGAAGACTTTGACCATTAGTTTTTTACCACCCTAGGCGTTTCATCTAGTTGCAAGGGTGGTAAGTTACTCTCCCATGATTTTACTTGAAACGTTGTTTTAGGTGATGGATTTACAATGGGAGGTGTTATTCTTTCCTTGTTTTTCTGTACAATTTTGGTGGTAGGTGGAAGTTGTGAAGAAATTTGTGTTTCTGTAGAAGAACTAAATGAAGAGCAAGAAGCTTCATTTGTTTTTTCTATGTTTGAGCCAAGCGATACAAGTCATTCTTGCTTGGGTACCCAAACTGCTCCGTATCAGGTGTATAGTATTCTGTTATCTTTTCCTTCCCACGGTCTTCACTCCGCTTTACCGTTACAAGATTTGACTCACATGGGTCTATAGATGACAGGTAAGAACACAATTTACGTTTAGGCACCCATATTTGATCATTCCTTTCATAATAGCCTTGGGCTTCCAATAGTCGTTTAGGAATCCAACACAATGTTTTCTTACATTTCTTGGAGCGAGTGGGACGTCTCTTACAAGGCTTTTGTTTTTAGCGTCGAAAATGGTCGTTAAAGAAGCTTTAGGGACCCATTTGCATGTTTTCTTTGTTATATTACGATGAGTCTTGTGTGTCTCATGCTTTATTTTAGCTACAGAAGTTGAAGCTCTAGAGGGTTGGGCTGTAGGTACAGATGGTTCAACCTCTTAAATATACAATGTTTTGGGTTGTGTTCCCTCAGGAGGTGATATCTTAGGGAATATCACTTGCGTGACAGGGCTAAGAGTTGGTTTTTGAGTTGTGACACTCCTAGTCCCCCAATCAATAGTGCATTTGGTCGCTAATATTCACTTGCGTCCCAAATTTATATTGCCTTCCATAGTTCCAGTAGGCATGACCAAAAAGTCTTGAGCTATGACTCCCTTGTCATAATTGACAAAAGTGTGCCAGGTTCCAAAAACATTAGTTTTTTTCTTGTTGATACCCTTGACTTGGATAGTACTCTCAAATAGAGATGGATTTCACATTCCTTTAATAGTTTTTGAGTTATATCCTTATGAAGCTCTTTCGGTGGAAAACCATTAACTAAAAAGTTCACAATCTTCTCACTCCATTCAGGAATGGTCTTGACTAGGAATAGAGAAATATCGGGCAATTCATCACCGATTCCAATAGGGGCTTCCATTGGGTATGTGAGACAAATGATCTGTTGTGATATGTCTTTTACCTGGTCTCACCACAATGATAAAATCAAACTCAAGAATAATTAACAACCATCGTGTAATTCTTCTTGTGGAACAATATTTATTTACTAAATACAACAACGCTTGATGATCCACATAGAAACAAACTTGTTGGCCAGAAGGTAGTAGCGAAATTTCTTTACTGCGTAAATCATATCTAAACCTTCCCGCTCTATAGTGGTGTAGTTCCTCTCAACATCATTTAATTAACGACTTGCAAAGCTAATGGGTTAGTCCAATTATGTTCTCATGGTTGAGCTAGAACACATCCAATAGCAAAGTTTGATGCATCAATATGCACATGGAAAATTACATTTTAATCGAGCACTCGTAGGATGGGAGCACTTGTCAAGGCCTTTTTTAATAACTCATAAGCATGGTCACACTTCGCGGTCTAGTGGAACTCAATAAGAAGCTTGTACAATGGGCGAGCTATCTCGAAAAAGTTTAAAATAAACCGTCGGTAATAACCAACATGGCCCATGAACCTTTGAACTCCTTTATAGATTGTAGGTGGTGGCAAATTGGAAATGGATTTAATTTGCTCTCATATGTGGAAATCCCATTTTTGGACACTATATGTCATAAAATGACTCCATGTTTAACCCAAAATTGGCATTTGAAAGGGTTTAATGAGATGCGATACGATTTGCACTTTTCAAAAACTTTTCGTAAACATAATAGATGTTCTTTCCAAGAAGAATAAGCACAAAGGTCATTTAAGAAAACTCCCTCAAATATTTCCTAAAGCAGTGTTTATTAATCTTTGGAAGGTAGCAGGGGCATTGGTTAAGCCAAAAATAACACAAAATGCGAACACTCCAAATTCGATTATAAAGTAGTTTTAGCATGGTCCTCTAAGTGCAATTGTGATTTGATTGTAGCCAGAGTACCCATCTAAAAAGCTATAAGCTTCCTTCCCTGCAACTCTTTCAAGCACATGTTTCGAATATGTCAAGGGGTAATGGTCTCTCCTAGTGGCGGCATTGACCTTCTTGAGATCTACGCACACTCTGAGTTTCCCATTCTTTTTTGGCACGGTAACTATTGGAGACACCCATTCTGAGTGCTCAATAGGGTATATGAATCCGCATTTGACAAGCTTTTCATTCTCTTCTTGAACAATCTTTGCATACTTAGGATTCATTGGGTAGGGCCGTTGTTGGATTCATTTAGCCATGCTATTTGTAACATTTAATGGCCTAAAATCTTATGTGTAGCGGAGATTAGCATGAACATAGTGAGCATTTCATTAGAGTTGATTCCTAATGAGAATTACAAGAGTGCTTGGGTGGAGAGAGCAACAAAAAGCATAACACCTAGTTAGATAGCATCGACAATACTTTCAAAAGAGAGAGCAATTAAGCTATTGACAACAGTTGAGGACCGGATTTGCATGGAGCCGGTCCCCCCTCCAAAAGGCTTTGTATTATGGTTTCTCCCATCAAGAGAGACATTGTACAATACAATTCTTTGTGTTCCTTCAAGACGAGCTAGTGCAATGAAGATGGAAGCTTCATACACCAAGCAAAACACTTAATCAAACACAACTTGAATTATCCCCGTTCTCAGACCCAAGACCTCACACACCTTCGAAGATGGTGAGAGCTAGCAGGGTATGAGAGTAGATTGAGAGGAAAAAGAAGTATCTTACGAGAAAGAAGTACATCTCCTCACATAATCACTCATATTAGCATAGCTTAGCTTAGTAATTAGCTTGGTAGAGAAGATGAGCATGCATTGAAGCTTGGCTCTTGGTTGGATTTGCATCCACATGCCAAGAGAGTGTTGATGTAGGCTTCTATCTCACAAGCTTGGAGTAGGTGATGAGCTCTCCATTAAAGCTTGGGAGGAGATAGAGTATTTTCCCTTCACACATGGTCAAGTGTGAGAGTGTGTGTGTGTCAATGCCAAGCAAAAATCAGCCCTCTCTCTCTCTTGGGCGAGCCCTAGCTGCTAAGTTAGTCTGGCTTTTGCCTCATTGGACCCCCCCAGGTCAAGCCAATAGGGATTAAGCAGCATAAGTGATAGCCTTCTGACATGTGTCCCCCTTTCCCCTTTTGTGAGAGCTTTAGATAATTAAATAATTAAACTAAACTCTCATTGGACCCCTTTGCCTCCTGGCCAATAGGAATCAGGCAAGCCATGGGGCTCCTGAATGCTCATTGGACCCCTTGGGAGACTGCCCAATAGTCTTCTAGGACACTTAATTCTTATTGGTTTCTTTTATTAAATGTTTTTAAATTAATTAAACTAGATTTACTCTAGCCTAATTCTCATTGGTCCACTTCAAAGGTCTTCCAATAGGAATTGGGCATACCTTGTGGGCATCTGGCCTAGGGAGCTGACATGTGTCCCTCATTCCCTTTGTGTAAAGGGAGCCTGTGTGTGTGTGTGTGGCTTTCTCTCTCATCCCCTAGCTTTGGGGCTCGCCCCCTCCCATGTAGGGATGTAGAAAGACTTTTTGGGCACACACTAAGCATCCAATTTTCCCTAAGGTTGACCTTTGGACACAACCTTTGAATTTTGGAACCTTAGCATTTTGGAAGTCTTAATGGGCTGAACCTTAGGGTCTTTTTAGCCCGTTGTTTCACATGGCTCTTTTGCAGATGGCCCCCCCTTTGGATCCCTATTTTCCCTCCTTTGGATCCCTACTGTGGCCGGTCTGCTAACTTAACCAATATTCTAGCTTTTTCTCCCTTGGCACTTCCCCACATTAAATGATCAGTTTAATATGAGAAAATCATTTAGGAGAATTAGATATTGATTATTATGACATTATCTCTCTCTTGAAATCATAGTCGTCCTCGACTATGGTGTAGAGAAGATAAAGCATATGCATGAGTCCTTTTCTTAGCGGGTAGAGGATCCCTATGTTACCCTACGACATCATTCCATAATGGATGACTAGTCCATTTGGCGCTTGAGAGCCTGAGGCTGCCGCAAGCATGTCTGCACATTAGTCCTATCAGTCTTCCATAGTAGAGTGACAAGCTCTACTTGGTGTTCGGGAGACGTCGTCTCCGCAAACTTGATCTAAGCATGCATACTACTTTATTTTTGTGCACAAATAAAGAAAAAGAGAGTCTTATAAGACAAAAATTTTTGTTCATTTTTAACATTTTGTACATTTGCTTACTCTTGGGAAGCATTGTAAGCATTGACAAGGTTTAGGTTATCCTTTAATTGTATGCCTTGCATCCATCTAGCATCTTCAAAAGGATAATTCTTAAACTTAATAAGATATCGTCGGATAGTCTTACCGCCTCTTAATACCTTGTCTTCATGTCGGAGAATGGACTCGGGCTGCAGCACCTCCTCGTGGTCCTCGATCTCCGGTGGGTCTTCAATAGTTGGTTCTTGAGGTGGCTCTCCTTTGTAAGGCTTTAAGAGGCTCACATGAAAAGCATTGTGTATGAGCCAATGATTGGGCAACTTAAGTTGATAGGCCATCTCATTGATTGGCCTAAGAATCTGGAAGGGACCATAGTACCTTTTTGCTAGTTTAGCATAGTACTTTTGGTGGCCCGTAGGATTCTTGCCCGTCGTGTGCCTTAATCGAGCCTTGGGAAACTTTAACAAGACCCAATCGTTTTCTTTAAAGGCTTGGGCTCTTCTGTGCTTGTCAGCAGCAGCCTTTTGCCTTTGCTGTGAGATAGAGATAGCATCCTTAATCTTTTGGAAAGATTCTTGTAGGTCTCGGCTATACTCATCTGCAGCGAAGATCTTCCCATGTACCTTAAGTAGCAAGGGACTTTTTGATCTTCCCTCAATTACCTCGAAAGGTGCTTTTCCTGTAGAAGTATGTACAGTGTTATTGTAAGCATACTCTACTAAGGGTAAGTACTTCTCCCATTGGGATCTTTGATCTACTTCCGTTACATAGGCTTTTAGTAGATCGAGAATAGTTAGGTTAGCTATTTCACTTTGGCCATCAGTTTGTGGATGATAGGCCGAAGAGAAGTTTAGCCTTGTTCCTAAATTCTCAAAGAGACCCTTCCAGAAATTACTGGTCATTCTAGGATCTCTATCCGACACTATGGACATTGGCAAGCCATGGTACTTGAAAATTTGTGAAATGAAGAGGGTTGCCATTTGATGGGCTTTGATAGTCTTTTTGACAGGTATAAAATGAGCTTGTTTACTGAACCTGTCTACTATCGTCCATATTCCCGTATTCCCATGGATAGACTTAGGCAATCCAAAGATAAAATCCATGGATATGCTCTCCCATGGTGAATTAGGGATTGGCAAGGGTTGAAGCAATCCAAGTTGCTTCCCTCTATCAAATTTTGTCTTTTGACATACCACACATTTGGAAACATACTCATGTATGTTCACTTTCATGGTAGGCCAATAGAAATATGTTTCAATTCCCTTTAGGGTAGACTGAATCCCTCTATGCCCCGCATATGGGGGAGCATGAGATTCATACATTACTTTCTCACGTAGTGAGTTAGTAACGCATAGTCTATTGCCATAGAAAGATAACCATCTTGTAAAGTAAATGGTTCTTCTTTCTTCCCTAAGGCAAGGGCTGAAATCACATCTCTAAAATCGGGATCAATAGCATACTCATCTATCATTAAAGATAGATCATTGTGAGTTGCTATGGAAACCGCATTCACTCTCGGTCGTCTTGAGAGTGCATCGGCTACTTGATTATGCTTGCCAGCAATGTGAGCAATATGAAAATGAAATTGCGAAAGGAAATTTGCCCACCTCATTTGTTTGTCGGAGAGCTTGGTCTGCGTCATGAAGTACTTAAGACTTTGGTGATCCGTTCGCAGAATGAAAGGAGTCCCCAATAAATAGTGCTTCCATGAGTCTAAGGCATGTAGAACTGCAAGGAGTTCTTTTTCGTATATGCCTAGAGCTTGCTCAACAGGGTCGAGCCTTCGACTCTCATAGCCTATGGCGTGCCCTTCTTGGAGCAAAACAGCCCCAAGGCAATCACCACAAGCATCACATTGGACCTCAAATGGTTTTGAGAGATCCGGTAGTGTAAGCACAGGTTGAGAGATAAGCTTTTCTTTAAGATTTTCGAAAGCATTGTTCTCCTTAGCAGACCACGTATACCTAACATTTTTCTTTGTTAGGTCATGTAATGGTCCCGCAATTTGTGAGAACTTTTCTATGAAGCGTCTATAGTATGCACACATACCTATAAAGCTTCTTAGTTCATGAAGATTCCTGGGTTTAGGCCATCCTTTTATTACCTCTAACTTGGATGGATCCATTTGGATTCCATCTTGAGAGATAATGTGACCTAAATATTGAATCTCTTGCAAGAAAAATTCACTTTTCTTTCGATTAACATAAAGTTTATTCTCTCTTAAAACTTGAAATATTACCTGGAGGTGTTGCTTATGTTCCTCTAATGAATTAGAGTAGATGATAATATCATCAAAGAACACTCCAGTGAAGGTTCGATGAGGTCTGAACAGCTTCTCCATCAAGCGGTTAAATGTGGCTGGTGCATTAGTCAAGCCAAAAGGCATGACAATGTATTCGTAAAGACCAAATGTAGTACAAAATGCGGTCTTTACAATGTCTTGATCAACTATCCTTATTTGATGATAGCCACTTTTTAGGTCAATCCTACTGAAGTAGGTCGATCCTTGTAGCTTATCAAATAGGTCTTCTACCCGTGGAACGGGAAACCTATTCTTGATAGTGATCCTATTTAGTGCTCTATAGTCGACACACATACGATATGTGCCGTCTTTCTTTTGCACTAATAGCACAGGTGAGCAAAATGGAGATGAGCTAGGCCTAACCATGCCCTTCTCAATTAACTCATGCACTTGCCGCATAATCTCCTCTTGTTGAGCTTGAGAAACTCTATAAGGAGGTTTGTTAGGCGGTGAACTTCCTGGAAGAAGTTCAATTGCATGGTCGTCATTACCTCGTTTAGGAGGTAGCTCAGAAGGGATGTCGTCAATAAAGACATCTTGAAACCCCTTGAGAAAATTGGATAACTCTAATTCCTTTTGGTTGCTTTTATTTTCTTTTGCTAAAGCATTAGGTTCATTTTGAGAATCTTTAACAAAAATCATGTACACGGAAATAGAGCTCTTTATTGACTTGTTGAAAGCTGGTGTATGTACAATGGGGATGGTGTTACCCATCTCCCTAGCATCTATATACATGTCCTTTTCCCTGAACTTAAAGGAGATTCTCCTTTCAGGAAATTTAACATGGGCAGCCAGACGGTCAAACCATGGTGCCCCTAGGATTACATCCTCATGCTTGAGAGGAGAGATAAAGAAATCCTCTTTGTCCACATAGCCTTGGACATGAAGCCTCAATTTCCCGATTAAGGGAGTGACTGAAGCTTCTTGCCCCTTGAAGGCACTGTCTGCGGGTAGGATATCTCCCATCTCGTAGGATTGTATGCCTAGCTTGGTGGCTAACTCCATAGATATGAAATTGTGAGTAGAACCAGGGTCAAAGAGAATAAAAGCATCATGTTCTCTTACCTTTCCCCAAGCATGGCATAGAGGAGATCCTTTGTGGTGAGTTTGGTGAATCTCCTCCTCTTGGATTTCAACCAAAGAAGCTCTAGGAGGATCTTGGCGGTTGTTCTTTTGGGGACAAGCGCGGTACGCATGCCCTTGTTCGCCGCACTTGAAACACCGGTTATCTTTACGATAACGCTCAAGCTCTTCAGGAGAGAGTTTATTCTTTCCTTTGTAAACTCCCTTCTCTTTAGCTTTGTTGGAATTGCCCTTAGGAGACTTTTGGACATTGTCCTTCCCCTTAGGCTCATTGGAACCTTTGTTTTCCGGGGGCTTATTATTTCTTTTACCCCCCGTTTGGAAATTGATTCGCGAGGCCACCATAGTATGGTGTATTACCGCCGATATGGTACGTGGCCTTTGGGAGTTGACATACTCCGCCATTTCTTCGGTTAAGCCCGCACAAAATTGTTGCTTTTGCTCTCCAAAATCCAACTTTTTGAAGACAGTGGCTTTGAGTTGTAGGTCCCAAAACTTGTCTACATATTTGTGGATGGATTCATTGGGAGAGAGCTTTAAGCTTCGCCATTCGGTGAGTACTTTGTCTTTGGCATCGGTGGCCAAAAACTGCTTCATAATGGAAGCTCTTAAAGCCTTCCATGTTCGTGGAGCTTCACCGTTGGCTCGTAGGCTAGACCACCATTGTCTGGCGGACTTTTGAAAGTGCATAGCTACATGGCGTAGCTTAGAGGACTCCGTGAAGCCCTCATCTCCAAACGCCGCATCGAATTGCTGGATAAAGGCCAAAACTTTGTCTGTAGCACCGAAGGTGCCATCATAGGTAAGGAAAGAGATGCTCTTCCCTCCCTCTTTGAATTTCTTCAGCTTGGACGACCTCTTCCATGCGGCATAGGATTTCCTATGGCCTCTTCTTTTTGATGGTTCAAAAGTTGCACCATCACTTTCTTCAGAAGATGAAGAATTTGAAGAAGGTGGAGAAGAGGGTGACCTCTTTCTCGCCTTTTTCTTGTCTTGATCTTTGTCGTCTTCACCATAGCTTTCATAAGAGGAAGAGGATAAAGAAGATGGAGAAGAGGGTGTCCTCTTTCTCGCCTTTTTCTTCTCTTGCTTTTTATCATCCCTCTTTGAATTATGGCGTGGAGAAGAGTGTGATGGTCTTCTCCGCTTTGGTGGTGATGGAGAGCGTTTAGCCCGCCGTCTTCGTGGAGCCATCTCCGCCGAGGTGGCGGGAGACTCGCTTCTTTCTCGTTCCTTCGTTGGAGGCTCTTGAGTTCTCCTTTGGGAAGGAGATGCATCATCAAGAAGTAAGTTCTTGAGCCCTTCATATGGATTCTCTTCTTCTTCCCGAATCGGAGAGAGACCTCTTTTGGTAGTCTCACAAGGAGGCTTCCTAGGTGTTCTCTCGTCATGGTGATGAGCATGGAGAATCCCGTGAGCACGGAGCTGCCGTTGCACTTCACTTTGGAGAGATGGATTGCCCATGGCTTGTTGAAGCCTAGAAACAAGATAATTAACAAGCATTGAAGCATCATTAGTAGCTTGCTCATGAGCAAAATCAAAGTTATCAACATTAATTTCACTCTCTTTAATATTGTCAGCCATTCTAACAACTTTTAGGTGTAAACTTTTTAGGTGTACTTTGGCACTTCAAGCCCTAGTTGCTACTCCTCTTTACCCCTTTAGAAAAAGCACTCAAGCTACTGTACCCGCGGCTCGAATACCATTAATTGCAAGGAATAGAAGAGAGGGTCTTTCGACACCAAAACAGCACCGGCTCCTGTCAAGCTTCTAATAGCTCAATAGTGGTTAAGCCGTAGGCAAGCCCCGTAGGACTCCACTATTAAGACCATAGCTCTCGACGGTGATGCCCCGTTAACTGCACAAAGGCAGGCGCACTGCAAGGCTGAAAAATCCCTATTCTACTTACTCACAGGCAATTAATAATACCAACCATTTGTAGCTAGCTTGAGGACCTCCCTTCTTGAGCAAGAAAAGAGAAACCTTGAGCTCTGATACCAATGTAACATTTAATGGCCTAAAATCTTATGTGTAGCGGAATTAGCATGAACATAGTGGCATTTCATTAGAGTTGATTCCTAATGAGAATTACAAGAGTGCTTGGGTGGAGAGAGCAACAAAAAGCATAACACCTAGTTAGATAGCATCAACAATACTTTCAAAAGAGAGAGCAATTAAGCTATTGACAACAATTGAGGACCGGATTTGCATGGAGCCGGTCCCCCCTCCAAAAGGCTTTGTATTATGGTTTCTCCCATCAAGAGAGACATTGTACAATACAATTCTTTGTGTTCCTTCAAGACGAGCTAGTGCAATGAAGATGGAAGCTTCATACACCAAGCAAAACACTTAATCAAACACAACTTGAATTATCCCCGTTCTCAGACCCAAGACCTCACACACCTTCGAAGATGGTGAGAGCTAGCAGGGTATGAGAGTAGATTGAGAGGAAAAAGAAGTATCTTACGAGAAAGAAGTACATCTCCTCACATAATCACTCATATTAGCATAGCTTAGCTTAGTAATTAGCTTGGTAGAGAAGATGAGCATGCATTGAAGCTTGGCTCTTGGTTGGATTTGCATCCACATGCCAAGAGAGTGTTGATGTAGGCTTCTATCTCACAAGCTTGGAGTAGGTGATGAGCTCTCCATTAAAGCTTGGGAGGAGATAGAGTATTTTCCCTTCACACATGGTCAAGTGTGAGAGTGTGTGTGTGTCAATGCCAAGCAAAAATCAGCCCTCTCTCTCTCTTGGGCGAGCCCTAGCTGCTAAGTTAGTCTGGCTTTTGCCTCATTGGACCCCCCCAGGTCAAGCCAATAGGGATTAAGCAGCATAAGTGATAGCCTTCTGACATGTGTCCCCCTTTCCCCTTTTGTGAGAGCTTTAGATAATTAAATAATTAAACTAAACTCTCATTGGACCCCTTTGCCTCCTGGCCAATAGGAATCAGGCAAGCCATGGGGCTCGTGAATGCTCATTGGACCCCTTGGGAGACTGCCCAATAGTCTTCTAGGACACTTAATTCTTATTGGTTTCTTTTATTAAATGTTTTTAAATTAATTAAACTAGATTTACTCTAGCCTAATTCTCATTGGTCCACTTCAAAGGTCTTCCAATAGGAATTGGGCATACCTTGTGGGCATCTGGCCTAGGGAGCTGACATGTGTCCCTCATTCCCTTTGTGTAAAGGGAGCCTGTGTGTGTGTGTGTGTGGCTTTCTCTCTCATCCCCTAGCTTTGGGGCTCGCCCCCTCCCATGTAGGGATGTAGAAAGACTTTTTGGGCACACACTAAGCATCCAATTTTCCCTAAGGTTGACCTTTGGACACAACCTTTGAATTTTGGAACCTTAGCATTTTGGAAGTCTTAATGGGCTGAACCTTAGGGTCTTTTTAGCCCGTTGTTTCACATGGCTCTTTTGCAGATGGCCCCCCCTTTGGATCCCTATTTTCCCTCCTTTGGATCCCTACTGTGGCCGGTCTGCTAACTTAACCAATATTCTAGCTTTTTCTCCCTTGGCACTTCCCCACATTAAATGATCAGTTTAATATGAGAAAATCATTTAGGAGAATTAGATATTGATTATTATGACACTATTCATGGGAATTGTGTGTTGCACCAGGGAAGGTGGAACACCCTTCATATCATGATACG
Source organism: Adiantum capillus-veneris (assembly GCF_014529385.1). Classification (NCBI taxonomy): domain Eukaryota; kingdom Viridiplantae; phylum Streptophyta; class Polypodiopsida; order Polypodiales; family Pteridaceae; genus Adiantum; species Adiantum capillus-veneris. Next base: position 45,282,670 of record NC_140946.1, on the reverse strand, counting down.
TCCAAGCAAATATATCCTTGAATTCCTTCAAAAGCTCCTTAAGTACATATTCCTCAGTCTCTGTCAGATCTTGGGCAATGAAAACAGGTTTACACTCCTCATCTGGGTCCGGTAACTCTATTTCCTTAACTATCACTAGTCCATCATAGACTCCATTACTTCTATTGATATGTGTTCTCTAGGCCTTTGTATACACAACCTTACGCTCCTTTGTGGTGTAGGATTTGAAATGCTCAGGTGAAGGATGTAAATATGTGGGTCTTGTTGTTCTGTGGATTGTGATTTCTCTTCCACTTCCTTTTGTTGTTGAGCTAGCTCTCGATTTTGTCGTCTCCTTAACAGTACGGCTCAATTTTGGCTTCTCTGTAGCTTCTAGCTTTGCGATGTCAATGGGTTGTGGACTGCACCACATGACGCTTTGAAGGTATTCACCCCAATTATTTACCAAATTTCGATGAGCATCACATGCCCCCTTATAACTGAGCCATTCTGCGGTAGATTTCTTTCATTTATCATAGCACGTACATTGGCTCTATATTGTCGCCTCTTATATTGCTTACTTCTCTTGTCTAATTTTTTATTATGGCCGATTTCTAGTGTAGAATCCCTAGTTGAATCGATACTTGTATCTTCTCCTCACCATGATAGATTGTCATCTAGGGTACCAATGGGCAATGAATGGTTTGTCCCCACATTTGCACCAAGATTTAACTCAGATTCTTTGTCCCCAGAGTCAATTTCAATTGATGATTCCGACTCCGAATCGTGTGGGCTATAGTTTTTGGAGATGCTATTGGTTCCAATGTCAATCAAGCCTTCATCTAGTAGGTCATCAGAAGCTATATGCATTGCTCCAATCATATTTAAAGGTACGAGCTGTGGCATATCCCCCTCAGGTGTTACCCATGTCGTCCCCCTATTTCCCCAAGTGTTTATGGTTGCTACTAGGTGGACCCAATCCACATTGTCAGACTCAGTCATCCCAGGTAGAACATCCATATAAGGGAAATATTCCCCAACATTTACACGTGCAACAATAGTGCAATGGGGCCGAGTGAATTGTGGTGTCAGATCTATGATCAATTATAAATCTATTTCCTAGAGGATGTGTTCGACCAGTTACAAGATCAACTCGAATGATAGAGTCTTGGAACTACAAGTAGATATGGTTTTTAGACTAGTCATTCACCATTTTTACTTCCCTCGTGAAAGGACGTCCTAATATCATTTCAGATGACATAGTGTGCTTGGAAAAATCCATAACAATGAAGATATGCCTTATTTTGTGTCCAAGGACCTTAATCTTGAGATCTTCTAGCATCCCAATAGGTTTAACAATAGTCCCATTGGCCATCTTTACCACTATGTTTGTAGTCCCAAGGTGAGGCCTTCCCATAGATTCCCAGCAATTTTTAGTTACAATGCTAACCCCAACGCCACCATCAAGGATTCTGTTCACAATTAATTCTTGGTAGTGATTGGTATGATCGCATGGGATTCATCGCCTTCAAAGTATTTTCCCAACTTGCTAACAGGTATTTCAACAACAAAGTTCTCGTCTAGGTTGGGTTGTAGCTCTCTCCATTGCTATGCCTTGCGTAAGCTTTTGATTTCCTTTTCCCTGGCTACAAGGATATATCGCTCAACCTCTTGCACTTCGGCAAGGCTTCTACCATCAGGTAATATAACCTCGAAGGGGAATAGCTCTGAAGAGTCAGGAAGTGCAGTGAATGGAGTATTCACATGCACACTCTCCAGGAGCATGGGGTCTACATTGGTCATTAATGGTGAATTTACTTCTCCACCCCCTTCATTTACATCGCTAGCTCCATGTTCGGAGCGAGTGGCTCTACTAAAAGTCTCTTTCAAGCGGCTAAGGATGCTTGGCCCATACTATGGGCCCATGGCATGCATGTCTTGGCTTGAACTATGATTGGGCATCAGGTAACCTTCCATGATGTCGTAGTCAAAGGAAGAGTCACTAGATGCAATATGTGGGTCATGAGTGGTACTACCTTGGGTTCCCATTGAGGGCCTAGAGCCTAATGTGGAGGAATAATGGGTGCCCGCATAAACGGAGACAGTGATCGTCTTCTACCACATGACCAGAGCATAGGTGTATGTTACCTCAACACCCTAGAAGTTCGTGAGTGCTCGTGAAGGCCGCTCACCTAGTTTTTTTGGGTGTTTTGCAACCCAAATTTACTCTCAAAAAAAAATTTGGTCCTGTTTTTTACCAAGCCACAAAATATGGTGTGTGATAGCTCAAAACGAGCGTCTTGGTTAGAGGAACGTGTCGTACCTTATAGCCCCCAATTCGGTCACTTAAGGCCCTCGGAATCTTAAAAATAGTTTTTTTCTAGTTGGAAAGAAGGCTAAAATTAGTAAGTCCAATGGTGTAAGTGTGAAGGGAAGGGTGGAGGACTTAAAAGACTTGTCCCACATGCCCTCCCTTCACCTTGAGGGGGTAGTCTATATATATGTAGTAGTGTCTATACTATATCATAAGATTGAGGACTGAGGCCTGGGCCTGGGCCTCGGCTTGGGCTTGGGCTTGGGAAATGATCCCGATCCCTTCTTTCAATATAAGCTTTTTCTTTTTTCCTTTTCTTTTTGAAAAAAAAAATCTCATATTTTTCGAGCATTTTTTTAAACTAAATTTTTGTTAAAAGATTTTAAATTTTTTTATTTTAAAAAAAACTTTTTGTGAATAAGGTTGTGCTACGTGGGCACCGAGCTTATGTGCACAGAGCCTGCCTAACGTGCGCAGATGCACCTTGCAGCTACAACACACTGCACAGTAACAACACTAACGCTACAATACACTACACACTCCCTAACACTGCACAACATTGTCCATTGCAAACAACCTGCACATTGCATAGCTACTAACACTAACAAAACCTGCACATTACAGAGCTTAACAAATCTAAGAAAACCTGTTAAAACCTACACATTGCACCACTAACAGATCTAATACAAACTCATAAAAAACCGAAAACAGATGAAAAGAATGGCTTCAAGAGGCAGCACAGAGTGCTCCTCAAGCTTAATGCAAGGCAATCCCTAGCAATGGTGCCAAAATGTGTGCTTCTACCGCACGTGTCGGAAGCTGGGAACTTGTTGAACACTGTGTGTGAGCCACGAATGGCTGTAAGCACACAACTAGACTATCCTAGTAAGCTCAAAGGGGGCAATAGTGTGTCACTCACTGCTCAATGCTTGCTGTCGTGAAGGATTCCGTGCCACAAAGAAGAGGGAGCCGCTGCCGCCGCACTCAATCGCCTCACAATCACCGATGTCGCTACAATGCTCTCTCTCTCTCTCTCTCTCTCTCTCTCTCTCTCTCTCTCTCTCTCTCTCTCTCTCTCTCTCTCTCTCTCAAGCATACACACACACACACACACACACACACACACACACACACACACCCATGAGCACACGATGGAGAAGAAGGTAGAGGTAGAGCAAGAGCACTTCTTAGCATGCACCTCAAGAATGAGGATTTTAGGTCAAAATGGACCTTTTATATGAATCTGACCCATTCACACATGGGTGCCCACAGTGGTTGATCATAGCAAAAATAATGTAAAAATGAGATAAGAGGTGCGCCTCTCATAGGCGATCACCTATGCACCTATAGGACCAACAAGCCCGGTCCATGACTCAAATAAAGTGATAAGGCGTCCGTCAAAGGTGATAGTTTGCCCGTAAGTGGTTAACATTGTGTGTGTGTGTGTGTGTCTTGAGTGAGTGAGAGAGAGAGAGAGAGAGAGAGAGAGAGAGAGAGAGAGAGAGAGAGAGAGAGAGAGAGAGAGAGAGAGAGACTATACTGGTACTGGTACTGGTACTGGTACACACACACACACACACACACACACTTATATGGCTAGTTTTTACGTGTTGCCATTTTCTTGGTATAATTCGCTAGAACTATTTGCCTGGGGCACCTTTGGTGAATAATTGGCGTAAATTCACTAGAAAATATTTTGGACTATACTGGTATTGGTACTGATACACACGCACATACACTCATATGGCTGGTTTTTACGTGTTGCCATTTTCTTGGTATAATCCGTTGGAACTGTTGGCCTGGGGTACCTTTGGTGAATAATTGGCTTAAATTCACTAGAAAATATAAGGTGGTATCTTAATGGTACCTAACCCTTAGTTATTAAAGGGTTTATGGACAGGCTACCCGACTTTGTAAATGATGTCATCTTCTGCTTAATAGCTAGGTGGCTCCCTCCTGACGGGTTTGCGATACTGTGCTCTCTCTCTCTCTCTCTCTCTCTCTCTCTCTCTCTCTCTCTCTCTCTCTCTCCCCCCCCCCCCCTCTTTCTCTTTGTACAAAGTGATGCTGCTACACCATCCCCCTCTTAAAGCCGGGCCCGCCATACGGCTAAGAAGGAAGGTGGCCACTTACTCCAAACCATATAAAAAGGTGAGCTTTACATGTTCACTTAGCATTGGTGGTGTGTGTATTTGGGAGAAGTGTCTGCACATTAGGACTGTGAGGATTTTACCTACAAAGGGGTATGTTAAGTGTCGGATCTATAGCAAAGGGTAAGGATAAGCAAGATATTGTGGAGTTGGCTGCTCCAACTCATTCTTAGGTGACTTTTGGCATTGAAATGGACTGCCCTGTGAACTGTTTGATGGTTGTGAGTATTCCTCATGCATATGCTAGTAGAGGCACTTGAATAGCGTCTTCTGTTGAACTTTATCTCATGAGAGCTTGTAAAGCACAAGGGGCTTCATATGGTTTTCCCCTTGTAAATGATTTCATCTCTGAATATATGATTAGCTTGACCTTTCTTATTATTTATCTTTGCAAACAATCTAGTTGGGTGACATCTATAACATGTGGGATACCCATGCATCACTTGCATAGGGTGCCAATGCTAACTAAATGTTTTGTTGTTTCCGTGGGTGCAGGTGAGGGTTACCTTCTCAACTATGGTTTTCAAAGTTCCTTGGCTTGAAGATGATGGACTATCATATCTTCTGGCCCTTGATTTCAGCACTTGTGTATAACGATTGTTCTATACTATGAATGGGAATTATACCACCTTTTCATTGACATAGTTTCTAGTGTCTTTTGTAATTCGAAAGGAATCTTTGGTGTATATGTTATATTGTTATTGGAACACACACGCACACCTAACACCAAGAATAGTATTGATACTGTTCAAAGACCTAGTTACTATATTTTAATCCCTCGATGTCTGTCCTAGATTTACCTTGGACTGATCCTTGAGGGATGGGGCTCTCTTCACACGGCCCTTATAGGTTCTCTTGGTGGGTTGAAGGCTGAAGAGGCTACCAATTTTTACCATTGGTGGTATATTTCTCTAAATAACTTTTTTATGAACTATGCAGAACTTAGCACTATCTCAAGGGTTAGAGCTTCTTACGAAGCCTCTTTCTAAAGCCTCGCTTCAGGTACTTAGCTGCTTAATTCACTTTATTCTAATGATTTCAGGAACAGGCTACCTTTCATCCAACTACACATATGAGGATTCCTTTGGGATCAGGAGAAAAAGCATAAAATATATCATTGAGAGACTATGAATGACAACCATATGTTTTTCAAAGTGGCTACCAAAGCCTTCAAACTCCTACAGGAGTAATGTCTTTCTTGAAGACAATATTAGATATTGTGTCACCACCTCAAGGACACTTTGACTTGGCACTTCTCTGTTAAGGCTTCATACTCGACTTTTGTTACTCTCATCTTCTTCACAAGGCTGTACACACACACACACACACACACACGGCTGATTATAGTGTGTTGTTATTTCCCTGGTATAATTTTGTTGGGATTGTTGGCCTGGGGTACCTTTAGTGAATAACTTGCTTAAGTTCACTAAGTACTGTATATTTAGGTACTAGTATCGGTACTGACTGGTACTACTGGATTATATTGGTACTGGTACTGGCACTCTACACTACTGATATTGGTATTGCTATACTAGTACTGGTAGTTTTGGTGTACTGGTATTGGTACTTACTGGTGCTATTGGACTATACTAGTACTAGTACTGGTACACTCCTCCTCTCGTATGGGAGAGAGTCTTCTTTTGGGGGTTTCATCAAGAGGCCTCCTAAGCTCTCTCTCCTCTTGGAGAGGAAGGGAAATCCCATAAGCATGAAGTTGTTGAGTAACTTCGGCTTGCAAAGCAAGGTTGCCCATAGCTTGCTGCAACCTAGTAACAAGAAGGTAATTAACAAACATGGTGGAATCATCATTAGAACCTTCATGTGCAAAATTAAAGTTATCAATGTTTGTTCTACTCTCCTAGTTACTGTCATCCATGCTAATTATACTAGAATTACTTTGTACTTTGGTACCCTCAAAAACTTTAGTCGCTACTCTTCTTTACCTTTGAAAATCAATTCTCAAGCAGCCACACCCATGGTTTAGACATTCTTGATTGCAAAGACTAGTGGAGAGGGTCTAACATTGCTCGGTTGATTATGGTTCCTGTTGAGCTTGCTGGTAGCTCAATAATGGTTAAGCCAAAGGCAAGCCCTGAGAGGCTCCATTATTAAGACTATAGTTCCCAACGGTGTACCTCGAACTAAGTCCTTCTCAACCAAGATAATAGATCCCTGACCCATTTACCCTATTTCAATAAACAGGCCCAACCTTTCATGGACAACTTAAGGACCTCTCTTCTTAAGCAAGAAAAGAGAAACCAATAGCTCTGATACCAATGTAATGGAAATGGCCTATGAACTTTGAGAATAGCGGAATTAGGAGAAGTAGAGAAAGAATTTTTGTGAGACTACTTTGAGAACATAGAGGGTGAGCTTATTTAACGGTAGCAACTTAACCATAATACTTGATTAACTTGGCATCAACAATACTTTTGCAAGAGAGAGAGTTTCATGAGAGATACCACTCCCCGGGGGTCTATGCACAAAAATACACAATTTACACATTTATACAATTTTCAATACACATTACAGTTGCGGAAGCATTTTCATAGGGGAGGAGCTCTCGGTGCCCGACCAAGCATGGAGTTTAGGCCATGAGCCGTACTGCATCTAGAGGCACTTAGTGACTAGTGCTACCCCTGAATGGGTGTTATGAATGAAAGCGTACTCAATAAAAATATAACATTGTGGAGGGTGAATATATGTGTACGTCACATTGCTGGGAGAGAGGGAGAGAGAGAGAGAGAGTATCGTGGAGGATGAAATAGAGTGCACAAAGACGTGAGAGAATGACAATAGAGAATCTTTAAATGCCCCATCTAAATGAAACAGGCAAACATGTATTAATGAATGACAAAATTTGGGATACCATAACATTAAAAAAAAAAAATTATGACCAAATAACTGGTCCACCCATCCACTTTCGCTCTACTACGGACAGAGAGAATTTCACTTCACCGAGAGCGAGCCGGAACACCTCCACCCTACCTGAGCCAGACATAAGTTGAGGCCTCTTCGCCCTCCATGAACTCGAGCTCTGAAAGGGTCCTAAGTACCAGTAGGTGGTAGGGTATCAACACCAACCATATCAGTTTAGGCACCGCGCCTCTTTGATGCCCAACACCGGGTGTTTAGGCAAAGCCAAGGCAAAATCACCGACGCGTTAGCCGTGTAGGTCCTTCAACCCCCGACGCACTAACCGTGTAGATGAGCCTAATAAAAAGAACAAGACCTAGGCAACACCCCCGATCGAGCAAAGCCCCAGGTCAACGACCCTTTTGTCTAAGGCTAAGCGATGTAGGTGATCCTAGTCTTGTAGCAACGCTGCCATGAGAAACATAACACATGAGTCCAATCACAATAGCACTTTCCATATACACAAACAATCTTTTCCAAGCAATTAGACTGTACAAGGTCTCTACCCTTACACGTCTACCATAAACTATCCAGACCACTTCATGATCTAATTCCAAAACTATAAACCATAATCCAATCACATCACACGAGTGAGCACTCCACCCAACTCGGGTGAGGCACAACCAATCCTGCGTAACCACTTTAGAACATAACATGACTGGAAAAAATTTTGGCAGCATAACCATATCTAGAAAAAAAAAAACAAGAGCCACACCGGCTTCCACCACAAAACCACAACCGTAATCCATGAGGGAATCTCAGCCCTTAGCCACAAATCATATTCAAATTGAACCAACTCCCACACTTGGAGTTTGACATATCCCTTGCAGTCAATCGGAGTCCACACACATATGACTCTTTAAGACATGAGCTTTTTATGCATAAAATAAGTTTGATGTGTTTTATCTCTGGTATAAAGGGTTCGGGCTGATTCATAACGGTTTGTGAGTTATGACTAAGACAATGTTCCTACCGCTTCTATGACGTGAAACGAAAAGCACTTTTTATGCACCCATGTGATCATAAACGTATCGTGTGCATAAATCAACGTGTTAAACATGGTGAAATAATCATGGAGCAACTTCATACATACTCGGAACATCCATACATGCACTCGTATAAGAAAAAAAAATCATCGAAAGGGTGACTACTCAGAAAAACGACATAGAGAGAGAGATGATGATGGCTATGGAGTTTAGAGCTTCTCATTGTGCTTTAGAATCTATTAGCGGCCGTCGGAAGGCTTCTTGCTTTTCCGCAAGAGAGCGGTGATGAGATCTACATAGAGGTTTTCACCATGAGAGCTTCTGGAGAGCGCGTACACCGTGAAACGAGAGAAGATATAGTAAGCAAGTAGAGAGAGTATATCCTTCTTCTTCTTCTTCTTCTTCTTCTTCCCGTATACGAGAGAGAAGAGCTTATGGAGATGGTGATGAAGAGCTTGCACCACTCCGTACAATAGATATGTAGAGCTTATGGAGATGGTGATGAAGAGCTTGCACCACTCCGTACAATAGAGATGGTGATGAAGAGCTTGCACCACTCCGTACAATAGGTAGTAGACGCAACAAACGGCATTGAAAACTGAGGCTTGCAGGTGATTTTATAGGCACTGCAAAAAGTAAGAGTAAGCCCCAAGCCAGCTACTAGCCCCCTCTTCTCAGCTAGGAATAGCTCCATGCTTTTTGGAACTTTTTTAAAAATATGTCTTTGCTTTTGGTGGTCAACTCTTCCACTTACCATTCAATTTTTATAGTAAAATTGATCAATTGAACAGTATCCGACCAACTAATGGAACCTTGGCTAGACTATGCTGCATCGTGATGTCCCGACATAATTATGACTTTCCCGTACTGCCCCAACATATTTACGATACTGCTTTTTTTATAAAAATAATTCCCGTAAAAATATCATTTGGTCTCGTTTTTCCTCTAGGTGATCGTTTTTAAATCCGGCGTAGACTAAATTTGATATTTTATGTTTAGGTTATCCTAAAAAGCACATTGCTTTTCAAAACACCGGAAAGCACGAAAAGTGAAAAATAGCATAAAAAGCAGAAACCAACAAAATTTTCTAAAATTGAACCACGAGTTTCCCTTCTCCACTGGAATAAGAAAGCAGATTCGCTTTTCACTAAAAAACACTAAAAATCATGAAAAGCTAAAAATAATGTGAAAAGCACTCAAAAAGCAAATTTTTATCAAATTGAACCATAGCTTCCCCGCAGCACGTAGATTAAGGATCTGGCTTTGCTTTTTGCAAAAAAACACCTAAAAGCATAAAAAACACGAAAAGCTAAAAATAGCAGATTTTCTCAAAACTGAACCAAACGTCCGTCTAACCTAATTGAGCATGGAAATAGCCTTGCTTTTTACTTTAGAACCTTACAATACTGTCAATCAGCATCTTAAATCAAAATTTGACAAAATAGATATTGAAAGCTATCTTTTTATTTTTAAAAGAGACCCAAAAATTGGGGATCTTACAGTTTAGAGAACTTGACAACAGTTGAGGACCGGATTTATGTGAAGCCGGTCCCCCCTCCAATAGGCTTTTGTATTATAGGTTCTCCCATTAAGAGAGACTTGATACAATACAATTTTTGTGTTCCTTATGACCTAGGTGATGCAATGAAAATGGAAAGCTTCATGCATCATGGGCATAACATAGACTTTGTAAAAAAACATTAACCATCCCTAGCCTAGTCCCAAGGCCTCAAACACCTTCAAAGGTGGGAGAGCTAGCAGGGAATGAGGGTAGGGAAGAGGAAGAAGAAACATTCATAGGAGAAAGAAATAGTTCCTCACTTATCGTCACTCTTCTTGCTAGCATACATTATAGCATAATAATGAAGATGGAGAAGATGGCAAGCTTAAGCATTGAAGCATGGCTCTTGGTTGGATTTGCATTCCATAGCCAAGAGTGTTGGTGTAGGCTCTCAACTTCTCTACTAGCTTGGAGAAGGAGATGGAGCTCTTGCCTTTGCACTTCACACAATCAGAGTGAGTGAATGTGTGTGTGTGTGTGTGTGTGTGTGTGTGTGTGTGTGTGTGTGTGTGTGTGTGTGTGTGTGTGTGTGTGTGTGTGTGTGTGTGTGTGTGGGAGAGTATACCCCCCAAGCAACCCACCTCCTTGCTTTGGTCAACCCCCTCTTCTAGCACTATCTTGCACATGATTGGACCTCCTCAAGCCTTGCCGATCACATGCTTAGTGCATATCAAGAAACAAGGGTATCCCTGAGACAAGTGTCCCCCTTTCCCCTTGAGAGAGAGAACTTGATAAATTATGCATAAACAATTAATTAAATCAACTAAATTATCATTGGACCCCTTGGGAGGCCAACCAATAGGCTTTAGGCACACTATGAGGGCATCATGAAGAGGAGCTTGAAAAGTGTCCTATTTTCTTTTTTGTACCAAGCTTGCCTTGTTTGAGGGTGTGTGTGTGTGTTCTCTCTCTAGCTCCTACAAAGAGGGCCTGCCCCCTCATGAGTAGGGATCATGTTGACTTTGTGGAACACCTTATCCTCAAGCACCTTAGCACCTTAGTCATTAAGCCCCTTAGTCAGCAAGCACGACAAGCACCTCAAGCTTGGGCCAGGTTCCCACCTCAAGCACAGCCCTAGCTTACCTAAGGTCAAAGGACTTTTAACACTAACCTTTGGAGGGTTTTAATGAAGCTAACCCTAAGGTCTTTAAGCTCCATTAGTTAACCTTGCTCTTTATGAAGATCCAACCATGTTACACAACCAGGCAAGTATTGTGCATACCCAGCCATTAGCACCATCAGATAATCAATACGGGGCCATAAAAATAGCCAAGTATGTACAAGGTTATCTATGATCGGTAGTAATAGTCCACCTATCAATGAAAAAGAAATATATGTATAGTGATACCTAGGTCAACTGCAGGTTTAGAGAAAAATCTAAGCCAGACATTCCCACTCCAGCTTTACAGCTAGTATGGCATAAAGGGAACTTAGCCATAGCATCAAATTGTAACAAAAAGCTTCCCAAAATTATACAAAGTCCTTGGAAGTACGAAAGACCAGCAACAAGTATCCATGATCCAAATCAGACTATAATTTAGAGATTTAAGCAAAAACATGTAAGGAAGATCCTTCCCCAAAATCCATGATGGTAACATTGAGTAAAGCCCTCCATTTTCATCATACATCAAGTCAACAAGCCTAATAACTTCAACCATTCAACACCTCTTCCTTTCTTACAGTGAGATCCCTCACCTTTAAAGAGGAGAGGGTTTTCAAGCCAAGACACATCTAGCTCCCCAAGCCAATCACACCAGGTCATAAAAGAAATCCCACCCAGTCAAGTGGGTACATGCAAGGACAAGGATTTACTTCTTCATTTGGGATGTGCATCCCTAAGAAAACCTAGTCAAAATTAAGGTTCACATTTACCACATAGGGAGGTGATGAAATCGAATAGTGTAGTTCCCCAATGTACCTATGAGCCATAAACACAAGCTTCAAAATTAATTCAAACCCGTAGTACCTGAAGGGAAATTCTCTAAAGGTAAATCAGCAAATAAGGGAGCTGCGTAGTATGAATTCTTAAGAGGAGGAGACCAACATTGAATCCAAGTGAATCCAAGTGAGATGGAGATGGGGAACCCACTATAGAGTCGGTTCGGTGTCTAGGGGGGAAGGGCAACTCTGCTATGCAGTACCATGACATGAATTCGGAAGGGGGGTGAGAGAAGAATATCACAGCGCAAACTACGTAGGGGGAATGAGAGGAAGAGATTGATGTAAGAAGGACTTGAGTATGACCTAGTCCTTAAAGTACTAACCCCCAAAAAAATATTTAAGGGCCCAACCCACCTATTCTAGGATTTTTAATAAAATAAAAAATATATTGAGGGGAAATCTCGTCATTGGGAGTAATATAGGGGACAATATTTATACCATAGGCACACCCAAACTAGAAGGCAAGTCCCAACACAAAATTACTGCTAATGTAAAGGCGGTTATCTTCAAGGATTACTATTTATGCCATAGGCTCAACCAATCCAGGAGGTACTCAAAGGTATACAATAAAGCACTACCATTGTAAAGGCAGTTATCTTCATAGAATATTACATGAAGTTCTATGAAAGGCATGAAAGTGTAGAGAAAAGGTGCAGAGAGACAACCATTTGATTCAACAGAGAATGAAGTGTTGCTAAGTGAGATGGGGATAACCACTCATGAAGTAGATGTTGGAAAGGGTTAATGAATTTGAAATTAGTTGAATGAAGAGAAGAGGGTGTGCAATCCAAGTAGCCCCAATAAGGTAGAAGAAGATTGTAGCTAGAAGAAGCAATCATAGCCAAGTGAAATGATTGTGTGTGTGTGTGTGAGAGAGAGAGAGAGAGAGAGAGAGAGAGAGAGAGAGATCTTTGTATGGGCCATGTATAAATGGCAGCTTTAGTACTTCTTTGTATATCCAATCATACACTCATTTATTATCCAAAAATCAAGTAGATAATTATGTGTATATAGATTCAAGTGCAAATGAAGAGGTGCTCGCTTGATTTTTTTGCTCACTTATTTTGTCTCGCTCGGATTTCTTTGTTCAGTTTCTGTTAATCCTCCCTTGAGGGCATGAATGATCCACAAAGGGGAGTAAGCCAAAAGCTTTGATGAAAGCTTCAAACTTCTCACAAGGTAATGCCTTTGTGAGTAGATCTGCAAGATTGTCCTATGGCAGCACATAAACCAAGCTAATCTCTCTTTATGAGAGTCTCTCTCTGACATAGTGATAATCCACCTCAACGTGCTTTGTGCAAGCATGAAAAAATAGGTTCCTCAACACTCTAACTATTAGTGTAGATGATGTTGGCAGTGTCCTCTTGTACAACACCCAAATCAGCCCCATAAGGCGTCTGAGCCATACACACTCAACCGTAGTTGTGAAGACTACCCTCTTGTACTTAGCCTCACAATTGAAAGTGGCCATAGTAGGTTGCTTCTTACTCAACCATGATATGCATAAACTGTTGAGCATGAAACAAAAACCACTTATGGAAATTTGTGTATCATAATAACCACACCAATATGAGTCCAAAAAAGCATGTAAATCTAGCGGCAATGATCCTCCCTTGGTAACAAAAGACTCAAGATATAAATTTCCACTCAAGTAGTGAAAGATTTTGTTGACAGCATGCCAATTCTTAGATCCAGGGCTATGCATAAATCTGCTAACCTGTGAGACTGCAATTTGAATACATGTCCTCGTATTGTATACATAAATAAGGCAAGATAAGTAGCATCATGAAGTGTTTCCATTGGAGTAGCAATAAGTTTGCAGTCCTCAAGTCCAAACTTACATAGTAATGTCTCTATGTAGCTTGTTTGACACAAGGCAATACCTCCATTACTTTGCTTAAAGTGTACGCCCAAATAATGATGCAAAAGCCCCAAGTATTTCGACTTGAAATTAGCATTCAAATCAGCCTTGAATTTAGCAATGTGTATCTCATTCAGACCAATAATCGACAAATCATTTACACATAGAATGACGTTGAGAAATACATCACCCTCATGCTTAACATACAAAGTGATTTTAGTTGGACCATTACAAAGTATAGTTTAATGAAATGAGTGTTAGTTTTCTCATTCCAAGCACAAGGAGACTGCTTCAACCCATACAAAGCTTTCTTACATTTTCACATTTTATCTTCTTGCCCTTTCTTGACAAAACCGTGAGGTTGCGTTACATAAACTTCCTCAAATATATCACCATTCTAGAAAGCAGTCACAATGTCTGATTGATGTACATCCCATCCAAAGTGAGCTACCAATGCACATAGAAAATGAGCAGTAGTCATACGACAACAAGTGGGAGAAAAACTCTCTTCAGAATCTATAACTTTTTGCTATGCATAACCTTTTGCAGCAAGTCAAGCCTTGTAGATATCAATCTCACCATCCGGCTTACGTTTCAACTTGTAAATTCACATTATACCAATCGCCTTTCTGCCAGGAGGCAAATCACATAAAGTCCATGTGTCATTTTCTATAAGTGCATCATATTTTGATTGCATGGCAGTCATCCAAATTTTTAATTATGTGCCTTATCAAAAGAAAGAGGTTCCTCCTCATCACATAAACTAGAAACAGTCAAACAATAACAATCTAATGCATAAGATGCATGGTGAGAACATGAACGAGTATGACTAGACATAGGTGTATCCAATTTATTCATGCATAGTATGCACCAGTCATTTTGGCATACCTCTAGCCTCCTCATTCTTATCCCTTTCCACATCAAGTACATCATGTACATTTGCATCAGTGATAGGCTGATCTGTAACATTTTCAAAAAATTCCATAGGTTGTACGTTTACCTCATTGGAATTTACATTCAAGTTTCCATCATTATAAAGAGGCAACAGAGTGTCATGAATGTCTTCTGAGCTGACATTACTATTTTTGGTACATGATAACAAAGGCTAAACAAAATCTTCCACAAACACAACATCTCGTGAAACCAAGGTACGTTTTGTTTGGGGATGGTATACTTGTAGCCTTTGCTTTCAGTAACGTAACCAACAAAAATTACATTTAATAGCCTTATCTCCGAATTCATGCTAGAGGAGAGCTGACGCCACCCTCTCTTGATCCGTCTCCTACAACGTCAAGGCTAGAATGTCAGAGAAAATAGCTTCAAATGAGTCTGGGAGGAGAGCCAATGTTTGTAGGGCTATGTTAGAGGAAGGAAAATTGATGGCAAAGAAGAGTGCCATCTGGGAGAATCTCTCTCAACCAAGATGTCCTAGCTCTTTGATGTTGAGGGCTGAGGTCAAGAGCTACAACGAAGGAGAGCCAACGGATGAGAGCCAAATCTACTCTCTCTCTCTCTCTCTCTCTCTCTCTCTCTCTCTCTCTCTCTCTCTCTCTCTCTCTCTCTCTCTCTCTCTCTCTCTCTCTCTCTCTCTCTCAGTATAGGAGGCTAGCGTCGGGAGAAGATGCCAAGGGGACAAGCAAGAGGAGCATCGAATGCTCACTCTATGATGCTATAATGTTGATTTAAAGACATACTGGAGGATATACAAATTACTCTCTCACCCTCCCTCATTTTGCCGATGCCACTTTTCGTCCCCATCGAACAAAACTGCCGAGTCTCTGGGATGATGTCGAAGAATTATCATGAACATTGCAATCCAAAAGCCGCTTACTGAGAGAGTCATATCCTCTCTCTCTCTCTCTCTCTCTCTCTCTCTCTCTCTCTCTCTCTCTCTCTCTCTCTCTCTCTCTCTCTCTCTCTCTCTCTCTCAGGTGAGAGTATGCCAGAAGAAGCCGATGTGAGCTCCTTGAGTGCCTCCCCCCACCCCCACCCCACAGACACACACGCTCCCTTTTGCTTCATGCTTTCCTAAACAAACAAGATGAAAGTTCACTATGGCCTACATAATGCTATTGAGAGGAATTTAATAATACGAGAGTTCTTTGTGAGAGGAAAAATGAGAAAGTGACACTAGCATATTTGTTTTTGGTCACAATAGAGTATTACACTTTTTGGAAACAAGTGCAACAATATTTAGATTACAATGTATTCCAAAAGCATAAAAAAACAATGACTAAACCAATATTCAATGGCCCTCTTTAAAGAGAGAGGTACACAAATGTCAACACATCTCACAAAGAACTAGAAGAAATATTAAACAAGATGAAGAATTACAGTGGCTTGTTAAGGAAATGTAATGCAAAAGTAGACGAGAATTGTGTTTGTAGGATTTATTTTTTCACAACAATATTCTAAAAGGCTGTAGAGAGAGTATATTACAAAGGGAGTGATAGATATATGGCAAAAAGTGACTAGTAGGTGTAGGTCAAGTTGTTTTAGTAGTAAACATGGAGAAGTTACTTGCTAAATAAATTTGATCGAACTTAGAAGTTTAGTTTGTTGTTTTTTGAGATAAATGTTGTAGTGAACTATGTAAAGAAACCAATGTGATTATTTCAATATAGGTTGGAATTTTAGAGTTGATATTGATATTTAAATGACATCAAAGTATGATCAAATGACATTGATCATTGCATTATAGAAACATTCCCAAAGGAATGACAGGCCTAAGTAATTTTGTGTGAAAATTTAAGTTAGCAATAATAATATTTCATGAAGATGTCACTAATTAATGATATTTCTCTTCTTGCCAAATTCTCTTAATCAAGTGTTATATGTCACATGTATATATGAGTTCTCCTTTGAAATTTATTTTATCAACATTGGGAATGTCTAAACCTAATCCCTAATAATGATACATGTTACACTAAAGTAATAAGGTGACATTTGCCTATTAGAATCAAAAGTTGAAAAAAACATCTCAATTGTGAAGAAATTCTTTCATTTAAGGACAATTTATAATTTTTTGTGAAAAAAATATATAATTTCTTTACAATTTACAACTCTTTCGTTCTTAGTTGTGAAAAAATTCTTTCATTTCAAGACAATTTATAATTTTTTGGTTGTAAATTGTTTTCAAATGAAAGAAAAATTTACAACAAAAAAATAATATTTTTATAAAAAAGAAGCAAAGAAAGTCATTAGGTTCTTAAATGAATGGACCCATTGAAACTAACAAATGAAGGGTCACATTGGACTTTTTTTACAAACTAAAATTTAAAAAGAAAAGGTGAAAGAGGACGAAAAAGACTGTGTGTCACCCAATTTTCAATGGTCCTCTTTAAAGAAAGAGGTACACAAATGTCAACACCTTTCACAAAAACCTAAATAATTTATTAAAAAACAAGCAGATTGTACACTTGTTCTCCATCCAATCAACTTGCATCCACGGTCCACAATTTACACAAGAAATCCACCCACCCCACTATGGCCTTCTGCAGGCCAAAAACCAACACTACCTTGCCTTTTTGGCATGCCCAAAGGACTAAGGCTTTAGAGGTGACTACCTTTTTTGCTAATGAAAAATAGAGTTTTATTTCTATCTTTTAATACATTTTTAAAAATTCCTTTGAGATCCTCTAAGGAGGTCGTTTGGAGCTTGCTATGGTTCGACTCTAGACACCATGCTAGCTTGCTCAATCTCTTGTTCTGGAATCTACTTCTCTACCCTTGTGTGGAGCTGAGATCGGCATTGAGTCATTTGAAATGAGGGGCATTGAGGGCATTCTCTACAGCGGTGCATCCACCTCTCTTGCTGTCTCTTTCTTGTCAAAAATTTATTCATTTGAGCTGGAAGAGTGCAGTATCTTGAGGATAGAATTTACGCCATTTCAATATTGTTATGAATGACATCTTTTATATCATAGGCAATCCCAAGCATGCTGCATGTGATTGTACCTAGTTTCCAAGATGAAATGCACCGCAAGGAAAAGAAATATGGCTATTGTGTCTAGGGTCAAAGAATACGACCAATGCCTTGTGATTAGTTAATGTTACATCACCTTACAGGTGACTGGTACGACATCTCTATCCTCTCCCTGTGGAGCTCACAGTGCTTCCCCTTTATAGGCATCAAAAGATTCCTTTTGCACAGTGTCTCTCACAGAAATGAAGTTTCAAAAGCAGCCCCACAGCCATTTGTGCTTGAAATTAAGAGGCTCTCTCTCAAGAATACATTGGTAGTTAGCCATATAGAATACACTATTTCCTGCAAAAGCATGACCATATGGTCCTCCATCAACATCTACAAAATGTCTAAAATTTGCTTGCACATATGGCGATTGTTCAGAGTGCCGTGTTAATGTGAATAGGTGGAGCTGCCAAGCCACTTATCAGTGGTCTGCCAAGATGCTCGTATGCATGATGAGCTCTTGCAAGTATAAAATTAACTTGATGGTAGATAGGGTTTACATGCCTGCCATCAAAGCGCATCATGTGGGGATGGAACTGGCCAGTGGAAAACTCGAGTACAAACACGGCAAGCAAGATGCCTGGTACTAGTGACTATATTGGTGTCTAGCTTGAATGCCATGGGCACTATCTTAATGCACAGATATTACCATGGGCTTCATGCTTTCTACGTCAAGGGCTTGCTGTTGTAGATGTCTAGGGAGAAGATGTCCATGTACATCTCATCACGTTCATAATTACTATTACCTGGTTTTCATGTTCATTGCTTCATGCTTCATCATCTTCTAGGTAGCCTCTTGTGGCTACTTAAATCATATTCAAAGATGGTGGATTTGTTGCATTCTACTCTTTTTTTTTGTGACTCATTCTAGCTAACTCTTTGCTTATTGCAATGACGAGCTTTGTTTTGTACTAGTAATACAGTCTTTGGAGCTTACACCTATACTCATGTTTCTGTGTTGGAGAGCTTGATTGCGTTGAGGATTTGGCTATTATATGCATACATATAGCTAGAATAATTTTAACTTGTGCTAATATGTGGGGAAATGAAAATTTGCACCTCTTTGATAGTAGCTTCAGTTCCTATGCTTGAAGCCTTTAACCTCGGTCTTGAAGATGCTTGGGAAAGATTTGATGCACCGAACCATGGATTGTGCAATCATTTTCTCCACACAAAAGGCTTCCCCCAAAATGCATCCCTGCTTTTCAAATCATTTGAAGCCATAGTCATCAATTTGGTCTTCCTTTCTTCGAGACATGTTTCATATTTCTTCCATGATGTATGGAGAAGCTCTTGATGATGCTTATGTTTGAGGCACCCCATATATGCACTCTGAGTATCCCATTTTGTAGAGAACTCCATGCTTCATTTTCTTCTCTCCTAGCTTCTCTTCAACACCATGGCCTAAATTAGCACACTTTTCTTGTTTAGAATAAGGAATGGTGTTTATATTTACAAGCACACTATTACCCATTCCATATCTCTACCACATAAAACAAAGAGTTATCATCATGGGTGCCACCAAAATTTCTTGAACAAAGTTCAACCCTTTTGGCACTCAATCCCATTGGTTTTTCATCATCGTCTTAATGTAATTTCAAGAATCCACAAATTCCTTAAATGTTTTTTGCGTTTAGTTGCAGGTCTATCATCGTCTTGTAAGTGTAACTTCACACAATTGTCACCCCATAGTTGATGGCATAACTTGTAAATCTCCTCTTGGTTGCAATCATCAATAAGAACATGTTGACACGTGCTTGCCTTAAGCAACTTACCTCACATTTAAACATTTTCAAATACTTTCCAAGTGAAGACATTGATGCCACCACCCCATACTTGAACCTCATAAAGGAGTTACCAAGGTGTTAAAATAGATATCTTTGAGAATCCAATACTTGATATCTCTTCTCTAATACATGTTATTATATAGTTACCAAGGTCTTAAAATAGATATTTGTTGATAATCCAATATTTGATATCCCCTCTCTAATACATGCTATCAGATGCACAAATACATGTTATCAAATGCACAGTAGGCTCACTTCTCAGTTTCAAAATGATGCATATAACATTCATGCCATTTCTGTTGGGTTGGAGGTTAAGGGGCTTTTGATCACACACAATGCATAGTGCTTCTCCTTGTGTGTGTGTGTGTGTGTGTGTGTGTGTGTGTGTGTGTGTGTGTGTGTGTGTGTGTGTGTGTGTGTGTGTGTGTGTGTGTGTGTGTGTGTGTGCGTGCGCGCGTGCGTGTGTGTGTGTAGCTGTTTTTACTTAAATAATAAAACATAAATGAACTTCAACATTCAAACGACAGATGCTTTAGAGAAAAGGCAATAATTAGTACCAAAACAACTCGGTCTTAGAATTATCTTTGTACATGGCTTATGAGAATGAAGCCTCATTCACAGAGTCCTCACCTGTATCCATCCAAACACATCAACAAATACGTTAACCTTGGATGTGTTTTACGAATGTTAATGGACTATATCTATTGTTATCCATGTCCAACTTACAACTTTTCTAAATAAAACCATTGTCCAAAGTGTTCATGTATTCCAAATTTTTTGTAAAAAGTTTTATTAT
This sequence comes from Adiantum capillus-veneris, assembly GCF_014529385.1. Taxonomy (NCBI): domain Eukaryota; kingdom Viridiplantae; phylum Streptophyta; class Polypodiopsida; order Polypodiales; family Pteridaceae; genus Adiantum; species Adiantum capillus-veneris. The sequence goes on along the minus strand of NC_140946.1, from coordinate 45,262,409 downwards.
CTCAAAGATTTCTTTTTTTAAAAAGAACTATATTTATAAGTATGGTCTCTAGATACCCCTATACTTTTTTAGACCTTAAATAGATAATAGTATACATATTATTTTGATCAGAAGGCCACCACCCCTTCTGATCCAAGTGCCTTAATCCCTATAACATCTTATCAGTCTTTTTAATATTACTTTGCCAAATTTGTCAATGCTCCAATTATCCTAGCATTTTAAGTACCATGATGCCGTAAAGTAACTCAAATCAAAAAGCTTTAGATATCTCCCCAAAAATTTCCATTTGATAGTTAAGGGTATCAAACTCGGCTAAGTTATTTAAGCAAAACTACATTACACAAGCCCACTTGGGCTTATGAAATCTATCATTTCTCAACTTGTAAGCCAAATGAGAAGAGAACATACTACTTCAAAACATTTTAGTTTTACCAAAGTTAAAGAACTTATGTGCCCCAATGATCATCATAAAAAGTGGCACCCTCTTTTTTATGTTGGTACTCTGATATAAACTTGTTACCAGCCAGAACGTAGGTTACTCCAAGGTATGCAGTAATCAGTTCACAATGAATAAAGAATAGTCACCTTTTGGGGCTAGTTTTACCCAATAGACCATTCCCTTAACTGTAAGTGCCAAGGGTGTATTGTATTACCCCATCATTCCTCAAAAAAACCAATTATAGGCAGTGTAGTGCATATGGTAGACATCTATCAAAATCACGGCAGTAATCAGTACCAGAATGCACCATAGTTGTTGTCCGACCATTAGTTTTATCAATAAACAGTTTACGCAGAGGTGTTTACTCCATCAAACTAAGGAGTAGTAATTTTTTTACTAAAAACCCATAACTTACTAACCATAATACAAAACTTCCTGATATGGTAATCAAACCTGAGATAGCCAATTTAATAAGCCTCAGCGCGTGACATGTCTCAAGTCAGAGGAAACACCATGCAGACCTCTTTTGTACAGAATGGCACCATTAATCCAAATCTTTCTACTGTGATTATCAATCACCTTTATGAGTAGTATGCAATCAAGGCAGGACACCCTACCCTTTCCCAAGTTAAGCCAAGCGGTACCCTTTTTTACAAGTGAGGATTTTTTATAAGTAAACCGATCAATATCATACCCTATGCAGTGAAATGCTTATACAAAGCTTTTTAAAAAAACGCTTAATCAGTCAAAGTAACTAGATTATTTCAATCATGAGCTATGTAAAGAAACCTTCACAGTATGTTATCAAGATTCCATCAAAAGGAAAACACTGACCTGAGACGGTAGTTCAACCACCTCCATGAGTGCATAGTATGTGTTCAAAGCCCTCACACCTCTCTTTCAAAAACACACACAAAGAGAAATATACCACAGACTACATGAGGGGCCAAAGCACCCTCACCTTTTATAGGGTTTGGTTCTTCAGTCATGCCCAAGGTGGTAGAAAGCCCCATAGTCATGGTACTTAGTATGTGCAAGTTTCCAAGAAGAAGCTACGGCCAGGGAGAGAGAGTAAGATTTAGTGCCAAGTAGCCTTGAGTGCATGGTCAGGTGTAGTAGGGATGAGGGGGGGGGGGGGGGGGGGGGGGGGGGGGGGAGAGGAGAGAGAGAGAGAGAGAGAGAGAGAGAGAGAGAGAGAGGGAGAGCGTGAAAGGTAGGGTAAATATCAAGAGGAGTAAATGCCATGATCATCGAGCATTGTATTATGGGTGGGTACCCATAGGGGGAAGAAAAGAAGGAGGGTTCCCGTTTTATTTAAGCCGAGCCATATGATGGTTAGAGTAAGCCTAGGTGGTTTGGACATGGTTTAAAGGTATCCCAGAGAAGAGTCGGGTTTTTTTAATACTTGGTTAAATGATGGTTACATAAGTAATTATGTGTGTGTGTGCGTGTCTGTGTGTGTGTGTGTGTGTGTGTGTGTGAAAACACACACTTCATGCTTTTTTCTTCTTTCTATTGCGCTATAGAAAACTATGGCAAGGCTACTTTAGCTCACTGCCAAAGCGTTAAAAATTTTAGCCTTAATGTTGGTGCTTGTGCGGAGTGTGCAAGAGAGGGAAGGAGAAGGGGGAAGGGGATGAAGCACAGGGAGTTCGGTTAGTGGAGAGGAAAGTGAGAGAGTCAACTCTTTCACTTTCTCTCCCTATATTGATTAGAGAAAGTAAGGGTAAGGGTGGTTTCCCACGGCCACCTGCTGGCCTACATCCCAACAACCTCCCACTTGAAGGTCATAGTGGCCAATAATGGTGATAGCCATTTTTCGGCTCTCCATAATTGCTATACTAAGTTACTCCACCCTACCAAAATCACCCAAACACTATGGCTATCCCTACCATTTCACTGCAAATAGGCGTGTGTGAGTTAGGGGGCTTTTCCTATATTTTCTTAAAAAACCCTCAACTAGCTAGTCACTGGGCTAGGTGAGCCAAAAAAAATAGAAAAAATAAAAAATAAAAGTATATTATGGCCTCTTTGTGTGTAAATATTTCATTGTATATATGGCCTAAATATAGGGATTTTTTATAATTATTTTGGTATTTTATTTAAATATTTCTACTTAGGTGTGTGTTTTATTAAACCTATGTACACCTTCTTTCATCCTCTTACACCATAATTATATTTTTTGCCAATATGTACATACTCTAACCTCATATTTTTCCTTTATACAAATCACTCCCACATTTTCACCCTCACCCTCGTGAAAACAAAAAATTGATTTCTACTCATTGGTTACTTTTATTATATTATTTACTTGCATACCTTTTCCTCTTTCACCCAAAATAATTCAAGGAGGGATCATATCATATGATTCCAATATCTTTCCATATCCATAACTCCTCCATATTTTTATTATTATTTTTACTCATTATTCTAACACCATGTGCTCATTGAGCTAAAGTCCATGAATAGTCCATACATTAGTCCCACCATGTATATATTTCTTTATTCACCAATAATCCTCCTCCATGCATGTGTCAAGGGCAACTTGGATGCTTTGTATTATGATATGACAAAGGAGGGGTTCACTCTTGGATGCATTGTACAAATTCAACAAAGGAGGGGTCCACTAAAAGACTTTTGCAAGCATAAAAACAGGCTTTTTGGTGAGAATTTTGGCACCTATCTCCACTCCGAATTTGGAGCAGTGGTCAAAAGAGAAAATGTAGCCCACGCTCTGAATAATCACCTCAAATTTTTTCATGATTTTTGGAGTTACCAGCGGTGAGCTATGATTTTTTGAGTGGACCCCAGTCTGCCCACTTTTTTCACAAGTAGCCCATAGTCTTCTCTCACCTCTTTCCACACTTCTACACACACACACACACACACACACATTTCTCTCAATCCCTCACTCAAACCTGCACCTTCAATGGTTTCTCTCACCTTCTTCACCATTAACCTCCCCACTTACTCCCATAGCTCTCATATGAGCTCTCCATGTACATACACCATCTCTATGCCTCTCTCTATTATCTCCAAAGTACAATTCCATCTTACTCCTTATATATATACATAAATTCAGCATGTGTACCATGCTTAACCTCTGCAAATCAAAAGATCTCATCAACGGAATTACCATTTTCATCACGATGATCAACCTTGGCAGCGGCGGCGTAAAGAAGCGAAGAAGAAGAAGAAGACCAGCGGTCATTTTTTCCACAATCTACACAAGGGTGAGTTCAAGCTTCTTCAAAGCTTCACCATCTCAATGATTCTCTTTTAATTCACCCCTCTTCCTTCATCAAATCAAATCACTCTACCCATTGTAAATGTAACATTAACTTTCTAGTGATTACTAACGACTAACATGCTAACACAAAATAGCATTGACCTAACCATAAAAGACACCTCACCTCAAGACATGTGTATAGTAACACACACTCTCTCTCTCTCTTTCTCTCTCCTTACTGACTTTCACCTTATTTACCATCAATAATGCTCTCTTTTGAGCCCACACCCATGACTCAAGCAGACAAAGAAGGCCCGCAATGTTTTGATATTCAAAAAATTCATAATCCTGATTTGTTAGCTTGTAAATTAGGATTTCCAATCATCTTTATGAGGGGTCTCCAACCTATAAATAGGCCCCTCTCCTTCTTGTAAAACAACCTCCAACATCTCACATAGCACCCCAACACTCTATGCGTGAGGAGAGACTTAGGTGTAGCAACCACTTGTGAGCTTCACTCTTGGTGTGAGAGAAGCCTTCAAGCTACACATTGCAAGTGAGAGAGCGTGAGTTCCACAAATCTCAAAACCACTATTTTACATGCTCCTTCATCATCAATAAATTGAGTTTTGGTGCATCAAAGGCGTGATTCGACGTTTAAATCTTCGTCCTTCCATTTGTGCAATACGGTTTGGTAAATTCAAGGTGACTTGTGTATTTTGAGTTTTATCGGTTGATCTTGATTTGAGAAAGTGTTTTAGTGTGTTTTCCATTGCCAGTTTTGTGTCCATTGTAAGAGGGTATTGTGGTGAGAGGTCTCCCACACCCTAAGACAGTGTGTGTGTGTTTTGGCAATGATTAGCAATCACTAAGCATTGAGTGAGTTTTGTACAAGTTCTACGATAGCATCATAACGAACCATCTCCATTTGCAAGTCACAAATAAGGTATTACGCAAGATCCCTCCCTCTCTCTCTTCCCTTGCTCTAGCTCTCTCTGGTCCATTTCATGTGTGTCTTGGTGTGAGGTTGTTTGTGTGTGTTGTGTGGTGCATCTTCTTGGTTGTGCCAAAATCTCTCTTGCGTCCTAGTTCGCATACCATAACTAGGTGGTGCCCCTATCTTGTTTTGGTTTGGCTGTGGGTTTGTTGTTGTGTTGTGCTTGTGGTTGCCCCAACCCCAATTGAGCAGCACGGGAGCCTTGAGGGGTGTTTAGAGGTCGCCTCTCTTGTTGCCCGCCCCGGACCGCCTCAATTTTGGTGCCCCCACTGAGGACGGCTTGTGTATTTTTGTGTAGAATCAACCTTTAGCATAGTCAAGTAGTTTGCATGAATCACGAAGCTTTGTATGATCCCTTCATTCCCATTGCAAGGCAAAAGGTACACATAATTGTTAGTACTAAGTTGCAATTTCAGCGAGTAATTCGTAGGATTTTAGGTCCTCTTAGGTTGGCCGAGATAAACGCTTCAGTAAACCCTTTTATTTTGCCTCTGATTAGGTACGACCTTAGTTTGGACGTCTATATTTTTGTTTTGTTTTGAGTATTAGGTCATGCATAGACCATGGATAATGGCCCAGGAATAGAGGTTTTCCCCTTCCATTTCACTCCACACATTAGAATAAACATTGCAATTAGTAGAAAAATCCATTTTCAACAACGTATGGTATTCATGTTTGGTGCCCAAAGAGTAGGAGAAATTCTCGCATCACCAAACCCTGTCATTCTACCTCTTATTGATTATCATAGGTCATTTGATGTGAATATTTTTATTTTGTTGTAGAATAGATTGCAATTTAGAAAATATTATTGTGTAGATCTTTTAAAGAAAGAAAAAACAAAAACGCGTCACTTTGAAATTAATTCAATGGAGAGCCAACGCCAAATGTCTGGATATCCTCTTTTCTTTGGAGAGCCTGGAGAGGATGCAGAATTATTTTTAGCAAATTTCAAGATGTCTTGCCGTATCAAGAGGATAGTAACCGATCAAGAACGTGTAGAAATGTTTGAGGTGGTCCTTAGGAAAGATGCTAGTACTTGGTTTGACTCTTTGCCTGAGGAAGTTAAGGGGAATTACACAAAAGTTTTGAATCGTTTTAAGAGATACTTCTTTGATCCCCAAAACACTCAAAAACTATGGCAAGACATTGTTTCTCATAAGCAAAAAGACTTAGATGACTACTACTTGTACAAGCAAGAGTTTCTACGTCTTTGGGCTCTATGGATACGAAATGTTACTAACCCTGGTGATGGTGCAGAATTTTTAAAGAAGGAGAGGTTCATAGCCGGACTCTTTCCTGACCTTAAGGTAAAAGTTGAGGCGGGTGCACCTGCTACTTTTGATGCAGCTGAAACTAGGGCTGCTGAGAAGTATAGGAAAACTCAAGTGCTTAAGGAGAGGTTCCAATAGAAGGTCTTAGACCCAAAGGTAAGTCACAAGCATCAACATCGAGGGAGCTTCCTGAGGTAACGGCGGAAGTAATTGAGAAGTTAAACGAATCTTTAAGCAGCCTGTCAAGTCATCACCTTGCACAAGCTGTAGGTCCAAAGGGACAAGCAAAGAAGTCTGAAGAGCGAGATCCACGACCTAGGAGAGTCTTGCAATGTTGGAATTGCGGAGAGTCTGGACATGGGATGTATAATTGTCCTTGGCCCCGTGGGAGCCAGGAGGCCTAACTTGAATTACCCAGTGATGAATGCAGGTGAAGGAACTGGTCAACAACCAAGGCTTCTACAAAGGCCAAATGGACCAAGACCACCTCCACAAGGGGTAGAAGGAGTTCCACCTTTGCCAGATCCAAATGTGCATGTGGTAGAGGTGACAAATTCAAATGAGGTTGACATGGAAGCCAATGGAATTAAGCGTGGCCGAGAAAAGGTAAAGAGAAAGAAGGAGTCACATCACAGAGTGACCATGGACAAGGCAAGAAGGCAAAGAGAACCAAGGAAACCAAGAGGACTCGACGTCGTATCAACCTCCAAGACTTCCCTCTTGGACATGGTATGGCTCCGTACAACTTGTTGGAAGACATGAGAGGTAAGGGTCCTGATATTTCATGGCCTCAATTTCTTGCATTATGTCCACAAGTTAGGAGGGATTTAACAAGGGCAGTTAGCACTAGGAGAAAGGTAAAAGAGAGTGTGCCTGTTGTAAAAATTGCACAAGCTGAAATGAATGAGGACATTACACCGGTGCTAGACTGTTACATCAAAGGGAGATTGGTTAGGAAAGGTCTAGTGGATGGGGGTGCACAAATTTGCATCATGACAGAGGGACTCATGCAAAAACTAGGCATGCACATCCATGAGACACCTGAAATTAAGGTCAAGATGGCAAACAATAGCAAGGCTAGGTGCGTAGGCATTTGTAAAAATGTTTTTGTGGAGGCCTTTGGCATTAAGAAGGCAGTGGATTTCTATGTCATGTCTACCAAAGGAAATGGTTACCCATTTATCCTAGGGAGACCATGGCTAATGAAAATGCGAGCTTTGCAGGATTGGAAAGTGGGAAATTAATTTGCAGGAATGACAATCATAAGAAGGTTGTCTTTGACATGAAGGAGCAACGCCAAGAGGATCTCCATGAAGAATCATCTCAAAGTGAGACGGAAGAAGGTTGGACCGATAGCACTTCAGAAGAAGAAAGTAGCGCAGCATTACTGAAGAGGAGTCTTCCATCGAAGTCATGGGGGTAAGGTTTAAGCCAAGCAACCAAGAGACCTCTTGTCAAGGCTTGGAGGAGGTAGGTCCTCAAGAGAACGAAGGTGAATCAAGATGAAGGGATGCTGGAAGGTATGCTATCAACAACACTTACAAAGGATGAAAGAGAGGAGTTCAAATGTGTGCTAAGGAAGTTTCCTAGGCTTTTTGCTAAAGACTACACCGATGTGCGTGGAGTAGATGCTGTTCAACACAAAATTGAGTTGAAGCCAGAGGCCACACCTAAGGCTCAGAAGCTACGAAGGCTAGGAGTCATCAAGGAGCAGGCTTTACTCAAGGAGGTAAGAAAGCTTCTAGCAGCAGGGTTCATTTATCCAGTGGAGAATTCAGAGTGGGTCTCTCCTGTTGTTGTCACTCCTAAGAAGAACGGAAGTGGAGGGTGTGTGTGGATTACCGTCCACTCAATGAGGCAACAAAAAGAGATCACTTTCCCCTCCCATTTCAGGATGAGATACTAAATGAAGTAGCTGGTCATGAGAAGTACACTGTGTGTGATGGCTACTCAGGCTACTTTCAAATAGGTATCGCATTGGAAGATCAATTGAAAACAACCTTTATCACTCCTTGGGGTTGTTATGCTTTTAGAGTCATGCCATTTGGTCTGACAAATGCTCCTGCAACATTCCAACGTTTCATGAACATGGTGTTTCAAGCATTCTTTGGAAAGTCAATTAGGGTGTTCATTGATGATTTTTGCATTTATAGCTCAGAATCATTGCATCTACAAAGGGTAGAAGAAGGTTTAAAGAAGCTCTACGACATGGGAGGTCAACTCAACCCCGACAAGTGCCACATAGGTGAGGATGAAGTGATCTTGCTCGGTCACAAGGTTTCCTATAAAGGCATTGAGGTGGATCCTTCAAAGGCAAAGGCTCTTATTGAGCTCCATCACCGAAGAGTCTTAAGGAGGTCATCTCTTCATTCAGAAGGTGAAGTATATGTCACGCTTCATTCACTTAGCCTCGGAGTTGCTTCATCCTTTGCAAAAGTTGACACAACAAGTAGAATTTGCATGGTCTGATGAGCTTGAAGAGTATTTTTGTAACATTAAAGTCATTTTGTCAGAGCTACCAACACTCATGCCTCCTTGTTGGGAGTACACATTCTTTGTTAGCTCTAGTGTTGGAAGGGAAACAATTGGTGCTGTGTTGCTACAACAAGATCCCCACAGTACAAGGATGCGACCCATCTACTTTGCTAGTAGGGTCATGAATGCTTTGGAGAGAGACTACACAGAAGCAGAACTCATGATGCTTTCTCTCATGTTTGCGGTGAGAAAGTTTAGATCCTACCTACTACCAAAACCTTTTGTAATTCTCACTGCAGAAAATTTGTTCCCTTGGGTGTCATCTCAAATGAATCTTAGTACTAGGATCTCAAAGTGGATTATGGAGTTGCAAGAGTTCCAATACTCTTTCAAGGTAGAAGATAGTGTGCGTGCACAATTGGCAGGGATTCTCACTTATAGGGTACATGAGAAGAAATTAAGGTGCCTCAAGTAAAGACCCTACCATTGCCACCACCAAAAAGTATTCCCAATGCTTTTACCTTGTTCTTTGATGGAGCTTTTCGACGAGCCACAGGAAAAGCAGGGGGAGGGCTAGTGTTGCTCACCCAAGTGGAGAGGTGGTCATGAAAGAGAAGTTCAATCTACCAAGTTCAGCTAGCAACAATGAAGCAGAATATGACACTCTACTTCAAGGTTTGAAGATGTGCATTGGCCAAGGGATACAACGCCTCATGGTAAAGGGAGATGCACTTCTCATTGTTAAACAGATTTTAGGCATTTGGGCATGCAAGAATGAAAGCTTACGACAAAAGTTCATGCCATTCGTAGATTGTTTAATCAATTTGAAGAAGTGCAACTATATCATATTCCTAGGAAACAGAATGAAGATGCTGATTTACTTGCACAACAAGCCGTTGCATGTGTAAAGAAGAAGTGCAGGTCATCATGGTGGCGCTGCTGTGAAGCAACCGAGGTACCAGGGATTGGAGTCATTGGCTCCCATCATTGGCTACATTTTGGAGGGTGAGTTTCCACCAGACTTCACAAAAGCTCAGAAGAGGAGACTCATGAAGAAGGCAAGCGTAATATCTCTTCCTAGAAGGCTCCCTCTATCAAAAAGGGAAGGATCAAGTATGCAGAAGAGTACCAACTATTGAGGAAATTCCAGCCATTCTAAAAGGTTTGCATGAAGAGGCATGTGGTGGTCATTTTGCCCAAGAATCAACTGTGAAGAAGATTTTGCTTGCGGGGTATGTTTGGCCAAGCTTGCATGTGGATGTTCAACATTGGTGTAAAAGCTGTCACAATTGTCAGATAAATGGAAATAGAAGGTTGGTGCATGGCCGAGGCAAATAGTGCTTGCAAATGGACCCTTTGAAAAGTGGGGCATTGATGCTATGGGTCCTCTACCTAGGACAAAAAATGGTAAACTCTACATTCTAGTGGCTGTAGACTATATGACTAGGTGGGTGGAAGCTCAAAGTGTGGCAAGAGTGAATGAGAGGACGGTTAGCAAGTTTGTGTACACTCACATTTGTTGCAGATTTGGCACACCTTTGGAGATTGTTTCTGATAATGGTCCAGGTTTAGGAAGGGCTTGCTCACAGAAGTTTGTGAAGAGCTTCACATTCTACATCGTCATAGCACACCATACTACCCACAGTCAAATGGTTTGGTGGAAAGGCTAATGGTGTCATTGCAGGAATCATTAGAAAGATGGTGCAAAACAAGACAAAATTATGGGATGACTTCTTGGATGGTGCCTTGTGCATATCGAACCACATATAGGGAAGCCACGGAGTTCACACCATTTCACTTGGTCTATGGTCAAGAGGCTTTGCAGCCTATCGAGCTCAACATTCCAACAATGCGACTTCATGGCAAAGGAGCACAAGATGATCAAGAGGTATGGATGGATCGACTTCTTACGTTAGTGGAGCTTGAGTGGAAAAGAGAAGCAGCATACGAGTGCTACAAGAGGAAAGCCACACAAGCGAAAGAAACGCACGACAAGAAACTGAAGGACAAAGGCATCAAGGAAGGAGAGCTTGTGCTAAGGTATGACAATCGACTTGACAATCGTTTTGATGCCAAGTTTGAAACTAGATGGCAAGGGCCATACATAGTCAAGAAGGCTTTCAATTCTAGTTACTATCAGCTTATGGACTTGAATGGTAAAGAGCACTCCAGGAAGGTAAACGGTATCGCTTGAAGCCCTATTTGAGTCGCCTTCTACCAAAGGATCTACCAAAGATCTGTCCAAAGGCCTCTGTCTCATGTAAGTATTGTTACATGAAGCATGAGTGTAACTCCAGCCAAAATTCTGAGGGCCAAACAATGAAGATCTCGTCAAGGACTCTAAAGCACTCTCTTTGGAAAAGATGCTCTATGATGGTACATGAATATACCATCATCCGGGGGAGGGCTAATGATAGCCGTTTTTCGGCTCTCCATAATTGCCATACTAAGTTACTCCACCCTACCAAAATCACCCAAACACTATGGCTATCCCTACCATTTCACTGTAATAGGCGTGTGTGAGTTAGGGGGCTTTTCCCATATCTTCTTAAAAACCCTCAGCTAGCTAGTCACTGGGCTAGGTGAGCCAAAAAAAATAAAAAAATAAAAAATAAAAGTATATTATGGCCTCTTTGTGTGTAAATATTTCATTGTATATATGGCCTAAATATAGGGATTTTTTATAATTATTTTGGTATTTTATTTAAATATTTCTACTTAGGTGTGTGTTTTATTAAACCTATGTACACCTTCTTTCATCCTCTTACACCATAATTATATTTTTTGCCAATATGTACATACTCTAACCTCATATTTTCCTTTATACAAATCACTCCCACATTTTCACCCTCACCCTCGTGAAAACAAAAAATTGATTTCTACTCATTGGTTACTTTTATTATATTATTTACTTGCATACCTTTTCCTCTTTCACCCAAAATAATTCAAGGAGGGACCATATCATATGATTCCAATATCTTTCCATATCCATAACTCCTCCATATTTTTATTATTATTTTTACTCATTATTCTAACACCATGTGCTCATTGAGCTAAAGTCCATGAATAGTCCATACACTAGTCCCACCATGTATATATTTCTTTATTCACCAATAATCCTCCTCCATGCATGTGTCAAGGGCAACTTGGATGCTTTGTATTATGAAATGACAAAGGAGGGGCTCACTCTTGGATGCATTGTACAAATTCAACAAAGGAGGGTCCACTAAAAGACTTTTGCAAGCATAAAAACAGGCTTTTTGGTGAGAATTTTGGCACCTATCTCCACTCCGAATTTGGAGCAGTGGTCAAAAGAGAAAATGTAGCCCACGCTCTGAATAATCACCTCAAATTTTTTCATGATTTTTGGAGCTACCAGCGGTGAGCTATGATTTTTTGAGTGGACCCCAGTCTGCCCACTTTTTTCACAAGTAGCCCATAGTCTTCTCTCACCTCTTTCCACACTTCTACACACACACACACACACACACCACACACATTTCTCTCATCCCTCACTCAAACCTGCACCTTCAATGGTTTCTCTCCACCTTCTTCACCATTAACCTCCCACTTACTCCCATACTCTCATATGAGCTCTCATGTACATACACCATCTCTATGCCTCTCTCTATTATCTCCAAAGTACAATTCCATCTTACTCCTAAATATATACTAAATTCAGCATGTGTACCATGCTTAACCTCTGCAAATCAAGATCTCATCAACGGAATTACCATTTTCATCACGATGATCAACCTTGGCAGCGGCGGCGTAAAGAAGCGAAGAAGAAGAAGAAGACCAGCGGTCATTTTTTCACAATCTACACAAGGGTGAGTTCAAGCTTCTTCAAAGCTTCACCATCTCAATGATTCTCTTTTAATTCACCCCTCTTCCTTCATCAAATCAATCACTCTACCCATTGTAAATGTAACATTAACTTTCTAGTGATTACTAACGACTAACATACTAACACAAAATAGCATTGACCTAACCATAAAAGACACCTCACCTCAAGACATGTTAAGTAACACACACACTCTCTCTCTCTTTCTCTCTCCTTACGACTTTCTTTCACCTTTTTACCATCAATAATGCTCTCTTTTGAGCCCACACCCATGACTCAAGCAGACAAAGAAGGCCCGCAATGTTTTGATATTCAAAAAATTCATAATCATGATTTGTTAGCTTGTAAATTAGGATTTCCAATAATCTTTATGAGGGGTCTCCAACCTATAAATAGGCCCCTCTCCTTCTTGTAAAACAACCTCCAACATCTCACATAGCACCCCAAACTCTATGCGTGAGGAGAGACTTAGGTGTAGCAACCACTTGTGAGCTTCACTCTTGGTGTGAGAGAAGCCTTCAAGCTACACATTGCAAGTGAGAGAGCGTGAGTTCCACAAATCTCAAAACCACTATTTAACATGCTCCTTCATCATCAATAAATTGAGGTTTGGTGCATCAAAGGCGTGATTCGACGTTAAATCTTCGTCCTTCCATTTGTGCAATACGGTTTGGTAAATTCAAGGTGACTTGTGTATTTTGAGTTTTATCGGTTGATCTTGATTTGAGAAAGTGTTTTAGTGTGTTTTCCATTGCCAGTTTTGTGTCCATTGTAAGAGGGTATTGTGGTGAGAGGTCTCCCACACCCTAAGACAGTGTGTGTGTGTTTTGGCAATGATTAGCAATCACTAAGCATTGAGTGAGTTTTGTACAAGTTCTACGATAGCATCATAACGAACCATCTCCATTTGCAAGTCACAAATAAGGTATTACGCAAGATCCTTCCCTCTCTCTCTTCCCTTGCTCTAGCTCTCTCTGGTCCATTTCATGTGTGTCTTGGTGTGAGGTTGTTTGTGTGTGTTGTGTGGTGCATCTTCTTGGTTGTGCCAAAATCTCTCTTGCGTCCTAGTTCGCATACCATAACTAGGTGGTGCCCCTATCTTGTTTTGTTTGGCTGTGGGTTTGTTGTTGTGTTGTGCTTGTGGTTGCCCCAGCCCCAATTGAGCAGCACGGGAGCCTTGAGGGGTGTTTAGAGGTCGCCTCTCTTGTTGCCCGCCCGGACCGCCTCAATTTTGGTGCCCCCACTGAGGACGGCTTGTGTATTTTTGTGTAGGCTCAACCTTTAGCATAGTCAAGTAGCTTGCATGAATCACGAGAATTTGTATGATCCTTCATTCCCATTGCAAGGCAAAAGGTACACATAATTGTTAGTACTAAGTTGCAATTTCAGCGAGTAATTCGTAGATTTTAGGTCCTCTTAGGTTGGCCGAGATAAACGCTTCAGTAAACCCTTTTATTTTGCCTCTGATTAGGTACGACCTTAGTTTGGACGTCTATATTTTTGTTTTGTTTTGAGTATTAGGTCATGCATAGACCATGGATAATGGCCCAGGAATAGAGGTTTTTCCCTTCCATTTCACTCCACACATTAGAATAAACATTGCAATTAGTAGAAAAATCCATTTTCAACAACGTATGGTATTCATGTTTGGTGCCCAAAGAGTAGGAGAAATTCTCGCATCACCAAACCCTGTCATTCTACCTCTTATTGATTATCATAGGTCATTTGATGTGAATATTTTTATTTTGTTGTAGAATAGATTGCAATTTAGAAAATATTATTGTGTAGATCTTTTAAAGAAAGAAAAAACAAAAACGCGTCACTTTGAAATCAATTCAATGGAGAGCCAACGCCAAATGTCTGGATATCCTCTTTTCTTTGGAGAGCCTGGAGAGGATGCAGAATTATTTTTAGCAAATTTCAAGATGTCTTGCCGTATCAAGAGGATAGTAACTGATCAAGAACGTGTAGAAATGTTTGAGGTGGTCCTTAGGAAAGATGCTAGCACTTGGTTTGACTCTTTGCCTGAGGAAGTTAAGGGAATTACACAGAAGTTTTGAATCGTTTAAGAGATACTTCTTTGATCCCCAAAACACTCAAAAACTATGGCAAGACATTGTTTCTCATAAGCAAAAAGACTTAGATGACTACTACTTGTACAAGCAAGAGTTTCTACGTCTTTGGGCTCTATGGATACGAAATGTTGCTAACCCTGGTGATGGTGCAGAATTTTTAAAGAAGGAGAGGTTCATAGCCGGACTCTTTCCTGACCTTAAGGTAAAAGTTGAGGCGGGTGCACCTGCTACTTTTGATGCAGCTGAAACTAGGGCTGCTGGAGAAGTATAGGAAACTCAAGTGCTTAAGGGGAGAGGTTCCAATAGAAGGTCTTAGACCCAAAGGTAAGTCACAAGCATCAACATCGAGGGAGCTTCCTGAGGTAACGGCGGAAGTAATTGAGAAGTTAAATGAATCTTTAAGCAGCCTGTCAATTCACCTTGCACAAGCTGTAGGTCCAAAGGGACAAGCAAAGAAGTCTGAAGAGCGAGATCCACGACCTAGGAGAGTCTTCTTGCAATGTTGGAATTGCGGAGAGTCTGGACATGGGATGTATAATTGTCCTTGGCCCCGTGGGGAGCCAGGGAGACCTAACTTGAATTACCCAGTGATGAATGCAGGTGAAGGAACTGGTCAACAACCAAGGCTTCTACAAAGGCCAAATGGACCAAGACCACCTCCACAAGGGTAGAAGGAGTTCCACCTTTGCCAGATCCAAATGTGCATGTGGTAGAGGTGACAAATTCAAATGAGGTTGACATGGAAGCCAATGGCATTAAGCGTGGCCGAGGAAAAGGTAAAGAGAAAGAAGGAGTCACATCACAGAGTGACCATGGACAAGGCAAGAAGGCAAAGAGAACCAAGGAAACCAAGAGGACTCGACGTCGTATCAACCTCCAAGACTTCCCTCTTGGACATGGTATGGCTCCGTACAACTTGTTGGAAGACATGAGAGGTAAGGGTCCTGATATTTCATGGCCTCAATTTCTTGCATTATGTCCACAAGTTAGGAGGGGATTTAACAAGGGCAGTTAGCACTAGGAGAAAGGTAAAAGAGAGTGTGCCTGTTGTAAAAATTGCACAAGCTGAAATGAATGAGGACATTACACCGTGCTAGACTGTTACATCAAAGGGAGATTGGTTAGGAAAGGTCTAGTGGATGGGGGTGCACAAATTTGCATCATGACAGAGGGACTCATGCAAAAACTAGGCATGCACATCCATGAGACACCTGAAATTAAGGTCAAGATGGCAAACAATAGCAAGGCTAGGTGCGTAGGCATTTGTAAAAATGTTTTTGTGGAGGCCTTTGGCATTAAGAAGGCAGTGGATTTCTATGTCATGTCTACACCAAAGGAAATGGTTACCCATTTATCCTAGGGAGACCATGGCTAATGAAAATGCGAGCTTTGCAGGATTGGGAGAGTGGGAAATTAATTTGCAGGAATGACAATCATAAGAAGGTTGTCTTTGACATGAAGGAGCAACGCCAAGAGGAGCTCCATGAAGAATCATCTCAAAGTGAGACGGAAGAAGGTTGGACCGATAGCACTTCAGAAGAAGAAAGTAGCGGCAGCATTACTGAAGAGGAGTCTTCCATCGAAGTCATGGGGGTAAGGTTTAAGCCAAGCAACCAAGAGACCTCTTGTCAAGGCTTGGAGGAGGTAGGTCCTCAAGAGAACGAAGGTGAAGATGAAGGGATGCTGGAAGGTATGCTATCAACAACACTTACAAAGGATGAAAGAGAGGAGTTCAAATGTGTGCTAAGGAAGTTTCCTAGGCTTTTTGCTAAAGACTACACCGATGTGCGTGGAGTAGATGCTGTTCAACACAAAATTGAGTTGAAGCCAGAGGCCACACCTAAGGCTCAGAAGCTACGAAGGCTAGGAGTCATCAAGGAGCAGGCTTTACTCAAGGAGGTAAGAAAGCTTCTAGCAGCAGGGTTCATTTATCCAGTGGAGAATTCAGAGTGGGTCTCTCCTGTTGTTGTCACTCCTAAGAAAAACGAAAGTGGAGGGTGTGTGTGGATTACCGTCCACTCAATGAGGCAACAAAAAGAGATCACTTTCCCCTCCCATTTCAGGATGAGATACTAAATGAAGTAGCTGGTCATGAGAAGTACACTGTGTGTGATGGCTACTCAGGCTACTTTCAAATAGGTATCGCATTGGAAGATCAATTGAAAACAACCTTTATCACTCCTTGGGGTTGTTATGCTTTTAGAGTCATGCCATTTGGTCTGACAAATGCTCCTGCAACATTCCAACGTTTCATGAACATGGTGTTTCAAGCATTCTTTGGAAAGTCAATTAGGGTGTTCATTGATGATTTTTGCATTTATAGCTCAAAATCATTGCATCTACAAAGGGTAGAAGAAGGTTTAAAGAAGCTCTACGACATGGGAGGTCAACTCAACCCCGACAAGTGCCACATAGGTGAGGATGAAGTGATCTTGCTCGGTCACAAGGTTTCCTATAAAGGCATTGAGGTGGATCCTTCAAAGGCAAAGGCTCTTATTGAGCTCCCATCACCGAAGAGTCTTAAGGAGGTCATCTCTTTCATTCAGAAGGTGAAGTATATGTCACGCTTCATTCACTTAGCCTCGGAGTTGCTTCATCCTTTGCAAAAGTTGACACAACAAGTAGAATTTGCATGGTCTGATGAGCTTGAAGAGTATTTTTGTAACATTAAAGTCATTTTGTCAGAGCTACCAACACTCATGCCTCCTTGTTGGGAGTACACATTCTTTGTTAGCTCTAGTGTTGGAAGGGAAACAATTGGTGCTGTGTTGCTACAACAAGATCCCCACAGTACAAGGATGCGACCCATCTACTTTGCTAGTAGGGTCATGAATGCTTTGGAGAGAGACTACACAGAAGCAGAACTCATGATGCTTTCTCTCATGTTTGCGGTGAGAAAGTTTAGATCCTACCTACTACCAAAACCTTTTGTAATTCTCACTGCAGAAAATTTGTTCCCTTGGGTGTCATCTCAAATGAATCTTAGTACTAGGATCTCAAAGTGGATTATGGAGTTGCAAGAGTTCCAATACTCTTTCAAGGTAGAAGATAGTGTGCGTGCACAATTGGCAGGGATTCTCACTTATAGGGTACATGAGAAGGAAATTAAGGTGCCTCAAGTAAAGACCCTACCATTGCCACCACCAAAAAGTATTCCCAATGCTTTTACCTTGTTCTTTGATGGAGCTTTTCGACGAGCCACAGGAAAAGCAGGGGGAGGGCTAGTGTTGCTCAACCCAAGTGGAGAGGTGGTCATGAAAGAGAAGTTCAATCTACCAAGTTCAGCTAGCAACAATGAAGCAGAATATGACACTCTACTTCATGGTTTGAAGATGTGCATTGGCCAAGGGATAAACGCTCATGGTAAAGGGAGATGCACTTCTCATTGTTAAACAGATTTTA
The DNA here is from genome assembly GCF_014529385.1 of Adiantum capillus-veneris. Lineage (NCBI taxonomy): Eukaryota > Viridiplantae > Streptophyta > Polypodiopsida > Polypodiales > Pteridaceae > Adiantum > Adiantum capillus-veneris. The sequence goes on along the minus strand of NC_140946.1, from coordinate 45,244,677 downwards.
GGCATTTGGGCATGCAAGAATGAGAGCTTACGGACAAAAGTTCATGCCATTCGTAGATTGTTTAATCAATTTGAAGAAGTGCAACTATATCATATTCCTAGGAAACAGAATGAAGATGCCGATTTACTTGCACAACAAGCCGTTGCATGTGTTGAGAAAGAAGTGCAGGTCATCATGGTGGCAGCTGCTGTGAAGCAACCGAGATACCAGGGATTGGAGTCATTGGCTCCCATCATTGCTACATTTTGGAGGGTGAGTTTCCACCACCAGACTTCACAAAAGCTCAGAAGAGGAGACTCATGAAGAAGGCAAGCGTATATCTCTTCCTAGAAGGCTCCCTCTATCAAAAAGGGAAGGATCAAGTGTGCAGAAGAGTACCAACTATTGAGGAAATTCCAGCCATTCTAAAAGGTTTGCATGAAGAGGCATGTGGTGGTCATTTTGCCCAAGAATCAACTGTGAAGAAGATTTTGCTTGCGGGGTATGTTTGGCCAAGCTTGCATGTGGATGTTCAACATTGGTGTAAAAGCTGTCACAATTGTCAGATAAATGGAAATAGAAGGTTGGTGCATGGCCCGAGGCAAATAGTGCTTGCAAATGGACCCTTTGAAAAGTGGGGCATTGATGCTATGGGTCCTCTGCCTAGGACAAAAAATGGTAAACTCTACATTCTAGTGGCTGTAGACTATATGACTAGGTGGGTGGAAGCTCAAAGTGTGGCAAGAGTGAATGAGAGGACAGTTAGCAAGTTTGTGTACACTCACATTTGTTGCAGATTTGGCACACCTTTGGAGATTGTTTCTGATAATGGTCCAGGGTTTAGGAAGGGCTTGCTCACAGAAGTTTGTGAAGAGCTTCACATTCTACATCGTCATAGCACACCATACTACCCACAGTCAAATGGTTTGGTGAGAAGGCTAATGGTGTCATTGCAGGAATCATTAGAAAGATGGTGCAAAACAAGACAAAATTATGGGATGACTTCTTGGATGGTGCCTTGTGGGCATATCGAACCACATATAGGGAAGCCACGGAGTTCACACCATTTCACTTGGTCTATGGTCAAGAGGCTTTGCAGCCTATCGAGCTCAACATTCCAACAATGCGACTTCATGGCAAAGGAGCACAAGATGATCAAGAGGTATGGATGGATCGACTTCTTACGTTAGTGGAGCTTGAGTGGAAAAGAGAAGCAGCATACGAGTGCTACAAGAGGAAAGCCACACAAGCGAAAGAATCGCACGACAAGAAACTGAAGGACAAAGGCATCAAGGAAGGAGAGCTTGTGCTAAGGTATGACAATCGACTTGACAATCGTTTTGATGCCAAGTTTGAAACTAGATGGCAAGGGCCATACATAGTCAAGAAGGCTTTCAATTCTAGTTACTATCAGCTTATGGACTTGAATGGTAAAGAGCACTCCAGGAAGGTAAACGGGTATCGCTTGAAGCCCTATTTGAGTCGCCTTCTACCAAAGGATCTACCAAAGATCTGTCCAAAGGCCTCTGTCTCATGTAAGTATTGTTACATGAAGCATGAGTGTAACTCCAGCCAAAATTCTGAGGGGCCAAACAATGAAGATCTCGTCAAGGACTCTAAAGCACTCTCTTTGGAAAAGATGCTCTATGATGGTACATGAATATACCATCATCCTGGGGGAGGGCTAATGATAGCCGTTTTTCGGCTCTCCATAATTGCTATACTAAGTTACTCCACCCTACCAAATCACCCAAACACTATGGCTATCCCTACCATTTCACTGTAAATAGGCGTGTGTGAGTTAGGGGGCTTTTCCTATATTTCTTAAAAAACCCTCAGCTAGCTAGTCACTGGGCTAGTGAGCCAAAAAAAATAAAAAAAATAAAAAATAAAAGTATATTATGGCCTCTTTGTGTGTAAATATTTCATTGTATATATGGCCTAAATATAGGGATTTTTTATAATTATTTTGGTATTTTATTTAAATATTTCTACTTAGGTGTGTGTTTTATTAAACCTATGTACACCTTCTTTCATCCTCTTACACCATAATTATATTTTTTGCCAATATGTACATACTCTAACCTCATATTTTTCCTTTATACAAATCACTCCCACATTTTCACCCTCACCCTCGTGAAAACAAAAAATTGATTTCTACTCATTGGTTACTTTTATTATATTATTTACTTGCATACCTTTTCCTCTTTCACCCAAAATAATTCAAGGAGGGATCATATCATATGATTCCAATATCTTTCCATATCCATAACTCCTCCATATTTTTATTATTATTTTTACTCATTATTCTAACACCATGTGCTCATTGAGCTAAAGTCCATGAATAGTCCATACACTAGTCCCACCATGTATATATTTCTTTATTCACCAATAATCCTCCTCCATGCATGTGTCAAGGGCAACTTGGATGCTTTGTATTATAAAATGACAAAGGAGGGGCACTCTTGGATGCATTGTACAAATTCAACAAAGGAGGGGTCCACTAAAAGACTTTTGCAAGCATAAAAACAGGCTTTTTGGTGAGAATTTTGGCACCTATCTCCACTCCGAATTTGGAGCAGTGGTCAAAAGAGAAAATGTAGCCCACGCTCTGAATAATCACCTCAAATTTTTTCATGATTTTTGGAGCTACCAGCGGTGAGCTATGATTTTTTGAGTGGACCCCAGTCTGCCCACTTTTTTCACAAGTAGCCCATAGTCTTCTCTCACCTCTTTCCACACTTCTACTACACACACACACACACACACACACACATTTCTCTCAATCCCTCACTCAAACCTGCACCTTCAATGGTTTCTCTCACCTTCTTCACCATTACCTCCCCACTTACTCCCATAGCTCTCATATGAGCTCTCCATGTACATACACCATCTCTATGCCTCTCTCTATTATCTCCAAAGTACAATTCCATCTTACCCTTATATATATACATAAATTCAGCATGTGTAACCATGCTTAACCTCTGCAAATCAAAAGATCTCATCAACGGAATTACCATTTTCATCACGATGATCAACCTTGGCAGCGGCGGCGTAAAGAAGCGAAGAAGAAGAAGAAGACCAGCGGTCATTTTTTCCACAATCTACACAAGGGTGAGTTCAAGCTTCTTCAAAGCTTCACCATCTCAATGATTCTCTTTTAATTCACCCCTCTTCCTTCATCAAATCAAATCACTCTACCCATTGTAAATGTAACATTAACTTTCTAGTGATTACTAACGACTAACATGCTAACACAAAATAGCATTGACCTAACCATAAAAGACACCTCACCTCAAGACATGTGTATAGTAACACACACTCTCTCTCTCTCTTTCTCTCTCTCCTTACTGACTTTCACCTTATTTACCATCAATAATGCTCTCTTTTGAGCCCACACCCATGACTCAAGCAGACAAAGAAGGCCCGCAATGTTTTGATATTCAAAAAATTCATAATCCTGATTTGTTAGCTTGTAAATTAGGATTTCCAATAATCTTTATGAGGGGTCTCCAACCTATAATAGGCCCCTCTCCTTCTTGTAAAACAACCTCCAACATCTCACATAGCACCCCAACACTCTATGCGTGAGGAGAGACTTAGGTGTAGCAACCACTTGTGAGCTTCACTCTTGGTGTGAGAGAAGCCTTCAAGCTACACATTGCAAGTGAGAGAGCGTGAGTTCCACAAATCTCAAAACCACTATTTTACATGCTCCTTCATCATCAATAAATTGAGGTTTGGTGCATCAAAGGCGTGATTCGACGTTTAAATCTTCGTCCTTCCATTTGTGCAATACGGTTTGGTAAATTCAAGGTGACTTGTGTATTTTGAGTTTTATCGGTTGATCTTGATTTGAGAAAGTGTTTTAGTGTGTTTTCCATTGCCAGTTTTGTGTCCATTGTAAGAGGGTATTGTGGTGAGAGGTCTCCCACACCCTAAGACAGTGTGTGTGTGTTTTGGCAATGATTAGCAATCACTAAGCATTGAGTGAGTTTTGTACAAGTTCTACGATAGCATCATAACGAACCATCTCCATTTGCAAATCACAAATAAGGTATTACGCAAGATCCCTCCCTCTCTCTCTTCCCTTGCTCTAGCTCTCTCTAGTCCATTTCATGTGTGTCTTGGTGTGAGGTTGTTTGTGTGTGTTGTGTGGTGCATCTTCTTGGTTGTGCCAAAATCTCTCTTGCGTCCTAGTTCGCATACCATAACTAGGTGGTGCCCCTATCTTGTTTTGGTTTGGCTGTGGGTTTGTTGTTGTGTTGTGCTTGTGGTTGCCCCAACCCCAATTGAGCAGCACGGGAGCCTTGAGGGGTGTTTAGAGGTCGCCTCTCTTGTTGCCCGCCCCGGACCGCCTCAATGGCATCAATATAGTTAGTCTATACAAGGTTGATGAAGTATCCTAGGATTCATCCTACACCCATAAGTTCTATGCAATGTGTAAAGTGCTCCGAGGCTAAGCTCTTCATGAGAGCATCTGCGGGGTTGTCGTGAGTGTGAACCTTGACAAGCTCGATGCTCTTGCCAGCCAATTCATCTCGTATGACATGGTATTTGACCTCTATGTGTTTTGACTTTGAGTGAAACACCGGATTCTTTGCCAAAGCAATGGCACTCTGACTATCACAATGCAGTATTAAAACCTCATGAATGCCCAAATCTCCCACTAGACGAGCTAACCATATGGCTTCCTTGCTTGCGTTAGACGCAACAACATATTCTGCTTCAGTGTTAGATGAAGACGTGCAGTCTTGGAGACATGATCTCCAGGAGATAGCTGCTCCATCAAACATGAACATATAGCCAGATGTGGATCTTCTACTATCCACACAACCCGCATAATCTGCACCTGTGTAACCTACAATAGATGCATCACTGTTTCCAAATGTAAATACATGCTAGCTATGCCCTTTCAGTATCTGAGGACCTTCTTCACTACTTCCCAATGCTTCTTGCATGGGTTTGCCATGTACCTACTAACCACTCCCACTGCATGTGCAATGTCTGGGCTTGTGGCTACCATAGCATACATTAAACTGCCAACTGCTGAAGAATATGGCACTTTCACCATTTCGTCTTTCTCAGCAACTGTCTTGGGAGAATCTTGCTTGCTAAGTTTGGAGTATGCTTGCATTGGGGTACTCAGTGACTTCCCACTTGCATACTAAAACGTTGCAAGACTTTGTTGATGTACTTTTCTTGAGATAATTCAAGAATTCCACGTTGCCTGTCTCTCTTGATGCTCATACCAAGAAAGTGATTGGCATTTTCCAAATCTTTCATGGAAAATAGAGTGCTTAGCATCTCATCAATTGATTTGCCTGCGATAAGCATATCATCTACATACAAGATCAAGATGATTAAAGAACCATCATTCAGCCTCTTTGTGTATAAGCAGTGATCCTCTTGAGTTCTTATGTAACCCTGAGACTACATGAATTTGTTGAATTTTTGGTACCACTACCTTGAACCTTGTTTGAGGCCATAGAGTGCCTTTTTAAGTCTAGAAACCAATTCTACCCTCGTTGGCTTTTGGGTTTCACATACAAAACCCTTCGGTTGTTTCATGTAGACATCTTCATCTAGATCCCTGTGAAGAAATGATGTGTTCACATCCATTTGGACAAGTTCCATGTGCTGGATAGCAACCAATCCAAGCCCAGTGCGAAGTGTAGTCATCTTGACTACTGGAGAGAAAATCTCATCGAAATCCACACCTTTTTGCTGCTTCAAACCCTTGGCAACTAGACGAGCCTTGTACCTAGGCTCGGGATCTTCCGCTGTATACCCACTTGCAAGGTAAAGCATTTTTGCCTTTTGGTAATTTAACCAAATCCATGTCTCATTAGACACAATAGAATTGTGTTCTGATTGCATAGCCTGCTCCCACTTTACGCTATCGTCCATTTGTATAGCTTCTTTCTAGCAGGTTGGCTCTCCACCGTCAGTGACCAAAATGTGGTGTATACCCAGCTCAAACCGCTCGGGCGCACGTGATACTCTTACAGAGCATCTCAGTGCCTGACTCCTGGACTCTGCTCTCTCCGGAGCAATAGTAGTATCTTGCACTTGAGGATTAGGTGCAACACTACTAAACTGAGTTGGTTCGGAGGCTACATCCTCAAAAGGAACACGTATGTACTCAACTGCCTCAATGGGCTTCTTGTGCATTTTTGTTTCATTGAAAATCACGTGTGAGCTACGAATGAGTTTGCGGAAGTTTGGGTGCCAGAGATGATAGCCCATCTCTCCATTTGCACCATAGCCTATAAAAATGCATTTGTGTGACCTGGGATCTAACTTGCGATGAAGTTCTTTGGGCACATGTGCATATGCCTTGCATCCAAATACACGTAAATGCTCATAGCTTGCATTTTCCCAATCCATAATTTTTCTAGAATTTTGAAATTCAAAGGAGAACTAGATGACATGCTGATGATGTGCACTATTGTTAGAACAGCTTCCCCCCAAAACTTTGGAGTAAGCTTTGTCATAGACATCATAGAGATAACTCGCTCTTGAATTGTGTGATTCATTCTTTCAACTATCCCATTTTGTGTAGGTGTGTATGGAGCAGTAAACTGTTGACGAATGCCTCTTCGATTGCAAAAATCCTTCAACTCCATGGAAACGTATTCTCCACTATTGTCCGTGAGAAAAGATTTGAGCTTTTTCCTGATTGGTTCTCAACCATGGCAAGGAATTTCTGGAACGTAGAAAAGACCTCTTTCTTATGCTTAAGGAGATACACCCACATCTTTCTGGTAGAATCATCTATGAATGTGAGAAAGTAGTTTGCCCCCCCCCCCCCCCCCCCCCCCCCCCCCCCCCAGAGTTATAGTGGCATTGGACCACACAAATCACTCTGCACTAAATCTAGGGGACCACCTAGTTTCTTGTTCAATGGCAAAGATGTCAACCTAGTATGTTTGCCGTGTAGACAATGCTCACACAATGGAAAGTTCGTGTAATCTAACACAGGTAAGTAGCCAAAACACTGAAGTGTTTTCATTCCCTTTTGTCTAATATTCCCTAGCCGGCTATGCCACAATTCAATAGATGGAAGCTCGGCAACATAGATAGAGTGTTTGTCGACACTTGAAACAAACATAGAGTACAAGGATTCATTTTTACGACCTTTCATCATCATGACAAGGTTGTTCTTGCTGATTAGCCAAGAACGATTACCAAAAACTGTAGTGTAGCCAAGATCGTCCAATTGCCCTATAGAAAGCAAGCACTATGTAAGATTGGGCACATGTCTAACATTTTGCAACACAAAATTAGTGCCATTATGCATCTGAAGTTTCACATCACCAATTCCAATAATGTCAAGCTCATAGGAATTACCAAGCTTGACTATGCCATGCATGGGTGCATAAGAGGAAAACCACTCTCTATGCGGTGTGACATGAAAACTTGCACCAAAATCAAGAATCCAATTTTGTGCATAACCCTCATGATGTGCAACCAAAGCATCTGGAGTGAGATCTAAAGTGACCAGAAACTGTGCTACCTTCATTCATGTTGAGCTTTATAATCTTTTTCATGAGAAAAACTTTGCTAAATGCAATTTTGCTCTCCCATGTTGAACACAAGCTATCCCAAAGTTCCCTAGTTATTGTCTTCCCTATGATAGTGAAGGACACTGACTCGGCTAGGTGTAGACGTATCGTAGCCATGGCTCTCGCATCCAAAAGCTCACATTGAGCTTGCGTATAGTCATCATCCTTTGTACGCTCTTTCAACGGTCCTGATAAGCTTTTGTTTGTCAAAACATCTTTCATGTGCTCTTTACACATGGTGAAGTTGCTGCCATCGAACTTGCGAATGAAATACTCCTCCTTTTCTAAAGAAGAATCCATTGCTGACAAGAGGGTTTGAGAGGTGCTAAACTATGGCGAGAAGCTACAGAAATTTGGGCAGAGGAACCTTTATATCGGGAGTAAAATCTCAACCGAAATAGGATCAAAAGGTGCCAACAATGAAAGTCACGATTTGCAGGAAGGAAATCCGGCAGAGTCTCCTTTGTATGAGGAATCAAAACTCAACTCAAAATACGCATAAATGTGCCAACTGCACTAAGTGGACATCTCTACAAAAAACCACTGTTGTGTGATTGCCAACTCCGCATCAAAAGCACAAAAAACCATCTAGATACATATCGTATGGCGAGGGTACCGAAAGTGGGGAACTCCAGCTACCTGTATCACCGAAGGTGTCTCAACATTTGAGCACACCCTAGCTCAAAGAAAACCTCACGCTATCGACCCTCCAAAGGCTAATGCACACATAAATGGACTAGCCATAGTCTCAGAGAGGGATCTTCTAGTCCGAGTCTCAGAAACGGCCGGTGAAAACTGCCAAAAATGGCTCCACACATAGTACAGTGGGCAGTGTCCGCAACTCAATGCACATGAGTGAACCCCGCTCAAACAGACACCAAGAACTATTGCATGCAGTAAAAGTGATCCCTGCGGGAATATCTGCTCTCAAAAGAGCTCAGTAGCACTAGGTGTGCTCACACAAAAATGCATCTGTCAACGCATCTGTTCACAGAGAATATGTTGTTGAAATGACTGCCAAATCGCTTGTGAAAGCGATGTGTCTGGAAACCTAGAGAATCTGTGTGTAAACCGGTTGAAAAGCCCTCTGTAACCTATAACCTACATGTCGGTATCACTATGTGCCGATTTTTTCCACCGCGCAAAAATACGCTAGTCGAATGGCCATCAAAGGTGTCGTAGCTAAAAAACCATGTTGTACAACACGATCGGTGTGCTCGGTGTGCCAATGTAGGGTGTCACTCCTCTATGGTAGAGGTACCTCACCCATGCTTGTGGTAAGTACAAATGTCGATCATGGGAAAATGTCATCCGCGTGAAACCAGTGTTGGGTTGGATATTGAGAAATCCGCCAGTAATGGGAGTAATGTCGAGCCGATTCCGAAATGTGAGAGTCTGTGTCAAAACGGTTCTAGTCGTCGATGTTGATATCTTCTCCCGTCGTCGGACGGGAGTGGCTAGCCAAATAGCCATAGACGCATCGAGGTCAAGGTTGTCGATGCTCGAAGCCGCCGTCGACGCTCTCTCTCTCTCTCTCTCTCTCTCTCTCTCTCTCTCTCTCTCTCTCTCTCTCTCTCTCTCTCTCTCTCTCTCTCTCTCTCTCTCTCTCTCTCTCTCTTCTCTCTCTCTCTCTCTCTCTCTAAATGTCTCTTCCTCGCTCGCTCGCTCTCAAGCTCTCTTTCTAAGCTCGATTTGTTTTCTTTTAAGATGTTGCCAACCCGCTACCGGCCCATGAGAGTCTAGACCGCTGCAGGGAGAGATTCTGTGAGCGGGGGTCGAAAGTCGAAGGGAGGGCCAAGGGGGGGGGGGGGGGGGGGGGGGGGGGGGGGGGGGGGGGGTCTGAACCCACCCTTGCACACACAAAGAGTTTTAAGTTCGTTTTTTTTTTTTTTAATCCCTGCAATATGAGAAGAATCGGCAGGCTGGATGCGATGAGCAGGGGTGTATGTGCTCGTGTCTACTCGACTAAAGCACTGTCTACTCAGAGAGAGAGAGAGAGAGAGAGAGAGAGAGAGAGAGAGAGAGAGAGAGAGAGAGAGAGAGAGAGAGAGAGAGAGAGAGAGAGAGAGAGAGAGAGAGAGAGAGAGAGAGAGAGAGAGAGAGAGAGAGAGAGAGAGTGAAACCACACACACAAGCAAAAACCTTGCTTTCGATTATGCTCAAGTAGTATTGCCCTTGACTGCTCGACTTCATTGCTACAAGCCTTTGACTGCCTTTACGAGCTGCCCAAAGCTTGCTTTTCTTGGCTTTGCTACTTCAATCCGGTTCTATAGCTCCCAAGCTTGCTTTGTGCAACCACCTCCCAAAACTCCAAGGCTCTGAAAATCTTTGCGTGATTCACCTATCCACTACTCCTGCCGCCTTCAATCTAATTTTAGTTTGTTGCCAACTTGCTCAACTTCTTTGGTACTTCTTGCTTGAAGCCCTTCAAGGCCTACTTTGATTTTCCCTTTTGCAAAATGACTATTGCTACTGCTCGACCTGTTGGCCCAAATTATTGGTTGCCCTTGCAAGAAAATCCTTGCATTTGCCCTCTATTCTCTGCTTGGTCGATGTTCAAGCTTTTACTCCCAAGCTGCCCGAGAGCTATTCTCTAAGCTTTCCTTCAACTCCCAAGTTTCCTTTGCTTCAAGCTTTTGAATCTCAATTGATTGCAATTCTTGCTCAGTTCTACTATGTGATGCTTGCCAAGCTCCTAAGATGTCTACAGAGCTCTCAATCTCTCAAGGGTTGCATCCTGGGTAGGGAGGGTTGTACGTGTGGTGTGTAGCCGAGATCCGCCCGTGCTCTGATACCAATTCTTAGTGCTTGTGAGGAGTGTGCAAGAGAGGGAAGGAGAAGGGGGAAGGGGATGAAGCACAGGGATTTGGGTTAGTGGAGAGGAAAGTGAGAGAGTCGACTCTCTCACTTTCTCTCCCTATATTGATTAAAGAAAGTAAGGGTAAGGGTGGTTTCCCACGGCCACCTGGCCTACATACCAACACTTAATAATTTGTGTTACTATATTGATGCCAAATTGCTTCCTTTGCTCAATTCCATGGCTCCAACTTATACTTCGTTGGTAGCATCAACTTCCACAAACATATTACTAGCAATTGTCTTGGTAAAACCTTAGCCCTCCTTCAATTACACTACAACGTTTATGCTTTTGATAGCCTTAGCAATATTCTCTCTAGCTATACGATCAAAAAACAATAACAAATGTTCTGATCAAGCAATGCAACAATCAATACAGAAGATTGATTTCATGCAAAAACTCTATCCACATACTCTTCAAAGTAAAGTGCTAACTGATCTGGGGTTTTGCCTCCAACACAAATTATAATATTACAACCAAATTTAGCATAAGAACCACTAGTCTACAATAGAACAGTAAAGCATAGAGAATGATATTGATGTTGATAGGAAAGCATGAATCTACCAACAACATAAGAAGCCTCCAAATCCTCCCGACAAGTGATAAATAACCACCCAAAGACATGAATGCTATTCTCAACATCCACAAAATACAGCCTTGGCAACAAGGTGAACCTCTTGCCCCTCTTCACATCTGTAATGACCTTGTTGACAACATCAAAGTGGTTCCGGCCTTCCTTGCACTTGACCTCAAGCTACTCATTCTTTTATTTTTTTTAAAGAGAGAGGATTAAACATATAAATGACCTAACATCTCAAGCTCCATACTTGCCTATCATACAAAATAAAGTGGAGAAAGTAGCACAGTAAACACAATATACCCAACCTAACTAGATATACCAAATAGTACCAAATGTGCCAAACAATTCAAATTATCAAATTATCTAAAAGTACCAAAAGTACCTAAACTTAAACGAGAGTTTTGTATCAAATTTTGTCACCAGAGAAGTAGATATCATAGAGATGCAACAAAACGTGGAACTACTAGAAATACCAAAGGTTTAAAAGTATCCAAAGTTCCAAAATTACCAAACCTATCAGTGCTAGCAAAACTACAAAACTTTGAGAACTATCCAAACCACCAACACTACAGAATCTTTCAAAACTACCAAAAGTACAAGATCTTTCAAAACAATAAGAACTACCAAAACCACAAAATCTTTCAAAATCACCTGAACTACTGAAACTATCAAAACCACAAAAACTTTCAAAACAACCATGGCTATAGAAACTATAAAAACTACTAAAATTGTAAAAAGAACCAAAAATCACAATATTATGAAAAATACCAACAGTACCAAAACTAGGTACCATAATAGCTAAACTACCAAAATTGTCTATCAAATAGTGCTACAACTTACCAAGTAGTACCGGAAAAAAATGTACCATCAAGTACACTAGAAACTAAAATCACCAACAAGACAAGGCAACTTTACAGTGTCCTCAGTTTGAATCTTTGTTGCTTTTGAACCTCTCCTTCAAGCCTTTGGATGTTTTCACTAACATTGGATGTTTTCACTGACATCAAGTCGCTATCTCAAGCATTGACTCGCTCCCAAATTAGCCTCCACCTCCCTTATCTCTTCATCGTTGACAGAGCTTTGCTATTGCAACTCAAGAATATGTGCTTCATATGAAAGAATATCATCCTTGATCCTCTTTGTCATAGCATTGGAGCCTTCACATCTCAATAGAGTCTCATTCTTCTCCTCCATAGGAGCCCTCAAGTATGTCAACCTTTTCATGGAAATTGTAGTCTTCCTAGGCATCTTCTGAAGAAGTACTACCTCCAAATCAACAACATAATTAGCTATTGGCCCTATGTAAGGATGCTCTGATTTTGTGCATATATTGCTACCTCTTTGCATCATGAAAGGCTTTTCATCATGGGAAACACTATCAGACATCAAGTAAAACCTAGCGTATTTATCAAAGTGACAAGTTGTGAAAGATTGATGAATATAACCAAGCACCATATTTTAGGGTGTCATTCCAATGGATGTCTTATAGGCCACTCTATATGCCCACAAGGCCGAATGTAACTTCTGGTCCCAATCTGTTCGTGATTTCGTCACAATTTTTGTCAATATTGTGCAAACTGTTTTATTAGTAGCTTTTGTCTAGCCATTGGCTTGTGGATGGTATGGGGCTGACTTCTTGTGAATAACAATGAATTTGTCAAGAAGATTTTCAATAACCTCATTTAGGAAGTGTGTGCTTCCATCACTAACAATTTCTATTGCTAACCCATATCTTACAAAAACATTTTCATATAGAAATTGTGCAGTGGTTCTGGCATCTGCCTTTTGTGTGGCTTTTGCTTCAACCCATTTTGTGAGATATGCCCTTGCTCCCATCATTGTTAGTAATGGCATCTCATCTCTTTTTAAGGGTACTTTGGTACATTGGCAATCATCACATCTTTTAGCATATTCATTCGAATCTATGTGCAATGTAAGCCACCAAATTCCAACAGTTAAGACAATTTTAGCTATTTTATTTCTTGAGAAATGGCCTTCGCTAATCCCTCCATGTGCTTGCTCTAAGATAGACAAGTATTCATTTTTTACAGCACATATCCTGAGTTGATTATCCTTTCCTCTTTGGTCAATTTTATTTGCAATGAATGTGAAGTCTCGTGCTTCCAACTCAATAGCTCTTTGTTTGGCTCTTGTGATATTTTTGGGGAATGTTCTCGCTGTTAGGTAATCAAACATATGTTGAATCCATTGTGGTGCCAATGCAATCTGAACCTTCATCATGTAGTACAATTTAGAACATAACTATGTACATTTGCATGCATATCAGACCAATATACTCCTAGTTGCTTCAAGCATTGGTGTGTGTTCTTCTGAGAGCAATGGAAAGCTATGTCTTGTACATGAGCTTCCATGAGATAGCACTCATATTCTTTTGGACTGATGCATAGCCGTAGGATTCCTTTAGAGCATAGATGGTACAATCGTCCACCTATGAGTTGAAATTTTTTTGCTTTCCTGATTGTGTGTCACTTACGTGTTTGTTCTGTCTTATCGAATTTGCCATAGTAGATCAAAAGATTGACTACCTCTTGAGACCATTTTGGAACCATCTTGATGCTAAACAAGTAAGCGTCAGGTATATCATCATCCACTCCTTCGGGTGCTTTGCCATTGGGAAGCCTAGAGAGATGATCTGCTCTAAGATATGTCTTCCCACAATCGTGAAATCAAAATCAAGAAATATAATGAACCAGCGAACGATTCTTCCTATATTGCAAGGTTTGTTCACTAGATATAAGAGGGCTTGGTCATCTGTGAAGAAGACAAATTTGTTGGTCAAAAGATAATGCCAAAATTTCTTTACAGCATATGTTATCCCTAACCCTTCTCGGTTCATGGTAGTGTAATTCTTTTCCGCACTATTTGGATGTCGGCTAGCATAGCAGACTGAGAAATCCATTGTTCCTCCTCTTGGTTGAGCTAAGATACGGCCTATAGCAAATGTCGAGTCGTCAATGTGAACATGGAATATTTTATCCCGGGATTGATATAAATGTTTTTTCAGCTTGTAATGACTCTTCATACTCTTTTGTCCAATCAAAGACAACCATCAACCTATATAAGGCCTACGCAATGATTGTACATACATATGAACCGTCAACAGTATCGATAGTGTCCCACAAAAAATTGTATCAGTTTGGAATTGGTTGGTCTTGGCATTTCCACAATTACCTTGATCTTATCAAGATCCGTAGAGATACCATTCTCCGGAACAAGGTGTCCCAAGATTCTGCCTTGTCTTACCATGAAGATACATTTTTTTGGGTTTAGGCAGATTCCATAAGTTCTGCATTTCTCGAATACTTTTCTAAGATGCCCAATATGTTCATCCCTAAGGAGAGAGTGAATAAAAAGATCGTTGATATATATTTCCAAGAATATTTGTAAGTATTTCTTTGAAAGCGTGCATCTTAGCCTTTGAAATGTGGCTGGTGCATTGGTCAAGCCAAAAGGCATTACCCTATAAGCATAGATTTTCCATTCTGTAGCGAATGCCATTTTGTATTGGTCTTCTACTACGATAGCCAATTGGTTGTATCTTGAGAACCCATCCAAGAAAGAGTAGGCTTGTTTTCCTGCCACTCGTTCCAGCACATGTTTTCTAATTGTTGGTAAGGGATAGTTATCCCTTATGGTTGCAGCATTCACCTTTTTGAGATTCACACATACACGTAATTTTTCATTTTTCTTGCGGACAACCTCAATTGGTGGCACCCAATCAGTGTGTTCAATCTTGTAAATGAATTTTGCCTCTTTCAGCTTATCGATCTCCTCTTTAATTTGTTTGAAAAATGTGTCACTATAGGTATAGGGACGTTGTCTGGTGGGTTTAGCATCATGCTTCAAGGGAATCGTGTGTTGACATATCGATGGATCCACCCCCTTGAGGTCCTTGTTTGACCATGCAAAAACATCTCTATACTCCTTGATGAGTTGTAATAGCAGATCCTCTTCTTGTGTGCTCAAATCCATTGCTATGTAGACTGGTCTTGTAGCCTCTCCAAGCTCCGCTAGGTTTATTCGTTCTACGTTTTTTGGGCCATCATAGGATTCATTTCCTATTCTCTCCGTGCGTGGCTGAGTCATCATTATTTTCTGTCTTGGATGGTGAATTTATGATAGTGGGATATGACATTCATATTTTCCATCTTGGTGCTTTCTCCTTCCTCACTTTCTATTTCCCTTATTCACACTTCTTTCAGGGTTCATTTGAGTGCTTAGATTTCTTTTTACGCTCGACCTTGGTCCATTTTGGCTCTCCAAACTCATCCATCCCTGGTTCTTTTGGTTTTTTATATTTTGTTTCCTTTTCAGTCTTTTGAGCTTGCTTCCTCAAGCTCTTATCACTTTATTTTGTTCTTGTGTTGCGTGTTTTTGTGAACTGACCTAAGATTTTGTCTTTTACATAATCTTCTGCCTTTACAAGCATTAGAAATTGTGTTTTCCCTCTTACTCTCGGCATCGGATTTCCTCTGGCCATGTTTAAGGCTTTGTTCTCTGTGTAGTGTTTTTGTCGTCTAGGTTTCTGATTTGGAAAATTGTAAAACCTGACATCATTTATGGTTTCTTCTTGGTCGCTTAGGTTGTCGGAGCATTGGTCATCCACATCGTTCTCATACTTGAATTGCTCTGAAGAGTCGTAAAACAACTCTTTCTCCCCGTCCTCATTCTGTTTTTTCATTTTGGATTCTTTTCGAGTTTAGTCCGCTTCCTCTTTCTCAACTACATTGACCACGTAATATGGGATCACATCATAGCTATCCTTGTCGCAAAGCCGCGGCGCACACATCCAAAGTTGCCAAAATGTGTTCCCATCCTAGAGGTTCCAACTCTTCTTCTGGAAAGGAATATAAAATGTAATCTTTGTCTTCTAAATCATTTCTAGGATGCAGTCTTCTCTCTTTAAGCTCCCCACTTTGAAGCTCCGCACACCCATAGTTGTTTGGACTTACCTAACCAAGATGGAATTTATGATTCTGCTAATGTAGTTGAGTCAAACTCCTCAAATGGTGTTCTGGTTACATCTTTGTAACTATGGTCCTTCACGTTTATCCTAGTTCTTGTCTCCATGTTTCTCATATAGTTATGGTCGTATCCCCAATCCTGGACCATTTTTAGTTGTTTCATGAATGGTCTTCCCAATATGATGTCATAGTTATTGTGGCCAAAATTGACAATAGAAAATGAATGCTCATATTCAATTCCCCAAGAGGTAACAATTATTTTCTCTTGAAGCCGAGGGGTTTCTCCATATACCCATCTGCAAGCTGCAGTTTCATTCTTATTGCTCTTAAAGCCAATTTTCCCCAATTTTTTCCATGTTTCTTTTGTAGCAATGGCTACCCCAGCTCCACTGTCAAGAATTGCCATGGTGGTGACACCCTAAAACTCCACAGGAAGAGTTCTGTTGCCGTCTTCTCCTTCACAATACTCTTTGACTTGTTCAACGGTACCGTCCTGGTAGTGAGGTGCGGCTTTTTGAGTTCCTTGATCCCTTCTTGAATTCGTGATGAAGGATCCTTTACACCAAACTTTTCCATACAACTTCCTACCATCATCCACATGTTTGGTTGTATCCGTAGCAGCTTAGCTAGCATTATTGTGCATGTCACAGGTGCTGATAGTATGTCTAGTGTCAGCCCCTTAGAGTCAACGACTTTCTTGGAAGAGAGTCTTTGAGATGAGACAACAAAAACATCTGATTCGGCTTCATGCTCTCCCATATAGGATGGTAGTGTTCTTAGTCAATGGGGTTGGTTGCTCATAGATTGTACAGATCCTTGGTATCCTCAATGTGATTGCACTTCTAGATTCATTTGGATCCAGTCTCAAATTCTTCTATTGGTGGAAGAAACACTCCTCTTCTGTCAATGGTATGGTTTACACGTTGTCTTAGCTCATTGGCTTCATTGGCCTCTCTAAGATGTTTCCACAATTCATCAAGACCCTCTATTTCCTTACAACCCTCTGGCATAGCTAAGTGAAATCCCTCGGACGAGTTATCAGTGGTATTCAATACTAACCTTGGTTCTGATGCTTGATATTTGAGCTCTGGTCTGTGCTCGTGACTACGATCTGGCTCTATTTGCTCCTGGTTTGGTGGGATTATTGGTGTAGGTAGAACGAGCTGGATCATATCGTCAGGTTTCCCAACCGGTGGTTCGAGCCATTTGAATCATTTTCTGACACATTTCGAGCCTTTGCTTTTCAAGTTTTGCATAGGGATATGTCATCCACCTTTGCTCTTGGGTTTGATTGTTTCTGAGCCATGCTTTGTAAGCTCTAAAGAGGGCGCCTAATGGCTCGTTTATTTTTTCTACCAGTATAGATCCTCCGAAACTAGCACTCTTGGATTTTTCAACTATGTTTGGCACGAGTTCTACCACCCAAGGGGCTCCCTTTTTCTTGTTTGCTTCGCCTTCTAGTTTTCTCAGTTTTTCCTTGGTTTCTTTCAACTCGTTTGCTTAGGAAGTTTGTTCTTGTTCCTTCCTATCTTTCCATGTATTTTGTTGACTTTTTCACTCAATGCTAGGTGCATCGATTTTTGGTTCTTTGATGATGGGTTCGTCTACCGCTTTTTGAGCTTGGGCTCTTGTGATCACCTGGATTGGTATCACCACTTCGTTTTTTGACCCACTACTAATTGGTATTGCCTCTAGTATATTCAATGTTACTTTTGATCCTTTGTTTGGGTTATTTGGGCAATTGGGGATCAAACGAGTGATTCCACACGCTAGGCAATATGCATTTACCCTAATGATTTTGTCATGAGGATAGTCTCTCATCAAATGGTCTCCGCCACACTTATAGCACGGTCCCTTAGGTTGTTGAGGTGCTCCTTGAGCAGTCCTTTATTGATAAGCAGGTCTTGATCTTGTTAATCCTCCATTTTCTATGGCCAGCAATGTGGGTTCATCCAATCTGTATCTACCTCCTCCTGTAGCATGCACATCAATTAGTGGTCCAATTGATCCAATCATGCTCCATGGTTCCGACGCTTTTGGTTATTTAGGTGGGTAGTATCCCGCTTTTGGTATATATCCACTAGGCTCTTCATAATATGTTAGTATTGACACCAAGACTTGCTCCTGGGGTTCTTCTATTGTTGGTACATATCTAACTCCTACCGGTCTTGTCCCTAGCGATGGGGTTTGTTGTCCCAAGATAGGTTGTGGTATTTCAACTCCTATTGGTCCTCGAAGAATCCTCGTTGTATATCTAGGCATTGGTGGAGCTTGTGATGGTGCTACTTGGGCTTGCGGGGAATATTGGCGTTCCTTTATGTATCCCTTGTTGTAGTAGCATTCTTCTATTGCGTGATTTGTCCGCTTCTGCTCTATCGCACACCACTTTGGTTGCTTAGCATGTGGTTTAGCAAATGGATTGATCCTTTTGAGAACCTCTTCAGGGAGATACCCTTGGTTTATCAAGGACTTGGAATATGAATAGTAAAACGTTAAATTTGTTCAAAAAAGTTGACACTAAAAATAACAAAATGATCATGGACACTTCACAAAGACAAAACCTGCACTAAGCTCGATTGTACTAAAAACAACAAAACTTTCTGCAACGAACACCTTTTTTTGCAACCTAGGACTCAAATCGAAGAGCACGAGTAGACAAAAAAGTTTCATCCAAAAGTGCCGTTGCAATATGCTCCATGGCGCTTTCCCGTTTTTCCAAATTTTAAGCAGAAGACCCTCAAAAAATTGAGATGAATTTGAGGGTGTCAAAAAACAAATCAACAAGTAAATGTAATCAATGATTCACCACATCAATGAGCAATAAACGCCACACAAAACACTAATTATATCCCTCTTAACACAAAACAATCACTATGAATAAGAATCGATCCTCGATATTAAAATTTGCAGCAATTGTGAATCTTATAAGCAAACCGCATACACATACTCTATCTCTTCACCATGAGTTGAATCGTTGCATGATCGTTCTCACTCTGATACTAGAGAGAGAGAGAGAGAGAGAGAGAGAGAGAGAGAGAGAGAGAGAGAGAGACGAAACAAGAGACACCATGTACGCTCCCAAAGACTGATTCATATTGAGAACAATACACACACACACACACACACACACACACACATATATAGGTGAGACCAAGTTGAGTAGATTGAGCCATATATAGCTCCAACAATGGTGGACACTTGTGTTGCGTCGTGACCCCAACCTTCATGCATCCACTTTATACAAGTTGTCAAGGAGCACAAACCTAGAGCAACCCTCTATGTAGAGCATCCTTATCTTTATGCCAACATCCTCATTGTTGTGCTTGCTCTTTTAGGGAACCACTTCAGAGAATGAGTTTACTTGAAAGCTAAAGCAACTAATAGCGTATGACATGCCGGAGTGGAAGAAGGATGCAATGGATAAGACACCCACATTTGGCAGCAGTCAAGGCTATCAGTGTTGGAGCAAAGAAAAGCTCTTCCCATTTACAACCTGAAAAATCTCCACTACTTCTGCTTGGGAAAATGCTGAGACTTGAAGGCATCCATGTGTAATCTTAAGGGCAACTCCACTTTTTTGGTTTGTCCAAAGGGCAAAGGCCATAGAGATGACTTCTCTTTTTAGCTGGCTAAAAATGAGATTAATTGTTGTTGGTAACAAAGATTGATCGGTAGATAAGTTAGTGGGCACTCATTATCGAAAATGATGAAGCATCGTGATTTGGATTGTTTTTTGACTTTAGCTAGAAATTTTTTATTTTTATTGGCCTGCCCAAAGGGCAAAGGCCATAGAAATGGCTTCCCTTTTTTCTTCGCTAAAACTGATAATTTAAAATAATATTTTCTTGGCTTTTGCTACAAGTTTCTAACTTTCTATTGATACGAAATGGGAATTGTCCTTGGCATCATTACACAATCCTCCTTCTATGATAACATGAAATAACAGTGACATCATGAAAAGCACGCCCATCAAGCACTTACAAGCTACCACTTGAAATCATGAAACAACACACACACAAGTCCATTGGGGCTTGGGAGACAGTAGACTTGCTTCTCATTCTTTGTAGGCTGTTGCACCCTCACATCCCTTCCTCACCCATGTCTTGACTCACCCCTAAGACGGTGTAGTAAAGTACTAGGACCACCTTCTCTTCAGCTCTAGGGGAGGACATGCTATCCAAATTAGTGTGTTCGTATTGAATCATCTTCATTGCTCTAGGGCCACCATCGATGATAACTTACGCTTTGTCACCGACAAGCTATTAAGGGGGCTATTCTGATGCATGTATGGACTTTGATTGTGGGTAGCTCGCTTCATGATCTGAGTTGGTCTCTAATAGCACCCATGTAGTGATGCTACCTGAGGAAGCTGAGGAATTTGTCAGGCTTTCTTCAGGGGCATCGTGCAACAATATTCAATCATTTTGTGGTAGAGATATTGCCAGCAAAACAGGTTCAAATGTGGCCAGCCGCCTACGAGTACTCCCAAGTCTCTGAAAACTGGCCACAGAGCGAGCACAACTACTCCATGCTTTGCTTGATAGCAGCGCAGGAGACTGGCTAGATACTACCAACAACACTGATCAAGATTATCTCCACCTTGTCACAGTGAAGCACCTATCCACCATTAATTTACCTGTGTGAGTTAAGTTCGTCAATGGCCATACTCAGGAGTTTCCAATGTATGGATTCTCTTACTCGCACAACCACTCTTTCATGCAGTCTCTTCAACTTGTAGAAGCTTGGGACCTTCATGAGTCTAACAATGGGTCGAAACAATTTTCGAGGTGCAATGCTTGCTGAACTAGTGATCCCAAATTGCATTTCCCAAGTTGCATTGCAACATTTTGGAAATTTAGAGTCCTTGTGCATAAATGTGAGTGCGGAGAGCAATGAACTCCCTAAAATTTGTTGGGAAGCCGAAGCGTCTGCTATTGGGAGCTTGTTGACTGAGAAGAGAAAAGAAAAGAAGAGAAATGAAGCCAGCCCATATTGTTTGGGGCGTGTGCGCTCAACACATGGAAGTGTATGGGTGTTTTAAAGTATGCCGTTGCCGGCATAGGTGTGCACTACAAGAGGTTGTGTGCTCTTGTGACGCTGTTAGCGACGGAAATACACTGGGTTTTTATAACCCCCGGCGTCGCTAAAACCGTCGTTAATAGCGTCGCTACGAGAGCGTCGCTATATAAAGACGCTCATAGCGACGGTCATAGCGACGTTTACACAGAAGTCTATAGCGACGCTCATAGCGACGCTACAGAGCCATAAATAGCGACGGTTATAGCGACGCCCGAGAGAATTTTTTTTTGGTGACAGGGCATTGAATGCCCTGCCACCCATCAACCATATTGTACTTGATTCACTTTTTAAAAAAAGTGCAAGGGTAGATAATAGACCCAAAATAGTCACCCACAAGACGCATTGTTTGCAAAATTGACAAGCGTAAAATTGACAATTGTACACATCATAGGCAAAATGAATTGATTGGTAAATGTAATAATGACAATTGTACAACATCATAGGCATAAAGAATTGATTGGCAAAATGAACTGCAGTGACAAATGTAATAATATACATGGTTCAAAAAGACGTATAAAATCCGTCTCATGATAAATAAGCTATGAGAAACCCTAAACTAATGCTATCTAGCTACTGCTAAACTGACGTCGTCTAGTCAGACGTCTCATCGCGTCCAAGCGGCGTATCTGTCGGATTCTGCAAAAAAAGACAATAAGACAGCTTTCAGTAAGTATAAACATATAACGACATTTATAAAACAATACAAAAAATAGAAAAGAGTAAACCCTAATACTAACCATGCCGCCGCGAGAACTGAGAATGTCCATCAGGACGTTTAAGCCCTTCCTGCCTGCGTACTCGCGCTCGTACGGTGTGGGATCACGTCCTGTCATCGACCACTGTCAAAACATACAAAGATTTCATTATGTTAGAATTAAAAAACTCATAAACCCTAAACTATTGAACATAAAGAGCAATGCGAAAACACTTACAAAATCAGCCTCAGATGATGCCCATCCACCGCTCCCCAAGTGGTGCGAGCTCCTTGCCTCTACTCGCGCTCTGGCTGCATCCTTTTGTTGCTTCCACTTGTCGGGATTCTCGCGCGCTGCTTTCTTCGCATTCTTCCAATCTTCTTTGGCCAGCCAATCTGGCCTGTTCCACCCATGCTTGATTGCTTTTTGCACTTCGGAACGCTTGTGTTTGCAGTATTCGCGCATTCGAATCTTCATCAGGTCTTCATTGAAGCGCTGATCCCGTGTTGGAATGGGAAACTCATCATGAAGTATGCTGATGACTGTGTCTTTTAAATCACTTGGTACTTCACTCCATTTGTTTAGTATGTAGTGTCTAAACAGCTGAGAGCAAAGACCACGCATGCGCGAGATCACCTTCTTGTCGTCATCATCCATGATGATGCCGCCGCTGAAGTCGACGGAGTAAGGCAAGCCCTCTGGCCGGTGACGCGTGAACCTGGGTGTCCTCAATGGCAACCGGTAAAATAAACTGTAAAGTATGTGCAGCAATGATATTAAAGTCCACATTTTATGCAATGATATTAAAGTCCACTATGAACGTACCTGACACATTTTATGCCAATCGTGTGACTTCAAACCGGTAAGCTTTCCTTCTTTAGTAAAACACGTTCGGAGCGAGTGCATTACGCCAGTGGGGGTCCGCAAAGATCGAATGGTCTCTTTTACTTTGCGTTCTTGGGCTCCTGTGAAAATCCATGGTGCTTTAGGGAGTTTTATCGATCCATCAGACGCTGTTTGCGGCCAATATTGCTCCATACGATCCACATTTCTAAGGTCAACTCTGGCTCCCAAAGTATCTTTCTTGCCGGTTAGATGGTCCCATAGTAGATTACCCACATTCTTGAATATGTGCATTGGATCGAGCAAGTGATTGATCATGAGTCGGGGCCAGTATGGTAACTCGTACCATAAAGATAGTCTCTTCATCCCTGGAGGCAATCCGTCATCGCACATCTCCTTCTGCTCTAACCATGCTTGTGCAGACATCCTTGGTGGCTCTCTTCCCAAAAATCCATCGCGTAACACATGATTCTCTGGAAGATACGCTTGATGACCTTCGTAGATTTGCTTCTTCAGTGAGGGCGCCCTACGTGCATTCAGTCTAGGTCCACATGTGACACATGCTCTATATCCGCTTGTTTGAAGCCCTGCATGTATACACATGATAATAGATCAACTATGGGAAAAAACAAGATTTACAGTGTCTGAGTGAGGAGTGTCAATAGATCACCTGAGCATTCTGTTAGCCCGGGATAGTCATGCATGGTCCACATTAGAATGCCTCTGATCAAAGCATTCCGTCGTCCTGTGTGTCGGCTCATATACACCACCTCTATGCCAATCCACAATTGTTGTAGCTCTTCCAATAGTGGACGAAGATACACATCCATATTCTCCACTTTATATCGCCCTGGCACAATCAAGCTTAGCCATAGGTGCCCCTTCTTCGTAGTCAACCACGGGGGAATGTTGTAGTTGACGATGACAACGGGCCATACACTGTAAGATGTTGATCTTTGACCAAATGGATTTACGCCATCCATAGCCAGGCCTAAGCGCAAATTTCGAGCTTCCCTGGCAAAATCCGACCGTGTTCCATCTATATGTTTCCAGGCTGCGCAATCTGCACGAATTCGTAGCACACCATCCGAAGATTTATTCTCCTCATGCCATGATGCTAGGGCGGCCATGGACTTACATTCGAAGAAATGCTTGATGCGAGGAAGCAGAGGAAAATGTCGCAAAACCTTTTGTGGAATTTTTGTCCCGTGGAGATCTACTCGATATCTTTCGGAATCACATTTCGGACACTTCTCCATGTCTATGTATTCCCCTCTGAAAAGAATGCAGTCATTAGGACAAGCGTGGATAGAATTGTAATCCATCCCCAAGTTTCGCAAAATCTTTCTTGCTTCATCTCGGGAATCTAGCATCACATTGTCAGCTGGTAGTATGTGCTCTTTAAGCAATCTACACAACATAAAAATACGATACAGTCGTGTAAAAATCTATCAGATCATTATACATTTAGAGTTTTATTAAAGTAAACTAATTGTAATAGACCACCTGAAAAGCGCTGTGACGCTAGTGTCACTCCATCCAAACTTTGCCTGCATGTTGAGAAGAACCAGGAGTGCTTTCAATCTAGACATACGTGCTCCATTATACAATGGCGTATCGGCTTCACTTTTCATATCATCATAGATAAGCCTTTCTGAATCCATGATCGTCTCGATCATTTCATCAATCTCGGGCTCAAACATTGCCTCGTTGGGAATGTGCTCTGCATGATCATCCCCTAAGCTGTCAGAGGCTACATCTTGTGGCCTCACATATGTTGCTTGACCAAAGCGCCTGCGAACACGTCTATTGGGTTGCAAGATTGATGCTTGTTGGCCAGCGTCAGAGTCCGACGAGTTATAATTGGCAACAACTCGATCTATAATAGATGGATCGAACTCGCCAAATTCGCGAACGTGCTGCAAAGAAACACGTCTTGTCCGTCGCACAGCATGCTTGCATTGATTACAAGGACATAAGACCCTCGTTGAGAGATAGGTGTTTCGGTTGGACGGTCCCACATCCTCGTCACTACTCATAATGAGGATAAAAATCTTATAACCTGGACAACAAATTTAATATTCTATTGGCATTCTTCGTCTTATCTCTCTCTCTCTCTCTCTCTCTCTCTCTACCTCACATTCTCTAGTCATGTCCAATCCCCGCACACCTCGGTCTAGAGGTGCACGGAGATCAGAACCACCGGGTTATAATCTCGTCTTTATTGGTCAATACCTATATTTGTGGGTACAAGAAATCTACAGACCCACGTCTACATGATACTGCATGTAGTGGACAAAACCCCTTTGCCTCTTCTCTAGCTATAGCACTTCACAGCATCTTAACATCTTTTCACAGTAGATCTTTTCATTGTTCGTCTAACTCTAAACCCTAAACCGTAAGTAATTCTTGCGTGGACTCGATCTAACGTAAATAAGCGTAAATCTAAATAAACGTAAATCTAACCAAAAATAAACCTAAATCTAATTTAACGTAAGTTTACATCTAACCTAATCTTTAATGTCTTTTGGGATAGTTTCCTACGACGTTAAAACTCTCTTCTTCTTGTGTGTGTGTGTGTGTGTGGGTAAACCTAAATAAACCTAAGTCTAATCTAATATAACATAAATCTAAATCTAACGTAAATTATGTTATATTAAAAACAAAGAACTAAACTAACAGGGATTATAAGAACCTTAAAACTGATTTAACACATAATTTTTCACATAACTCGGCAAGAGTTGACATTCTCATCACTAAAGATGTGAGAGTTAACTTCCGGCGGTGACGCTGGCTCATCTCCATCCACATCTGACGACAGCAATTGGCCCTTTGGACCGTTCTTGCTCTTGTTACTAACTTTGAAGTTGTTGTTGAATGACTAGAGGTTGTCTAGATGGTCATTGTCGGGGATGTAGTGACTCTTGCCGCCCAGAAGATCCACCTTCTTCCCTATCTTCTGAAGACATTTCACCAGTACTTTTGGATCGACGGAGCCCACCATGAGTGAAGGCAGCAATACCCTATATTCCATTGAGGGCTTTCTTCACCCGCTTCATGCAGGCATCGCAGTCTATGGAGACCTAAATCTAATCTAATATAACGTAAATCTAAATCTAGCGTAAATAAACGTAAATCTAACTAAAAATAAACCTAAATCTAATCTAATTTAACTTAAATAAACCTAAATCTAATTTAACGTAAGTCTACATCTAACCTAATCTTTAACGTCTTTTCGGATAGTTTCCTACGGCGTTATAACTCTCTTCTTCTTGTGTGTGTGCGTGTGTGTGGATGTGTGTGCCAATAAAAAGAGATAAATGGTATAACCTTTCTATCACCCATGCCAAGTATGATAGATTGATTATGCCATTTCCCTCTTGAATAATAGGTCTTGAGTTCAACTCCTCGTCGGCTAGATCTTTAGGTCTTTTAATTTTAATTAGTTTCCTACGACGTTAAATTAGTTTCTCTCTCTTTCTCTCTCAATGTGTGTGCATTTTTTTTTTAATGCATGTTTTCTCTCTCTTTTCCTCTCTCAATGTGTGCGTTTTTTGTTTATGCATGTTCTCTCTCTCTTTTCCTCTCTCAATGTGTGCGTTTTTTGTTTATGCATGCTCTCTCTCTCTTTTCCTCTCTCAATGTGTGTGTGCATTCTTTGTTTATGTATGTGTGTGTGCGTTTTTGTTTATGTTTGTACTCTTTCTCTCTCTCTCTCTCTCTCTCTCTCTCTCTCTCAAAAACACTATGTGTGTGTGTGTGTGAGAGAGAGAGAGAGAGAGAGAGAGAGAGGGAGAGAGAAAGAGGGGAAGGGAACATGAGAGTGAGGAGAGGGAAGGAGCATACCTGGCTCTCCTTCCTCTCCTCGTGTGTGTGTGGAGAAGAAAGAGAGAGAGAGAGAGAGGGAGAGCGTTACCTGCTCCTTGCTTGAGGGCGCCGAAAAACTCAGATCTGAGATCTGAGTTTTTGGGCGCTCTCTATTATTTTTTTTAGCCCAGTCGGCGTCGCTATGAGCGTCGCAAATTTACTTGTAAATTTGCGACGCTCATAGCGACGCCGGGATTTTTTTTTTTTGAGCGTCGCTGTGTGAGCGTCGCTAATATGAATAGCCTCTTGTAGTGGTGGGTGTAGCTCGTGCACGGTGCTCCTCCCTCATATTTTGAAGGCATGACTCATGGGAAGGTGAAACATTACCACACCAATGTGCAAGAAAGGACTTATGCAAGACTCTGACTTAGCGATGATCTGGGGAACTCACAAAGATCCAGGGATCAGGGCCACATGCAGAGCACACAAATGTAGAAGGGCTGGTGCACCTAGGTAACACATGGCACACCAGGTGGCTACAAAGTACGTTTGCCGATCCGAACCCATACTAGGACAGGCATCGAGAAACACTATCATGGGGGACGTAAACCGAGGAGTTCTTCACGGGATTTGCACAAGTTAATTCTTGAGCAAGGTAGCGGTGGCAATGAATGTCGATGCACCGTAGGTTGATTCTTTGTTGCTTATTGATGTAAACCAAGGAGTTCTTCATGAGATACCTGTATGAACATCAAGATGAAGGCTAGGTCCATGAGCGGTAGCTTACCGTTGGTCCTCTACATTGCGCTCCACATCAGCCTAATCATTTGTCAACTGCTATGATGGTTGTTGTGCTGGAGGTGGAAGTTGGACATTCACAAGGCAGCACTGGAGAGGATGGAAGCGGAGGTGGGATAGGGACGTTGTGTAGGTTTCTAGAAAATGGTGCATCCGATTCTAATGATATGGGGAGAGTCATCGCAGCTGCTAGCCATCGAAATGCAATGGCAGCTTTTGTCTGCCTTTTGGGCAAAATTGATGTGTTAGATCCAATTAAAATCACACCCCTGACTTGCGTGCCAAAGTCTCTCTCACACGCACATACGAGAGGACTCTCTCTCTCTCTCTCTCTCTCTCTCTCTCTCTCTCTCTCTCTCTCTCTTCTTGAGCTCAACTCTCCTCCTAAGATAGATCTTTAACACTAGACTTGTAATGAGCCACAAAACTAGTGAAGCCACAAAAATGGCTCACATCAGGATTCTAGTAAATGAAGCATAACTTTTGTATATGACATCAAAATTTCATGAAACTTCTTAATTATGGGTTCAAGATATGAAAAAGGTTTCTAAATACACAATTTACATGAAAAGCTAAGAAATAAAACAATTACTTTTCTAAAATTAGTAAATTTTACATAAAACTGCACTTCAACACTTAACTTGGAGAAGTAAAAAATGTCAGCACTCTTTGTATATGGGTTAAAAAAGCTTGGTACATCTATCACATACCTATTGAGGGATTTTTCAAAGAAGTTTGGGCCTGTTTAACAATGATTTGATTTACTTTCAAAAGAAAATAGAAAAATTTTGTCCATCCGCACAAATTAGTTGTAGAAGATGGCAATGGAAAGACACCTTTAAACCTCAACTAGCTATGTACTATTTTTTATCAACTCATATTGAGTGTTGGTCATAATTCCCTGAAACCATTTTCTATTTAAATAACTAACATAGTATTGAGAATTTTTTTACAAAAGTCTCAAAAGCCACAAAAGTGACTGATTTTTTATAGGACTAGTGTTAAAGTCTCTTGGGATAGTTTCCTACGACGTTAAAACAGTCTTCTTCTTCTTCTCTCCCCCTCCCCCTCACTCTCTCGTCTCGTTTCTCAGAGAATGTGATCGGAGAGAGACAACTCGTCTCTTGTGAGATCGTCTGTGTGTGTGTGTGTGTGTGTGTGTGTGTGTGTGTGTGTGTGTGTGTGTGTGTGTGTGAGAGAGAGAGAGAGAGAGAGAGAGAGAGAGAGAGAGAGAGAGAGAGAGATCGTCTGCCATTGTGTGTCAACTTGCTATACAGCTCAGTGTGCTGCTCATCAATTGCACAAATGCAAAGACTGCTGCGATCCCTAACCAGTTAATTTCAAAGGATGCCTTTTAAGGCCTTGAACACCCTATCCTACACCTTACTAGCAGTCTAATATGGCGATAAAAATATGCCTGCACGCTGCACCAACTCTGTCATTGTAGGATGCGGTCATGTGGGGGTGGCGGGGGGAAGAAGACAGACCTCTCTTATGTCTCTTGCTCGTGAACTTCCATAGGCGGAGCAAAGAGGCAAGCCACGACGGTTGCCAATGCCCACAATCGTAGGGAAGACTGACTATCGAACAAATGGTGACCATCGATTGATTTTATCTGCACCCACTAATAATCAGCGTTTTCTACATACAGGCTCCCCTGTGTATGGCAGAAGTGCCCTCCCATGATCCACTCACCCACCTACGCGCGTGCCCAAACCTGCAATCGATGCACTAATGAACTGGGCTAGGAAGGGATCCATGTAATAACCCATGACCTTTGGACTTGCTTGTTGCGCTGTTGAGTGAGAGATAACCTTAAGCGGTTTGGTATCATTTTTTGACCTAGTTCTTGCCCTTACCCCTACAAATAAGATGGCCCTTGCTCTATGCAATATGTTTTGACCTAAGCTTCGGCTTTCACCTTGGACACATCTTACTTTGAAAAGCCTTGCGGTGCTATCAAATCTTTTTACTAATTCCTTTTTATAATGTTTTTTAACATGTTCCCATGGCATGGAGGTTTCATATCGAAGCAAATCCATTCAGGGTATTTGTGGTGATGGTATGTGTGTAGAGAGACATATATACATGGCTTGAAATTAGACATCCTATTTTCTTGAACCTTTCTCTTCGCAGTCTATGCAATGTACCCTACCACTTCTAGATCTAGTTAGAGACAGGCCTCGTGATTTTATCACTTGTTTTCCTTGTGAAGGCCATATGAGAAATTCCCCTTTTCTTTCTACATCTTCACGAATCACTACTCACAAATTATGACCTCACTATTTGTTGACTTTTTTGGCTCTACCTATGTGGATGTGTGCGCGTGTTGGAAAAGGGGGAGGGGGGGGGGATGGTCTTGAACCACTGGTCACTTGATGCTTAGTTATCAGCTATAGATAACTTTTCCAACTATGTCTAGATAGAGCATTAAATGTATAACTAAGCTTGCTGAATGGTCACACAAGGCTTAGTTATTCATTCAACCTCCCAACTACGCCTTGAACTTCACAACTATGCCAAAATCGGCATAGTTATTCATTTAATGCTCGCGTGACCAAGAATGAGGCTTAGTTATGAGTCAAACACCTGCCTCGCGTGACCACCACGCAATCTAGTCCGCGAGAACCTGGCTCAAGTGAAATGGAACACACACCGTGTGAAGCTTCGTCGTACCGTGTGGCCGAGTTTGAACATTCTGCAGTCGGGCGCTGTGCCGAATTTGAAAAATTCCGGAGTCGAGAGTCAAGACATGAGGCACTCCTCAGGCTCGGAGCTCATCGTAACATGGCAGACTACATTACAACCCAATCGCTCTTGGCTGTAGCCTTGTCCTTGAGTAGAATGCGACAAGATGCAGACATTTCAGGATTCCCCACGGATCTTGTCGCGGCCTGTTTTGATAGTTCAGAGCCATCGATTCTTCTCCGTGTGGCGCTTGAAATATCTGTCAAGCATGCACAGACTCTTGGTCCATCTGGCCAAGGTACATGGGTGCCATTGCTCTCCCGTATGAGAACTCTTGCAGACGATGAATTGCTGCGGGCTTCGGCCCTGGCGTTGACCCTTCATCTTACAGAGATTGAGTTGCTGCAGTATTGTGCCAGTCGGAACCTTTCCCGCAAGTGGAAGCAAACAGTAGAGGGAGAGACAAGTACTGATCAGAGCAAGAAGGAGCAGAACCCACATGGATCTCTGCATTCAGAGATGGTCGGGAGAAAGGAGGAAATTATGCAAAATCTTGAGGAGCAGAACAGGCATACAGCTCATGCGCCTATCTGCAAAGCCCACACAGAGCTGGGCGTGCTAGTGATTTGCAAAGAGTGTATGGAGAGAGATCCGGAGGCTCATCTGGGGTTCAAGCAGGAGAGCATAATCCTACATGAAGAGAAGACCGGAAAAGAAGAGGATGCACCCAGAGATGCAGCAGATGAGGAGCAAATCCTCAAGGGCATTAACAGTGTTTGGATATTTTGTGACCCCTCCTTCTATAAAAAGGTGATTGTGCCTCTGTGGCTGGAAAAAGACTGGGGGGAAAGGCAGGATGCTGAGAGGGGTCTGGTAATTGCATTGAGACGGCCTGCACTTTACCCAAATTTGATGGAGAAACACTTTTTGGAGAGAGACAAGTTTGTGGCTGGACTGCTGCCACCGCAGCATATGCGCATCATTGATTGCCATCAATCACTGCAAGAGGGAGTGATAGTGCTCATTGACTGGCATCCAGCTATGAAAAAGTCTGCCTACACTGCCATTTCTCACACTTATGGCCAAGATGTCTATAAAGTATTTGACTGTGGCTGTGCTACAAGGTACACCGGTTCTGTAAAGGCTCGTGCAAACCTCGCAAAGATACTTTGCAACGGCCATTCTGGCCTAGATGATGAGGAGAAGCAGAGCAGAGTCATAAGTGATATGCTCTATATGTGCAGGATTTTGGTGGAGAAGGGAGGGGTGCGCTATGCCTGGCATGATGGCTTATGTATCTCTCAATATGATGAGGAGGATGTGAATGATGCCATTGGCCACATAGGCTGGATCTATACAAACGCTGAGGACACTATCATTTTTCTCCACTATGCAGGCCAGCCCATGGCCCTTATTGGAACTGGTTATGGCCACATACCACTTAAATCCCGTTGGCATACCAGGGCTTGGACCTTTCAAGAGGCAGTCCTCTCCAAATGCCGGCGTTACTGTGTGCTGCAGAGTACAGGTAGCTTGGGTGGTTGCTCAGATTGGCAGGATTTTGAGGACAGATTGCCTTTGTGCTATGGTTCCTCTATGGTCCACATAGTCAGCGAGGCTGAATTCTTTCACTCAATTATCCTTCTCCATACACAACTAAGGGAGCTCTATAGAAAAAGTAGATTCTTCAATTTAAAGAAATTAGCATGTGAGTAGGTTATGTCTCATGCAACCCAGAGGTTTCTTTTTTCCTTTTTCCAGGGACAAAATATACATCAGGAGAACCCAAGGATGGCTTCATTGAACATGGCTAGCAAAATTTCAAAATTTTACAAAGTTCTGCCTTAAGGAGAGTAGATATATCAGGGGTAATCATCCACAGTGCGTAGCATTTTAAGCTTTTACAAAAAACTCTTATGTAGCAGGGGGGAGGGGAGGCAGACCAATCTCAGGAATCAGAAGTCTTCATCGGTGAGGGGGAGAGCCAATCTCTGCCTGGGCCTTGCACGCTATCCAAGAAGGCTTGACCCTACTAGATCCATGCCACATGATTCTCTGTATATCTTGTCTATTTCTCTGGGCATAGTTGCTTCTCTTCAATTTCGGCAGTCCTTCCTTGTTCTCACAGGGGCTCATAAAGCTCTGTTGTGTTTTTCAACATGACACATCTCTTTCACCAGAATTTGATTTGGCTGAGGCATAACAACTTATTGTGCAAGTGAACATCATCAAAAGATGTTCTCAAACTAGGAGTCTAGTAAGCCCCTTCATACTCATAAAAACCTTTGCCTGCCCTAGTAGCAGTAGGGGAAGAAACCTACAGATTTAATCAGGGGATCAAAATAGGGCGGTAGAAGGGACAGCTTAAAAATAGGTGCAAATTATCTTCTGCGCACGACTGATGTTTGGGGCATAAACTGATGCCTATCCGTATCTTTTGAAGCTTGGCCCTCTCCGTACAGCTTTGTGCATAATAAACCATAATAGCGCTAACTTTTTGGGGTGGATTCCTTGCACCCAAATGCTGTGAAACTTGAAGTTCCTGGATCGTGAAACAGCCAACATTGATAAATCAAAGAGGGATGATCCTGTTGGTGGGGTAAAGCCATGTCTTGTACTTGTTAGTCTTGGATTCGGAAGCATTGCAGAAAAGTGATGAGCCCTGCCTTGATTTTTGCAACAATTGAGACCATCTACTGCTACAAAAAGGAGTGGTGCCAACTTCAAAGGGGCAACCTTTTCTGACCAACCTTTGGAGAGCAAAGGGCTCAGAGAGAAGGTCATTGATCACAATTCTTGCTTTAGCATTTCCAAATTGGGTTTGTCCAAATGAGATGAGGGTAGGGCCGAAGCCCATCTATTCGAGACTTTATAAAATAAACTACCAGCCACATGCACATGGCTCGTGTGCCATGTAGACATGATTCATCGACCTTGAGAGCCAATTCTGTACATATCCCTAGATAAGAGTGTTTAGAATCCTAGGAGAATTAGTACTAACAATTTTGTGAGCCTGTTCGCAGGACTTGCATGTTTGGACGAGTCTATTAGATTAGTTTTTCTAGTTTTGGAACCCTCTTCCATAAATGGTTTGTACAAGCGTTTGACAGATGTTATGGCATGACGTGCAAGTAGTTTTAGATTAGAGGAATCCAACGACCCATTCCCCACGTCAATTGGATTCCTGGGTGGGCAAATGTGTGACGGTTTCACCCATAAACTTTACCTGGACAAGTTTAATAATAAATGATTTTAAATGATCTATTTTTATAACTTTGTCTTCCAAGTTTGCCCTCCCTAAGTCTTAAGGGGCTTTCTTAAGCAATATACCTACCCTATAAGAGGAGCAAGAGCCCTACCTAAGTCTTAAGGGGTTTTCTTAAGCAATATACCTAACCTATAAAAGGAGCAAGAGCCCTAGCGTTTTCTCTTAGCTCAACTAGCGTTTTCTAGTAGATGAGCCAGCTCTAGCAACGAGCCCAGCGTTTTGGTATAGATCAGCCCAACGTTTTTGTATATCATCCCTTGGTGTTTTGGATCTCCATTGCGAGCCCATCCGCTCTAAACCAGCCATGCAGCCCAGTGTTTTCAGTTTTCATCCCCTTTCCTTGCCAGAAGTGCTTTGGATCTATTAAGTCACTTAATGCTAACCTCCTTGCTACAGCGTGGACCTTCAGTAGCCCATTGAGCCTCTTCTCGGCCATTCCCTCACCGCATCAAGTGCTCCCATTGCTGTCCGTTAATCGGCTCCATCATCATGTGCGTTTTCAGCCCTGCATAACGCGATAGATCTGCTGCATTTTTGTAGCCAGCTCTCAGCCCTTGATTCCTCTTTCATCAAGAGTGCAAATCAGTCCCATATCTACCCTTGGTGGTTGCCAACAACCCCTCATCGAGACGGACCAAAGGTGCATCAAATCCGCCGCGGAGGTGCTTCATCTTGAAGAGTTACCACGGTGACATTTCCCATTCGAGCCGGTAGAGTTTGCTCTCTCTCTCTCTCTCTCTCTCTCTCTCTCGCGTTCTATCTTTAAAAGATACCATCATTCGTGCTAAGTAGCACACATTCAAGCAAGGAAACAAATAAAGATTTGTGGAAGTATAAGGTCTACATCTTCACCATTTCAATTCCGCTGCACTTGGCATTGGTATCGGAGCTTTGTGATTTTGCACTAATCTGCTAACCTTTGATTTTTTTTTTCCTCTCTAGTGTGTTGTTGTCACAAAGTGATGAGCTATTGCTCAATTGGAAGGAATGGCCGAGAGGACAAGAGAAACGGAACCCAGAAGATGGCCGATGGGCCTAAGGGTTTAGGGTTTTAAAAACCTAACCCCTTGCAACTTAAAGAACTTATGGAGCACCAGCCGAGGGACATAGACCCAAAATATCAAAAGCTTGACGTTTGGACCTGATTTTTGTAAATCGTTGATAGGTTGACTGTCACGGGACGGGCACCACGTGCCAATGTAAAGAACAGACTGAACACTTTTAGCACTTCAAATAACATTGAAGTGAAAGAGAGAGAGAGTGCACAACACACGAGACGAGGAGTGGCGGAGTTCCACCCCGAGAGAGCGCTGGCCCCAAACCTTAGCGCCCCTTTTGGTATTTCTTTATATTGCTTGAACTCAGTACAATGCCGATACTTGCACTCACTCGGAAGAGTGCTAGAGAATGAGCCCTTGGCTCATATTTAAAGACCCTTGGCTATGAAAAGCAGTTACATGAAAAGCTTTCGAACTCAAAAGCATCTTGTCCCAAAAAGCAACCAGTGCAAAACATGGGAATCCGTACATTGTTGCCACGTCAGCATGTCATTGCAAAAGATGGAATTCGGTATAGGCTGCCACATCAGCTTGTCATCATAAATTGCCGGAGTCCGTACTGTTTGCCATGTGGCTCCGTACAACTGCCACGTCATCATCTTCTACGCTTTCTGTGTGTGTGTTGGTCTTGCTTTAGTTTAATCTCTCTAGGTCCCATTAGACGGGGTCCCATAAGTTGGTGGGAACTCTTCTTTACAAATATGCCACTCGGCAAGACTTTGCATGTTGGTAAAACTTCGTTTGCTGCTTCTGCTTCTTCACTTAGGGTTTAGGCTCCTCGGCTGGGATCTGCAAGTTGGCTCCGTTCTTCAGTGAATTGACACATCAGCAGTTTGTAACAAACCCCCCTTCTTGAAAGAAAGTAATTGTCCATGATTACAACATATCTGCAAAACAACTCAAGTTAGCTCAAAAATTTCTGAAGGACAATCTGAGGACAATGTCACAAGACGGGCACCACGTGCCAATAGAAAAGATAGACTGAATAGACTTTAAGCACTTCAATAACAATTGAACTGAGAGAGAGAGAGACAACACGCGACACGGAGTGGCGGAATTCCACCCCAAAGAGTATTGGTCCCAAACCTTGGCGCCCCTTTCGGTATTTCTTTATATTATCAACACTGTACAAGCCGGTACTCCAGACTCCTCACCTTCTCCAGGAAGCATGCCAGAGAATGAGCCCATGGCCCTATATTTAAAGGCCCTAGGTCCCAAAAGCAGTTTACATGAAAAGCCTTCAAAACTCAAAAGCTTCTGGTCCAAAAGCAATGCCAAAAAGCTGCCTGCGCGATTTGCGGAATTCCGTACAACTGCCACGTCATCAATCAACGCAAAACGTGGAGCGTCTGTACAACTGCCACGTCATCAGTTTTGCGCGTGTGTGTTGCGAGTCTTGCTTTATTTTAATCCCTTTATGTCATTGGGGCCCCATCGGACGGGGTCCCCATAATTTGGTAGGACTTCTTCTTCTGCTACTTGTTTTTCTTAGGGTTTAGGCCCCTCGGCCGGCATCTGTAAGTTGGGTCCATTCTTCAGGGCTTTGACACGTCAGTAGTTTGTGACAGACAATCTGTTTTCTCTTTCCAGATTGGAGCTCTTGATATCCTGGGTCATTGGCTTACCAAAAAGATCTCATCCAATAAGGAGTCTCATTCTAGATTGGAGCTCTTAATATTTGGGTGATTGGTTTCCTAGAAAAATCTCATCCAATAAGGAATATTCAGTGGTTGGCACATCACAATGCAACACAAATGCTCACATATGCATGCTACAAGACATAGAAACATAAAGCAGTCGATAAACACTCCCCCCGCAAATAACCACAAGGGTCCGGGCCATGATTTGTTCAACGACTCCCTCATCACTTCTCCCGCAAATAATTTAAAAAGGTCCAGGCCATCAGATATAGAGGCCTTTTACAACCAAGCGCTCCCCAGACCGTAGCCTGTGTCATTTGGAGGTCTTGAGAGTAACCATTGCTCAGACTACTTAATACTCCCCTCGTAAATAACCATTTAGGTCCGGGGCATGCGTAACAACAACAATACTCCCTCGTAAATAACCACAAGGGTCCGGGCCATGAGTAAAAACAACACTTTTCAAACATTCAATACTCCCCTCGCAAATAACCACAAGGGTCCGGTCCATGAGTATGAGCATGTCACGTGCACATCTAACCCTATGTGCATGTGGACAAGCTACTTCAGGTCTAGTAGCCATCATGAGCATTTTACAGTGCACAGAATCCATTTTCCCTATTTTATCCATTTTTCACTTATTATTAATAAGTGACTTTGTTGGGAAACTGGGTAGGGCAAATTTGCTAAGCTCTATAAAAGAAACCTAGCACTAGCACTGTAGCGCGGATAATGTGTCGTGCTCTCTACAGTGTGGGTGCCCCTCAGTGCAATGTGCGTGACAATCTCACTCAAACAAATGGAAACTCTCTCAAACAGAATGAAACACAGAAACAATGGATAACAACAAAGACACAACAGTGGACCAGAACATGTGGACTCGACTAGCTGAAAGAACCATGTACAGACTCTGGCGTGGCAACACACTTAGCTCCAGCCCAGGACTCACAGGTACAAGTGGGGTGACTCACAGGTACAAGTGGGGTGTCGAGGCTCAGATATACACGGATGGTGAAGCAGTGCTCTGTGTAAGACTCGCTACCTCGACGATGCTGGACCAAAGGTGAAGAAGATATCCCGATGACCAACCGCTACTACTCCTATGTACCACCATAAAGAGACACCAACGGCTCATAAATGTCAGCCATGTGGTGACATGGCCACGAGGTCCACTAGACCACCGTCGGTACCCTGCCACGTGTCACTCCCTAGGCCAAAGGGTCCAGAGGGTCCGTCCAGTGTGAACCAGCCTAGACCAATTGTACTAACTGTGTCCTGTGAAAATGACACTGTAGCCTGCTACAGGTTGCCCGCCACAAGACCGCTCACCGTCTCGTTGAGAGGAAATATTGAAAAACTAGGAAATACTGAAAAACTGTGAAGTAAAACCAATAGGTACCACATGTACATCTGTCTTGAAGCAGGTTCTTTTCCCACCCATGCAAGAAATGATTTCAGCTGGCAAGAAAATTCAACACTGGAGGAGGAGGTTTCTCTGCTCGAACAGAGGATGGCGGATTCATAAGCAGAGATGATGACAGTTCAGGAGAACTCTAAAAAGTTCCAAGTAGAGTGTGAAGAGTTGCAGCAAACTCTTGGCACTACTCGAGCTGAAAAGCAATGAAGTGTAGCTGCTCTGAAGGAGGCATGTCAGAGAGGCCTTTAGAACAGCAGCCGATGCTCGCAGCTAGAATTGCCATAGAGGATGGATGAATTGTGTCTTCTTCTAGATGTATTGACTGGTTTTTGTCAGCAAATCAGCTTCAGCTGCTGATGTTTTTGGCCTCAAATCAGCTTCATCTGCTGATGGTGGAGAGGGGCCTGTTTAGGGGAAGGGAAAGTTGAGGGGGAGGGTAGGGGTGAGGGGGGCTGGGTAGGGACAAGGGATGTGATGGGGAGGGTAGGGGCGAGAGGGGGTGGGTAGGGGGAGGGGGAGGGTAGGTGCGAGGGTGAAGGGGGAGGGTAGGGGCTAGGGTAAGGGAGGGGGTGGGTAGGGGCGAGAGTGAAGGGGGAGGGTAGGGCGAGGGGAGCTAGGGCAGTAGATGAAATCCATGGTCCCCTGGTTGAAAGAGGAGATGCTATAGAGAGCAACCACTATGAGCAAGACAACTATAAAGAGAATGGAATTCATCAGGCAGGACGAGCTCTGTGAAGGGAGCTTTATTCTGGGAGAAGCAGACACCAATGGGGCTGATTTTTGATGTTGGGTGAACTTCTGTCGAGGAGATTTCTTCCCACTTCTATTTTCCTCCATAGGCTCACCAAATTCAAAGACTTCCCCCGAGGGCGCATCCAGAGTTTTTTCTAAGGCCTTCAACCTTTGAGCTGGCTCAGGTGGCTCATTGGGGTTAGTTACTGTGGAAACAATGGAAGAGGGTGTACCTTCATGCAAAGAGTGAATGGAGACTCCATAACAAGGCATAGATTTGGTAGCCTAACCACTCCAGCAGATCTTCATCTGACCCTTCAGGTGTAGTAGGCTGTTCTTGTTCAGGTTTGGTTTCCATTGACAAAGAAACTTGCTGCACCACGGGATCCATACCACCTTCTAAGAGAATGGGTTGCATCGCGGAGCCAGAAGTATGTATCCACATTGCGTCGTTTCCCCAATCATGAAGTGCTTTAGTGTGTCGCAGCCATGGTCTTCCAATGAGCAAAGGAAATCCGCCCTCAACTTGGGGAAGACGAACCACAACAAAATCCAAGTTAAAAGTAAAGTCTTGTACCTGCAGAGGCACATTGTCCACTATGCCCACTGGGTAGACTGTCCGCTGGTCGGCCAATGTAACTGTGAAGGGAGCAGGGCGAGTAGGTTGTAGATCTAGAGCTAACATAGTGAACTCGAGCATCAGGTTGATGCCAGATCCACCATCCACTATCACTCTTGAGAATTGTCGACCCAAAACAGACACTGTCAGGCGAGGGCTTCTATAATTAGTGAGTGGAGCAGCAGGATTGGATATCATATAGGACTCTGACGGTCGCACTGGGAGGTGCCCGCCACTAGGATCTGCTCCAGGGTAAAGTGACTGAATAACTGCAAGGGTTTCACTTCTGAAACTCGCATCTAGCCGCAACATGTCATAGAGGGACACTTGTTGGAAAGTGTTCTTCAAGACTGTCTCTGCTGTATGCTTCGCTTTTTCTACCTGTTGTTGTTCCTCTCGTACTTTGATCTTCTGTAGATCGGAAACTGCTTCCAAGAAAGCTTCATCAATATCTAAGAGCAAAGATTTGGATTCTTTCATGGCACTAGGGGATGGCTTGTTAACAGTTGCAGGTAGGGTACCCACTAACAACTGCAGGCAGGGTACCCACTGGTGTGACAATGTGTGGGGAAGTTGAACTTGATGGAATGCTAAGACCGAGAGTGGCTCTCTGGGCCCGGGTGAGGACGCTTGATGGCTCCTCTGCCAACTACGGCGGCTTATTTTGAGGGGTAACCACGTGGGTAGAAGGGGGCGGCTGAGAAACAGTGCTAACTGCTATCAAATTGAGCTTGGGAAAGGCAAACTCAGTCTGGCTTTGACTTGGGTTCGAAGCCATGGATGCACGAATTTTAGGGCAATCCTTAGTGTAGTGATCTTTCATATCAGGGCAATGACGGTAGGGAGGGGATCCTTTGGGCAGAAGGCATTTGCTTTGGTAATGCCCATACTCTCCGCATCTGTAGCATAAAATGGGCCGATTCAAAGGGCAAGTCGAAGGGCGAGGTGGTCCTTGCTCCTGGTGCATTGAGTTGGAGGTGGACGCATAGAAGCTTTGAGGTGATGAGGGAGCATGGGTATGATAAAAGCTCTGAGATGGAAAAGTACTTTGCATACCTTGCATAGGAGGGGCTGTCAGCAAAGGTGGCATATGGTGTGGATGGCCACAGGGAGAAACCATGTTTGATGCAGGTGCTGGCCCTTGCTGAAGAGAAGGACCAAGACTTTGCTGTATTTGTCGCAATCCCTTGAGGTAGTAACAATCCTTGTCCTCATGTCCAGATTTTTCACAGAAGTGGCAGTAAACCCGAAGGGGGCATTCCTGTGGAGGGTGCCTTGGAGAGCAGCATGAGCTACACCAAACCGTAGCCTTAGTCTCTTGCTGACACTTGAGCTCTTCTAGCTCGCGCTTAATCTGTTCCAATGCCTCGTGATGTGGAGGCTTCTCTTGTTTAAGAGAGAAGGACCTCTCCTCTTGAAGAGCTCGCTGTAACTTTAGGGCTTCCAGTTCCCTGCGTAAAGAAGTTAAAGGATCTGATGGACTGTCCACGAGTACAGGGGCAGTATCTAATTGAGGAGAGTCAGTGAACTGCCTTCTTGCTCCCTCTATTCTAGTAGCAGTAGCAACAAAGTCCTCCAGATTGGCTTCAGGACGAAGACTTTCTCTGAGCTTTTGTTGAGAAGTTTTAGGCTGAGCCTTCTCTACCCACTTCTTCACCATGAATTCCTCTGGTTGCTGAGGCAGCTTGGCAACCAGGGACTTTGTTCTGGTCATGAGCTCTACAAATGTCTCCTTGGGCTGGAGCAACAGGTTGGCCAACTCATCTAGAATCTTCTCTTGATAATCCCCTGGTCGGAAAGCTTCACAGAACTGCTGTCTTAACATGGTCCAAGTAGTAAAGTGGTTTTCAGCAAACTGACTATACCATTTATCTACAAGACCATCCAAGGTGGACGGAAAGAGCACTAGGTATGTGTCTTCTCTGTTGAGGCCACGACCTCTGCAAAGAGAGACAAACCTCCGAGCATGGTCGTCTGCATCTTCTTCGGAGAGACCTTTAAAGGTAGGGAACTTGATGTTTACCTTTGCCAGAACACTTGTGAGCTCCTCCATGGCCTCTTGCTCGTGAGTCTGTTGCTCACTAGCTTGCTGTAACAAAATGGGGGAGAGCTTTACCGGAGAAGGTGACCTGGAGGATGTAGAACCGGTCGAAGGAATGGAGGTAGCCGTATGAGTAGGTATGGGTGATGGGGTTAATATGCTTCTACTGGGCACCAAGGGTTGACGCCTTCTGTGGTAGTACTTCAGAGGACTCAGTAGTGCACTTTGACGCTGCAAAGACCTCCTTGTATGTGTCATGTAGTAACCGCCAACCCCACCAAGCTTTGGGCAAGAAAACCTTCACTTGGGCAAGACAACCTTCACTTGGTTGAACATTGGTCTAGACTCTACTAGACCAGGGCGAGTGACTAGACCACCTGACCTGGACCAGGACGAGGAAGGACTAGACCAGGGACGAGAAGGACTAGACCAGGACGAGCACTGGGTGGACCAGGGCGAGAGAGGACCAGACCAACAAGGCGAGAGACTAGACCAGCTAGATTAAGCTGTCAAGGGTGAAACTGAACCAGACCAACAGGCTGCACAGGCAAAGCGAAGAAACCAGCTACTCAACAGAGTGAGACTTCAGTTGAGGTCCCACCGTGATCGCCAAAATGAGAGCACCTGTAGCGCGGATAATGTGTCGTGCTCTCTACAGTGTGGGTGCCCCTCAGTGCAATGTGCGTGACAATCTCACTCAAACAAATGGAAACTCTCTCAAACAGAATGAAACACAGAAACAATGGATAACAACAGAGACACAACAGTGGACCAGAACATGTGGACTCGACTAGCTCAAAGAACCATGTACAGACTCTGGCATGGCAGCACACTCAGCTCTAGCCCAGGACTCACAGGCACAAGTGGGGTGTCGAGGCTCAGATGTGCAGGGATGGTGAAGCAGTGCTCTGTGTAAGACTCGCTACCTTGACGATGCTGGACCAAAGGTGAAGAAGATGATCCCGATGACCAACCGCTACTACTCCTATGTACCACCATAAAGAGCCACCAACGGCTCATAAATGTCAGCCATGTGGTGACTTGGCCACGAGGTCCACTAGACCACCGTCGGTACCCTGCCACGTGTCACTCCCTAGGCCAGAGGGTCCAGAGGGTCTGTCCAGTGTGA
The DNA here is from genome assembly GCF_014529385.1 of Adiantum capillus-veneris. NCBI lineage: Eukaryota > Viridiplantae > Streptophyta > Polypodiopsida > Polypodiales > Pteridaceae > Adiantum > Adiantum capillus-veneris. The sequence continues at coordinate 45,202,894 of NC_140946.1, read as the reverse complement.
ACCAGCCTAGACCAATTGTACTAACTGTGTCCTGTGAAAGTGACACTGTAGCCTGCTACAAGCACTTTCTGGTAGAAGAGGCAGAGATACCCAGCAACTTGCAGTGCACCTTCTCAGCAAGACCGGCAGGACAACCTAGTGTTTTCTACAGCAGATAGCGTAGCGTTTTCTGCAGCAACAACCCTAGCGTTTTCAGCAGTACCCCATCAGCCTGACGTTTTCGCATTTGCATATTCACATCAGTGTTAGCAGATTCCCCGCGACAGGATCAGCCATTGCATCAGCGTTTTCAGTTTTGAGCACTTCGACTCCGCAGCAGCAGCCCCAAACCTCGCAGATCTCATCTTCCCGCAGACAGCAGATCCTCGCCGCGTGGTCAGATCAGCCAGCGTTTTCAGTTTCAACCTGCTGTTCGCAGATTTCAGCACCTGCGTTTTCAGCGCATCGTCATCGCGTCGTCGCCATCGTCGTCCTCGCCGACATAGAGTCAGAATTTAGCAGATTTGCAGATTTCAGCCCCTAGCGTTTTCAGATTTCAGTCCGTCTCGTCGCCGTCATCATTGTCGTCGACATCGTCGGCAAGTCCTTTGCATCTAGACCAATGTACCAGATTTGTGCAATCAATAGCATAGACTTCTCGCCATAGAGAGTGGGGCCCTTGGAGGAGGATTTGACAACATTGTGGTGTCGTATTCTCTTCGCTCGCTATCTCTTCGTAGCTTCATTCACAGTGTCATTCACTTTGTTTGTGATCATTTGCACTCTCTCACTAAAGGAACGGAAGGCTCTCCCTTCCGTAAGTAAAAGGAACCCTTGAGCACAGTTCGGAGCACTCATCTTGAGCAAAGTTCAACATTCACTTCCGCTGCACCTTACCGAGCAAGCATTTTAAATATCATTTCTCACTACTCCACCCGGGAGTAAAATCACCAATCATTGAAACCGTATTAAAACAAGATTCTATCTCAAATCATCACCAAGATGGGTTTAGAGCAGATACCATCCATTTCAAACAAATTTCAAATAGTACTTCCTCAAACAAAGTTCAAAAGTACTAAAACAACTAGATAATTTATTCAAGTTTTTGTTCAAACAGCCGAACTTTGAGGATGACTAGCTTGTCCTTCCGCATCACGGTAATTAAGTGTCATGTCATTCTTGTCATGCCAAGACATGCCCAAAAGAACGTCACAATTGCCCAACTTCATAATGTGAAAAGCGCCTTTCCGTGATATCCTTGGATAGTTACTGGAAGAGTACCAATGAGAGGTACCACCTTTTGGGTCTGACCGGTGGCTAACTCGACTTTGATTTCGCACGCTGTGGATCATAATCAAAGTCCATTTGCTTCAGGAATTGTGGATGGATGAAGTTTTCGGTAGCTCTTGGGTCAAATAAAATTAGGGCTTTGAAGCCATTAACTTTGTTATATGCTCGACACAATTTATTTGTTCTTTTAAGGCGTATACCATAGATGTTAGGTACAAGTCCAATGGTTGATTTAGCTCGTTTGGTTAGAGATGGTCTCAGGGTTCTGTCGACCGTCAACGTGGGTGTTGGCTCCGCTGGTCTTTCAGTACGTTGGAACTCGGGGACAACCAAAAATAGTTATGCTCTGTTTGAAAGCATCCAAAACATCGGCCTTCTTGTAATAAGGTGTTGTCACAAGACGGGCACCACGTGCCAATAGAAAAGAACAGACTGAACAAACATTTAGCACTTCAATAACAACTTAACTGAGAGAGAGAGACGACATGCGACACGGAGTGGCGGAATTCCACCCCAGAGAGTATTGGACCCAAACCTTGGCGCCCCTTTCGGTATTTCTTTATATTGCATCAACACAGTACAAGCCGGTACTCTAGACTCTGCACCTTCTCCAAGAAGCATGAGAATGAGCCCATGGCTTCATATTTAAAGGCCCTAGGCCCCAAAAGTAGTTTACATGAAAAGCCTTCAAAACTCAAAAGCTTCTGGTCCAAAAGCAATGCCAAAAAGCTACCAGTGTAAATCATAGAATTCTGTACAACTGCCACGTCAGCAGTCGGTGCAAAAGGCAGAGCGTTTGTACAGTTGCCACGTCATCAATTTTTGCGTAAGTCTTGGTGTGTATGTGTGGATCCTACTTTATTTTAATCCCTTTATGTCACTGGGGCCACATCGGACGGGGTCCCCATAAGTTGGTAGGACTTCTTCTTCTGTTACTTGTTCTTCTTGGGTTTAGGCCCCTCGGGCGGGATTTGTAGGTTGGCTCCATTCTTTAGGGCTTTGACACGTCAGCAGTTTGTGACATCCTCCCTTCTTGAAAAAAGTAAGGATTACAACATATCTGCAAAACAACTCAAGTTAGCTCAAAAATTTCCGAGGGTCATTCCGAGGGACAATCAATTTGCTCTTTTTCTTTTGTTAAGGAGTTGGCTTCTCCTTTCGGCTCTTTTGATCAAAGAGTTGGCTTCTCCTTTCGTCCAGATCGGAACTCTTGATATTCCGGCGTAGTAAAATTAGCCATCACACCCATACTGCACTGATCTTCCACGGGTGTTTTAATGCACTAAAATTGCATACCCAGGCAATCTCATCCAATTAGGAACATCAATAGATGACACATCACAATGCAACACAAATGCTCACATATGCATGTTATAAGACATAGAAACATAAAGTCACCGATGAACACTCCCCCCGCAAATAACCATCCCGGTCCGGTACTTTCAAGGCGTATGCCATAGATGTCAGGTACTAATCCGATGGCCGGTTTAGCTCGTTTGGTTGGAGATGGTCCTGGGTTTTTGTTGACCGTCGGCGCGGGCGTTGGCTTCGCTGGTCTATCAGTGTGTTGGGGACAACCAAAATAGTTATGTCCTGTTTGAAAGCATCCAAAACATTGGCCTTCTTATAGTAAGGTATCTCGTTGTTGAGGTGTCAAACGAGGCCTATGCGGTTGGCTTTCACGAGACTCTCGAGAATTTGTTCTTTGCTGGCGAGAGTTGTGGTTAGTGGCCGGTGGTTCTTCTGTGGTGCTTTCCCTTCATCAGTTTGTAGCCGACCGCGGCATGGTCGATAAGCTCTTGCATGGTAGAGACTTGCTTGGAAAGACTATTCTTGCAATGGTGATGGTAGTCCAATGGTATAGCGCTTGCACTGGTCCTCCAAGGAAATGAACTTAAAGAAGGACAACAGAAGGTACACGTCGAGAAACCTTTGGTTATAGTCGTCCATGATTTCGGTGGCAAGCATTTTCAAGTTGCCTCACTTTGCCAAAATCCAGACTTCAAACATAGAAGTCATGTAATTGCGTGCAAAAACTGTCTTGAAAGCTTGCCAAGTCCTTGGAGCATGCGGTTGTGTCGCGATTGAACTCCACCATTGCATAGCATTATCTTTAAGAAATCCTGCTGCTCGAGAAATCTTGGATTCTTGTGTATAGTTAGATGTTGTCGAATTGCTGTAGGAACTGCAATGCTTTCTTTCGATCTTTAACCCCGGAAAAAGTGAAAAATTTGACTGTCGTGCCGCCATCCTTGAAATCTTTGGGTTGGTTAGGCATTTTCCGGGTATGGATAATAAGGTATCCATATGGGCTCCAACCATTGTAGCCTGGTGGCGGTGGTGGTGGTGGTGGAGGTGGGGGCAATGGCGGTGGCAAAGGCGGTTGCACTGGATCAGGGTCAGATTATTCGTGAAGACTCCCCCGATCGGAACAGACGGTTGGGAAGGTTGCGGGTTGGAAGCTCTCGTACTTTCTGGTGCCGGAGGAGGAGGTATCACCTGTGGCATCAGAGGGGGTAACATGTAATTCAAAGATTGTTGAAAACTTTGCAGCATTGGAAGATTCTGCTGAGAATGCCGCAAAAGAATATCGTGAAGCTCATTGATAAGAAACTGCAAATATTCTGGTGAATCCATGAACGCTATGTCTTGGGTTCTTTATGGCTTATGCCTTGTAAGACAGAGCAATGAAGACGGGAGCGCGCCCGATGTGTGATGGTGTCAGGTGCAGCGGAATTGTTTAAGGATTTAGCTCGGATCTAGTACTCCGCACAAACACAAGGGATACTTTACTTCACTTGAAAGACTGAACTGAATTGAAAGAAAGAGAGAGACACAAGAGAGAGAGAAGAGACACGGTATATCGGGTCCCAAACCCTCAAGGGCCCCCTTGCTTTGGGTATTTTCTTTATTCTTGCACAATGTCGATACAATGACTAAATGATGAGATGCTGATGCTAATGTTATTGATGCTACTGATGCTGGGTATTGGGTACGGATGGTATTGTGGGGTATTGAGATCATAGTTACCCGGAACGGAAAATTGGAACGGGGAGCGCAGAAGGGTAACATGCATGAATTGCCATTCCCTGTTTCGGATATTCGGGTGTGAAACACAGAACGGGGATCTAGGACGGGAAATTGGGATGGGAACAGGAAACGGAGACTTGAAAATGGCCATTCCTTGTTACTATGATTGAGGTATTGAGAGGTTCTATGTTGACGACGACGACGAGGTACTGATGGGTCTATGTCGACGACAAGGTGTCAACGACGAGGTACTTGACGGGTCTGTGGATCCTTATGCTGAGCCAAGGCACAAGGGGTACTAGGTGCTGGGGTACTGTGTCGACGACGGTGGACGATGATGACAATGTCTACAACGACGATGACGATGCTCAGGCTAAATGCAAGAATTTGCTAGCGGTGTCAATGGTAAGGGGACTGCAACCAATGACGAGGCTAGGGTTGGAATTTGCAAGCGCTCCAAGCTGAAAACGCTGGCTGTCTTGGGCTGAAAACGCTGATCATGGGTAGTGGTTTCTCTTGGTCGTGGCATTCAATGGCTTGTAGTCGACGCACACCCACCATTTCCCATTCTTCTTAGGAGTGATAACCGGGAAACCCACTCTGACTCTTTCACGGGGTATATAATACCTGCCTCCAACAATTGGTTGATCTCCTGCCAAAGGGCGTCCTTTTGAATCTCCCCTGATCTCCTTAGCTTCTGCGCTTTCGGCTTATACCCTTCTTTGAGAACTATCTTGTGCTCAACACCCTTTGCTCCTCGTAGATCCTTGTACTTCGTCACAAACATATTTGGAAAAGAGGCACACAGCTGGACATAGCCTTCTCTCTCTTGCTTGGTCAAATCCTCGCTCAGCATATTGACTACCTCTTCCGCACCTATGCTATGCCATGAACCTGCGGTTGCATCTTCTCTTTTGCATGAGAGCTTCTACGGTGACACCAAACAAATCGGCATCTATCTTTAGCATATCATCCTCGCTCTCCTCTTCCTTGGTATGAGTGTAGCCTTCATTATAGGATGTCTCAGTCTCGTACTTGTTACACTTATCATAGGCAAACTTTGGTTGCATTGCCAGGGGGTATCTAGGGTAGGACGACTTTTACATCATGCCTCTGGAGGGGTGTGATGTCCTTCGGGGGATCCCTTGGTACCAGAAGAACGGCATCGTGGTTGACTATCGGGCAAGAAAGGCTGCTTTGAAGGATGAGAAAGGCAAAGAAAGTGCTCTTGATGTAAAGTTAAAGGGCGAGTCTGTTCCACTTGTATCGGCTTTCGATTGTTTCAAGACTAATTAAATCTAGTCTCTTTGTTTACTCGATCAAAGGAACTCAAATGAAAAGAAGAAGTCATTGGTCAAACATGTCAGACATCGAGAGAGAATGACAGTTTTTCAGAGGGTTTGCCTGAAGCGCTACTTAAATTGGACCATGTTGGTAGGAAGAGGATGGAGAAGAAGTCCCAAGTTTCGCTTAAGGGGGTGGTTGTTGGGGTAAGTCTGATGTGAACTATCAATGGTGCCTAGCTATGAGGCTTACATAAATTGGCTAGACTGGAGGGCCCAGGTTTTGGGGTCTGAATGGCTAGACCAAGTTGTGGAACATTGCATCAAGTGTGTATGCGTAGGAATAGTGATGGGATGGGTGACCTCTTGGAAGGTGTTACCCCCCATGTCCTTCCGGTTCTTGTGACGATCATGCCATAGAAACCACTACTTATCAATAAAGACTTGCAAGTGGGGCGCACCTTTGCACCTGGATGTCTGCAAGTGGTATCTCCTGGTATGCTACGCTTTGGGTGTGAAGGTTGTACTTCGCCGGCAGCCCACAGAAACTAGGGCTGGACTGCTTGGTTCTTTGCCCTACTCAGATACTCCAAGGGGGTATTATCGCATGCTGAAATGCCACTGAATCCATTCTTGGGAGGGGAGAATGTGCAAGATTCAAGGCAACCAACTCTGAAAATTCATGTAAGCTCTATCTAACGTCTTTGGCCTCAAGGCATTTCGTCTATTACTGTCCCTCATTGGCTCCTTCCAGTGGCTCCTAAGTGCTTTTTGTCGGAAATTTGTAGCTTTCAGTGAGACCCATCTTGCGAAAATAATATATACAATACATGTATGCATGCACTGTGCATACATGTATGCATGCAATCATTACCATGCAGTCACATCTATGCATGTCTCTCATATCCTCAGAAAAAAGTGGGTATAGTCTTTCAATTACAATGTAGCGCTCGCTGTGTGTGTGCTGCCACGTATACAGAGGCAATGGGGCATCATATCAGGTGAAAAGTAATTAGAACAGTTGTTACCAGAGTAAGGGGCTATGCCATGTACGTCAGATGAAGATCACATTGTATCATGCTTATGGTGCAAAAGGTGGTGCATGGGAATTAGTTTTATTGAGATTCAAACCCAAATTTTTTTACTTGAGTGGTGACAGGTAACGAAAGCTTTTTGCTAGAGTTGATTCTGCTTCAATTAAGAGTCCTGACAGTAATATCGTCCTCTTTGAACTTCATGATTTCAGGGACTCCAAATACTACCATTAGGGCTGTCAAAGTGGAGGCTTGGTTTTCATGTCTAGAGTCAATGCTCGACCTTTTGGAAAGTGGCCTCTTCTGTTTCCCAACCATGGTACATGCTATAGAGAGCTCCTCAAGTCGTGATTCAAAGCACCCTGGAGATCACATAAACAGCATTCTTGCATTAGTTGGGGTGCAAGAGTTAAGCGTCCATAAGGATGAGCAGATCGCGCTATCAACACTGGAGTTCTTCAACAGGATGGGCAAGAAAGGCCTTGAATTTGCAGTCTTCACAACTAACCATCATGCACCGCCCTCCTTGGAGGATCATTCCTTTCACGGTCGGACGTGGCTTCCTAGTTTGTGTGGGAGCATATCCCTACCACTCTCTCACTTCCAAGACGGAGGAGCCAACGTCTTTAACATGGGCAACACCGAGTTTGACGTCTTAGAGAATGGCCACATCAAACTCACGGGATCACTGGTGTGTGTGCCAGTGTGGTTCTATTGGAAGAAGGCTACTGCTGAGTACTGGTGAAGTGGCATGCCAGGCTTTATTCCCCACTCTCGCCCCCCCGCATCAGCCTTTCCAGGAGGAAGAGCATTTGAAGGAATACTCTGAGCATCTGCTAGGTAACAAAGACATTACAATTTCTGCAATATGCCTGGAGGGAGACGACACACCTGTGCAAGTTATCATTGGGAATGTGCCTCATTCAATATCATCTGCAGCGCAGAGGATGGACTGGCGTGAGGCATCTTTCTGTTGTTATTGCTCCACAAAATCGGTGGATCCTACATGGGTTGCAGCCATGCGGCAATACTTCTTTATGGACACAAAGAGAGTTGACAATCTGAGTCGGTGTGGTTTGCACGATCCCTTGGGAGTGCGCATGTACATAGAGGAATTCTTCGAATTTCCGACAGTGCGGACATTTGGGCAAGGCAATGAAGTTGAGCTCTTGCAGAGTAACGAAGTGGGCAGCTTCTGTGCCTCGCTTGTATTTCCTGCGGAGGTGCTCGTGCGGCCTGAAACAGGCACTCCGGCTCGTGATAATCTCGGCTTTGAATTTGAAGCGGTGGCCGTGGAGGGTGATTGTGCTAGTAGTAATGAACCCGTAACCAAAATCGGCTGCTTCAGCGGCACCTCCAAGTTACGCGAGATGCTCAAAAGCAAGCTCGTCAAATTCCACCTCCTTGAAAAACTGGTGATTTCGTAGGCCCCAACTGTGTACATCCTGTACTATTTGCATACACTTATCACAATAAATTTCTCAAAGGTCAACAAAGAGGTTACTACACATACTAACAAGAAACACACAAACTATATTGACTTCAGTTCCTTGACAAAAAGTATAGAAACCAGATTAACTATTTACGACTCTAGTCTTTCAAAATCCTTAGGGAACCTTGTTACGATTGCATTGTCTATTTAATTGGCTCTTCATTTTTATAACCGCTTTTCTCAATGTTGCTATTTGTTCTTCCAATTGGCAAACCTTTTACATCCGTTACATTGACTTGACATTCATCCACAAACTTTCTCATATGTCTATATCAAACTACAAACAAACTTCTAAATGTTCCATTCCCCTATGTAGTAGGCTCTTGTAACTCTCTCTAGATTTGCATAATGCTGTCTCCCAATCTCTCGAACGTTGCATCGCTCACATTGTTCGTTGACTCCTTCATTTGTGTGTCTTCAAGATCACCTGATTAATTCTCATAGTCCATTGCTCACTTGCGATTCATACACAGATATTGTTATATAAAATACTACATACATAAAAACCAATTGCTAAACATTGTGTATACAATACAATGCGACAGTTGTTGCCTTCGTTCGATGCAATAACGACGTGTATTCATCGCCTATCTTCGGTAGCCTTTCATCATCGTCAACGCTCATACTGTCCCTAGTAGTTTTCTTGATTGTGGGACTCGTATCAGTTATCTTCTTACTTATATACGCGAAAACAACGCCATGTATTTGAAAAACAAAAGATTGACTGAGAAAATTAGTTGAGTTCACTTACCTCTCTATGTCTTTCCAACAAGACATAAACCAATCCATTCTTGGTTGACTGCTTTGGTACAGATTGCCTGCAACAAAGATTGTGACCACATCTTGGTATATCATTGCAGATGGAAATGTCATGCATGTCCAAAGGGATTTCATCTTCCTTGAGCTCATTCCTTGCCCTTGATATGGAGTAATTCATGTTGACAAAGGATAGTACCTACCACTATATAACATCTTGTGCAATGTACCCAATAAATCTTTCCCGAATGGGTATCACACACTATGAAAATCTCTAATTGTTTACCGCGGTCTTTTACCGCGTTTTGTAGAGAGAAGGTCCAAATTCAGCTAGAGAGGGAAGAGAGAGGAGGGTGGGGGGCATTTTTTTGTATTTAAACTATTATCGCGACTATTTTCGTTATTATTATCGTGTTTATTACCTCAGTTATTACCGCATTTATTTTCGAGGGGAGATTTAGCGCCTAAACTTTCAAATTCTGGCTTAAACATTCCCCCTCTCTCTCAAAGTTTGGTGTTTTTCTCCTCTCAATAAAAATTAAAAAATCTTATATGAAATTTTCAAATTTAAAACAGAAAAGATATGAAAACATGTAACAATAGATAGCTATTTAAGATTACACTTGGTTACAAATAACTAATCATTGTCACTTGATTAACATAATTGAGCATGTTAACAAAATTAGAGAGAGGAAGAGGAGGGAGAGAGAGATGAATGGATTACACGATAAAAAATCTTCATAACTTAAAGTATGGAAAATGTTTATGAATCATCTTTCAAAAGATTTTTATATGAAGCATCATCCAATTCTAAGCCCATGGCTCCTAAATCAATAAAGAGAGAAACGGAATTGTCGTTTGTGGATGCGTTGCTTTCATCATCTTCAAATTCGTCTTCATCATCATGACAATCATCCTTGCTAAGAGTTGCCACCGTCGGATTTGATTCATCGACCTCCCTCTCCTCTGTCTCCACCTCATTTAAAGCAGTAGGTGGAAGAGGATCGAAGATGGTCTCCACTTCATTAGTGGAAAAAATGGTTCTCTCCCGAGGTGTTACGTGAATTACGTACCAAAGTCTTGGTTGATGGATTGCTGGGATATAGATGACCTATAGAAGAGAAGCTCAAAATGAGTAACATTGGTATAATTGATGTTACAAGCAAATAACAATAAAAAAGGTAGTGACTCACCTGCTCACAATTGCGCGGTAAAACTAAATTGCCATACCTCCCTATATGATGCACACTAGAGTCCACCATGAGAGACCATTCTCATGTCGTTTAGACACATTTGCAAACCACTTGTACTCGAAGATGAAGGTATGAAAGGTTCTAAAATTAACCTTTAGTATCCTTTCAATGGTTTCACAGTGTTTCGTTTCATCACCGTCTGCGTCAAAGTTGCCCATGATGCCACAATTCATGGTGGTTCAATGCTCGTCAATGTGGCGCGTACGAAAGTGACGACCCTTTGACCACATAGAGTTAAAGGAAAGGCACTACAAAATAGGAAAATATATTTTATCAAATACAAAGATAAAATCCAAAAAAAATTACAATATGGTTTAGGTATATGAGTACTCTACCTTTGGTACGCAGCCTCGTGCATACTCCCATTCTTTGTTGGTGATGTCTTCTCCGCACGCTTTTGCTTCGGCCATTCTCTCATGTCCACTCCGCACTAATGAGATATGGGAAACATGCAAGGTGTCTAGGCACTGGGGGTATTCTCCTTCCTCCATGTACTTGTTTCCATGCTTCTCTCTCTTGCAAACGCCTTGCCTTTGCCCATTGTCCACAAGTCCACCCACTTGGTCATAACCTTTGCATTGAGAATACAAAAGTTATTGATCACTCGGGATAGATTCATATCCATGTTAAGCAGTTTTCTCTTTCCACTTGGCAAGTGTGAAGTCATCCTTGCATCTTCCTTGTCTGACCACATGCGAGGTATTGAAGGATGAACTTGTGTCAAATACTCTGAGATGTAAACAAATTCCTCTTGCACGATCCACCCTTCGGCCATACATGTCTCTGGTTGAGACCGTAGCCACACAAAATCTTTGAGAGTCTTAAAAAACCTCTCTAAGAAGAATATCCATCGTGCGTGCACTACTTCACGTATAGAGATCTCCTCCAACACGTGAACCAAGAGGTGGATTTGACTAAGAAGGACCAATCGAGGAAATGTATTCTCAATGACACACACAGTTTCTGTTGCAAGTGTTTGAGCAGCAGGGATAGCATCTATTTCAATTTCCTTGGAGCTCACAAATCTGCAAACAAGAAAACACACAAGGATACACCAAGTGTTTGTTGAGATTATTGTATACATAAAAAAGTGTAGTTGAGCGGAGTCTTGTGGTGTACCTTACTAGTTCTCCAACTTTGAAAATAGCATCCCTGACTTTCTTGTCCCGACATATACACATCCTCAACGACATAATAAACTACAATGTAAATTAAGAGAAGGGAAAGTGAGAGAAAGTCATACACACAAACTATAGACAGAATAGGGAGAGGGACATTACTTGAAGCATCTTGTGTCAATCATGGGACTTCAACCCATACAATTGAACGCTTCCACCCTTCTTCGCTTTTGTGAAAGCTTCCTTTAGCGACTTCATGTATCGTGTTGGTGTGCAAATAGAAGCAATGGTACCCTTCACTTTGTCTAATTCTTCTTTGGCTAGCATCCATGGTGCTTTAAGAAGCACAATCTTTCCATTGTGGGTACAACGTGGAGTAACAGAGACTGGGAGACGTTTCAAAAGCTTCAAATCCTCCCTCGCACCCAATGAGTCCTTCTTGCCAATAATGTGGTCCCATAGTGTTTGGGCTAGATTCTTAAATATGTGCATGGAATCCAAGAGGTGTTGTATTTTTAAGTCCTTCCAATATGGAAGCCTTAAAAATATGGAATACCTTGACATACCTTTTGGTGGAGGACACGACAGAGCCGGATTGTTGTTGTAGTGCTCTTCCCAAATGGTTGCCCAATTTGCCATCGTGAGCTTCAGAGGTGTCTTCCCATTTGTTGGAGCCTTGTGCTTGCTATGACCTTGGGGTAAGAAACAATGGTTGTTTGGATAGATTACCTTGCGTAAGCCATCCGGTCTCTCTGTCACCAATGATGGCCCGCAAGTAGGACATGCATTGTGATCCATTGTGGACAACCTTGCATACATATCATATTGTTATAGAGATAGAGGATTAGAGAGAGAGAGAGAGAGAGAGGATATACCAAAAATCTCTCCAAGCCCAGGATAGTCGTGCATAATCCACATAAGGATTCCCCTCACAATGGCTTCTCTCCCCCCCTTTGCAAGTGAGACATCTACAACAGGAATGCCTCTCCATAACTCTTCCAACTCCTCGATGTCTCCCATGGTGGAATATTGTAGTTGACGATCATCACAGGCTAAGTACTCCATGAAGTAGACTTAGTGCCGAAGGGGTTGATACCATCACTTGCTAATCCAAGCGTCAAGTGTCGAGGCTCCAACCCAAACTCTGGCCAATGAGTTTCGATGTGCCTCCATGCAGGTGAATCGGAAGGGACACACATCATTCCATCATTTGAGTGGTGGTTGGCGTGCCACGTGAGAAGCTCCACGGTAGACCTGCTTTTAAAATGTGTTGAATGTGAGGACTTAAAGGAAAATGTCTCAATATCTTCGGGGTAGGCGCGCCCCGCTCACTCCGGTCTTGTATCGTGCTTCCCTGCACACGGGACATGAGGTAGCAAGTGCGTGCTCATTGCAGTATAGCATGCAATCGTTGACGCACGCATGGATGCGCTCATACTTCATTCCAAGTGCAGTGACATACGATCTAGCTCGTCGACGATCTGGAGGCATGTGGTGATATTTTGGCAACATTTTGCCCATCAAACTACAACAAACAGGCGAATTAATACAATTGCAAGGAGGCGGTATCATAAAGCGAAAGAGATA